>NC_140080.1:27648182-28248182 GCF_964194135.1 Talpa europaea
CTGACACATGTTATAAGAGAATAAACACATTTGCATGTAGTATTCATTCCATTTTCTTGTAACTGAGAAAACTATTGAATTTTTGAAACAGATTTCTCCAGAGATTGTGTTCTATTCTCTTGTAGGCTGGTGCTTGGGTGTTGCAGAAGTTGGCTGAGACTTTCGTTTACTTTCAACCACATGAAAGTCCAGTGGAACTTTCCAGGATGAAATTTTAAGACACAAGAACAATAACTGCACCAAAGTGATCTATTTCAAAGTCAAGGAGGAGGGATTGAAATTTTATGAATGCAATTGCTTTATTCTAAAGGTAAGAGCTAGCTAGTGTATAAGTGTCATTTATCTTTTTCATTTAAATACAATGGATTGCAAGGTGAATTTAAAAAAAATTAAATATATTTTTAATATATATATTTTTAAAAGATTTATTTATTTATACATGCACTGGGTACAGTCAGAAGCAGTGGGAGGGTGAGAGAATTCACCAGAGCCAGAGTGGGGAGCAGAGCAGGCAGAAGGACTGAAGTACACTGCTGAGGGGAGCAGCGGGCGGCAGGAGAGGTCTGCGCGCCATGTGGGACCCTCCTCCAGTGGCCAGGGAACAGCCGGGGATCGAACCAGCGCCGTAGAGGCCGCGGGCAGCTTCGCAACCCAGCGCTCAACTGCTGCGCCACGGGGGAGGCCCCCAACACCAGTTTTTTTTCTGTAAGGCCTGTCTTTTTTCACATGATTTGAGAAACTGTTTTTTTTTTTTTTTAAAGATTTATTTATTTACACAAGCACTGGGTACAGTCAGAAGCGCAGGAAGGTGAGAGAATTCACCAGAGCCAGAGGGGAGAGCAGAGCAGGCAGACTGACGAAGTACACTGCTGAGGGGAGTAGCGGGTGGCTGGAGAGGTCTGCGCACCATGTGGGACCCTCGCCCGGTGGCCGGGGAACGAACCAGCGCTGCAGAGGCTGCGGGCAGCTTCACAACCAGGCGCTCAACCACTGCGCCACCAGGGAGGCCCGAGAAACTGTCTTAATGTGAACTAACTTTTCATACTTTTGGGTTTCCTCTCTGTTCCACTGGTTGTCTGCCTAATCATGCATGGTGCCACACTGCTATAACCACAGGGGCTTTGTTACAGGTTTCCCTGTTAGGTAGGACTGATGTGGGTGTGTGTCAGCGTCCTCTTATTTTGCAGACACTTTTCTGTCTTCAGTTGTGGGACATGTTTAGTGGTTTTTCCCCTTCCCTCTACTTTTCCATCATTAATTTTCTTACTTAGTTTCTATCTCTAGCCGTTGGTCACCTGGCCTGGTAGTTTCTGGCCTCTGATAAATTCTTGAGATGTGTCCATGCTGCAGCTCAGTCTTTCTTTCTCTCTTTCTCTCTTTCTCTCTTCTCTTCTCTTCTCTTCTCTTCTCTTCTCTTCTCTTCTCTTCTCTTCTCTTCTCTTCTCTTCTCTTCTCTTCTCTTCTCTTCTCTTCTCTTCTCTTCTCTTCTCTTCTCTTCTCTTCTCTTCTCTTCTCTTCTCTTCTCTTCTCTTCTCTTCTCTTCTCTTCTCTTCTCTTCTCTTCTCTTCTCTTCTCTTCTCTTCTCTTCTCTTCTCTTCTCTTCTCTTCTCTTCTCTTCTCTTCTCTTCTCTTCTCTCTCTCTTCTCTTCTCTTCTCTTCTCTTTCCTTCCTTCTACAAGAGCTGGGGTACAGTCCAGAGGTGTGTGGGCTGGGGTGAGAAGATTCAGCAGAGACAGAGTGGGGAACAGAACAGGCAGATTGACTGATATACACTGCTGAGGGGAGCAGTGGGCGAGTCAGGAGAGGCCTGCTGTGCCATGTGGGTAGCTCCCTGGCTGGGGATGGAATTCATGCTGCAGTGGCTGTGGACAGCTTCATAGCTTGTGTCTTAACCCTTTGTGCCACCAGGGAAGCCCTGCAGCTCAGTCTTTCTATTGAGTCTTTTTAATATCAGTAGTTTACTTTTTATTGAGACAGGTGCTTTTTTCATAACCCATTCTTTTTACTTACTGGATGTGCTATCCTCATATTTTTCTAAGTATGTAAGACAGTCTCAGGATAAAAAATCATGTCCTGATTGCTCTGCTGACTTGTTTTCCCTCTGGCTGAACTCTCCTGTTAGCTAAGTGTGCTGGTTCCCTTTCCACCACTAACTATTTGGGATCCCAACCCCCTCTTACATAAGCATCCACATTTGCTGCTTTTTAAAATTTATTTCATCGAGGTAACATTAGTTTACATTGTTTGTTTTGGAAGTTATAGGGTCCCCCCTTGTGCTGCTATTACCATAGTGCCCCCACCACCATTGTCCACCACCATAGTCCACTGTGCGCTCCCCCTACCCTCCGGGGGCTCAGTTCTGTGGTCAGCTTTCAAGGGCTAGTTTTTGAATCTGGCTTTCTCTGCTCCTGTGTCTCATTTCTCTATATTCCACATGTGAAACCATTTGCTGCTTTTGACTGAAGTTGCCTTCCTGCTGATGCTGGGGGCCCTGGGGTGGGGTTGAAAGTGTGCCCTGTGACCTCTGTGCTCTTGTTAGGTGCTCTTACTAGTCAGCACTGAGCCAGAACTTCTCTGACTCAGTTTCTACCATGAGCTGACATACCTTCTGTTTCACCAATATTTTCCTCTTTCCTCCATCCTTTCCTCTCACTTGTCTTACGGGGATTCCTCACACTTTATAGTCACCTGGAGTTTCCTTTCTTCTTCTGAACACAAGTATGTATTATTAGAGATTTTGCTGTTTTTAAAATAAATTTGTTGCAGGGGGAGAAATTTGTGGTCATGATTTAGTTTATTATTTTGAAACTGAAACTTCATTGTTTTTTCTTTCCTTCTTGAAATTTTGAAATGAGTTTTGTTTATTGAAAAGGATTAGAAAATTCTACCCCATTCATATGTGCACCTAAGAATGGATTGTTGCAGTTGATGGCATATTCTTGTTTATTTGCACTTTTGCTCATTGTTCTACTTTTTATTATTTAATGTTTTAAGATAGGGAATATAAAATATAAAGGCTGACATTCTCTTAAGATTGTTCAATTATTTATAGTCTGGGTCTAACTTAAAAATCTGTTCACTGTATAGGAAAAATGTAGAAGAGTATATTGCCAACACTAGGTACCCTCCCCTACTTGGCACCGCTCTGTTCTATCCAATGTCACTATCTTACCATGTTTTCTTTAGATTAAAAATTACAGGTAAGATAGCACTGGTGCAGCTGCAGTCTCTTAGACGCCCTCCCCTTATCGTTGTGTCTTTACCCACCCCTCAGGTAACCACTGATGCAGAATTTCTGGCTGCTTTTATATATTTATTGCATGTGTTTGTATATGATAATTGCACATGAATGGAGCAACAGGAGATGTGTAGTATAATATTTTACATGTCTTTAAATTTTTATACGAATAACATCATGTGGGGCATACCTTTATATATTTAAATAATTTGCTGTTTAGTAAGTCAGTGTTATGTTTTGACATTTATCCATATTAATACATGTAGTTCCTTTTTTAAAAAGATTTATTTATTTTGCATACAAGATCTGGGGTGCAGGCCAGAGGTGCAGGGTCTGTATGTGTAAGTGAGGATTCACCAGAGACAGAGTGGGGAGCAGAGCAGGCAGATGTATTGAAATATGCTACTGAGGGGAGCTGCGGGTGAGACAGGAGAGGTCTGCTCTGCCATGTGGGTAGTTCCCTGGCCTGCCAGGGATCAAACTCAGGCTGTAGGGGTGATAGTGCTGAAACTTAACCCCTGGGTCACCAGGGAGGCCCCTAATACATGTAGTTCTAATTCATTCATTTAACATTCCATTCTACAAGGATATCACAATTTACTTGTTTTTCTGATGGCTGTTTGGGTTGTTTCCAATTTTTTTGTATTACAAAAAGTGGTTCTGTGAACATTCTTTGAAGATTTCCTTGTGTGCCTCTACTAGAGTCTTTCTAGGGAATCTACTTAGAATTGTAGCTGCAGGATTACAGGATGTACTCATCTTTAGCTTAATTAGATTTTGCCAATTGCTCTCCAAAGTGGTGGTGCCAATTTGCACTTTTAGTGGAAGTATGTAGGGGATCCCTTTTTTACCCCAGGAGCTCATCAACACCATGTGCCACTGGACTTGTTAATTACTGCCATTCTTATTAGAGTAAAATTGTATTGTAATATAAACTTAAATAGCATTTTCCTGATTATTAATGAAATTGAGTAATATTTCTTTTGGCCATTAGGTTTCACTTCTGTGATTTATATGTTCATATCTTCATCCTGTTTTTTTTTTTTTAAAGATTTATTTTTACAAGCACTAGGATATAGGCCAGAGGCACGGGAGGGTGAGAGGATTCACCAGAGACAGAGCAGGGAGCAGAACAGGCAGAAGGACCGAAATACACTGCTGAGGAGAGCAGTGGGCAAGACAGGAGAGGTCTGCCGCGCCATGTGGTTATCTCCCTGGCCGGCCAGGAATTGAGCCAGCACTGCAGAGGCTGCGGACAGCTTCACAGTGCTGCGCTCACCGCACAGCCCTCTTAATTCTGTTTTTATTGGCTTGTCTTTTTCTTTGTTTAAATTTTAAGATATAGGCATAGAAAAAAATTCAGACATGGTGAGAAATTGATATTTGAGGTGAAACCCATTTATGTGATTCTTAGGCATTTACAATGTACATGATTACCTTAGCTAATATGAAATATTCTAACACATCATACCATAATAATAGATCTATAAATGTCAAGCAAATACAAATCATTCACAAATTGGGGAGTGACTTTATAACTCTAACAGAAGTGGCAATTACAACTTATTGGGCTTATAACTGACCCTCCTTTTTAAAAAATCCAAATATTAGGAAAAGGATTATTTTATTTGCAAGTTATATAGCAATTCCTTAGCTGGACATACATTACTTCCCAGTAATACATGGTAATTTTAAGTGATTGTATTACTTACATGCCACAATTTATAATTCTTTGCATTTATTAAATATAGAATCAATATTTTTGTGTGGCCTATGTACATGGACTCTGCTTAGGCTATCTTCAAGAATGGCTGAAAATAAGCACAAATTAATGTTTTTATGAACTCCACATTTGGATTTTTTGAAATTAATTCTTAAAACCAGTAATCAATAAAATTTAAATAGAACTAGTATTCACATGCATATGTAGTAAATGTTTTATGAGTATTCCCTCACTACTCTTCAAACATAAAGTGCTTTCAATTCAGTGAAATTAAATTTAAGAACCATGACTTATTCACAGGAAAATTGGCTGACTTCACCCAAATTTGTGCTTTCAACTAGCAAACAACCTAAGAATATTCAATAGTAAACATGAAGCGATTGCGTTCACTCTGGGGAATACTCTAATAAAAATATTTTGAGTTTTCTTTTGGCAAGACATTTTAAAGATTTAATTTTCATCAAAAGTTCTTTAGTATTTTTTTCCTAGGCTATTGTCTTTATTCTCCACCTGTATGCATGAACCTGTGTGCTTTTACTTCAGCTTGAATAAGATTTCCCCTATTTTTACAATGTTTTTATTCATCACTTCTCTTTGTACCTTAGCTCTTCCTTCTGAAGATTATTTTTCATCTTCTTGAGGTATATCTTTTAGGCATTACTTTAATGAGGACCTGTTGGTAATAAACTCAGTTTTTATTCTAGTCTTCTAATAGAAAGTTTTGCTGGGTATACAGTTCTAGGTTGATAATAATTTTCCCTTAGCACTTTAAAAATATTATTTCCTTCTCTTCTGACCTGTTTTCTTTTGCTAACCCCCACTGCCACTCTCATTTTGTTTTTATGTTGGGAAATCATTTTTTCCTCTTTAACAACTTTAAGAATTTTGCATTGTCATTGATGTTTTGAAACTTCATTACCCTGTGTCTAATAGATTTCCTTTTATTTATCATTTTCAAAAATTTGTCATTTTAATGAATCAGCATTTAACTTTGTTAATGCTCTTCATTGTTTCTTCATTTTCTGTTTCATATTGTTTTGCTCTTGAATTTTTCCTTCCTGAGTTTTCAGATTTTCTTTTGAAGACTGAAAATTTCTTATGAAATACTTCTTCATCACATTTTTTAAGTTTTTTTAAAAGATTTATTTATTCATGTATACAAGAACTGGGGTACAGGCCAGATGTGCGGGAGGGTGAGAGGATTCACCAGAGACAGAGCGGGGAACAGAATAGGAAGATTGACTGAAATATACTGCTGAGGGGACCAGCTTGGTGAGACAGGAGAGGTCTGCCATGCCATGTGGGTATCAGTGTGGCCAGCCGGGATCGAAACGGCACTGCAGAGCTGTGGACAGCTTCACAGTGCTGCGCTCAACCACCTGCGCCACCAGGGAGGCCCCATTCTTTAAGTTTTAATGTATAGTAGCAGTATTCCATTTTAATCATTTAGTTTTCATCAATTTTTTCTTTTTTCAACTTTTACCTTTTTCTTTTGTGGCCTTCACTCACTCCTCCCGCTCTCTACCTCTGGCCGGCCACCAGTCTGTTCACTATATCTGAGGTTCTTTCTATTTTTAAATTAAAGATTCCATATAAAGAGAGATCATACGATATTTGCTTTCTCTGAGTTACTTGAATTTAGCATATTGCCCTCCAGGTACATCCTTCTTGTTGCAAATGGCAGTGTCTCCTTTTGCATGGCTGAATAAATATACCACTGTATATAAGTGTATATCCCTGTATATATATTCACACCACAGTTTTTGTTTTTCAAAATTGAGGTGACAGTGACTTCTAATATTGTATATGATTTAGATGTATAGGATCATACCTTTCTGGTGTATGTTGCCACACCACACCCCCCACCAGGGTACCCATAGTTTTCCACCATAGTCTGCTGATACCACAACTTCTTTGTACATTCATCCATTGATGGACAGACTCTTCCCATAGCTTGGCTATTGTAAATGATGATGCACTAAATTTGGGGGTACATGTGTCTTTATGAGTTACTGTTTTCAATTTTGGGGGGGGTAAATACCCCAAAATGAAATCACTGGATCAGATGGTATTGTCTTTTTAAATTTTTTTGAAGAATCTACTTCGTTTTCCAAACTGAAATTGGCTGCACCAATCTACATTCCTGCCAACAGTACATAAAGCTTCCCTTTCCTACACATCCTCTCCAATACTTGTTATTTCTTGACTTTTTGATAATAGTCATTGTTACATGTGAGGAGATCTTGCATTGTGATTTTCATTTCCCTCAATATTAGTGATGCTGAGGATATTTTCATGTGTCTGTTTTTTCTGTTGCCCATCTGTATATCTTTGGAAAAGTATCTATTTTGCTCTTCTGCCAGTTTTTTGATTGGGAAATTTGTTTTCTTTTTGTTATATCAGTTCTTGGCAGATTTTGGATGTCAGTCCCTAGTGAAATATATGATAGGCAAATATTTTCTTCCATTCAGTAGGATGTCTTTTTTTTTTTTTTGTTTTGTTTTACTGATAGTTGCTTTTGTTGTGCAGAAGCTTTTTAGTCTGATGTGATCCCATTTGTTTATTTTTGCTTTTGGTCTCAGACTAGAAAATCATTAAGATGTGTCAAGGAGCTTACAGTATATGTTTCTTCTAGGGGTTTGACAGTTTCAGGCCTCATGTTCTAGTCTTTAATCCATTCTGAGTTAATTTTTGTGTATGGTATAAAATAGTGGTCATATTTCTCTCTTCTATGTGGGTGTCCAGTTTCCCAACACTATTTATTGAAGTGACTGCCCTGTCCCTGTTATATATGCTTGGTTACTTTGTTGTAAATTTATTAGCCATGTACATGTGAATTATCTTTTTCTTGTTAAGAATTTCTTTCTGTAGTCAGGCTACTAGTAAATTGTAAACATGACTGTAAGCATCTTGCTCCAGATTGTGACATCACTTTGTGGTGTCTTTGTGAAGTACAGACCTTTAAAAGTTTTTATAATGGGTAATACAGTGTATGGTTAACAATACTGTGAATGTAAATGAAATGTAAATGAAATGATTTCCTCCTATTCTTGTCCCCCTTCTATACAGCCCTCCAACACTGTCATTAATTTCTCATGTATCCTTTCTAAATGTCTGTGTGTACATACAAGTAAGCAAGTAGACATATCTTCCTGCATACAAAATGTCAGATTTATTTATCTTTTAGGGTTTGTGTTTTTAATTGTTTAAGAGACTTTATTGCTCTGGGTTTTGAAACTATTTTGTGTTCCTAAGAAAGTTTTTATAGTTTTCTCCAACTTCATCTAATTTTAATATGGATGGTAATTATCTTAGAACCATTGGATTGTATATATGTTCTCCCTGATGTGCTTGTAGTACTGCCTCATGTGGTATATATTTGGCTCCCATATATATGTGCTGTTTCTGGGCTTTCTACTCTCAGTTCCATTAGTATTTTTAGTTATCCCTGAAGTAATATGACTGTTTAACTTTTATCGGCTTTACAGAAATCTTGTAAGATCTACCATACCCCACCCCTCAGATTGTCCTAGCTATTCTTCATTTTATTTGAAGTGATAGAATTTGACTGAAATATGGATTCATTTGGAGGAAATATTTTATTTTTAGGAGATTGGTGTTTCCTAGTCATGACATCATCATTTGTCTTTTACAACAATGTCATTTTCTCTATAAAGTATTGCATACCTTGGTTGGATTTATTCTTTGGCATTTTATATTTTTGTGCTCTTAAAAATCATGCATTGTTATGGAAGATGCTGTGTTATAAAGCTGTTGATCACCAAATGAGTATATAGATTAAATGTAATCCAAGTTAAAATAATGCATTATTCAAAAATTACATTTCAAGTTGATATTATATAAGATCTCTATCTATTGGCAAAGTTTCAAACTTATTTATTGTTAACAACATGTCTTTAGAAACTCTTGGATTTTTTGCATATTTACATATTCTAGAAATTACATTCTTGTCTTTCCTTTTCAGTCCTAAGCCTATCCACCACCCCTCATTCACCCACCCACTCATCCATATCAGTCTTATTACTGGACTTGCCACTTCTTCCTATACCAGGCTGCAAGGAGGGGAGCTAGTGAGCATTCTGGATTCATTACTCAATCTAAATGGAATGAGTGTAATGCTTTACCTTAAATCTTTTGTAGGTTTTATTAAGATAACAATAGTCTATAACAATCCTCAAAAATCTCAGTGTCTGTAGCAAAATGTAAGTGTATTTCTTGTTCACTTAAATTTTAAATCATGTATTTCTGATGGGTGACCAGTTACATAAATAATCACACAAGGAACCCAGGTTCAGTCTAACACGTGGCTTCCAAGGGCACCATGGAAGTGGGAGGAACATGGGGGGTCCCCATGGGGAGTATATAGGTCAGGTCTGGAAGTGCCTCACCTTGCTGTGCTTACTTCTAACGACCCTTACTGCTTACTTCCTGTGGCCACACATTACTGCTAAGAAGTTGGATACTGTAGTCTGCAGTGTTCCCAGGAGAAATAAGGAATGAGGTTTATGAATAGTCAGTTTTGCCGGTCTGCTCTTCTACTCACCACCTAACTATATTTATGTTCCTCATAGACATCTAACATGGTGGCCTCTTCCCAAAGTAATCCCGTCCCCGGTCACATCTAGTCGCTACCTGCAGGTCAAATTCTAGGAGCACTCAAGGTGATGTGCAGACTCACCTTTAGGTCCTGATGTAATTCCTTGTCATCTGGTAAACTTTGAACTCCAAAGACAGGTTCTGACCCCTTGCCGCCAGCAAATGGCCAGCGGTGATGCTAGGATGGAGCCCAGTAAGAATGAGTATTGGGAAAAGGGAAGAAGAGGACAAAAACAGTAGTCCTGGCCAGCAGCAATGATGAGATGCTGCCAGGCGGGCACTGGCAGGCTGCTGTTCCCATTTAGATTCAAGTACCAGTTATAGCACCCAAGGGCATTCCTGGAGATAACTCTGATTTAAGTCCAAGGGAGTTCCTGTCTATTCCAAATTTGCTGAGAGTTTTTCATTTTTTTAAAAAAAATCATGAATGGGTACTGAAGTTTATCAAGTGATTTTTCTGTATCTACAGAGTCAGCCATAGATTTTTCTTCTTTAATGTGCTAATGTGTAATGCATTACATTAATAGCTTAGAATTTATCTATGCATTATTATTCTTGGTCATGAGGGATTTCCTAAAACCTGATCATTTCAAAATTTTTGGTCTTTTGTTCATAAGCGAGATTGGCCCATGATTTTCGTTTCTTTTTCTGTTCTTGTCTGCTATTTATTTTAAGAGTTTACTAGGCTCATAAAATGAATTGAGGAGCTTTCCTTTCTTTTTTATTTTCTGAACCATTTTGTATAAGACAGAATTGCCTCTTAAACTGTCTGGGCCCAGTGTTCTGGGTTTTGTTTTTGTGAGTAGATTAACTATTGATTTGCTTTCTTTTATAGTCTTCAAGTTTTCCATTTCTCCTTGAGTTCATTTTGACAAACCGTCTTACTAGGACATGGTCCATTTCATTTAGGTTTTCATATGGATTCCATAAAGTTGTTCATAGTAATCTGTTCTGTTCTTAAAAACTCTCTGCTAAATCTGTGATAACTATGCCTTTTTCATTCCCAGTATTTATACTGTTTCCTGTTCAGACTTACCGTGGGTTTGCTATTTTATTAGTTTTTATAAACAACCAGCTTTTGGTTTTATTAGTCCTTTTTATCATTTGCTTCCTATTTTAAAATTTCTGTGCTTAGCCTATTTTCACCTTCTAGTTGTTTTGGGTTTACTCTGGTGTTCTTTTTATAATTTACTGAGTTGAATCCTCAAATGTCTGATGTTTAATTACTCTGTTATTCTTTTCAAATGTGTGTATTTCCCTCTATTGCTCTCTGTGCATCATAGAAGTTCTATCTGATCTAACCCATATACATGCAAGTTATATATATATATATATATATATAGAGAGAGAGAGAGAGAGAGGGAAATGTCATTTGGAATATTTTAAATTTTTACTATGATATCTTTGACTTAAGAGTTATGATGACACGTGTATGGAGATCCTTTGGCTATGTTTTGTTATTGATTTAAGTCTTAGTTTATTGTGGTCAGAGAATGTGCTTGATGATTTTGATGCTGTGGTAGCTATTGAAATTCTTTTTGTGGCTTTGTACCTAGAACATGGTTGGGTTTTTTTTTTTTAAAGATTTATTATTTATTTATACAAGAACCAGGGTACAGGCCAGATGTGTGGGAGGATGAGAGGAGGATTCACCAGAGACAGAGCAGGGAACAGAACAGGCAGACTGACGAAATACACTGCTGAGGAGAGCAGCGGGCGTGACAGGAGAGGTCTGCTGTGCCATGTGGGACCCTCGTCGGCCGGCTGGTATTGAACCTGTGCTGTAGAGGCTGAGGACAGCTTCACAGTGCGGCACTCAGCTGCCTGCGCCACCAAGGGAGGCCCGAACATGGTTAGGTTTTTTTTGGTATAGTTTCACATGAAGTTAAAAAGGCTGTGTTTTCTCTGATTGCTATATATGCAGGGTTCGGTGTACATCTGTCGCTTAAGCTTACTTATTGTGTGGTTCAAATCTTTTTAAAACCTTTCCTTTTCTTTTTTTTTTTGCATTCTAAAAGGAGGGGTTTATTAGGAAAAAGATGGAGAGGCACTTGCATAGTCACAGGTGGGCAAGAGAGCTCCCCAATGTTTATTTGTTGAAGACAATTATTGAGAGAGTGATGTTAAAATTGCCTGCCATGAGGGATAAATTGTCAGTTCCTCCTTTTAACACTATCATATTTACTTGGTATGTTTTAGAATCTGTTTTATCTGTCTGGTGAGTACCTGACAGTCCCTGCTGTTCGTAATAAAGTATATTGTCATGTATTAATGTGGTCAAAAATTTTTTTAAATATTTGCTTTGGGGGCCTCCCCGGTGGAGCAGCAGGTTGAGCGCAGCGTTGTGAAGCTGTCTGCAGCCTCTGCAGCACGGGTTCGATTTCTGGCCGGCTACGTGGCACGGGAGACCTTTCCTGTCTCACCCGCTGCTCCCCTCAGCAGTGTATTTTGGTCAGTCTGCCTGTTCTGTTCCCCACTCTGTCACTGGTGAATCCTCTCACTCTCCCGCGCCACTGGCCTGTACCCCAGTTCTTGTATAAAAATAAATAAATCTTTAAAAAAAATTTGCTTTTGACTTGTATTTCCAATCCACTGTCCTACATTTTTTATTGAGATATACTTCACACATCACAAAATACACCATTTAACTAATTTTTCAGATGGTTATCTTTTAAGTCATTTTTTATTTTGAAATAATTTTAAACTTAGAGGAAATTTGCAAAATTAGAACAGTTACTGTATACTCTTTCCAGCTTCCCCTAATATCAATAACTTTACGTAACTAAGGTATATTTATTAAAACCAGGAAAATAACATTGGTATGATACTGTTAACTATAAGCTACAAATTTATTTCACTTATTCAAATTTCACCAGTTTTTCTTTTTTGTAAGTTATGTTTATTGAGGTTAAGTAAGTTTACGTCTTTGTACCTGTTCTAGGACTTACAGGTTCAAATCTCTACAGGTTTACTTTCACCCCCTGCCCACTTCCAGCGCTGCCACCATCCTCCACCATGTTCCATTGGGCCCCCTCCTCGCCCCCTCCCATCCCACAATCCTGCCTTCTGGCTGCCTTAGTTTTGCACTCAGATGTTAAGAGTTTATTATGAAAAGCCATCATTTTAAAGCATACTGTTGAGTGGTTTACATATAAACAGTGGCACAGAATCACCAGTATTTCCACGACAATTTCATCCACCGCAAAGGAAATACTGTACCCATTAGCCGTCATCCTGCACGTTCCTCTCCCCTCATCCCTGGCAAATGCAAACCTGCTCTTGGTGTCCATGGATTTGCTTATTCTGGGCATTTCACACAAATAGAATCCCACAATGTGTGTTCTTTTGCAACTTCTTTTGCTTGGCAGAGGCCTCTCAAGGTTCATCCAGGTGGTAGCCTGAGTCAGCCTCATTCCTTTTTATGAAGGAATAAACTCCATTGTCTGGACAAACCATACATTATTTATGTATTTGTCAGCTAGTGGACATTTGGGTTTTCCATGTCATTATCTTTATCTTTATGTATGCTTGCGTCCTACAGATTTCTCTCACAAATAGCATAGAGTCCAAGTATATTTCTAAAATTCAGTCTACCAATCTGTCTTTTAACTGGCACATTTCTTCCATTGTGATGATATCACTGAGATTTATTTATAGTATCTTATTTCTCATTTCTATTTATTAGGCTGTTTCTTTGCCCCTTTCACCCCTGTCCTTCCTTTCTGGTTCTCACTATCCGCTCTCTGTATCTAAGAGGGTTTTGTTTGTTTGCTTTATTTCTTTATATTCCACATGAGTGAATCACAGTATTTGTCTTTCTTTACCTGACTTATTTCACTAAATATAATACTCTCGACGGCCCATCTGTTTTGTTGTGAATGATAGGACTTCATTCATTTTTACAGCTGAATATATATATATATATATATATATAAATATAAATATAAATACCTTCTTGTCCATTCACCCATCAGTGGCCATTTTGGTTATTTGCATATCTTGATTATTTAAAGGAGATCCTTGTATATGGTCGGTGGAAATGTAAACTGACACAGTCACTATGAAACATAGTTTGAAGAGTCCTCAAAAAATTAAGGCTAGAACTGCAAATTCACGCCATTTGCAGCAGCAGGGATGGAGCTGGAAATTAAGCTAGCCAAAATAAACCAGAAGGAAAAAGATAAATAACGGATGGTCTCACTTACATGTGGAATATAGAGAAACGAAGCAAAAGGTCAAGGAAAAAACAACTATCAAGCTGGTGACAAGGTCTAATGCATACAGCAGGGGGGAGAGAGGGAGGAGCCACAACAGGGGAGGGACAAACACAAGGACAGTGGTGATGGTTTATGGGTGACATGGTGGCAGGAGAGCTATGGGGACTACAATGATGTAAGAAAAAAATAATTAAAAAAAGAGGGAAAAAAAATAGAGCTACCATATGACCCAGCTATTCCACTTCTGGGTATTTCCTTGAAGACTGGCTGTCTTGTTCCTGCTTGGCACTCATTCTGAGCCTGCTGACTCGTGTGTCGTCACCGTTAAGCCATTACTGCGGAATATCGCCTTGGTCCAGACGCATAGCTCTTTACTTGGGCCTCCAGTTTGATGCATGTTGCTATTTTCATTTTGTCTACTGCATTTTAAAGTCTATTTCATCTTCCCATCTCTTCATCTCTGTTATATCAGAACAGTTGCTCCACTCTTGCTCTCATTTCCATTTAGCTCTTTAATGTATTTTTTTTTCACTTCTATTTCTGTGTATTTCATTTATAGACGTTCCACTTGATGCTTTTCAACGCTGCTTGTTCTTTTCTGGCAACCTATTTTTTCCTCCTGTGATTTTTCAATTCCTTTTTTTGATTTTAATCATTGAAACATGTTTTCTATCAACCTATCTTAGCTTGTGACGTTCTTAGTGGGTTTTAATTGCCATTTCTTAGGTTTTCTGACTCTTGCTCATGGTGGGTTGTTCCCTATGGAGTTTAGTAATTTTTCATTTGAACTCAAATATAGATTTGTCTTTGAGAAACCTGTATGACCTGGATTGAGGCAGGTCCCTCAAGAGTGGTTTTATATTTGCTTCTACTGGATGTCCCAGTGGGACCTCTGAGCCTGCAGTGATTTTTATGCCTATTTCTCACTTTGGAGCTTCCTGACCCTGAAGGACAGTGTAAATTTGAACTCCAGATGTCCACATGCAGTAGGTCTGTGCCGGGGAATCCAAAGGATTTCTCTCCCATGCAGAATACAGAATCAGGTATTTTTTCCTGGTTTCTCTGAGGCAGTGGGTAAATTTGTCTATAGAACCCTCTTTCCTTGACAATGCATACCTTTACCCCAGATTTATTCAAATTTCAATTTATAGTATCTCACCTTGGCTTAGATTGAATATGTTATCATTTCTGTTCCTTCTTGTGTATCAAAATCCAAGCCCCAGGTTGCCTGTACTTTCAGATCTTTTTGGTAGTTTTTGTTTTCTTCAACTATGCATTTAAGAGTCTTTGTTATGTTTTCTGTAGCACTTAAAGGAGGTAATGGTGGTGTTTTGTTTTGTTTTGTTTTTTTGGGGGGGAGGATAATAAGTTCTACATACTGCTAGGAACAGAAGTCTTTTAATACATATTTTAATGTAAGTCACAACACACTACAAGGCATAAATGCAGATTATTACTGAGTGATTACAACCACCATCAGGTCAACAAATAGAACCTTGCCAGCACCCAGGAACCTCTCTTTGTGCTGCTTCTCTGTCTCCATCTCTTTACTTCTCTCATTCTGACTTTGCCATAATTGCCTTTGGCCTCTATTCACAGTTGTGTTCCTTCTAGGTATCTCTGATAAAGTACTAGCAAGTTTTTTAGTTTTCACTGTTGTTGAACTACATCTCCTAATCATTCAACATTATGTTTGAGACATACAATGTTGTGTATGACTCTATTTTCATTGTCATATTCCATCACATAATTACTTATTCAGTCACTCTTCTGCTCACTGAGAGACATTTGAGTTGCTCCCAGTTCTTGCCACCGAACAAATGCTGTGGTGGCTGAGAGGGCCAGGGGGTCCTGTTGTATTGTTCCCAGGAGTAGAATTGCTGGGGTGTAGGATATATACACCTTCAACTTTTTTTTTTTTAAGATCTATTTATTTATTTATTTTTATTTATACAAGCACTGGGTACAGTCAGAAGTGGGGGAGGGTGAGAGAATTCGCCAGAGGGGAAGGGGGGCAGGAGAGGTCTGCGCTCCATGTGGGACCCTCCTCCCGTGGCCAGGGAGCAGCGGGGATCGAACCAGCGCTGCAGAGGCTGCGGGCAGCTTCGCAACCCAGTGCTCAACCACTGCGCTACCAGGGGAGGCCCAACACACACTTTCAACTTTCAAGGACAATGCTAAACAGGTTTTTAAATGGTGTACCTTGCGTACACCCCAGCCATGGGAATGTCCTGTGATTCAGCCTAGTCAACACTGTTACCAGTAATCATCCAGATTTTTGCCAATCAGGGCGAAATGTTTGTATATCTCAAATACATTGACATTATTTGATTTTAATTATTTGATTACTAATGTGAATGAACATCTTTTTCTGTGTCTGTAAGCTACCAGGATTTCCTCTTTGTGAAGTACATTTTCATTCTTTGCCCCTTGTTTTGTACGGGACCTCGCTGTCTTTTGCTTACTGATTTGTCAGTGTTCTTTTATATTTCGGATATTAGTTCTTGTTGGTTATATGATGAGCAAAGTCTATTTAATGGCCAGCCTTCTTACCAATTATGTCTTTAATGAGTATAAGTGATTAATTTGAATGTAGTTAAAAGTTAAGCTTTTTGCTCTTGTGTTTTGTTAAAGAAATTCTTTCCTACTAAAGGGTTTTGAAGATGTTATTGTCTTTTAAATGTTCCTTTTAAAATTATAGCTGAAAATGATTTTGTGTATGGGGAGTTCCGTTTTTCCCCTTATGAATACCTAGTTGCTCTAGCAGCAGTGATTGAAAAATTTCAGTGTCTCCAACCAATATGCACCACTACCTCTGCGTATATAAAAATTCCATGCAGGGCCTCCCTCATGGCACAGGGGGTTAAGTCTCAGCACTATGAAGTTATTGGCAGCCACTGTGCATGAGTTTGATCCCTGGCCAGGGAGCTACACACATGGCGCAGCAGACTCTCCTGTCTTGCCCACTGCTCCCCTCAGCAGTGTATTTCAGTCAATCTGCCTGTTCTGTTCCCCACTCTGTCTCTGGTGAATCCTCTCACCCCCATGTGCCTCTGGCCTGTACCCCAGCTCTTGTATGCATAAATAAATAAATCTTTTAAAAAATTCCATGCATACATATGTCTATTTTTTTTAAAGATTTATTTATACAAGAACCAGGGTACAGGCCAGATGTGCGGGAGGGTGGAGGATTCACCAGAGACAGAGTGGGGAACAGAACAGGCAGACTGACTGAAATACACTGCTGAGGGGAGCAATGGGCGAGGCAGGAGAGGTCTGCTGCGCCATGCGTGTTGCTCCACGGCGCGGGCGGCAGGGATTGAACCGGCGCTGCAGAGGCTGCAGACAGCTTCACAGCGCTGCGCTCAACTGCCTGCGCCACCAGGGAGGCCCTATATCTATTTTTGACTCCTTTATTCAGTTCCATTGGTTTGTCTAATCATGTTCAATTTCACACTGTCTTAATTTCTAAGCTTTTATACTAAGTTTTGTTACTTGGTAGGGAAGTCCATTTAGGCTTTTTTAGTCTTCCAAGATTTTCTCAATTACTTGTGGTCTTTCAAAGTTGTATATAAATTTTGGAATTAGCTTGGTAAAATCTCCTCTTGAAATTGAGATTGCAGTTATTGTCTAAGTTTTGAGCAATATTAGCATTGTTTTATAATTAAATCTTCTAATTCATGGACTTGGCCTGTTTTTCCATTTAATGTTTTTAATGTCTTCATGCCGTTGTAAAGGGCATCTTTCAAAAAAAAAGTTTCCATTTTACTGTTTGTGAGGGTATGTAGGAAAATAGATTTTACTGTATTTTTTATCCAGTAACCTTGCTATAAACCTTTGTTAATTATAATAATGTATCTACAAATACATTTTTAATTTTTGACATCCACAATGATAGTCTTTTTTCTTTCAAATCTTTACTTTTTGTTTCTGTTTCTTGTTTTACTGATCTAGCAATGCAGGGCAGAACTGAAGTGGCGAATAGTGAGATCTTTGTCTTGTTCCCTGATAAAGAACATTTTCATTGTTTCACCATGAAGAAGGTTTGCTATAGAGCTTTCTTTTTTTTCTTTTTTTTTTTTTATAGAGGCATGTTATTTATTTATTTATTTATTTATTTATTTATTTGTTTGTTTGTTTGTTTGTTTGTTTGTTTATACATGCACTGGGTACAGTCAGAAGCGCGGGAGGGTGAGAGAATTCACTGGAGCCAGAGCGGGGAACAGAACAGGCAGACTGACGAAATAAAGTCTGAGGGGAGCAGCGGGAGTGGCAGGAGAGGTCTGATGCGCCATGTGGGACCCTCCTCTGGTGGCCGGGGAGCAGCCAGGTATCGAACCGGCGCCGCAGAGGCCGCGGGCAGCTTCGCAACCCAGCGCTCAACCGCTGCACCACCGGGGAGGCCCTATAGAGCTTTCTCAACAATTAACAAAGTTTCTTTATATTTTTACCTGTAAAGAGGAAGCCATGAATGTGAATAAATTTAGAATTTTTCAGTGCTTTTTTTTACGTCTATTGAAATGGTGGTTTTCCCTTTTTTAATCTGATAATGTAAATGATATCAATTTTTCTGTTAACTTTGCATTTTTGGGGTTAACTTAACTTGGTCATAGTGCATTATCCTTTCTCAAAATCGCTGTGTTCAGCTTGCTGATACCTTAGTTAGGATTTTGGTATCTTTACTATGACTAAACAAGGCTGGTGATTTTCTGTTTTTTTGGACTTTTCCTTGTGCAGTTTTGGTATAAAAGTTATTCCAGCACCAATGGATATATTGTGGGTTTTTACCTCCCTTTTTATTCCCTGGAAGAGTTTGTGCAAAGCTGATGTTATAGTTTCCATAAATGTTAGATAGAATTCACTGGTGACAGCATCTGGGCCTGGAGGTTTTTTAATTTTGAGATAATTGTAGATACACATGCAGTTGTAAGAAATAATAGAGAGAGATCCCATGTGGCCTTGACCCAGAGGTAATATCTTGCAAACCCAATATCCAACAACATCACCATCAGGATATTGGTGCTGATACAATCGAGAGGCGGGGCACCTCGGTCTCCAGAAGGACCCCGCAGTTTGTCCTTTCATAGACACAACAGTTCCCTCCCAGCCCTAGACTCCCTTAGCCCCCGGCAAGCGTGGATATGTTCTGTATTTCTCTAATTTTGCCACTTCAGGAATGTTGTGTACATCGAATCATATAAAGCAACTCCTGGGTATCGGCAACCTTTTGGTATTGACCTTTTCACTCAGCATAATTCTCTTGAGAATCATTCAAGGCTGCTGCATGTGCTGGAGTCTCTTGCTCTTTCTTGCTGAGTCCAGTTCCATGGTAGGAACAGACTGCGGTGTGTTTAACTATTTGCCCACCGAGCATGAGTCCACTTTCAGGCTATGATGAATAAAGCCGCTATGAACATTTGTTATGAAGCTTTTTGTGTGAAAAGGTCTTTAGTTCTGTGAGATAATGCCCTGGAGTGCAATGTTTGGGTAATAGGGTGTGTGACTGCAGATTTTAAAAAACAAACAAAAACTACTCATCTCTTTCTAGAGTAGCTGTGATGTATCAGTTTTTTCTGCAACTTCAGCAGCATTTGATGTTGTTACTTTTTAAAATTTTAACAGAGGACTGCTTCAGCTATGCTGATAGCTGCAGGGATATCAAATTGAGGTTTTCATTTGCATTATCTAATGGCTAATGATGTTGAACCTATTTTTAGGTACTTCCCATCTGTGTGTCCTCTTTGGTGAAATACTTGTTTTAGAATTCATGTCTTTGCCCATTTTCTATCTGGATTGAATCTTTTTTATTTTATTTTATTTTTTTTTTGTGGGACCCTCGTTGGTGGCCAGGGATCAAACTGGTGCTGCAGAGACTGCAGGCAGCCTCACAACCCAGCGCTCAACTGCTGCACCACCAGGGGAGGCCCTATCTGAATTGAATTTTTATTTTACTATTGAGTTTGGGGTGTTATTGGTTATTTGAGATGCTACTTCTTTGTTGGATGTGTGGTTTTCAAATATAGTTAGTTTTTTCTTTTTTTTTTTTTTATTTATACAAGAGTCGGGGTACAGGCCAGATACGCAGGAGGGTGAGAGGAGTCACCAGAGACAGAGCGGGGAACAGAACAGGCAGGCTGACTGAAATTCACTGCTGAGGGGAGCAGCGGGGGAGACAGGAGAGGTCTGCGTGCCATGTGGGACCCTCGCCGGTCGGCCAGGATCGAACTGGCACTGCAGAGGATGCAGACAGCTTCACGGAGCTGCGCTCAACCACCAGCGCCACCAGGGAGGCCCTTTTCATTTTTTTTTAAAAACAAGATCTTTAACAAAGCATAAGGACCATGCTTTTGGTTGCAAGCCTAAGATTTTTTTGCCTAGACCTAGATCCTGGAGGTTTTTTCTTATGTTTTTCTAATAAAGGCTTTATAGTCTTAACTTTTACATTGAAGTCTGTGATGTCCTTGGAGTTAATTTTTCTATGTGAGCTGACTGAGGTTTTTTATTTATTTATTTTTCAGCCTACAGATATCCAATTTCTCTGGTACCATTTATAGAAAAGGGCTTCTATCTTCCCTGGAATTGCGTTAGCATCCTTTTTGAAAATTGGTGGTGAGAGTAGACATTTTTGTCTTTTTTTTTAAAGATTTCCTTTTTTATTTATACAAGAGCTGGGGTACAGGCCAGATGCGCGGGAGGGTGAGAGAATTCACCAGAGCCAGAGCGGGGAACAGAACAGGCAGACTGATGAAATACACTGCTGAGGGGAGCAGCGGGCAAGGCAGGAGAGGTCTGCCGCGCCATGCGGGATCGAACTTGCGCTGCAGAGGCTGCAGCAGCTTCACAGTGCGGTGCTCAACCGCCTGCGCCACCAGGGAGACCCCAGACATTCTTGTCTTGTCCTCAATTATGTCTGTCAGGAGCCAGTCAGGAATCTGAATCTATACCAATTTGAATAGAATTTATAAAAGAATTGCTAGCTAGTCTCAGATGCTTAACTATGGGTACTGAAGGGATTAAAAGGAATTCTATGAGGTCCAAAAGAACCAAGTGCAACAAAGTCTCTAATGTCCCTCCGCATAGAAGAGTAGCCAAGGAGGGACTCAGGATTTGGGCGGGGACTCCCCAGCCCTCCCCTAAGGCTGAGAACATCAAGGAGGGCATGCCCGTACCATAGGCACATACAGTGTGCTCGTGGCGGAGAAGCTGGCAGAGCAGGAGCACAGCGGGGAGTCTGTGGCCCAGGGAGTGACTGGAGTGGGAGCCAAGGGGCTGCGAGGCTGTGGGCGTGTGGTCGGAGGCTTCCAGCTAGACTGCTGTGAGGAAGTGCATTCTCAGGGCACCCTCGCAGGAGGGCGGGGCCTGAGGTGTGCTGGCAAGTGCAGTGGGGCCCATGGGTGACGGCTGCCGAGGGGAGACCAAGGGCCTTCAGCAAGCCAGTCCTCTGGCTGCTCCGCCGAGTGAAAAGAATGACAGACGGAATCTGGAAGGGAGGTGCCTTCCTGCCGTGGCTCACCCGGGGGGGCCCCCCACAGTAAAGCCTGCCCTTGCATCAGTTGGCACAGAAGAAAGGTTTCCAGTTCAGCTTCAGTGGCGCGAAGGGAAAGAAGGCTGGGCTTGGGGTTGCGTCCCTGCCTGTCCCCGGGGAGAAGAGCGGATGGGAAACCCCTGCTGTCTGCCTTGCCCCCCGTGACCTGAGTGGGCATCAGTATCAGATGTCCCTTCTCCACCCAAAACTGATGCCCACAGCTCGCTATAGAAATTGTAGAAAATACAAATACACATCTAGAAAATACAGATGGTCACATAGAAGGAAGCCAGATCTGCTCATGATCCCAGAATGCACTGACTGGCATTGGGGCCTTCCCCTACCTAGTATTCTCTAACAGAAAAATGGAAATATGCCGCGGGGTTTCTCACTGAGGCAGCGTCAGCACCGTTTCCTAGTGGGCGTCAGCAAGTGCTGGTTCGGATCAGCTGCAGCTGTCAGAGCTTGCTCAGTCTGAGTCCCGGACTGGACATCCTTTTGGGGTTTCCCTGGGATCTCTGGGAGTCACAGTCCCTCCTGTGCCCCAGGGATGCTGAAAGTCTCCTGTTGTTGGTATGTGTGGGCGGGGGATGCTTTTCCCCCACCTCACAGGGGGGCCTATGGGTTGCCACCTCCAATCCCTCCTTCCTGGGCTGTTCAGGGCCCTGCCTGGCAGCTCTGCTGGTCCCTGGGGCCACCATCTCCTGTCTGAACGCGGGATTTCACGAAGGCAGGAAACTGGCTCTGTGGCCCTGGAGAACTGGGGGCGAAGGCGACAGATTGTTTTTGGATAAAGACGGTGTCCTCGTACACACACGGGTGACACCCATCTGGACTGGAAGAGGATACATAATACTATTTAGTGCATACATAATCTTTAATACTTTTATTAAGCAAAATTTTAATACTTTGATAAATAATTCGGCTAACGGGAATCGTAGCTCTGGGGCCTTTGCTAGTCATTCTGTGGTCTCCCTTCGTGGCCACGGGGGCCGACCCCAGCCCTGTGTCAGCCTTCTCAGTTCCCTGGGGCCCTTATTGGCACCCCCCCAAATTCTCTCCCCTCTCCTGTATGGACATTCTTCTCCCTCGTGGCACCCCATTCTCTGCTCTTGTTGGGTATCCCCACCACCCTGTGCAGTCCCAGCTTGTTGGACACCCCCTCCTACTCGCCTCCTGCCCCAAGCCCCTGGCAGAAGCCCCCTCCCTGCCCCTCAGAGTCTGGGCTGTGTGTCCAGCGGCGAGATGGTGCCCCACAGCCACCTCGAGGCCTCTGCCTGCTTTCCCTGTCTTTCCTCTGACGGCCCTTCCTGGCCCCATTGCACCCCTGAAGACAGCCACCCCTTGAGCAGAGTGGTCCCAGGCTTTGGGCAGATGCTGAGTGAGAGGCGCCGGGAAGACAGACTCCCCTTCTTGGCTGCATTCGCCCTTCCTTCCCCCATGCCCCTGGACACGGGGTCCCTGCTGTCCTGGCTGGGAAGCTGCTCCCAGGGCCCAAAGGATGTTCTCCATCTCCAAAGAGCATGGCGCCCACCGCGTCGCCTTGACCGGGCCCTCGCTGCGTGCCCGTCTTGTCTTGCTGTGTGCCTGTCTTGCCTTGCTGCGCCCGTGGCGCTGGCGTCCGCGCTGCCCTAGTGTAGCTCGTGTGCATTTGCTTTGCTCTCGCTGTTCCCGACAGCAGGCAGGTCGTCACCTCTGTTCTTCCCTGGGGCGCTCTTGGAGACCAGGTCACCCCATCGAAGGAGCCTCCCCTGGCCAAGCGCCCCTTCATCTCTGGGCAGTGATTGCGGGTCTGCTTGACTTCTCCAGGCTGGGCTTCATGGGGACAGAACTCGCATTTTGGAAAACGATGGCTGAAGCAGAGAGTGGAGATGTTGTAAAGGCCGCGGAGCTCTTCTGGCCTTAGACAGCCGAGGCCATCGCCTGCATCTCCCAGACGGGGACTCGGTGCCAGGTCCCAGCACCTTGCAGCTGCGTGGGCTCATTGGCCGGGTTGGGAGGTGGGGGATGGGGCAGCAGTTTGGGGTGAGTCTGGTGGAGCCAGGGCATGAGCTGCTCCCCCTCCCCCCAGTCCTCACACCCGGTGCCTGGGGCTTGTGAGCACAAAGGAGATAACAGGGTGTGTGAGGGTGAGCGGCCTCTGTGGGTGAGCCAACAGGCTGCTGCTGCCTGCTTCCCACCAAGGGTCTTGGGTTTTAGATTTATTCTATTTATTTATACAAGCACTGGGTAGAGTCAGAAGCTTGGAGGGTGAGAGAATTCACCAGAGCGGGGAGCAGAGCAGGCAGAAGGACCCAAGTACACTGCTGAGGGGAGCAGCGGGCGGCAGGAGAGGTCTGCGCGCCATGTGGGACCCTCCGGTGGATGGGGAGCAGCCGGGGATCAAACCGGCGCTGCAGAGGCTGCGGGCAGCTTCGCAACCCAGTGCTCAACCCCTGCGCCACTGGGGAGGCCCCGGGTCTTGGGTTTTAATTTGATATATTTTCCTCCTGCCTGAGGCAACTGGTAAGATCCTAAATTTTGAAGGATAGTCTGGGCAGTTGGCTCTCTTGGGGACGGGAGGGTAGAGTAGAGTGGAGCAGAGACCTCCTCTCTGTGGCCTGGGCCCCCGGGGCGGGCGTCTGCCAGGAAGTGAGGCCGGGCAGTGTGGTGGCGAGTTCTCGTGGAAGGGGCCTCACAGGTAGCAGGCGCAGTGGTCAAGAGCATGTGTTTTCAACCCAGACTTGAATTTGGATCCTGGTTGTGTTGTTCGGGCCTCATTTCCTCTTCTGTAAAATAGAGATGATGATAACTGCCGCCTTGTTGGGTTTCAGGAGGTTTGAACAGGCGGTCATTTAGTGCTTGCCGCGGAGCCCGGCGTCGGGCAGGTTATTCCCCCGGGAAAAAGAGAGGGAAGTGTTTTGTTCATGTGGTTAATTTTACGTGTCAACTTGGCCACGACCACGGTACCCAGATTGATATTTGGTGAAATACGGTTGTAGATGTTTCTGTGAAAGTACTTTTTTGTTAATGAAAACAGCAAAGTCAGTAGACTTCGACTGAAAGTAGCTTGCCCTTCCGTGTGGGTGGGCCTCATCTAATCGGTGGAAGGCCTTAAGAGACGAGGACTGACCACCTCTGCTGAAGAAGGGATTCAGCCCACATTCTACCTTTAGAGTCCAGTGCAGCTCTCCCCTGGGTCTTCAGATGCCTCCACAATCGTATGAACTAATTCTTGGCCATAATTTCCCACTTCTCTTGCCCCCTCCTTTGAGGGCAGGGACTGTCTCCTTTGTCCAGCCCTCCAGCCTCCATACAGCCCAGGCACAGGGTGGGTGTGCCATCTAGTGGCTGATGGGTGATTCTGTACCCTCCTCACATGCTACCCCCTAGGTGGGACTTTTTTTTTTTTTTTAAGATTTATTTATTTATGCATACAAGAACTGGGATTACAGGCCAGAAGTGCAGGGGACTGGTGAGAGGATTCACCAGAGACAGAGTGGGGAACAGAACAGGCAGACCGACTGAAATACGCTGCTGAGGGGAGCAGCGGGCGAGACAGGAGAGGTCTGCTGCACCACGTGGGTAGCTCCCTGCCTAGCTGGGGATCTAACTTGTGCTGCAGTGACTGAGGATAACTTTACAGTGCTGTGCTTAACCCCTTGCGCCACCAGGGAGGCCAGTGAGAACATAGAGGGGCTGGAGTTAAGACTGGGGTTAAGTCTGGAGCATTAGTGAATTTTACAGGCCTGCAGGACAGGGAAATGATGACAAGTTGAACCAGATGCGAGTCGTGTATTTTAGGAGCTGATCCTTTCACATCCATGGAGAGAGATGCAAGGGTTTGGGGGCTCCCTTTGTCCAGCAGTCCTGCCGTGGGCCAGAGCAGGAGATGTTTCGCTTTGACTGTCATGAACCCCTAATGGCAAATGAAAGAGGGGACAAGTCCCAGAGGGCTCCTGCCTCAAGCAGGGCTCACTTTAACAACTGTGAACAGAATGTGCTAGAAAAAGATAACTTTTCTCAGGTTTTATTGTAAAATCCTCAGAAAAAGCATTTACAATGACATTACTTTATGACCATTTGCGAATCATCTTTATATCAAGTGGTACTGCAAATACACGGTGTGTCCGATACGGGGGAACAGGGCAAACTAAACACAAACTTATCCCAAATGCCACATACAGTTACTGTGTTGGTACAAATTTCTACTAAAGTTGATGTATTAAAAATAATTTATATATATTTTATAAATAAGGAAAAATTCACATGTATAGTAATTACAGGAGGCCTTTTTGAGAAATACCAGTGATTACAGAAAATATATTTTGGATCCACTCAACTGCTCAAAATAATGTACTCTGCCTTGACATGAAGAGATCCAAGAGCTTTCTGAGGGGGGGTGGTGAGACTCTGAACCGGACAAGTGGGGTGTGTGGCTTCCTGCCTTGAGGGTGGATCAGCTGTGCCGCGGCATGAAGCCGCGGGAGCGCGCCAGCCAACCTCCACGCCCGCTGCCGCCGCGGGGTCGTCTCGCGTGCCTCAGGGAGCCCGAGTGGTTCGGGGCATGGAGGTGGGACTGGTCAGGCCAGGCCGGGGAGGGGTGGGGGCTGGCCAGCTAGTGAGGGTGCGGCTGGGGGGGCACCGAAGGGTGTGCGGTGGGTCTGGGGTGGGCGGCTCGCAGACCTGTTGCCCCTCACTCTCTACAGCAGCTGCAGTAGCAAGAGAACGGCCACTCTCGGGCGCACGGCAGGTGTCACGGCAGGTGTCTCGCCGGGAAGTGGATCAGGGTTTAGATTTGGGGTGTGTTCTCGTTTGAGATGTAGCTCTTGGGCCCCCGAGCCAGCCAATCCTGGGTGCCCCTCCTCGGAAACAAAGCTCTGGTCCTGGAGAGGCTCCCTCAGGTTAGATGCTCACGTCCCGCCATGGTGATGGGGAGGCCCCGGCGTCACCAGGTCTGGGGTGGGGGGCAGCACTGTTATTGCTTTGTGGAGTGCAGCGAAAACCCCTAGCGCCCTGCAGGGCAAGCTCCATGTTCTCCGGGGCCACAGCGGGGAACGGCTGGTCCCTTACTAGTCAAGGGGACTTGGAAGGAGTGATGTGTGATTTGTGGCTTTGTCCCCCACCCCCCAAAAAAAAAAATCCATGTGAAACGCTCTGGTGCAGGCTACAGCAGCCTCATTGTGAATTCTGGGGGACAATCCCTGCTCTCCTGTGTTTTCCACACTACATCGTGTTTGGTTAAAGTCCCACTGCTGCCCACGGCTTGGAAGGATGCGTGGACCAGGCTCGCTGCACCCCGTGATCTGCGGGGTACCAAAGCTTGCAGGCCCTGACAAGATGCTCAGGTGCTCGGTGATGTGGCAAGTGATCTGGTATTGACAAAAGCAGGAAATGGGGTGCAATCCACCAGGTCCTTGGGGCCTTGTAGTCACAAGGCACCGTCCTCGGGGACAGGCATGCTCTGCTCCGCCCTTGACACTTTCAGGCACCTCTGGCCTGTGAGCTCTGATGGGGAGAGAAACCAAGGCAGCTGGTGACTTTCTTGAACAAAACTGCTTCGTCCACATGCCAGTCTGGGAGCAAAAAGGAGCATCCGGCTGCAGGAGCTTCGTCATCCTTGACCCCGAGGCCCGGAGCAGCATGGCAGAGATCCTGGGGGCCGGCGTGGCGGTCAGCGCCATTGCTCCTGGAGCGGCCGCTCAGCGAGGCTCCCGAGCAGATGGGAGGCGTGGCAGCGGGGAGGCAGGACAGGGGGGAAATGCAGGTGCAGGGAGACGGAGGAGGGACAGCTCGTGCCCTCTGTGGGCTGAGGCTCGGCTGAGGTGCCCCGGGCTCTGCCCTGTCCCACCGTTCCTGCCCGACGGCTTCAGGGCTGAGTTCTCGCTTGTCGTGGTCACCTCGCGCCAGAGGATTGCGCTCCAGGCCTTGGGGCGGGGTCCTGTGGGGAGACTGGCAGTTCGTGTCAGCTCAGTCGTTGCCCTGTGTCCCGTGCCTTGCCTCCTGGCACGGGGGCAGCGTGGGGGTGCTGGGTGTAGGGAGAATGTGAGGTAGATCAGTGGGTGGGGAGGAGGGAGCAGGGAGCACTGTGACTCTCTTGCAGGCTGGCTTCTGAAGCGGGGAAGGGGGGGGCGGGGTTCGGCATCCAGGGTGTTTGAATGAAACACATTATGAGAAATGAATCGACTACTTTTAAGCGCCTTGTAGAAAAATATATCCAGAATGCATCTGTTTCACATCTCAGTTCTGAAATCTCCTTAGTTCACAGGTTACTGGTCAACAGAAAACAAGAAGGTGTGGCCACACTGAGCTAACTTAGCTGCTCCCCTTGCTCAGCAGGGACATTTCTCTAGGGCAACAGGCAGGGTCTCTGCTTTATTCGGGGTTGACAGCTGTGCTCCAGGGTGCTCTCTGGAGCCAGGAGCCCTTTACAGCATGGTGGATCAGGCAGGGAGACCGGCCGATGGAGGTGGGAGCTGCAGGGACTGAGCTGCTGTCTCTGGCCCGAGATTCCCGAAGCTGGTATTGGTGGTCCGTCCCCGCCAGGACCTCACTGGCCTCTCGCAGGGGCGTGGGGAGAGTCGTGGGGCCCTCCAGGGATTTGGAGATGAAGAAAGAGGTCTGGGCCCGCCCCAATCAGGGCTTGCTGGATCAGGGATGGCATGGCGTGCTGCCCGCACAGTGACCCTGAAGCAGACAAATCCTCCTTCCCGCCACCAGTCTGTGTGAGGCTAGGTGGGATTTTGGACCCAGAACCTCCAGGTGGGAGGGGGAGGTTGAGCTGGCTTGGGCAGGAGGAGAATGAAGGCCTTCATGTCGCGTCCTTAACACCCCACGGGTGTTGATTAATTGTGATTATTCTGGGAAAAAAATCTGTTGAATTTTGGAGAAATTTACATTTCAAAATCCAGTCATTGTGAAATGGTGGGTCCTTGATGTTCGTGACTTTAGGGGTGATTCTGTCGATAAAAGGAATACTTGCTTAGAGTGAAGTCTCTG
Source organism: Talpa europaea (assembly GCF_964194135.1). Taxonomy (NCBI): domain Eukaryota; kingdom Metazoa; phylum Chordata; class Mammalia; order Eulipotyphla; family Talpidae; genus Talpa; species Talpa europaea. Next base: position 27,676,481 of record NC_140080.1, read on the forward strand.
CTGCGGGTCGACCTTCTGTGTTTAGCCGCAGGACCCCCGCCTGATGAGGGGAGTCCTCACGTGGGCAGCTTCCCACGGGTTCCAGGAGCCTCTTTGGAGTAGAAGTTGGGGAGAAGGGCCGGCAGGGGCCACCGGGATTTCCTGGCCTCCCACTGCTGAAGAGCTCTGCCCTTCGGCCTTTGTGAATTCGCCTAATGGGACTGAGAGCTCTGACCTGGGCTTTTTTGGCCTTTGATTCCTGCTCCACTTCCACTGTGGCCGACAGGTGGGCACGAGACCTAAGCTGCCCGTCTCCAGTAACTGTGCAGTGAGGACAATGAGAGGCAGCTCTGCTTTGCAGACACACTTCGAAATGGAAGGAAGAGTGGACAGGGATCAGGCACGGTGGAAGCGACTCCTGGGGGAGAAGGCTGCTGGGATGGGACGGGCCTTTCACTCGGGAATCTGCCACCCAGGGGTCAGCCCGCCAGCCCTGTGCTTGCTGGGCCTTCCCTTACTTATGCTCAGGGACACTTTCTGCCAAAATTTAGAAGATTTATCCAAAGGGGGAGAGAGGTTCATGGAAGTCGGAGAATTTTCGTGATACAAGTTTGGAAGTAAATGTGTCAAGATACTGAGGTGGGAAGGAAGGGACAGGGAGAGAGGTGATAGCCCACACCCCAGCTACCGGGGAACCCTAGGGTAGGCTTCTCAGGTCAGTTTCCTCAACTTTTCTCTACCTCTTTTACCTTAAAAAAGATAAAAAAAAACATGAATGTACACATCGAGGCACGCCCCTGGGAGTCTGGGGACAGGTGCTTGGCGGACATGAGGCACGCAGAGGGTGGCTGATCTCAGGAGGTGAGGGGCGGAGGGCTGTCGTGGGAGGGTGAACAGGAGCGATGTGGCGAGTGAGGCAGGGGCCGGGTCTCCTTTCCCTGGACGGGGTCACCCTTAGACAGCACAGGAAATCAGAGTCTTGGGCTGGCGGAGAGGGAAGGCGCCCCTCTCCCCACGTGATCATTGGAGCCAGAAAGCACTGATGCGTCTGGGCCACTGATGTGACTGAGAGGAACAGGGGTGTTCCGAGTGCCCAGGGGAGCCCCAGGCCCTGGGAGACTCTCAGGCCCTGGCTGGCTGTGTAGGGCTGGTGGGTGGTCATTGGATGTTCACCTGCGAGCTGCCGACCGGCCCCGGCCCTCTGATCTGGGTTGTTGGAGCACATGTTGTTCGGGAGAGAGCGGCCTGGAAGTACTCTGTCCAGGCCGTGACGATGCGCGGGCTGGGGGGGCAGAGCCAAGTGCAAGGGCCACAGACAGAAAAGAAATTGGTCTTTCGTAGAAGGGTTCGTGTGTGGAGTCTGGAGGTCTTTGTCTGCAGGCTACCTACACGTCGCCAGGCCAGTCAAGCCCAGTCTGCCCTGGCTGGGGTGCTGGGGCTGGCGGATAAAATGTCCCCTTGCAGTGGTGAAAAACAGGCACACAGGGTTTGTCCTGATATCTTGGGGTCCCAACCCACAATGGAGTCTTTCAGTGTGTGGCCTGATCTGCACTTGGGGGTGTCGGTGGTGCAGAGGACCATTATTCTTTGTGGGCCATTGTCTTCTTCCTGGCTGTGGGGTTCGGGGTGTGACTCAGAGCCTGGCCTAAGGCGGGGGGAACACAGCTGGACCTCGGAGAGTGTCTTTCTGCTTACTAGCATTTGAGATTATAAAAAATTATTTTTTAATCAGTTTCCAAAATAAAGTGAGTGATTTCCCCATGCCCCAGGATGTAGGAAGCCTCGCTGGCTCTCCCTCAGGCTCACAACAAGTCCAATGGGAAAGAAAAGCAGCAGCTGCGAAGGAGAAAGGAGGCCCGGAGCAAGGGCAGAGGCGGTCCTCGGGCGGCGGGAGGCCCTGCCCCTGTTTTGCGCAGCTCCAGCGGGGGACGTCGGGCTGGGCCTGGCGGTACGGGAGGGTGACGATGTGAAGGCAACCGGCAGAAGCGCCAGCCTGCAAAGCAGGGGTTCTTGGGCCACGGCGTCCCCGGGTGACATGGCGTGGAGCTGGCCGCGGCAGTGGCCCAGCTCGTGTGTTCTCCTCGTAGCGCGAGGCGTAAATCATACTTCCTAACGAAAAAACCCCGCTCTCGTCGGCAGCGCATACCTCATACTAGGAAACTTGCAAGGAGACCAGTGTTGAACCATAAAGCGAATACAGGTTTTTGCTTTGTCCGTAAAAATGTACAGTGCGCCTGCTTGGGGCTGCGGTGTCGGGACTAGGTGCTCCTTGGCCCAGGGCTCTGCTCTGGACGCCTTCATACTTCGCCCACCCACACCGCCATGGTCCCCCCCTTAATGCCCGCCACCTCACACCGCAGTGCGTTCTGCCTCCCGTTGATGAGGAACAGCGACTCCTGGGCTGGCGTGAGCAGGTACTGCCCGAACAGCCCGCTGTCCCTCACCATCCTGCGGGGGCCGCCCCAGGGCTGGCCCGGCCCCGCGGGCGGCTCCTTCAAGTTCTTGAGCACGCCCGTCTTCCCCGTGGACAGCTCCAGGAAGAGCAGGTCGGGAGCCGTCTGCAGGGTGGCGTAGACGTAGTACTGGTTGCCGTCGGTGAAGGAGTGCTGGAAAGCCACGTCCGAGACGCCCTGGCTTATTTCCAGGACGTGGAGGGTCTGGATCTCCCCCCGCACGCTGATCTCCTGCACGTACAGCTGGGGGCTGGTGGCGGTGGCGCTGACCACGAAACGCCCATCCGGGGATGTGTGCGGGATGCCGGTGACATCACCGTTGGGGCCCACCACGGAGTCCGTGACGCTGTCGATGAGCAGCTGCGGGGTGCCGGGAGAGGGGCTGTCTTGGCGGCACTGGACGAAGTAGTAGCCGCCCAGGTGGGTGTGGGCCATGGCCTGGGGCACGCAGCTGTGGCGCTGCAGGCCAATGGTCTTGACTGGCATCAAGGTTTCCAGGTCGACTTTGTGAACAGCAGGGTCGGACTTGTTAAAGACGAAGCCAAACCTGGGAGGGGAAGAACTGAGGTCAGAGGTCAGGGCAGCGGCTCTGTCGCCTGTCTTTAATGTTTACGTGTTTTTCTTTCCCTTTCTTGCCGCCTCTGAAGGATAATAGCCTATTACTATCTACCTTCCTGCAGGGGCTGCTTCCTAAGGGATTCATCTATGATCTCAAGCTACCTGTGGTCGAGTTACAAATACTCTTTAGTACCTTCAAAGCTCCAGGTTCCTCCTGGGGTGCCTGTGAGGCTCTTCCCTCCAGCCTGGTGCCAGCTGGGAAGCCGTGGGCCTGCCTGAGCTGGAGGGAGAGGACGGAGGGCCCGTCCCGCTTGCCTGCCTGTGGAAGCGACAGCAGAGCCTGCATCCTCGCTGTTTTCTGGGCGAAGTGAGATGATTTGAGGATGCAGATGTGGTGGAGTAGAAGACACGTCCTAGGGATGGTCCTTTACGCTGGGAGAGGGGTGTGGAGGGGTTGCCTCTGGCCACACTTAGGGTGCTGGCGGGAGGACTCGGGCAGCGTGGCGGAGGCCCGTTAGCCTGGTTAGCCGCACGGGGCAGCCAGCTGCAGACCTGGGCCGGGTGCTTGCCTCGCTGCGCCTCTGCTATTCTAGGAAAGGTAATTCCTTCTGGGGGCTGCAGGGAAGGTTGACTCTACGAACGGGGTGGCTGCTCTTATCTGGGCTTTGTGTCTGCCCCTGTGTGGGCTGGCTGCAAGCTGCGGGAAGGCCTGATTGCGGACAGAACTTTCTTTGAGTGTGAGAGGTTCTGCCCAAATCCTTGGCTCCCAGTGGCCTTTGGTGCTATGTTCGCTTACAGAAGTAGAGTACAACCCCCTCTGCAGTTTTCACTTGAATAACTGTGCCTCAGAGTGGGGAAAATGCCCACTTGAAAGTGCCTGTCAGGCACCCTTACAGAGCTAGAGCGTGGGAAGAGCAGCAAAGAAACCTCCTTAAGAGGGAAATTTGATGTCCAGCCACACGCAGGCAGTACGCGGCGTTTGCCTGACTCCCGGTGAACTCAGCGGCTTTAAGGGGTCTCTGTGTCTCGAACCACCTTCAAGGCTCTTCCCGGGCACCCTTGGGGGTGTGTGGGGGGGTGTCATAAAGTGTTTATTTTCTTCCTTGGCTAAATGAGCGAGTCCTATTTTAACAAGTCCTGCATCGGCTGCATGCCATGGTGTGGACTCAAAAATGAGTCACTTCTTCGTGGAGAAAGGTGTTTGATGTCAGATGAAAGGAAGGCATAAGTGGTGCCAGAAGATATTTGGGTGTTGACTTTATAAAGGGCAGGCTGAGTCTCCTGACACTGGTGACTTCCCAGAAAGCCTCAGGGGTTCTCTGAAATGACTAGCTGGCGAGTGGCCAGGCTGGGATGAGGTTAGCAGTTGAGGCCATGGCTATTGTTTCTAGGCTGTTCTTTTGGATGTTGGCAAACCAGGGAACCAGGGGGCCTTGAATCCTTTGGGCTTGCTACATGGCTGCTCTGGGGGCTCCTAGAGTAACCACGGGCTGCCCTTATTGGAGAATGAGGCCGAACGACCTGGCTTTAGTCCTACCCTGCCAATTCCCGGCTGTGGGATGACTTCTCTGAACCTCAGTTTCATCTGTGAAACAGGGGTTGTGATCACCTCTTAATTTTTGTACCCAGCAAGGAGAATGTGCTCCATTCACCACTGTTGTTTCCTCCCTTTCTTTATGGCTTTAACCTTGAGGATGAGACTCGCTGACCTCGCTGGACTGCTAAGGGCATTAGGAATGGGGCGCCCCCATAACTCTGAAAGTTAAAGACTAGGGAAATGTCCCTTCCTCTGGGGTCCCCGGGTAGCCCAGGAAGGAGAGAGAGGAGGAGCAGTTCCCTCATCCCCCAGGGAAGCTGCCCCCGCGGGGCTGTGTGCAGCATGGAGCTGGTCTCACCTGACGTGGTTGATGATGAGGTTTGTCGGGGGAATGAAGAAATCCTCCACTCCTGCAAAGGGCGTGCGGAGGAGATGCTGGCCCTGGCCGGTGCTGGCTTCTGTGATCACCTAGAACACAGAGTGGGAGTCCTGTGGCACCCATCCCGGTGGGGGCCGCTCCCCGGGGCCAGGCGCGCACTCTGGTGGAGCCCCCAGCAGACAAGCTGCTTGCGAGCGGGATGGCGGACAAGCAGGGGAGGCCGGAGAGCACAGGGGTGTCTGTGGCAGGGAGCCTTTTGTGTGTGGGGGGGAGCGGAGCGAGGACTTGCGTGTTCTCTGGGAAGGTCTCTAGAACTGAAACCTTGCTCCACTCAGTGGCAACCCCCAAGGGAAACCCCACCTAGACCACCTTGGAAAGAAGACAGCACTTTTCCTATTGAAAATGTGAAATGGTGCAGTTATTCACGGCTTCGGTATTTTCCTTTGATGCCTGATGCCTGGGCCACTTTGTGGGAATCTCTGTGTACCCTGCACACGGAGGCCTGCTCTGAGAGCTGGGCTGCCATGATTTATTAGAGAAACCCGGGGCCCTGCCGGGTGCCATCAGAGATGCTGGTCATGCCAGGCGCTGTCTCGCAATTAGAATGCTAGCGAGAGCTTCGGGCTTTTCCGAGGGGATTTGCTGTGAGAATGAAGAGTCAGGCCCTGTGTGTGTTGTACAAATTGGTAGTGACAGAGCGTGGCTGCCTCTGTTTCCCTGGAGGTGGCGCTTTCTTCTCTGGTCATGGCTGGAGGTGACCGGAACCATTTCCTGGAGGGTGTCCCTGCAGTGTCTGGGCGGGGGGGGGGGGCCACGCTGAACCGAGGCCGGCGGCCCAAGGCTACACAGGAGTGAGCGTGTGGTCCTGCCAGGAAGCCCCTGGTGGTGGGGGGAGGCTGAGCTTCCCCCCTGGGCCATGGGCAGGCAGGAGACACTCAGCCACGCAGCCTGGGTCCCCTGACTTCGACATACGCTCAGCAATTTCCAAGTTCTGGGCCATTTCCACTCCGCAGGCCTTTTCCGAGTCACAGAGGCTTGTCTGCTCGGGGGAGTTTTGGCTTGAGGGCCTCAAGGACAAGCCCAGGCTCTCTGGGCAGGGAAGGAGGCTGAACATGGAGGTGAGATGCTTTTCCTGGTCACGATACAGATTTCTGTAGCCTCCAGTGGGGTTCTGTGACTCGCACGGGGTGGTGCTCCGGACGCCGTCAACTGCGAAGAGCGGGGTTGCCCCCCGGCTTTGACTTTGATCGCAGAACAAACAGCACCTGGCCCGCCGCCTCGGGCAGGTTGGAGGTGTATGTCTTTGCGGGTACGGCTTCCCTCCAGGGGCCAGCAGGCAGCATGCCAGATTGGCATGATGCAGCCCATCTCGAGATCTAAATCTGTATGAGATTATTTTCCTGTGATTAAAAAAAAAAAAAGGCCAAACGACACTTTCATGGCAAGTCCTGGAGAGAAAAGCTTAGAGAACTGGGTGTTCAGACAGCATCAGCACGAGGAAACTGCCGGATCTGAGAGCGTCTAGGGGGAAATGCCGGAGAATCCCAAGAAGCCACACCATCGTTGCTTGGTATCAGGCTGTCACTTTAGCTTGTGCTAGAGAAGGCTGTGTGGAGCGGGATTCAAGAAGTTGTGAAAGGTTCAGCAAGTGGCAGCTGGGGGAAGGCCTGGGGGAGCGAGCCTCATTTCAGAACACCTTCTTCTTGTCACAGCGCAGATCTGAACCCGGCCCCCGAGTGTGGGGTGTTTAGGAACCCGGCTGTCACTGTGGATGTTTTGCAAACAGAAGCAATGCACAACATGGTGGCCAAGGTAAATCCTTACCCACAGCCGCGATATGGCCTTCGGGTAAGTTCTGAGAAGTCAGGCTGTTGGATCAAACCACACGGTTTTGTGGCTTTTGGTTCACATTTATTTCCACATGGCTCGCCACAAAGGCTGTGCCTGTTGACATTGGGGGGAGCACGTTTTCCAGGTACGGACTTCCTTCACCCTCACCGGCAGCGACGGGGGTAGGCGTGTTCAATCTATTTCATTTTCTTGTCCTAGTGCATTTCTCAGACTTTCCAATTATGGTCTAATTCCTGGTATTAATGAAAATGCTTTTAGTGCCTGGTCATTGAGGCAGAATTCGCTCTTGGTTTCTGGGAAAGAGCCTGTGCTGTATTTAAGGAATCTCTTTCTATTCCTATTTTTCATTTTTTTTCTTTTTTTAATTAAGAATGTCAGCTGCATTTGTCTTTTCAGCAAGTACCGAAAAATGTCGTAGGCTTGTGTTCGGTGCTGTGGAGAATGTGGCTGATCACCTGAGATCGACTCTGTAGAGTTTATTCCCTGTCTCAACACTGGGACGCATCGATGCCCTTGACCCCGAATAGCATGTCTAGAATTTTCCTTCTGTTTCATACGTGAGATTAGACTAGAGTTATTTTATATTACATTGAATCACATTGTGTAATCGCAACTAAACTGGCTCTTTAAAACAAAGCAACTCATACGTTGTCCCCCAGTGGTCTGGGATAACTCCTAACATGAAAGTTATATAGGTTATGTAGATTATGGGATAACTCCGAGAATAGTAAAGTCCTGTATACTGTTCTCTATCTTATTTGGAAGTGTCATGAAGCTCCTCTGCGGTAATTGCTCCGTTTCAAGTTTTGCTTAGGTCAATTTGGTTTCTCCCTACATTTCATAAGCAATCATCTTTTTTTCTAAGTGTTAAAATTTGCCACCTCGGGGTTGCAGGATGGTATTTCATGATTCCTTTTGTCTTCCTGTCCCTGGAGTAATAGCATTTGGTCAGGGACCAGGCTTGGGGAGGATTTATCTGTGTCTGGATTTAATGTTCATTTTGTATTGTTTCTATTAATTTTATTAATTCCTTCTCACCAGTCACTTTGTTCTTTTTAAATTTCTTTAAATATTAAAGCCTACAAATGCTCCCTTTGTAGACGCTGAGAATACAAATACTGAGCAGCTCTCCCTGGGTGCCATAGGTTTTCATGACAGATTCGTTATGATTTTCTTTTAATTCCTCCTTGGCTCTCAGCTAGCTAGGGGTGTTTTCTTCTTAGTCACATTTTAGTTATTTCTGGCCATCAGAGAATACGGCCTGTAACATCTGCTCTACAAAAGTTGTTAGTTTTCATGCCAATAAACTACCTGGTAGGTGATTTTCTATAGATGTATTAAATCCAATGTCTGTATTACAATTTTTTGATTTACCCATATTATTTGTTCTCTTTGGTATGGGCAACCTAAGTGCATTTTAAATCAGGTTCTCCTGGTATTTCAGCCATTATTGCTTTATGTATTTACTTCTCTCTCTTTACATTATTTAGTGTTTTTATTAAATTCCACCGTGTCTGATAACATTGCCACTCATGCCTGTCTTTTTGGCCTGTCACTATTGTCACCTCCTTCCTTATGCCAACACGGTGACGTTTTTGAGTATTGTTACTCCCTGTTCGTTCCTCCGCTCTCTACTCTTACACTGAATTAGTTAATCTTCAATTACAGTCTGAGGCTGAATTTCTCTTTCAGTGTGTCTCACAATTCAGATCTCCCTACTGAGCACCAGCTGCACATGTCCAGCTAGCCTCTCCTCTCTACCCGTCCAGCCAGTCGTCTTGGCAGCGTAGACCTTCTCCAGGTGCGTGACTTAGGGTCACCTCTGGCCTGGGTCGTGATGTCTGTCTGGGCTCCTTAGGGAGAGGATGCAGCTGTGACTCCCGCTCCGCCATCTATAGTTGCAGGGGACAAGTCCAATGCCAGTCTGATTTGTTCCTGTCCACGTAACTTGAACTTTCTGTCTTGGAACTTGTGAAGTTTTCCTTTATTCTTCAAGTTCTAGCATTTTATCAGGAAGGGCAGCGATGTGTCATTTCTCATCAGTCTAGTCTGGGGCTTGTAGGTCCCTTTTAATCTACATGATAAGGGTTTCATCTTGGAAACCTTATTCCAAATTTATTTAATGTCTGACTTCATTCCAACTCTTTTTAAACTTTTGTTGATTGAACTCCCAAGACTTCAGTCTCTTCTGTGAGTTGAGAGAGGTTTTCTTCCTTTTTATCTTCCGGGCTAGAATTTGGGGTCCCAGTAGGAGACATGCATTTTTCAATGCATTTAGTGCAGTGTAAAATTAGGATATTTTCATTTTTAGTTATAGGAAAAAATTTTTGGTGGCCCCTGTCCATGAATCCCGAAGTGTTTTCTTAGAGCTGCCAGAGGGACCAACAAAAAGTTCTATTTTTTTCTGGGGTTGTACTGAGTGGCCTTTATTTTGGCTTCTAGGCCCTGGCTTGTTTGCAGCTCCCTGAGGCCTGGATGATGGCATCTGTCGAGGGACTGGCATAGTCTCAGAGTGCAGGGCTGAGGTGTCTGCCATGACCCAGTGGTGCAGGGGTGAGTAGGCCGGTGGTCAGTCCCCAGAGGTAGCTTCTCTGGACACACATGTCCCTGGACTCCCTTTTCTCTGCAACAGGACGAACTTGGCTCATCTTCTCAGATGAGATTCTGAGAGTAGGGTTAACCCCTGACGCCCCCAGGCACTGTACGTAATGAGCTACATGCATCTGGACTGTTGAATCCTCTCCTGATTCCTTAATGAGCCAGGCACTTGCAGCACAGGGGTGCTGGTGACCTTCCCGGGCTGGTGGAGGGAAGACTTTCGCAGATCTCTGGGACCCTGGCCCCTCCCAGGAGGTAGTACAGAGCTGTGGCTAAAAGTGTGAGCTACAGCAGGTAGGTTTACTCTGTCGGCAAATCGGGAAAACATCCTGTCTCTTCACACTTTCATTTATGGACATAACAGCTTCCTTCTTACTCACTAATGCTGCTCTCCAGCCCAAGGTGAAAGCAGCCCGTCTCCCTTCTCCTGCCTGAACTCCAGGGCCTCCTCCCTGCTTGGCCCCAGCCCCACAATACCTGTCTCTCCTCTGCGTGTCGGGCCAGAAGCCACAGCTGCTTGGCATATCAGAATCTTCGTCACGGTCTGTGTTACCGTCTGTAATAGCAGGTCTGCTGAGACCCTGGGGAATGTCGGTGAGGGGCTCTGCCCAAGGCTGTTATCTGCCTTTACTGACATATCCTGATGTGTGATCGGCCCCCAGGGCAGTGGGGGAGATTCTCCTCTGCTGCAGGGTGGGTGTCGGCCTGCACGCGCTCAACATACCTGCAGGCTGGGCTGGGACTTGTGCACGTCCCCCCAGCTCAGGACCCAGACTTGATCGTGCGACTTGTCATACGACAGCTTGGTGGGCAGAGGATCCACACCTATGGACTTGGAAAAAAATAGTGACAAGTTGGTCATCATTGCTAGAGAAGCTGGTGGTGGCTTCGGGCCACTCCTGGCCAGTGAGCCCGGCTGGGAAGCTGTGGCAGAAGCCTGCCTTCTGGGTTTGTCCTCAGGGGCATAAACACATGGTCGATATGTTGTCCACCTTCCTAAAAAGTTCCTGCCCTGGAAAGCCTGTATATGGAGTTGCCAAATCTCTCCCTAACCCCCTTCCTGCTGAGTTCCTGTCTTTACCCTTGCGCTGAACTGCCCTAGCCCTTCCAGTCAAATGAAGAGATCGCTTTGTCCTCCTCCTCTTACTTGACATCCCCGCAGGGTACCACACGGGCAACTCCTGTCTGGGAGCATTTTCTTGACTTGGCCACGCAGCTTCCTGGCTTCTGTTGGTTGGCCGCGGCCAGGGCGGTGCAGGCTGCCACCCCTGGCCTGTCTGGCTGCACCCTCTTGGGTGAGCTCACGCAACAGCCTGGCTTCACGTTACCCGGCAGACTCCGAGCAGTGCAGAACTCATTCCTCTGGGGCTCACCTCCACTCCAGCACTGAACACTACACCTTCCCATCCCTCCTCCCTGCTACCACACATTTCCTCTCCATTCTTCACCCCCTTTGAAGTCTCCTTTTTGCTTTCTTCTAATTAAAACCTCTGATCCCCTGAAGCTTCGCGTGGAGGCCGTGTCATCCCTCCCCCCAACTTCACAAGCCTGGGTCCTCTGTTCATTTCTCCAGCCGCTTCCTTTCATTCTCCAGAGGCTCCAGGGTCCGGCACTGTCTTCCGCGACTCAGGGCTTCCTCATCCCCAGTCCTGAGCCCGCGGTGACACTGTACCGACTTCTCTTGTATTTTGTCTCTTCGAAAAATCTCCTCTGGACTACACCTCTCCCTCCAGCTACCTCAACTTCCTCCCTTCACAGCAACATTCCCCTAAAGACTGGACTGTCGTCATTCTTTCTACCCTTTGTTTCACCTTCCCCCATCATACTTCACGAGCAGAGCAGCCTTGAGAGAGGAAGCAAAAGTTGGAACACAGTTTTCTATAGCCTCAGTGTGCTGAGAGCAGAGACCTGGAAAGGGAAAGTAACTGGGGAGTAGTCTAGGCTGTCAGATAAGCATCCCATGGGGCTGCACCCCAGGACTAGGAGTGGTTCAAAGCCAGAAGAAGCCTTACAAAAGCCTCAACTCAGTCTTCAACTAAGTACTTAAAGGGGTTCACTTTCTACTCTTCTTTGACTGATACAGACCCACCGCAGCATAAAAAGATAATTAAGAATTTATTATGTTAAGAAATTCTACAAGTGAAATAAGCAATACCTGTAATTAAGAAATAAATAGCAGGGCTTCCCCGGTGGTGCAGCGGGTACAGCGCAGCGCTGTGAAGCTGTCTACAGCCTCTGCAGCGCGGTTCGATCCGTGGCCGGCCAGGGAGAAACCCACGTGGTGGGGCAGACCTCTCCTGCCTCGCCTGCTTTGGTCCGTCTGCCTGTTCTGCTCCCCGCTCTGTCTCTGGTGAATTCTCTCACCCTCCCGTGCCTCTGACTGTACCCGGTTCTTGTATAAATAAATCTTAAAAAAAAATTAATAGATTTTGTTGAATCCCTGTTAGATACACCAGAAGATAGAGAACTAAGAGACAGGTTGGTAGAACATAACCAAATAGAGTTTAAAAAGGGGCCTCCCTGGTGGCCTAGGGGTTAAGTCTCAGCACTATCACTGCAAAGGCCTGATCCCTGGCCGGCCAGGGAGCTACCCACATGGCGCAACAGACCTCTCCTAAGTTGCCCACTGTTCCCCTCAGCAGTGTGTTTTAGTGAATCAGCCTGTTCTGCTCCCCACTCTGTCTCTGGTGAGTCCTCTCACCCCCCACACCTCTGGCCTACATCCCAGTTCTTCGATGAAAAAAAAAAAAAAAACTCTTTAGAGTTTAAAAAGGATGGAAAGTAAGGAAAGAGACATGTAGGAATGGGATGGCCTAACTTTTTCCTTTTCTCTGTGAAATAGAGTTCCCAAAGATGAGTAAAGAGAGAATAAGACAGCAGAATAGATGTGATTTGAAGAAACTGCTGAGAATTTTCCAGTCCAGGGAAAGATTAAGAATCTCTGCAATCCCCCAGTCAGAACAAATGAAGACTACCATGCTCAGGTTCATCATAAAATAGAACATGAAAGTATCAAATATTCTGGGTAAAGGAGCAAGATTATTACACTAGATAAAAACCAGAACCCAATTACATGTGCTCTATAGAAGACTACCTTAAGGATATGAACACACAGATGTTGAAAGTAGGAGGATAAAGAAATGATAGTATGGAGCCCTTATCAAAATCTGATTTAGCTCAACTGTCCTAGTATTAGGCAAAAGTAGAATTTCAGGTGAGAAGCATTGCCAGAGACAAGATGGGGTACTTTGTAAGAATAAAGGAGTCTCCCCCTTACCTCCAAAGGTACTACAATCTTAAAGCAGAAATGGGTAGAACTCACACAGCAGCTGACAGACTAAGAGGACAGAAAAATCACGTAGAAGAGCCAAACAACAGAATGGAGGAATGTTCCACATGTAGGAGTATATCCACACAGTGACAGGTGCAGATGTCTACAATATCAGAATACACACTCTTACCAAAATTGATCAGAGGCTGGGTCATAAAGCAAGCTTCCAAGGCTTGAAATAATTCAGAGTGTGTTCTCTGGCAAGGGAAATCAATAACAAAAAATAGCCAGAAAGTCTCTCTTTTTTTTTTTTTTTTTTGGCCAGGAAAATCCACAATCTTGGTTAAATATAATTTTATCCCTAAAATAAGCCTGAACCTGGACAGCTGAGCATGCTGGGAAAAAGACTCCCGGCCTCCCTGGGCTCACTGTAAATTTCCTGGACAATAGTAAAGTTAATGTCACATACAACTTTCACCCCTTGCCTTGGGGATGATTTTCCTTATTTTTTTCTTCCAATGAGAAAATGAAAGCAGGCAGAAGAGAAGCTTGATCCAAGTGGCACTCGTATCCCCCGTGCACCGGTGCCCCCACACCGCCCGCTCCTCCTGTTACAGAGGGAATATGCTTTTACGTAAGGCTGCCTCTCCGTGTGTGCGCTGGGGTCCACCGACTCCCGCCCACCTCGGTGATGCACGAGGAAGGGAAGAATTGCAGCAGCGGCTTTTCCCCGCAGACAAACGGCGTGATGTTGCCTAAGCAAGCCGCTTCGGCTTGCTCTTGCGGCTTCTGCCTCACTGGTCTCCTTTCACCCACGGTTACAGCTCAGCTTGTCCACGTGGTTGTCTACAGTCACTAGCTCTACTTGCTCACCTCCATTCTCTCTGGAATCCACCCCTCGGGCTTGTAGTCGCCACCTGCTCCTGCCAAGCGGCCCATACCCAAAGGTGAGCTCTCTGTCTCTGCGACATACGGGTGCTCCCAGTAGCAACCACCACCCTTGACCATTTTCCGGGCATCAGAAGTACCACCCTCTCCTAATGTTCTTCCTCCCTGCGTGGTCTCCTCACATCGTGTCTCTCCCTCCTGCCTTGTCCCCAGATACCTGTGCTCGCAGTGACCGCTCACCCAGCTAATCCGGGTAATCATTGCACATCCCGAGTCACTTGGGCGCAAAGTCACTTGTGCTGTACATGAGCTGACATTCGCGGGGTCTGGGCTCCTGGGCCGTTGTCCATCCTGCCACACCCAGGAAACGGCATCAGTTTAGCCTACAGCGTATTTTACTGTTTTTTATGCTGAGGTAAAACTTGATTCCTCTCTCAAACTTTACATGAACCAGCAGAAAAACTTTTGCAGTCCATGTTTAAAACATCAACAAGCTGATCACTCCTCTGCCTCTGCCGCTAGCGTCCTCATCCTTGGCTGGTTAGTTCTTCTGAGCGCTTCCTTTTTTTTTTTTTTTTTAAGATGTATTTATTTATGCATGCAAGAGCTGGGGTACAGGCCAGAGGTGTGGGGGGGTGAGAGGATTCACCACAGACAGAGTGGGGAACAGAGCAGGCAGATTGACCGAAATGCACTGCTGAGGGGAGCAGCGGGCGAGTCAGGAGCGGTCTGCGCGCCATGTGGGTCACCGCCCTGGCCAGGGATTGAACCCGTGCTGCAGAGGCTGCGGATAGCTTCATAGTGTGGTGCTTAACTTACCCTTGCGCCACCAGGGAGGCCCCTCTTCTAATCTCTTTTTTTTTTTTTTTTTTTTTAAAGATTTTATTTATTTATTTATTTATTCATATAAGCACTGGGTACAGTCAGAAGCGCGGGAGGGTGAGAGAACTCACCAGAGCCAGAGCGGGGAGCAGAGCAGGCAGAAGGACCGAAGTACACTGCTGAGGGGAGCAGCGGGCGGCAGAAGAGGTCTGCACGCCATGTGGGACCCTCCTGCAGTGGCCGGGGAGCAGCCGGGGATCGAACCAGCGCCCCAGAGGCCGCGGGCAGCTTCGTAACCCAGCGCTCAATTGCTGCGCCACCGAGGAGGCCCTCTAATCTCTTCTTAATTGGGCTGCTGCACCCTTCAGTCCTCCACCCCCCACCTTTGTTGGTGCTGACCTCGCCTCGTCCCTCTCCCCCAGCGCCTGCCTCACTGCAGCTGCTCTTCCCTTTGCTCCCATGGCCGCCGACTCCCACTGGGCATTTAGCCCTCAGGCTCTGGTCACCGCCCGAGGAAGGGTCAATTCAAAATCCTTCTCTACTTCCTCTGTTCCCCGGACTAGAACTGCAGTTCAGAGGTTTCTGCTCGCCCACAGGAGTTTTCTCAGCACTTAATGAAGTCTCGGCCCAAGTGGGCAACACATGCTTGGTGAGTGACAGCGCACAAATCCCCTTGGCCCCACCACACCCTCCCGCGTCTGACCACCTTCCGCGGGCTCTGGGGAGTGTGCAGAAAGCAAAGACAGTGGTAGGCTGGACCCCAGAACCGGGAGTCTCCCCCACTCCTGTAGAGAGATGTACCTGGAGGACTTTCTGGGCTTGAACATCGACCACGAGGACTCGGTTCAGCGCCGGCTGGGCTGCGTAGATGTACCTGTGCCGCACGTTCACCGCCGATGCCCACTGGCATGGCTGGGGGGCGTCTCCTTCCCCTCGAGGACAGATCTCTTCCTGCAAGGGAGACAGGCGGCCATAGAGCTTCCGCTGACCCTTTCTTCCTCTCGGCCTTGGGATCTGCAGCCCACACCACCATCTCCTGTGGGGTCCGGGTCTTTTACCTCCTTCCATGCTCAGCCTCTGTCTGCCACTGCAGCCCTCCTGTCAGCAGCCAGGTCCAGAATCTTCCTAGCTCCCTCCTCCCGCCCGCCCCCCATCATTTCCAGCACTTCACCCTCCACCTGCTCCTTCCGGAACCCTCTCCCTCTGCTTTCATCCTCACCACAAAGCGGTGTTGCCACCCAGGCCATCGGGGGCTCTTGGTCTCTGACCCCAGCATCATTTTCTGTGCCGGGAATTCCTGCGCCCACCCCGGTGGCTGCGCCTTCTCTTGCTCGTCCTCATGAGTTTGCTGCCCTTAGAATGTTCAGGGCTCGCTCCTGGAGACTTTTCTTCTCTAAAATGCAACTTCCTTTGCTTATCTGAGCCACACCTTCGGCTTGAAATACAAACTCCGAGCTTACAGCTTCCGCAGTCAGAGCTGTGGTCAGCCTCTCCTGAGCGCTGGCTGGATCAGCCAAGTACTCCACGGTGGTTCCATGTTCCTCTCGCGCCTCTAAGGCCCCTTTCGACCCTCTGTTTCGCCTCCCAGTCTTGCTCATGCCATGCAAACATGGCAGCTCTGATATTTCACTTCCTTACACCAACTACTCTGTGGTCATCACTCACTCCTTTTTCTCCCAGTGTCCTCAGCCCTCAACGTCCAGCGCATGAGAAATCATGTCAGCCTGACCTGCCTCTTGCCTCCTTTCTCCCCCTTCCTTCCGCAGCCCCTGCCAGCCTGGGGCCACCTTCTTCCTCACCCGGCCCTCTTTATCCCTTTGTCCCTTCTCTTCTGCGCCATTTCCCCGCTTCCTCCCCACCCGCCCTCCTGCCTCTCTTCCCCCTTGTCTGTGCCCCTTGCTTCCCCCCCCCCCAGCCCTCACCTCTCCTACCCTGCTCCCCGGCTGCTCTTTCCTCCCCTTGTCTGCTCCCTCACGTCCCTGCCCCTTCCCCCCTGCTTCCTTCCTTTTACCTTCCACTTATTCCCTCCCTCATCCACTCCCCTTCCCCTTCCACCCCACCCCTTCCTTCTTCCCTTCCCCCCTCCCCTTGCACCCCTCTGACCCTCCCTCCCCCACCTCCCTTCCTCACTCCCCACCCTCCCAATTATCCCCTTTCCCACTTCTCCAATTCCTCCCTCCCGCCCCTTTTACCCTCCACCCCCTCCTCTCATCTACTCTCTACCCTTCCCCTCCCTCCTCTCTTCTACCCTCCCACCCCTTTCTCCCTCTTCCCTCCCCATCTCCCTCGGCCCTCCCTTTTCTCACTTCCCCTCCCCTCCTTCCTCCACCCCCCTTCCTCCAATCTCTCTCCTTGACCCTCCTACCCTCCCCTTTTTCCTTTTCCCCTCACACCCTTCTGACCCTCCCTGCCCCTTGTCTCCCCCTTCTCACTTCCTCCCCTCTTCTTCCCCTTCCCTTCATCCCCTCCCCTTCCTCCCCTTCTCATAGTCCCCTTTCCCATGTCTTCTCCAGTTCCTCCCTTCTCCCCTCCCCCTTGCCCTTTCCCCCATCCCTTCCTCCCTCCCATCCCTTTTCTCCCCTCCACTTCCTCCCTCTCTTCCCTGCTCACTACCCGCTCCACCCCTTCCTTCTCCCCTTCCTCCCATCCACCGCTCTCCTTGCTCTCCTTGCGCCCTTCTCACCCTCCCTTTTCGCACTTCCCCTCCAGTTTCCCCCCTCCCCCTTCTTCCCTGCTACTCCTCCCCTCCCACCACCCCTCCCCTTCCCCCATTCTGACCCCTTTTCCTCACTTCCCACCCTCTTCCTCCCAGTCTTCCCCTCCCCCACTTCTTCCCCTCCCTTCCTCCCGTCCCTTTTCTCCCCTCCAGCTCTCTGCTTTCCCCCCTTCCTCCCCTCTACCCCGCCCCTTCCCTCTACCTCTCCCTTCTCCCCTCCCCTTGCACCCTTCCTACCCTCCTTTTTCTCACTTCCCTCCCCACCCTCCTTCTAATCTTCCCCTTCCCCCCTTCTCCCCTCCACCCCTCTCGCCTGCCCCTTCCCACTCCTCTCCTCTCCCCTTTATCCCTTTTCCCCCTCACACCCCTGACCCTCCCTCCCTCTGCCCCTCTTCTCCACCTCCTTTCCCCTTCCTCCCTCCTCCCTCTCTTCCTTTCCCCTTCCCCCCATTCCTCCACTCCCCTTCCCCTTTTACCCTTCCCCTTTCTCCCAGCTCCCTCTCCTCTTGGCCCACCTCCCCTCCCCTCCTACCCTTCTGACCCTCCCTCTCTCCCTGCCCCTTCCTCATGCCCCACGCTGGTCCTCCCTTCTTGCCCTTCTCCTTGTCCCCTCCCTTCTAATCAGCCCCTTTCCCACGTTGTCCCCTCCCCTTCCTCCTGCCCCTTCCTCCCATCTTCCCTCCACCTTCCTTCCTTCTCCCCTTGTCCCTGCCAGCTCCCCTCTTCCTGTCCCCCTCCAGTCCTGGGCCTGCCTCCTCTCTGCCCCTTTCCACAGCCCTCCTTGCCCGCCCCCCTGTCCTCCCTCCAGCCCCACCCCTTGCCCTGCCCCTCCTCCTCTTCCCCACTTCCTTCTCCCCCACCCCTTCCTCCTTTCTGCCCAACCCCTCTTGCCCTCCTGCCTTTGGGGGGGGGGAGGGGCGTTCTCTCCTCTGCTCCCTTTGCTTCCCCACCCCTTCCTCTTTGCCCC
This sequence comes from Talpa europaea, assembly GCF_964194135.1. Classification (NCBI taxonomy): domain Eukaryota; kingdom Metazoa; phylum Chordata; class Mammalia; order Eulipotyphla; family Talpidae; genus Talpa; species Talpa europaea. The sequence goes on from NC_140080.1 coordinate 27,694,500, forward strand.
TCACTTCCTCCTTCCCCAGCCCCTCCTCAGTCTTCTTCCTCCGGCCCCTCCCCTTCCCCTCCACTCCCTTGTTCTTCCTCCGCCTCCCTCCCCCTGTTCCTTCCCTTCCTCACTTCTTCCCCAGTTCGTCCCTTCTGCCTGCTTGCTCCTCTCACCCTCCTCTGCACCCTTTTCGCCTTCCCTTTCCCCCCCTTCTGCCCTCTTCCTTCCTGGGCCTCCTTTTAGCTTCCCCCCTTCTGCACTCTCACCCTTAACCCCCTTCCCATCACCTCCTCCTCCCTCCCTTCCCCACCCCTTCTTCCTTTATCCTGCTTTTCCCTCCTTTCCCTCCCTCCATTAGGGGGAAAGGATGTCCTGAGCTCATCCCACGCAGGCTTTGTGGACCCCACCCCAGACCAAAGCCCTCGGGACCTTGGAAAAGACACATCCTGTCACCACCCAAGGGAAGGTGGCTGGGACCTGAGGGTGGAGTGAAGCAGCCAGGTTGGGTATCAAACCAGACACGTGTTGCTCCCCTCCTGGCTTCACGGCTTGTGGCTCGTGACCAGCTCTCAGAGGGCCATTTGGGCTTCCAGGTCGGCGGATCGGGTAGGACGTATTTAAGACTTCATCTCCCCCTTTTCTCCCTGAGGTGCACATTGCCTCAATTCCCCTTCCCTTGTAAATAAACCTTTTATGAACCTTTTGTGTGTGCCTGCAGCGGGGTATTAAGTCCCTTTTAAGCGCGGGTGAGGACCCACAGTCAGGCACCCCGTTTTATATCGGAGCTGCCCTGTAGCACCTTCTCCCCTTGATTCTTCCCCTGCCCTTCCTCCTCTTCCTCTGTCCCCCTCCCACCCCACCCCTTCTTCCCACTTTTCCCCCTGCCTTTCTGCCCTCTCCCTTCCTCCCTCTGCCCCACCCCACCCGCCCTTCCTGTTCTCTGCCTCCCCTTCCTCCCCACCCTTCCCTCCTCTCTGTCCCCTCCCCTTGCACCTTGCCCTTCCTGCCACACCCCTTCTCACCCTCTGCCTCTTTCCCCTGTCCCCCCTTCTGGTCCTCACCTCTCCCTTGGTTCACTTCCTCTCCTCCCTCCCCTGCTGTCCTCCATTCTCCCCCTACCACCCCCTCCTTTTCACCCCTTCTCACCCCTTTCTCGCTTCTTCCCTCCCTCCCCTCTACCCCTTCTCCCCCCTGCCTTCCCTCCTACCCTGCCCATTCTTCCCCTTCTTTCTTTCCCTCCCCTTGTTCCCCTCCCCTTCCTGCTTCCCACATCCTCTCCTTCCTCCATTCTTCCCTCCCCCATTTCCTGTCCTCTCCCTCCCCTGTTTATTCCACCCCCTCTGCTTGCTGCTTCCGGGCCACTCCTCCAGTCTTCCCTTCCTCTCCTCCCTCCCCCGCTTTTGCCCTCCTCTTCCCTCCACTACTGTTCTTCCCTGGCTTCCTCTCCCCTCCCCCCATGCCTATCCTCCCTTCTTCCTGCCCAGCCTCAGCTTCCCTTCCCCCTGCCCTTCCTTACCTGCTCCTCACCTCCTCCCTTCCGTCCCTCCCCTGCCCTTGCTCCCTGCTTCCCTGTCCCCCCCCCCTCCCAGTCTCTCCCCTTCCTTCCTCCCTCTCCACGCTCCCCTGTCCCCCCTCCGCCCTCCCTGGCACCCCCCCCCCCCCACCAGGACGTGGGAAAGAAGGCCAGGCGGCTGTGAGACGTGCTGACAGTGGCAAATACCCGTTTCCTCACTGCTAGGAAACGAGCTGTATTATTTCATGCCTCTGCATCACTTTTTTAATACCCCGACCGTCTAAAGAGCGTGTTGTTCGGGTGGACAGCGCTTAGGAGAAAGCAGCAGCGACACCATCGTCTCCTCTTGGGCAGAAATCTGTAAACCATCTTTGGCGCTATGATGAGTTGAGACAAAAAGCAAGGCCACGCGCCCCCACAAAGTAGCAAACGCGGGCCTCTCGGCTAAGCCGGTGCCTCTTTACCGATTACTTCACGCGTGAGACGCCCAATCCTAAAATGAGCCCCTCTCAGACACCAGTCTAGGGCAAGGTCCACTGTTCTACATTCTTTATAAAATCCTCACCCGCCAATCCCGGAAAGTGGGTCTTTCTCACACCCCGTTACTAAGCCCCCACCTCCACCCCCGTGTTTCTCGTGGTGCAGGTGTGCATCATCCCCTCCACGGCGGCGAATGATTCCCGCGGGCCTGGAGACACAGCCATGCAAGCTCTGACAGGCTAGAAGCCTGAAGGACACTGATGGCCGTGAACTTTCTGGTCTTTCCCTCCCTCGTAGACGCAGATCCTGAGACCCACCTCACCCTATCTTGTCAGGCATCCCTGGACTGTCAAAGCAAGTTACCGAACTGTGGGGGGTCATATATTCTCAACTGTCATAGGAGATGTCAACTTCTCTGGGAACAAAAATAATACCCAAGTCTAACTGCCCCTGCGACAGGTGGATGGGGTGGCTGCTGAGCAGCAGGAGGGAGGGGAATGGAGAAGTGACAGGGTCCTGGATTACGAAATCCAGGACTCAGTCTCAGGACATGCCCGACACCCAGGCCTGAGCGCCAGCACGCCGGCAGTAGGGGCTGAAGGTGATGCCAGCTAAAGAAGCTCGTGTTTCCACATATACACTCACCAGCAGCCATCTCCACGGCCGGCGCCCAGGACAAGTCACGTTGCCTCTTCCACCTGGCCTCGCCTTTGCTCCTAGCACCGCAGGTGCTTTGGCCTGCCTATTTCATGCTCTCTGCGCAGCTTCCCGGAGGGCCACTGAGCATTGTCACACCAGAGGGGAGTCCGCTTCTTTCTAAACACAACCTTTCCTGTGTTCGCCAGCTTCCTGACAAGCCTTCCTTGGGCCTGCCAGAGCACCCTGGCCCTTTGCTCCCCACTGGGGTTTCTGTGCACATGTGCTGTGGTCGCCTCACACTGCACATCAGAGGCTGACCTCATCTGCTTGATGGGGAGCTACCTGCCCTGCTCCTGTCTGCCCCCCCCACCCCGCCCCCGCACTCAGCCCTGGCCTGGCTCCTTGGGCAACCCTGGTGCAGTGCTGAGGAGCAGTTGTCCCCTTCACCACTCCCCCGAGGAAGACACTCTCTTCCTCCTAGGCAAGACTCCTGGGTTGTCAGGTTACCTGCTGCTCTCTGCTGTGAGCGGCTACGAAACCTCCTCAGTTCTTCCTATGGCACCGGCTTACCCACCACCCCCCTCTCGCCGGGCAGCCTCCTCACCCACGCCTGTGCTGCAGTCCAGCCCTCCTGGTCGTCGCCCTCGCCGAGGCGCCGCTGTCCTAAAGCCAGTGGCTGTGCCTACCTCCTCCTCAACCTGTCAGGGCTTCCCAGAGCCGTGAGGGTGTCGTCAGTACCCAGGGCGCTTGCCTGCCGTCCTCCTCATGGGCCCGCCCCATGTTTGCAGTTCCCTGAGCGTAAGTATCTGCCTCCCTGTTCTCCACAGTCCCGGCATCTCCTCCACGTTCTTCAACATCGACCCTCGCGCTGCCCTGGGACCCTTCTCTCACTCTGTGGCCCGGGCCTGGGGAGGCCTGTCTCCGCAGCATGCCCGCGCTGTCCTGTCCCCATGTCCTGTCCGCACAGCTGTCTCCATTCCCCTGTGGGGGCCGGGAACCCACCTGTGCACCCTGGCCTGCCCCTCGGGTTCCTGTGTGCCGCAACCACCCAAGGAAGGAATGAGTTAAGCTCTCAACCTCCTGTCTCCCTTCCTTAGCCCTGGGGCGCATCTGGAAGCACCCCTCAGGGGCCAGTGGGGCTGAGGCAATCCAGCAGTACGTGTGCTGAAAGGAGAGCCTGGAGGACCGTGTCTGTGTGGTGGAGAAGCCGCGCTGGCGCAGACACTTACGTAGCTCATGAAGATCTTCTCCGTGGGCTTGAGGTGCCTCTGGATCTCACAGTCCGCGGGGTGGAGGCTGATGATGCCGTCATCGGAGAAGACGTAGAACATGTTTCCCACGCTGAGGCCTGGGAGGAGGACACACAGCGGTGGTGCCCCTGCTCGCAGCCGCCCCACGGGAGACTCCCCATCAGGCACACACTCAAGCTGCCGTTGGGTGCATGTCGCGCAGGCCCCAAGTGCAAGTCCTGCTCAAGGTGGGGAGAGGCCAGGGGAGTAGAGGGTGTAGGGGAGCAGGGGAGGCTGGAGCTTCAATCCAGCACATCGAGGGCTCTAGTCCCAGGCCGTGCGCACAGCCAGCCCTCTGCCCTGAGCCATCCAGGTTGGCCTCCATGCGGGTTTCAGATGAAAGACCTGGCTCTGGCTTACGTTCTGCCTTTTCTCTTCTGAACAGCAGAGTCTCCCCAGTGGGTGTCTGTCCACTAGTCAAGTTAGAGTGGGAGAGACAATGCCCCCAAAGCAAAGGCTCTTGTTTTATAAACACATTTATGTGTAGTGTCAAGCTCTAGAGTGTGGGGTCCTAAAAACGCTGGGGCTAACAGACTGGTCCAAAATTAGTCTAGGCCTGAGGGGGTCCTGGTGAACCCCTCCTTTATAAGAGCTCACTGCAGCCTCTGCCCATCAGTTTCTCTGTGGCAACTCCATGCCAGGCAGCAGGGTGTGCCCTGATCGTACTTCCACTGCCCTCACCCCCCCACAGCTGTGCTGTTCTGGGGAGGGATTTCATCCTAGCAGAGGAGGGACCCGGGAACCAGCTGGCCCTTACTTTAAAACAAGGAAACCAGCAACATGGATGGAGCTGGAAGGGATCATGCTCAGTGAAATAAGCCAGAAAGAAAAAGAAAAATATCGGATGGTCTCACTTACTGGAGGAATGTAGAGGATCCACATAAGGGATCAGGGAAAAAAAAACTATAATAAAATAAAAATCAAAATTAACAGGCAATTATCAACCACAGACATTTCTGCAAGGGGGGAGAAGGGAGTAGGATCAAAACAGGGGTGAGGGGCCTCCCCTGGTGGCGCAGGCAGTTGAGCACAGCGCTGGTTCGATCCCGGCCGGCCGGGGAGAATCCCACATAGCGTGGCAGACCTCCTGTCTCGCCCGCTGCTCCCCTCAGCAGTGTATTTTGTCAGTCTGCCTGTTCTGTTCCCCGCTCTGTCTCTGGTGACTCCTCTCACCCCCCACACCTCTGGCCTGTACCCTAGTTCTTGTATGCATAATATAAATAAATCTTAAAAAAAAAAAACCAAGGGTGAGAAGAGCACAAGGGACCATGGTGACAGTTCACAGGAGAATGGGTGGTGGGAATTTCACGGGGACTATAACCAAGATGAAAATGCATACATTGTACAAAAATGAAACATGCTGTAAAAAATATATAAAATAATAAAGTAAATAAATAAAACAAGGAAACTGAGGCCCACAGAGGGGAGGAGCTTGTCTGTAGACACTTGCTTTTGTGCCCAAGCCGGAGTTACACCCTGCACCCCTGTTCTGGGCCCTGTCCCACACTTTTTCCCTCCATAAAGGCAAAGCAGTATGTCCAGAGCTCTCCCTCCACCTGCCCTCCTTCCTTCATCTGAAGGTGGAACAATTCTATAAAGTCTAAGAAAATTAAATCTGTGGAAGACTCTTTCCTCGCATGCTGAGAAAACTGGCATACTGATTTAATCGACTACTTGGGGAAATTTTTAGTGAGTTAGAAAACACAAGGATGGGAATCACTTCCATTTGCTTCTACTGTCTCTGCAGGCAGCTGTCTGGGCCTCAGGCCTTGGGGACTGGGAGGCACCGGCACCGTGGCTCCCAGTAGGCTGAGGGCCCTGCCTGTACTACCTGCCCCCCGCCACCCCCCCCCCGCCCCCGCCCGGGTTCCATGCACAGGCAGGAAGGCTCCTGCCGCTGTAAACAGCTTGACCCAGACTCCCAGAAGCTGGGGAGTTCTGCATAGCCCCAGTGGTATCCTGGGGTGCTGGGCAGCCTGTCCTCAAGAGCCAGGCAAAGATGGCTGCCCTCCAGCACTTCGTCTCGGTTCCTACGGCACCTAGCATTTGCAGATGGGTATGGCATGCGTCTTTGCTCTGACCCCTCTATCTTGCCCACAGCAGGGCCTCCTCTTTGACACTCTCACCTGGCACACTTCCCTCATTCACTTCTAGAGGGGAAAGGGAATCAAAGACCCCGTGACACCAGAACAGCCTCCCAGGGTTCCTTGGAAAATCCATAGCTGGAAGTACCAACACAAGATTGAAAGCTTAATGGAATCCACATGGGGTTTGCAGCTGTGGCTACCTACGGGCTGAGCACGGGCCTTGCTTGCAGTCAGCAGTGGCATGTGAGGCTCAACATATTCGTTTAACAAATAATTGACTTCATGACCCAGCCCCCTGGAGAGTTGTCTTGAGTTTAGCTGCTTCTAGGGGGCACAAAGGATTCTTTGCTTTTGTCTGTTCTCTTCATATTTCTGCTATTGCGCCTGGACAGTGGGGCCTGCCACTGTTTTTCCTTCCTAACTCCAGGCCCTGAGTTTGAGCACACAGGGGTCTGCGTGTCTAGCAGGCACGGCGTTTTTGGTGACTGGATTGTGCAATATGAGCGTGGCACCTGCCAGCCCTAAGGGGCTGTGGGTCTTAAGTGAGAGCCTGGGTCTCTGTGTCTGCATTTTATACACCACAGGGACACCTCATTCTTTGCAGGACTCGACTTCTGAAACTTAAGTCCCTTTGCAGTAGCCTCACCTTAGAAAGATACCACCCCACAAAGATGGGGAGCAAAAGCCTTCTGTGGGCATCATGGGATTGGGCAGCATTGAGGACAACTGTCCTCGATGCTGTGACACCTTCTCAGCTCCTTCGCGCCTGCTGGCAGCAGCCCTGTGTTCTGGGCGTGCCTGTTTTGCTCCCATCTTTGTGAGCTTTACTGGCTGGATCTGGGCATTGCTCGGGGATGTATCTGTGTGCATGTGCCAGAGGCCATGCCACAGAGTTATGGAGGAAAAATAGGGCAGGAAAATGCTGTTTTTTAAAGGGGGAGATTGGGCCTCCCTGGTAGTGCTGGTAGTTGAGCACTGCACTGTGAAGCTGTCCGCAGCCTCTGCAGTGCCAGTTCGATCCCCTCTGGCTGGGGAGAAACCCACATGGCACGGCAGACCTCTCTTGTCTACCCCGCTGCTCCCCTCAACAGTATATTTCAGTCAGTCTGCCTGTTCTGTTCCCCGCTCTGTCTCTGGTGAATCCTCTCACCCTCCCACACATCTGGCCTGTACCCTGGTTCCTGTATAATAAAAAAAAAAATAAAGGGGGCGATTTCACACTTAACTCTGAAATCAGCATTTACTCTAATATTTCTCAGAAGCCCCTCTGCCCCCTGAACTGAAGGTCTTTTCTCATAGCAGTTCTGCATTGGTAGACTCTGTTCAGAATCAGAGTTGGGGTACACATGTGTACATGACCCCTGTGACTCGCCCCCACCTGGACCCACCCTGGGAACCATATGAAATGGTCAGTATCAGAAACCGCACTTTTGTCTGGCCCAATCTAGAGATTGTTAGATAAACAGCATTTGTCCAAACGCTTTGCAAAATTCTGACACCAAAATCAGCTGCTGGAAGAATGTTTACGGGCCAGCTCTGACCAGGAAGCCCTGCCCAGTGGTTGCCCAGAGAAGATTTCAAACAGCTTTAAATGGAAATATCCTATTTTTAAACACTCATGGACTAGTGTCCATGAAAGACACAGGTGGGTTTGGAGCCTGCTTCTCAGCGTTGGCACTGGGGTCTGACATTAACCTCCACCCCCCTACGGTGTGGCACATGGACCCCTCTCGGGAGGCTGCTTGGTGTCTGGGAAAGCTGGTGGCCCATGGAAAGATGCCCATTAGGGCACCACGAACACTCACAATCACAGGCAACACAGAACAAGGGAGCTGGTACCTTCCTCTCGCCACAGAATGTTTGCAACTGCAGCAGCAGCGTTGAGAGAGCGGGAGCATGGTGGAAGGAGGAAAAAGAAGAAAGCCATGTCAGAGCCTTCACTGTGCCATTCACTTCATGCCCAGACTCTGTCTAGTCTGCATTTATACAACCTGTACCCTCGCTGCCCCAGTGACTTGTCTTGGGGTGGTGGGGGGACTCTGGCTATAGACAAATGCTCCTAGGTCTCAGGATGCATCTTTGAAGCTACACCCCAGTATCAGCTAATGGGGCTCGCCACATTCTTGGGTAATAAAGAGTAGACAGCTGTCTCCCCTCCCAGGAGAGCGCCGGTTTTCAGTTAGGATTCTCCTACACCAGTCATCTTTGCCTGAGGGAGAGAGATCCATGACCAACATGACATCCATGAAGTCACACGTGGGCCCCCTTGGGACGCAACAGCTGCGAGGGGAGCAGACCCAGCCCACCGGCTTGGGAGGAGAGATGCCCGTGCACATGAGCCAGGGCAGTTCCTGGGCCACGGTGGCGCGGCAGCACTGGAGGGCAGGTAGGAGGAGGTGGAATCTTATGAACAAAAAGTAGGAGGCAGAATTGAAGCTGGGATGGTTGAGCTTCCCGGGATCCTGGGCTCTATCTGCATTTTCCAGAGTTTAGGTGGCCAGGAAAGGCCTGCTCACCTCTGGGGCCCCCGTCCCTAGTTTGTGCAGGAAAGGGTAAGGGTTCCCACTGTCTTCAGGAGATCATGATGGGAGGGGGTGGCCCCAGTCAGTGGGTTCTCTTTGCCCCCAAACACTGCCAGTCAGCTCACTGAGCAATAAAGGCCAGCGTGGACTCACGGGTCTTTCTAGCCGAGTCTTCGATGAAGAGCGAGGAGATATCTTCGTCCACTCCCACTTCGTTTTTGGCAATGCAGGTGTACGCCCCTGTGTCTTCGTACCGGACGCTGCCGATGTGCAGCTCGCTCCCATTGGCTGCAGAGGACAGCGGTCAGGGCGGCCTGCTCAGTGGGAACCTCCACTCCTGCCCTCCGTGTCCCCTTCCCCGGGCTGTCGAGAGCGTGCGGGTCAAATACACCAGGGCAGGGCTGAGGGCAACCACCACCCCCGACGGGTACCGGGCAGGCTAGGACAGCTGACACTGACTGAGCGAAACCTGGGATCCAACTGGCAGCTAAAGCCCTCCAGACCTGTGTGGGCCCGGGCAGCAGAAACATTTGGGCAGACACTTGCTTCCCCCCAGTATGTCTGACTTAGAAATAAGCCGCACCGCGCCTCTCCCGTGCCGGGGTGATGGTACCGTGCGGTTGTGGGAGTAGCACACGGACGCCGAGGGCAGGTCTTACCTAAAAGGGAGAGCTGTTTAGACATCTGGGTGGACACATCCATGCCATTCTTCAGCCATGTGATTCTGGGCATGGGAATGCCCTCTGCGTGGCATCTCAGGCTGGCCGCCACCCCGGGCTCCTGGGCCTGGGTCTCTGGGTAGACGCGGATGACCGGGGGCACTGCGGAGAGAGTCAGCGCCGGTGAGAGGCAGCCCCCGCCTGGCCTCGGGCCTGAGCTCCAACCCTGAGACCCTGCTCCCGAGACGTGGGCCCGAGAGGCTAGCTGGAATGCTTTGTGAGCGGCGCACAATCACCCTGTTCAGCAACTCAAGTCCCAGAAGAAAGGGCGATAAAGTAGATTGTAGGCAATAAACATGTCAGGCTTTGTACTCTGTAATTCATGGCCTTCATCATTATTCTAAATATGATCAGAAAGACATTGAAATATTTAATGCTGTTCAGCTGTTACATGTGAAGAGCAACAGCTACTGGAATTTATTTCTGGATGCATAAAATTCAGATATATTATTTCCGTTATCGGAAAGTCATTGGACGGGGGCTTAATTTCTTGCAGGAAGTGCTTCACAAAGCACTTATGGGCACTGACTGGCAGGGCTACTAATTACATCACCGCTCTGGGCAGGTCTGTTGGTTTACTCCCCCACTTCTCAGCCCCTGGAACGCGCTGGGAGGCAGTGTGCGCCATCCTCGGCTCTTGACACGCCCATGGCAGCTACGTTCGGGGCCGGGTTGTAGCCTGGCCCACCCATCAGATAAGTGTGGGTGGGCAAGACTTCAGCACCCTCCTCACTGCGAGGGCCTTTTTAGAGAGGCCCTATTGGGGAGGGACCGGGAAGAAGTGAGGACTGACTATGGGGTCTCCTCCTATGCATAGCTCTGGGCCCAGCAAATAATGATCATTTCAGAGGCATTAAGGGATCTCATTTACTGATACGTTTTGCTCTACACACTCCCCAAAGAGATTTGTGACAGCTTATTTAAAAGCACCTATATACTAAACAAAGCCATCACACACCTTCTAGAAAGGTGAGAGATGGAACTACTGAATCACATTTTCCCAGTATTATCTGGAAGCGCGTACTGTCTGATGAAAGAAAACAGCCCAGTGCTTTAGGAGAGAGATTTTTTTTTGGGAACGGAGAATGCACGGCTCTCGAATGCTGATGTAGGAGGTGGCCAAGGTGCCAGTCACGCGCCTAGAATGAGTGACCTGTGCTTGAGTGGGCACAGAAGAAAACCCACATGGCTTCATTGTGGGGAATGGGCTGTGCAAATGAAAAGCCTCAGGAGGTTGCTAATAGTCTGATCAACTCTGAGTTGCAAGTCTTTCCTCTGGTTGACCTGTGGGGCAAAGTTGGGTGGCAGAGGAGAAAAACCCCAGGGAGAACTGGAAAGTCATGAGCCCACCATCAGGATGGCTGGAGATGGCTTCCGAGAGCCCCGTGCCGCACACCCAGAGACCTGACAGCGGTTATGTCACAGCTGCGGCCCAGTTCCTCCTCATCAGTCATTCTGGAGGGAGAGGACCAGGGGGTGGCAGAAGGTGCTTGTCCCAGATCAGACCACTGAGGATGGGTGGTGGATGGGGCTCTACTGCAGCAAATGGAAGGGCTGCTTAGGACGTCAGAATGGCTCTCCTTTCTCTGACTTCCTTTCGTTCAACGAGGAAAGAAACAGGAACTTATCCAGGAAACTTCCCTACAGCCTGCAGTTGGTAGAGGGAGGAGCAGGGTTTAGGATGAACAGATAGTAGAAATTTGGTCAGGAACCTGTAATTAAAGAGCAGAGACAGAACGGGGGGGGGGGGGCACCACTCACCAATGGCTAGATCCAGTAAGAAAGCGAAAATGAACAAATCCCCCATTTAGAAAAAGACAAGATAAAGGAAAAGCGAGGAAATTATGAGAAACATCAGACTCCACTAGAATAGAAAATAAATATGGACACAATAGCCTTAAAGAATTAGGGGGATTCTACCCACAAGTGGTGGAATGGAGAAGTTGGAATAATCCTCTCCCTAAAAAAAAAAAAGACAAACTAGGTGGAAAATAATATTTGCATAGAGAAAGATCCTGCTGCTCCATCCTCTATAGAACCCCAGGGCCTCACCACAGAGATCTCAAACTAAGGCTGGTAGTTTGAGGGAGGGAGCAGGAGGAAGTGCGGGGATCATGACTGGGGTAGAGTAGATCTCCCAGCTGCCAGGATGGGCTGGGGTTGACCACCCAAGCCACGATGGGGCAGAGACAACCTGGAGCAGTGTGAACTCTGTGGGCACAGACCTGGGAGATTGGGTACTCTGTGCACTGTCACCAAAATCTCCCTCTCCACACCCCACTCGGAAGAGCTCAAAGAGACGCCGGGTTTAGCCAGGCCAGCCTCCATAAAAAGCCCAACAGCAGGGGGATGGACGTGCAGAGAACTCACGAATCCCTCGGGAAAGCAGACAAACGGCATGCAGATATGCAGCCTGCAGAAGTGCCAACAGAGATAGCGATGGGGCAGCGATGGCCACTGTTGAGTGCCATATAGTGCACACCCACCACACACTCTCAGGCTCAGCACTGCCCGCCTGCCAAGAGCAACTGGAGTGTGAGCCTAGGGGTCCAGAACTACCTCCCCCAACCAGAGGACTCAAGTATTGTAGATTACGACGCACTGCAGAAAGCAGCAGCATGGACCTGGCGGGTGGTGGTGGTGGGGGTAGTTAAGGCAACATAAGTATAGAATACAGCTTGCTGAGGAATGAAAGAAGAGGAGGTAGTGGCAACCAACTTCACACCTCAAACAGATTGAGCATTAAAGCCCCAGATCCCCTTCCTGTCCCCACCTCAGACCAAGGTAAATTAAGAAGACAAACAAAACTGAATATCTAGTAACCCACCCCTACACCCACGCAGAGCGCGTAAGGTAACACTGATGCCTACAAAGCAAGAAACATCTCAACACAGATGCAAAAGCGAAATGAGACAGACAGAAAATCTGGGTCAAGCATAAAGCATACAGAAATAGACGAAGACTTCAAAACAATAATATTAAAAATGCTAGAAGAGCCACTGGAAGGTCAAAGGCAGAATGACAGGTATTAAAACCTTAGGAAGGAGATCCAGGAACAAAGAGTTCTTCACCAGTCAAAGAAAGTGAATATACAACAACAACAAACAGTCCATAAAGAGAGTCTCTGAATAAAATGCAGACAAATTTAGAAACTGCTTTAAGTATTACTACAATTGACAGAAAAAGAATTTCATATGTAGACAACTCAAAAGGACAAATCACCCATTTACAGAAAGACAGTCAAGGGCTGTCCAAAGCCTCTGCAGTGAGGGTTCGATCCCCGGCCGGCCAGGGAGCAACCCACGTGGCAAAGCAGACCTCTCCTGTGTCACCCGCTGTTCCCCTCAGCAGTGTATTTCAGTCAGTCTGCCTGTTCTGTTCCCCACTCTGTCTCCGGTGAATCTTCTCGCCCTCTTGCGCCTCTGGCCTGTACCCCAGCTATTGTATAAATAAAAAATAATCTTAAAAAAAAAAAGACAGTCAAGTCAAAGGAAAAATGTGGAAACTATGAGAAATGTCAGACTCAATTAAAAGAGGAAATTTAAGAATTGGGCTCTTGAAGATGAAGAGAAACCCTATTCAAAGAAATAACTGAAAACTTCCCAAACCTAAATAACAAATTAAATATGGATTCCAGGAAGAAGAGAGAACACCCAAATTTTTAAATGCCTTAAATTAAGTGTCAGAATGGATGGATTTACTGGACATTTGTAGAGCTTTCAACCCCAAAAGAAAGGAGTACACATTCTTCTCCAGTGCCCATGGAACATTCTCAAGCACAGATCAAATACTGGGAAATAAAATACATTTCAGAAGATATACAAAAATAGAGATTATATCAAGTAACTTCACAGTTCACAATACTATAAAGCTAAAAATTAACTGTAAAAGGAATCCTGGAACAGACCATAATGTGTTGAGATGAAAGAAAATGCTTCTGAACAACTCTTGTGTCAATGAAGAAATCAAAGAAGAGATAAAAAAAATATAGAGACCAATAAAAATGGAGAGACAAGTTACCAGACCCTATGGAATTGCTTTAAAAGCAGTTCTATGAGGGAAGTTCACAGCAATACAGGCCCACATTAAAAAACAACAACAACAACAACAACAACAAAAAACAGCAAAACAAGAAAGATCTCAATGTAACCATATAACTCTTCAGTTGAAGAAACTAGAAAAACAAAATCACCCAAAACCAGTAGAAGGCAAGAAATAATAAAAATCCGAGCAGACATAAAATAGAAAACAGTTCAAAAGATCAGTGAACAGTTGGTTCTTTGAAAAAATAAAATTGACAAGCCATTAGCTGTGTTCATGAAGAAAAGATGAGCAAAAACCTAAATCAATAGAATTGGAAATGAAAGAGGTGAAATTACAGCAGCTATTATAGAAATATACAGGATCATATGAACCTGTTGTAAAAGTCTGTATGCTAACAAATTGGACAACCTAGAAGAAATGGACAGATTCATACACTCATACAACCTCCCGAGATTGAACCATGATGAAATAAGATAGCCTAAACAGTCCAATCACAAGTGTTGAAATTGAAAGAGTCATAAAAAGCCTCCCCAGAATAAAAGTCCAGGACCAGATCACTTCATGAGAGCTCTACCTAACCTATAAAGGTCTAATACCTACCCTACTCATACTCTTCAAAAAAAAAAAAAAAAATAGAAGAGGGAGGAAATCTCCCCAATACATTCTACAAAGCCAACACTGCCCTGATCCAAAGCCAAACAAAGATAGTACAAAGAAAATTATAGACCGATATCTCTGCTGAATGTAGATCCAAACATTCTCAACAAAACACAGCCAGCATCACACTCAATGGTGAAAATCTGAAAGTGCTTCCAATAAGATCAGGAACAATATAGGGATCCCCTCTGTCGCTGTTATCCAACATACTCCTGGAAGTCCTGGCTGAAGCAATTAGGCAAGAAAAAGACATAAAAGGAATCCCACTTGGAAAAGAAGTTAAACTGTCATTATTCACAGACAGCATGCTAATGTACTTAGAGAAACAAAAGTATTCTACAAAACACTTCTAGAAATAACAAATGAATACAATAAGGTTGCAGGCTACAAAAATCAATACACAATATCAGTGGCACTTCTACATGCAAATATTGTATCAGAGAAAGGGAAATAAGGAAATCAGGGAAAGAGAAATAAGGAATACAGTTCCATTTACAATCACACCAAAAAGAGTGAAATACCTGGAAATAAACTTAATGAAGGAGATGGAAAACGTGCAGAATGAAAAATACGAAATGCCATTAAAGGAAATAAAAGACACACAGAAATGGAAAAATATCCTATACTCATGGGTGGGAAGAATATCATGGGAATGGCCATACTACCCAAAGCAATTTACAGATTTAAAGCAATACCTATCAAAATACCAATGACCTTTTTTCCCCCAAAGGAAACAGAACAAACAATTATAAAATTGGGGCCACAAAAGGCCCCAAATAGCCAAAACAATCTTGAGGGGAAAAAAAGAAAGAAAAAGAAAAATGGAGGCCTCACACTTCTTGACTTCAACACAACATGGCAACAGTAATCAAAACAGGAAGGTGCTGGGACAAAGCCAGAGAGACTGACGGTACAGAACCGAAAGCCCAGAGATAAATCCATATGAATCTGGACAGCTACTTTTTGACAAGGTAATTACTGCCATACAGTGGAGATTAGATCGCCTTTTCGCATGGGCACTTGGGGATGCACAAAGGGAATTAGACGTTGTAACACCCTGCTGCTGTTGGTGCCGCTGCTGCTGATTAGGAAAGAGAGGTTTGGAAAAGGGGCAAAAGGGAAATCTTTGGAGTTTTCACTGCTGGGGGTGAGGGACGAATGGAAAAGCAGTGCCATCAGGAACCAGTTCGTGTTGGACGGGAACAGGGGTGAGCATGGTGTTATTTAAAAATAAACTCAATTCTATTTGGGGCAATGTTCAAAAAAAAAAATGGTGCTGGAAAACATGGATAGCCACATGTAAAAAAATAAAGCAAGACCTGTATTTAATACCATGTCCAAAAATAGACTCAAAATGGATTAAATACCTGGACATAACTTAAATCATAAAGTACTTGGAAAAAATATAAGCAACAAACTATATAACATCTTCCATAATGATATATTTGGGAAAACAACCCCAGCAGCAAGGGAATCAAAAGAAAAAAAAAAAGGCATGTGGGATTACATCAAACGTAGACGTTTTTATACTTCAAAAGAAACCATTACAAAAACAAAAAGGTAACGTATAGAATGGGAAAAATTTGCATATCTTACATCTGACAAAGAGTTACTCTCCACATTCATTTGAAAGGAAACCTGCATGCCTATGTTTATTGCAGCACTATTTACAATAGCTATGATGTTGAAACAATCTAAATGCCCAAAAACAGACGACTGGATCAAGAAGATGTATATATACACAATGGAATACTATTCAGCAATCAAGATAAACTCATGCCATCTGCAGCAACATGGATGGCACTGGGAGGGATTATGCACAGTGAAATAAGTCGGAAGGAAAAAGAAAAATATTGGATGATTTCACTTACAGGACAAATGTAGGGGACCCAAACAAGGGATCAGGGAAAACAATATAAAATAAAACATTTCCAAAATTCACAAAGTACTTACAATGAAACAAATGACTCAATTAAAAAATGGGCAAAGGACCTCAACAAACACTTCTTTAATGAAGACATTCAGATGTCCCCTATATTTTTTCCAGATATATGAAAACATGTTCGACATCATTTATAAGAGAAATGCAAATTAAAACCACATTGAGATATCAACTCTCCCTTATGAGAACGGCATATATATAATGGAATTAATCAATGTTGGCAAGGTTGCAGTGAAAAAGGAATGCTCATCCACTGTTGGTGAAAATGTAAACTGATACAGCCCTTGTGGAAAACGGCATGGAGTTATCTCAAAAAAATAAAAATGAATATAGCTTTAGATCCAGCAACACTGTTATTAGGTATCTATTCAAATAACATGAAAAATTTAACACGAAAAGATCTATCTACATCTATGTACATAGCAGCACTATTTACAACTACCAAATCATGGAAACAACCCAAATGCCCTTCAACAGATGAACAGGAACTGTGGAGCATATATTCAATGGAATATTACACAGCTGTGAAGGAAAATGTGGCATTTGGCAAAAAATTGATGGACCCTGAGGTGATTATGTTGAGTGAGTTCTATCCAAAAGTGAAAGCCAGACTATGGTTTCTACTCATCTGTAGAATATACATATAAAAAAATAACCAATGACACACAAACAATAGATGAAATAAAAATCTGATCTCAGCAAAAAAGCAGATAATGGTTACCAGAGAAGAAAGAGTAGATGGGATGGAGGAGAGAGAAAGATGGGATATAGGCATGGGTGGTTTAGTGGAAACTAAAAAAAAAGAAATTAAACTTTCATTTGTAATGAAAATACTCAATAAAATGGAAATAAATGAAACTGAACTGAACATTATATATGAAAAAGGCACAGCCAATATCATACTCTATTATGAAAAGCTGAAAGTGTTCCCACTTCGATCCGGAGCAAGACAAGGATGTGTACTACCATCAGTATTATTCAACATGGTATTGAAAGTCCTAGTCAAAGCAGTTAGGCTAGAAAAAGACATAAAAGGAATCTAAATTGGAAAAGAAGTGAAACTGTCACTATTTGCAGATGACATGCTAATATACTTAGAGAAACCAAAAGACTATTAAAACCTAGTAGGAATAATAAATGAATACGATAAATGTCAGGATACAAAATTAATGCACAAAAAAATCAGTTGCATTTCTATATGCAAACAATGTATCAGAAGAAGTGGAAATAAGGAATGTAATCCCATTTACAATCATGCCAAAAAGAATGAATTACCTGGGAGTAAATTTAACAAAGGAGGTGAAAGACCTATATATTGAAAACTATAAAATACTACTAAAAGAAAAAAAATGCTATTAAAGGAAGTAAAAGAATACAAAGGAATGAGAAGATATACTGTATTCGTGGATTGGAAGAAGAATCATTAAAATGACCATGTTACGTAAAGCAATTTACAGATTCAATGCAATACCAATGGCCTTTTTCAAGGAAATAGCACAAATAATTAGAAAATTTATATGGAACCACAAAAGGCCCTGAATTGTCACAGCAATCCTGAGAGAAAAGATGAAAAATGGAGGCATCGCACTTCCTGACTTCAGACAATGTTACACAGCAACAGTAATCAAAACAGTACAGTACTGGAACAAAAACAGAAACTCAGACTAATGAAATAGTATGGAAAGCCTAGAGGCACTGGGAAGTTATTCACTCAGCCTGTTAGTGCCTCCCAGCACACAGGAGCCCCAACCTGGGCTTTGCAGGGCTTTGCTTTACATTGGGGACCCTCAACAACCCCTCAATGAGCACCCCTGAATCCAGGACAGACTGCCTGCTCCCTGGGCAGACAGAGGCCCAAGATGCAACCTAGCAGGACTTAACTACTCACTGTGGGCCCCCAGCCGCATTGGTGCATCCCACTCAGCCTAGTGGCATCTCCCAGCACAATGGGCCCTAGTTTGGGCCTCACAGGGCTTTGTGCTACATTGGGGACCCTCAGAAAGCCCTTGGTGAGCACCCTGACTCCAGGCCAAGCTGCAGCTCCTTGGAAGTAAATAGAGGTCCAGGTTGTAAACTTGTAGGACTATTCACAGCAGACTCCCTGGCTGTACCAGGGAGTGCAGCCCACTCAGCTGTATAGGGCTGAACAAAATGGCAATGACAGACTTCTATATATCAATAATCACCCTGAATGTTAATGGTCTAAACTTACCAGTGTTTAGACCATGGTCTAAAAACACACAGAGTAGCATGTTGGATTAGGAGACAGAACCCAACCTTCTACTGTCTCCAGGAAACATATCTAAGTTCCAAAGATAAACATACATGGAAATGATTGGAAAACAATTCTAAAAGCAAATGGCCCCAAGAAGAAGGGGCAACCATATTTACACCAGATAAAATAGACTCCAAGCTAAAAAGGTGACAAGAGACATAGATGGACCCCATGATGATCAAGGGGACAATATACCAGGAAGATACAACACTCATCAGTGTATGCACAACAAATAAGGGAGCACCAAAATACAGTAGAAAATTATCATCTCCACTCTCACCAAAGGACAGATCAATGAGACAGAAAATAAACAAGGACATAATAGCCCCAAAGATCTAAACCACATAGGCCTAACAGACATCTATAGGAATCTGCATCCCCCAAAACTGACTATATGTTTTCCTCTAGTACAAATGGTTCATTCTCCAGGATTGACCACATACTGAGTTATAAGACAAACATCAATAAGTACATGATATTGAAATCATACCAAGTATCTTCTCTGACCATAAGGTATCAAACTAGAAGTCTACTACTAAAAAAACAAGGAGATCCCCCATTAGATGGAGATTGAACAAATGCTATGGAAAGACCAAAGGAGAATTAAAAAATACCTTGAGAAAAATAATGAGGACACAACCACCCAGAATGTATATATGGGACACACCAAAATCATATTAAGAGGAAAGAATATAGAAGTAAAGGCCCACATCAATAAACAAGAAAGAATCCAATGAAACAACCTAATCTCCCACCTCAAGGAACTAGAAAAAGAACAAAAACACACAAAAGCCAGCAGAAGGAAATAAAAACAACAGAAATAAATGAAATAGAATAAAAAAGATAGCCCAAAAGTTCAATGAAAGCAAAAAGCTTTCAATAAAATAAACAAAATAGACAAATCTCTGCCTAGGCTCACAAAGAAAAAGAAGAAAATTCAAACAAACAGGATCATAAATGAAAGAGGAGAAATTATAACAGAAATCTATAGGATAATTAGAGATTACTATGAACATTTATATGCAAATATGTTCAACAATCTAGATGAGGTGGGCAAATTCTTAGAATTATGCAATCACACAAAGCTGAATATAGAAAACTTAAGCAAAACAATTACAAGCAGTAAAATTGAAGCAATAATCAAACCCCTCCCCCATAAAACATAACCCCAGGACCAGGTGGTTTCAAAAACAAGTTTTATCAAATGCTCAAAGATGAACTCAGGCCTATCCTACAAGAACGCTCTCAAAAAATTAAGAAGGAATACTACCAAATATATTTTACAAGGCCAACATCACACTAACACCAAAACCAAACGGAGACAACAACAACAAAACTACAGACCAATCTCCCTAATGAACACAGATGCTAAAATCCTCACCATAATCTTAGCAAACCAGATCCAACAATGCATCATCACAAGGATTATATACCATGACCAAGTAGGGTTTATTCCAGGGACTCAAGGACGGTTCAACATTCAAAACTCAATTAATGTAATCCACCACATCAACAAAAAGAAAAATAAAAACCATATGATCATATCAATAGATGTTGAGAACGCATTCGATAAAGTGCAACATCCATTTATGATGATGGCCCTTAAAAAACTCATGATAAAAGGAACACATCTTAGCATAACAAAAGCCATCTATGACAAACCCACAGCTAACATCATCTCAAGGGTGAAAAGCTGAAAGCCTTCCTATTAAGATCTGGAACAAGACAAGGATGTCCACTCCCTTTTTTTTTTTTTTTTTTTTTTAAAGATTTATTTATTTGGGCCTCCCCTGGTGGCGCAGTGGTTGAGTGCTGGGCTGCGAAGCTGCCTGCAGCCTCTGCAGCACCGGTTCAATCCCCAGCCGGCGGCTAGGGTCCCACATGGTGCGACAGACCTCCCCTGCCATGCCCACTGCTCCCCTCAGCAGTGTATTTTGTCAGTCTGCCTGTTCTGTTCCCCGCTCTGGCCCTGGTGAATTCTCTCACCTTCCCAAGCTTCTGACTGTGCCCAGTGCTTGTATAAATAAATAAAATCTTTAAAACATTTATTTATTTATGCATACAAGAGCTGGGGTATAGGCCAGAGGTGTGGGGAGTGAGAGGATTCACCAGAGACAGAGTGGGGAACAGAACAGGCAGACTGACTGAAATACACTGTACACTGCTGAGAGGAGCAGCAGGCGAGTCCGGAGAGGTCTGCTGCGCCATGTGGGTTGCTCCCTGGCCAGCCGGGGATTGAACTCCGTGCTGCAGAGGCTGCAGATTGCCTCATAATGTGGTGCTTAACCCCTTGTGCCACCAGGGAGGCCCAAGGATGTCCACTTTCACCACTGCTCTTCAACATAATAGTAGAAGTCCTAGCTAGAGCAACTAGGCAAGAGAAAGACATACAAGGAATTCAAATTGGGAAAGAAGTAAAACTATCATTATTTGCAGATAATGGTAATAGATGAAATGATAACACAAAGAAAGAACCATAAAAAAGCCCACAGAAAAACTAATTAAAACAATAAACCCACTTAGCAAAGTAGCAGGCTACAAAATCAAGAAGCAAAAATCAGTAGCATTCCTATACGGAAAGACTCAGTCTGAGAAGTAGTTAAGAAATTAATCTCATTTACAATTGTTCCAAAAAAATAAATACCTGGGAATAAACCTAACAAAGGAAGTGAAAGACCTATAAAAGGAAAATTGCAAAACACTATTAAAAGGAGTAAAGACAAAAAAATGGAAAGGTATTTCCTGCTCATGGATCAGAAGAATTAACATTATCAAAATGGCCATCCTACCAAAAGCAATTTACAGATTCAGTGCAATTCAAATAAAAATCTCAATGGCATTCTTCAAGAAAATGGAAAAATATTGCTGAAATTCATATGGAATCTCAAAGATCCCTGAGTAACTAAAGCTCTCCTGACTAAAAGGGGAAAGAACGGAGGTATTACACACCCAAACTTTATTCTACAAAGTCATAAGAATAAAAACAGCATGTTATTGGAACAAAAAAATGAGTAGAAGAGCTAATAAGCACTTCTCCAAAAACAGACATACAGATGGGCCAATGAGCACATGAAAAAAAAAAATCATCACTTTGTCACTAAGGGAATGCAAATAAAAACCCCAGTAAGATACCACTTGATACCTGTGAGAATGATCTATATCATAGACTAGAAACAACAATTGTTGTTTAGGGTATGGAGAAAATGGAACCCTCGTGCTCTGCTGGTGGGAATGTAGACTGGTTCAGCCCCTTGTTTTTGTTTTTGTTTTTTTTTTTTTTTTTTGAGATTTATTTTTATACAAGAGCTGGGGTATAGCCAGAGGTGTGGGAGGGTAAGAGGATCCCCCAGACACAGAGCAGGGAGCAGCACAGGCAGATGACCAAAATACACTACTGAAGGGAGCAGCGGGTGCAACAGGAGAGGTCTGCCATGCCATGTGGGATCCTTGCAGGCCGGCCGGGATTGAACTCTCACTGCAGAGGCTGCAACAGCTTCACAGCGCTGCGCTGAACCCGCTGAGCCACTGGGAAGGCCCTGGTTCAGCCCCTTGTAGGAAGTTCCTGTAAGGACTAAAAATGGATCTGCCAGACAACTCAGTAATTCCACTCCTAGGTAACTATGCCCTAAATACAAAAACATTACTGTGAAAGAATATATACACTTCTGCGTTCACGGCAGCACTATTTACAATAGCTACGCTATGGAAACAACCTAAGTGCCTCAGAACAGACGAGTGAATAAAGAAGATATGGTGTATCCACAATGCAGAGATTAAAAAGACAAGATAAACTCATGTCATTCGGGCACGAAGGCATTATGCTAAGTGAAATAAGCCAGAAGGAGAAAGACAAATACTTACATGTGGAATATAGAGAAACCAAACAAAGGATCAGATAAAGTCAAACTGAAAAATCATCCTTGAAAGCTGACCAGAGAACTGAGGCATCCAGAGTGGAAGGTGGAGACCAGGACGCTTGAGGGAGAGAGCACCATGGGCTATGGTGGTGGACTGTGGTAACTACCCCTGAAGAGGGAGCTCCTATACTCCCCCTATATTAACAACAATGTAAATCAATAGTACTTTAATAAAAAATTAAAGCACAAAGAACTGGGGGGTTTGGGAGCACTGGACTGCTGGGGATGTGGAAAAGGGGGGCGATCACTCACGGTCAGTAGCCAGGTCTGGGGGTTAACAAACTTGTGCTCTTACTAGATCACCCTGTACTTAGCTGAGCCTACCTAGCAAGTACTGTGTAAACCTAAAGGAAGTGGGTGAAGCATCAATAGACACAGTAGAAACGAATGAAATCAGTTAGCAAAAAAGAGTGGAACTGATAAATAAATCTAAAAAATGGCTGCTCATAAAAACCAATGAAATAGATAAATTTCTGGCAAGTGTGATGAATAAAAAAAAGAGAGAATACAGAAGAGATTTAAGAAATATGAGACTACTGTATTCAATTATGGGTAATAAATGTGTAAATCTCTATAAAATGGATCATTTAAAAAGAAACTTCAAAGTATCAACACTGAATCAAAGTTCAAAAAATGGTAAAGCATTACTTTTCAGTTATGCAAGATGAGTAAGTTCTGGAGATCTGCTGTGCACCTCATACTGGATGGGGCACTTGAAATTTTGTTACAAGGGTAACATTGGAAGTGTTCTCACTATAAGACAAAAAAGAAAAAAGGAAGGGACATACAGAAATGTCTGTACGTGACAAATCACAATCTGTTGAATGTGATGGTATTTCAGGCGTATGCATCTGTCCAAACTCATCAAATTGTACACAATACATATATGTAGTCTTCTGTATGTCAACTACGTACACCTCAAGGGCCTCCCCTGGTGGCGGAGTGGTTGAGCGCTGGGCTGCGAAGCTGCCCGCAGCCTCTGCAGCGCCGGTTCGATCCCTGGCCACCGGCGAGGGTCCCACATGGCACGCAGGCAGACCTTTCAGGGTCCCACATGGCGCGCAGGCAGACCTTTCCTGCCGCGCCCACTGCTCCCCTCAGCAATGCATTTTGTCAGTCTGTCTGTTCTGCTCCCCGCTTTGGCTCTGGTGAATTCTCTCACCCTCCCGGGCTTCTGACTGTACCCAGTGCTTGCATAAATAAATAAATAAATCTTAAAAAAAAAAAAAAAAACAAAAAAGAAAAACAAACTACATATACCTCAATAAAGCTGTTAAAAAAAAGTATTACTAGCCCCAAAGTCACCATGGCTAGTTTTATAGGAAAGTTCCTTTGAATCTTAGGAATGGATAATTCTTAGAGCATATGGCATAGATATTCTAAATTAAATCCCAGACATAATAAATTATATATGCAGAGCACAAAAAAGATGACTATAGACCTTTCTCACTTAGGACTTTATATACCAAAATCCTAAGTAAAATATTATCAAATTTAGCATGGTTTTCAAAGAACATTCTGTGTCCAAGTATATTACGTTTCAATGGCTATTAGGAAATCTATAATTAATTACAGCCAAAGTTAAAGGCAGTCAAAAAAGAGAAGCTATTTGATTCTCTTGCTAAACACTGAAAGGACCCTGAAAAAAAATTCAAAACCCATTTTTTGGGAAAAAAAAAGTTTAATAAAATAGAAGCAGGATGGTATTTTCTTCTAACAATGAAGTATCTCTCTATAAAAAGAAGAAACAGTACCATTCTTTCCAGAATGGTAAAACATTAAGTCAGGGGGTAAAAAAGGCACTAGCAGATCCTCACCATTACACTGGATGGTATTGTCTGTTGAAAAAAGAATGAGCGGTACAAATACCATGAAGACGGAGAAAAATGATATTTTACCTGCATATGGTCCAGTCAAGATGTACTAGATTAATAAATGAAAATGGTAAAAGGGCCCAAGCACTAAATTAATAGCTTATTCATATACCAGCAGAGACCAGACAGAAAGTACAGAGAACCTAAATGAAGAAAACTATAAAATCTCACACGAGGTATAAAAAAAGACATGAATAATATCCTCTTGGATAGGAGGACTTAACTGTTACCGAGAAACAAGAGACTATGAATGAAGCCATACATTTAATTTAATTCCAATAAAAATCAGCTGGTGGGGTCTTGGCATTTCTAAAATTTATCTACAAGGAACAAATGTGCAGGAACAGATTTTGAAAACATTTTGAATTTTTGAAAAAATGACACTGATGACGGTCATTTGGCCATTCCAGATATTGCCAAGTGTTACGATCTCAAAGGCACTGAGGTTGGGAGTGATGGAGGGAACCCAGGACCACATGTGTGGTCTTGATGGAGGTGACAAAGCTCGGTCAATGCCACCCGGTACAGTCAACCTCTAGGGCGCACCGACCAGGAGTCTGGCATCTCAGAAAGGCCTCAGCCTGCCCTCATGGAGGTCTCTGTCGGGGGAGAGGACTGAACAATTCACAGCGCGTGTGAAGAGCAATGCCAGAGGGAGCTGTGGGGACACAGGCACCGGAACCCAGCAGCGTGCACCCTCGCCAGCTCACAAAGGAAGTGCCTTCC
This sequence comes from Talpa europaea, assembly GCF_964194135.1. NCBI lineage: Eukaryota > Metazoa > Chordata > Mammalia > Eulipotyphla > Talpidae > Talpa > Talpa europaea. The sequence continues at coordinate 27,719,166 of NC_140080.1, forward strand.
TCGTGCCTACGCAGCCTGCCTCTACTGCCGGTGGGTTTGTCCGTGTCCTGGGAGGTCCAAACTGGTGGGCAGTGGGCTGATCTCCGTGAGAGGGCCAGTGGCCAACACCTGAAGACTTCTCCTTGGCCCTGCCCTTTGCAAGGAATGGTGGGCCCAGGACAAGCAAGTACCTGCATCTTTGGGGGCGGGGGCTTGTTAGAACGAGGCTGGGCCACCCCACAGTGGCTGATGCTGCAGGGCTAGCCTGGGCCTGGTTGCTTTGCGTCTACCTATCAGCTTCAGGGGAGGCCCTGAGTCAGCCATGACGGCAAAGCGAATGCAGACCCATTTAGGGTGGGCTAGGAGCTGAGATGAGTGCCATTGTTCAGCAACAGTTCTGGAACAAATGAAACTTGGCTGAAAGTCAAAGATGTGGAGTGAGTGATTCATATAAAAATATCTGAGTGCTATTTCAAGGCAATTATGGCAGAGGGCATAGAGGCAGGATCCTCGAGTCATCCTTTCCCTCAGGAATGCAGGGGATAAGCACCTGGAGGCAGCGGCCACAACTGGAGCAGAGCCCGGGAGTGAGAGTCAGTGTGTCAGCAAGGAGAGCCGGAAGCCCTCAAAAAGCGATGGGAAAGCTGAGAAACAGTAAGTCAGGAGTGGAGCCAGTTCACTGGAAGGGCTATTGGCCTTCTCCCGATGGCCCCCCAGATTCTCTGACCCTTCTGGGAAGGAGACAGCATAGTTCACTGTGCGGGCCTGTTCCACAGCTCAGAAAGGGACATCCAGGTGACCAGAGACTGGGGTCAGTAGTGGACAAAGTCACAGAGTTGTCCCCCGCGTGGTCCCTGGGGGCCCAGGAGGGTCATGACCACTGACCTGTACAACCTCTGGTCTATATTTACTGGTCGGCTTGGTGGCTTGTTTAGGGCCACCGGACCATGGAGCATATTACCCACATAGTCTGCCACAATGGGCTTCCCAGGGGCCAGGGCCATGCCCACTGCTTCCCTGCCCACTCACGAAGAAACTGCTAGCAATGGTGCCTGCCTGGCCACATTGTTCGTGTTGTGGGTGAAAGCAGAGCAGGCGAGGCTCCCTGCACACAAAGGCTTTCCCACAAGGGGCTTCTACACAATGCACTTTCCAGAGACTGGGGACACTGCTCCTCTCTGACCACCTCTCCCTGTGCCATAAAGAAACTTCGAGTATAGGCACCTCTCCGGCCCCCTTGCTGGCTTTGGTGGCAAAGCTCAGCCAAGCCAGGCTTATCATGTACCTAGACCTTTCTGCGTTGACTTCTAGACGTCGTGCTTCCCAGAGACTGGACGCATGCCCCACCCCTCCCTCCTGCTCACGGCCACTGCTTGTGCTCACAGAGTGGGCGCAAGGGACCTGCCTAGCCCCAGGGTAGGGGAAACTGCTGCCAGAAAGTCACACATGTAGACTTTTCAGTAGGGGATGTGTGACGTCAGGCTACAAAAGGACTGAGGCCACGTCCACCCCACCTCTTGGAACTCTGGACCCATGTCCACAGCGTGAAGTCAGAAACTACAGGAAGCCACAGGGTGCAAAGCCAGTGAGCAAGGGCTTCCCGGCTGCTGGTGGCCAGGGCTGGGAGCTGGGAGGGGAACCCACCGCCTCCTCCAACACACTCACTTGTGCTGCCCCTGAAGCTTCCAATTTGCTACTGAATTCCAGGGGAGAAGATCTAGCCAGTAAAATGAGCAGAACAACCAACCAACCAACCAACCAACCAAGAAAAATAAAATCCCAAACCAAACCAAAACAACAACAAAGGAAAAATACAAGGCTTTCCCACAGGGGGCTTCAGGGGAACACGTCACAAGGAGGGAACGGCTCTCTAGAGCCCAAACACACAAATATGGGAGATCTTACCTTCCTATCAGACAGGTAAAGGTTGCTATGATACCCACTCAATGCTCAGGGCCTTGATGTAGAGCATGGCCTTTGCTGAGCACCCCGACTCCGGGCTGGCCACCAGCTCTCTGGGACAGAGGTGCAACTCTGCAGCTCCTTGCTATTCACCGGGCTGCTGGCACTGCCCAGCAGACTGGGAGGAATATGGAGAAGCTGAACAAAGGGTCAGGAAAGAGACAAGACTTGCGAGCTGACCACAGATCTGAGGCATTTGGCAGGGGATGCAGAGGGCAGAGCACAAAGGACAGGTGCTATGAAGGTGGGAGAACTACAGAGACTACACCCTGGGGGAGAAATCAAATGCTGCCCCCAAATTAACAATGATGTAATAAGTAGAGAAAAAAGTGGTTGTAATCCTACAAGCAAGTGGGGCTCAGAAAAATGCAGGGACAGTCATATTCCTATCAGATAAAATAGACTTTCAGTTAAAAAGGGTGACAAGAGGGCCTCCCTGGTGGTGCAAGGGGTTAAGCACCGCACTCTGAAGCAATCTGCAGCCTCTGCAGCACAAGTTCGATCCCCTGCCTGCCAGGAGCAACCCACATGGTGCAGCAGACCTCTTCTGACTCACCCACTGCTCCCCTCAGCAGTGGATTTCACTCAGTCTGCCTGTTCTGTCCCCGCACTGTCTCTGGTGAATCCTCTCACCCCCCATACCTCTGGCCTGTACCCCAGCTCTTGTATGCATAAATAAATCTTTAAAAAAAAAGGGTGACAAGAGACAGAGATGGACACTATGTAATGATTAGGGGATCAGTACACCAGGAAGACATAACATGCATCAATATATATGCATCTAACCAAGGGACATCAAAATACATAAGGCAATTATTAGTAAACCTGAGACCGACCTCCCAGTCATCACCAGGGACTTCAATATCCCTCTTTCATCAATGACAGATGAACCAGGGAAGAAAATAAACAAGGAGACAATAATCATAAATGAGAAATTAGGCTGTATGGACTTAATGGACATTTATAGGACACAGTACTCCCTAAAAGCAGAATACACATTCTAAAGTGCATAAGGAGGGGGGGGGGCGGAGCAACATGGCGGCGAGGAGACGCTGTGAGTAAGATCTCCCATTAAAAAAAAGTTAATAGGGAGGAAAAGCGGCAGGTCCCAGTGAGAACTGGGACAGGGAAGATAAACGGGTGATTCCAGCAAACTACCCGAAGAAGAAAGTGGCCATAAAAGAGGACCAGAAGGGAGGGAAGCGCAGAACCCTGCTCCCCTCCCCCGCCCACAGAGGCGGCACTCTCCGACCGGCAGAGAGGAGGGAAACAACAAACCAAAACGGCCAACAAGAACAAACGACGCAGCAAGCGGGACTGGGAGTGGAAAGGAACTATTGCAGCCACCACACCCCGTGAACGGGAGCTGAGGCGAACCCTGCAGGATTCGCCGCGGTGGTGAGCGAACGGCTCCGGGTGCCATTAGAGAAGAACAAAGACCCCGGGAGACGCGCACACAGCCCGGGCTGCCGGTAAGCTTGCGGGGAAAAGCGGCGCGCTGAGCGTGCTTGAAAAGCAAGTGCAGATGGCGGCTGCCCAGGTCCCCGCGCCTGCGACCTAGGCTTGCAGGGAGACGACATAGGCTAGCGGGGAGACGCACGGAGGTCCTCACTGAGGTGAAGGTCCCTCCCTGAGTAAGCAGGAACCAGGCGCCCAGGCACGGGAGCGGTGCAAAAGGCGCCATTCCCACGCCACTGAACTGGGCTACAGCCCGCGTCCTGGAACTGAGGGCTTTGAACTGAGACCTGGGCACGAAAATTCGGGGCGTGGGTTCTCCACGATGGTGGGGCACAAGGCAGACACAGCACCCCAAAGCTGTTGAGGGGTACCCTACCATTCCCGCTCTGTTCCCTGTCCCACGGGGTGGGGGGAGGCGAAAAACAGCCCCCCAAGGACAATAGGAGAGATCTCTGGCGCCACCTAGCGACCAGGAAAAAAAAGTCACTAACACCCCATAGAACAGGAAATTTCTTAAGACTGCTTGAAAAGGGCAGAAGGCTTCTGGAGGACCCAGTGGCCAGCCGGGAAGTTATTCCACGCCAGGCCCCTTCCGACCAGCAGTCTGAGCCCACAGAGGGAGCAGGCACCCACGTCCGGGGCAGACCGGGTGCGCAGAAGAGTGTGCCTGAAACCGGAGGCGCAGGGACTGCATCCCGCTTCGCCATTTGAGAACAGGGACATTTCTTCAGTAAAAACTGCCTAAAACCAGCAGAAAGCTCCCCCAGAAGACAGAGATGGCTCCTGGAAGAGCCAGAGGGGAGCGGAGAAGTTCACCCAAGATGCCAGTCAGTCTGAGCAACACAGTGTCCCAACGCATACGACAAATTAGAAAACAGACAGTAGGGAGTAGAAGAACCACACGCAACCTAACAACTCCTCAGGAAAGAAGCACACCACAAAAAGAAAACCACTCCCCAGATTGCAACGACAGCAACTTGGAAGAACTTCTGAGCCTTCCAGAAAGAGAATTTAAAATTGCCATGATTAAAAAAGTGATAGATCAGAAGAAGGAAATTGAGTCCCTAAAGAGGGAAAACAATGGTCAGAAGAATGAAATTGAGTCCCTAAAGAGGGAAGTAAAAGAAATGCAGGAGATCAAAGAATTAATGGAGGAACTAAAGAACTCCGGGAAAAGCAAGGAAAGCAGAATAGATGAAATGGAAGAACGAATAAGTTCTCTTGAAGATACAGAAATAAAAAGAACCAAAACAGAAAAGGAAAGAGAAGTACGAAGGAAAAAGAATGAAGAAAGACTTCGGGAACTATCTGACTCCATGAGGAAAGGAAATATAAGAGTTATAGGAATTCCAGAAGGAGAGGAGAGAGATGTAGGAACAGAGAAAATATTCCAGGAGATAATTGAAGAGAACTTCCCAAATGCGAAGAAGGAGCTGAAAATTGATATACAAGAAGAAGAACACCAAACTTCCACGACGAAAGGAAAAACACAGCAAGACACATAATAGTAAAGCTCCCAAGAATCCAGGACAAGGAAAAAATAATGAAGCTGACAAGAGGGAAGAAACAGATAACATTCAAAGGAAAACCAATCAGGCTGACATCAGACTTCTCTGAAGAAACACTACGGGCAAGGAGAGAGTGGAGGGACATAGTCAACAGACTCCAAGAAAACAGATGCCAACCAAGAATACTCTATCCCGCAAAGCTCTCTTTCCTCCATGAAGAAAGAATATGGACCTTCCCAGACAAAGAGAAACTCCGGAATTTCATTACGAATAAACTCCCACTCCAAAAAATACTACAAGGAATCCTAAAGCCAGAACCTCAGAGGGACAAATAACAACGAAAGAAGACCAAAAAAAAAAAAGTTATTAAAAGAATAAATAAAATCAAAGGAAAGACAAACATAATGGCAAATACAGATGCTAACATATCAATATTAACTCTAAATGTAAATGGACTAAACTCTTCAATAAAAAGACACAGAGTTGCAGCCTGGATTAAGAAACAAAACCCAACCTTTTGCTGTCTCCAGGAAACACATTTAGCTACAAAAGATAAAAATAGGCTCAAAGTCAAAGGATGGAAAACAATCCTACAAGCAAATGGGTCAAAAAAGAAAGCAGGAACAGCTATACTTATATCAGATAAAACAGACTTCAAACTCAAAAAAATAAAAAGAGACCCCAATGGTCACTACATTATGATTAAGGGGACAATACTTCAAGAATAACACTCATTAACATATACTCACCAAACGAAAGAGCACCAAAATATATCAGACAACTGTTGTCCTCTCTGAAAACAGACATCAGAGAAAACACATACGTAGTGGGAGACTTCAACACACCACTATCAACAATGGATAGATCAACAAGACAAAAAATAAGTAAAGAAACTAAAGCTCTAAATAAGGACCTAGAGCATTTGGGCTTAACAGACATCTATAGAACACTAAACCCAAAAAAAACGGAGTACACATTTTTCTCAAGCGCACACGGATCATTCTCCAGGATCGATCACATACTGGGGCACAAGACAAACATCAACAGATACACCAAGATTGAAATCATACCAACCATCTTTTCTGACCACGAAGGCATCAAACTAGAAATAAATCATAAAAAGAAGGCAAGGAACTATCCTACCTCATGGAGATTAAAAACCACACTACTGGAAGACCACTGGGCTAACGAGGAGATCAAAGAAGAAATTAAAAAATTCTTTGAATTGAATGACAAGGAGGACACCAATATCCTAAATGTATGGGATGCAGCAAAAGCAGTAATAAGAGGAAAATATATAGCAATAGAAGCTCACATCAAAAAACAAGAAAGAACTCAAAGAAACAAACTAATCTCAAAGCTCAAAGATCTAGAAAAAGAATAACAAAAAAACCCCAAAACCAGTAGAAGAAAAGAAATAATAAAAACCAAAGCAGAAATAAATGAAATTGAAACTAAAAAAACAATCCAAAAGATCAATGAAACCAAGAGCTGGTTCTTTGAAAAAATAAATAGACAAACCCCTAGCCAGGCTCACAAAGGAAAAAAGGGAGAAAGCACAAATACACAGGATCATAAATGAAAGAGGAGAAATCACAACGGACACAGCAGAAATCAAAAGAATAATCAGTAACTACTATGAACAGTTATATGGAAACAAGTTCAACAATCTAGAGGAGATGGACAAATTCCTACAACTCTACAATCACCCAAAGCTAGATAAAGAAGAAATAGAACACCTAAACAGACCAATTACAAGCAGCGAAATTGAAATGGTAATCAAAAACCTCCCCAAAAACAAAAGCCCAGGACCTGATGGATTTACAAATGAATTCTACCAAACATTCAGAGATGAATTAGTGCCTATCCTTCACAAACTCTTCCAAAAAATTGAGAAGGAAGGGACAATACCAAACACGTTCTATGAAGCCAATATTACACTAATACCAAAACCGAATAAGGACAACACAAAAAAGGAAAACTATAAGCCAATCTCCCTAATGAACACTGATACAAAAATCCTCAGTAAAATTTTAGCTATCAGAATCCAACAATGTATCCATAAGATAATTCACCACGACCAAGTTGGATTCATTCCAGGGGCACAAGGATGGTTTAACATCCGAAAATCAATCAACGTTATCCAACACATTAACAAAAAGAAATATGATAATATCAATAGATGCTGAGAAAGCTTTCGACAAAGTGCAACACCCATTCATGATAAAAGCCCTTGAAATTCTTGGGATACAAGGAACATACCTCAACATCATAAAGGCCATCTATGACAAGCCAACAGCCAGTATCATTCTCAATGGTGAAAAGCTGAAAGCAATTCCATTAAGATCTGGAACAAGACATGGATGTCCACTCTCACCACTGCTTTTCAACATAATACTGGAAGTCCTAGCCAGAGCGATAAGACAAGAGAAAGACATCCAAGGAATCCAAATAGGAAAAGAAGAAGTCAAACTATCACTATTTGCAGATGATATGATAATATACATAGAGAACCCCAAAATCTCCACAGAAAAACTAATTCAACTCATCAATCAATTCAGTAAAGTGGCAGGATACAAAATCAACACGCAAAAGTCAGTAGCCTTCCTATACACAAACAATAAATCTGAAGAAGAAGAAATCAAAAAAACCACCTTTTATTATCGAAACAAAAAAAATCAAATATTTGGGAATAAATCTAACAAAAGAGGTAAAGGACCTATACAAAGAAAACTATAAAACACTGTTAAAAGAAATACAAGAAGACACAAAGAAATGGAAAGACATCCCCTGCTCATGGATTGGAAGAATAAACATTATTAAAATGGCCATCCTACCAAAAGCAATATACAGATTCAATGCTATTCCAATCAAAATCTCAATGGCATTCTTCAAAGAAATAGAACAATTATTGATGAAATTCATATGGAATCACCAAAAACCCCGAATAGCCAAAGCTCTCCTGAAAAAAAAAGAAGGAAATGGAGGCATCACACTCCCAGACTTCAAACTATACTACAAAGCCATAATCATCAAAACTGCATGGTATTGGAACAAGAACAGACATACAGACCAATGGAATCGAATAGAAAATCCAGAAATAAACCCACAGATTTATGGTCAACTAATCTTTGACAAAGGAGCAAAGACTATGCATTGGAGCAAAGAAAGTTTGTTCAATAAATGGTGCTGGGAAAACTGGGTCGCTACATGCAAAAGAATGAAGCTTGACCACTACCTCACACCATACACAAAAATCAACTCAAAATGGATTAAAGAACTAGACATAAGACCTGAAACCATAAAATACATAGAAGGAAATATAGGCGAAACACTACGGGATTTGCACATCAAAGACATCTTTACAGACACATCACCCAAAGCAGTGATAGTGAAGACAAAGATAAACAGCTGGGACTACATCAAATTAAAGAGCTTCTGCACAGCAAAAGAGACAATAACAAAAACAAAGAGAAACCCCACCAACTGGGAGAACATTTTTGCACCCAACACTAATGATAAAGGACTGATCACAAAAATCTGCAAAGAGCTGATGAGACTCAGCAACAACAAAGAAAATAATCCAGTCAAAAAATGGGCAGAAGAGCTAAAAAGAAACTTCTCTGAAGAGGAAATGCAAATGGCCAACAGACATATGAAAAAATGTTCAACATCACTTGTCATCAGGGAAATGCAAATCAAAACTACCATGAGATACCATCTCACACCAGTGAGAATGGCACATATTAAAAAAACTAGCAACAACAAATGTTGGCGAGGGTGTGGAGAAAAAGGAACTCTTCTGCACTGTTGGTGGGAGTGCAAACTGGTCCAACCACTGTGGAGAGCTGTGTGGAGATTTCTGGACCTACTAAACATAGAGCTTCCATATGATCCAGTAATTCCACTCCTAGGTATTTACCCAAAGGACACAAAAACATCAATTCCAAAGAGCACCTGCACCCCTATGTTTATAGCAGCACTGTTTACAATAGCTAAGCTTTGGAAACAGCCCAAATGCCCAAAAATAGATGACTGGATCAAGAAGATGTGGTACATATATACCATGGAATATTACTCAGCATTCAAAAAAGATAAACACATGCAATTTGCAGCAACATGGATGGCGCTGGAAGGGATCATGCTCAGCGAAATAAGCCAAAAAGAAAAAGAAAAATACCGGATGGTCTCACTCATAGCAGGAATCTAGAAAACTTAAATAAGGGACCAGGAAAATGAATATAAGAAAGTGAAAATCAAAATCAACAAAAAACTATGAACCAGAGACACTTTTTGGGGGGTGGGGGGCGGGAGGGGAAGGATTGGGGTCAGAATGGGGCGTTTGCAATTGTATGGGGGAATATAAAAATAAAATTTAATATTTAAAAAAAAATAAAGTGCATAAGGAACATTCTCTAGGATAGACCACATGTTGGGTCACAAAACAAAGATCAATAAATTCATGAAGATTAAAATGTTATCAAGTATCTTCTCTGATCACAATGGTATCAAACTAGAAATCATGCACAAAAAGCAGGAAAAAACCTCTACTATATGGAGATTGAACCACACACTTCTGAAAAACAATTGCATAAACAAGGAAATCAAAGAGGAAATTTAAAAATGCATGGAGATGAATGGAAATAAAGACACAGCCTGTGAGAACCTATGGGACTAGCAAAAGCAGTGCCAGAGGAAAACATACAACAATTCAGGCCCACATCAAAAACCAAGAAAGCTCAAATAAACAACCTTATCTTTCACCTCAAGATAATAGAGAAAGAACAAGTGAAATTAAAAGGCAGTAGAAGGAAATAATTATTAGAGCAGAAATAAATGAAATAGAAATAAAAAAGATAGCCCAAAGGGTCAATGAAACCAAAAACTGTTTCCTTGGGGGGGGGGGGCGGAACCCAACAAATAAGACAAGCTAGACCCACTAAGAAAAAAAGGGAGAAAAATTTAATAGAATCAGAAACATAAGAGAAATAAATAAATGAGATACATATATAGAATATATATAAGAGATTACTACAAGTACCTATTATACTAAGAGATTACTACAAGTACCTATATGCAAACAAATTGAATAAACTAGTTGAAATGGAGAAATTCTTAGTAATCCACACCCTCTAAGACTCAACCAGGAAGAAATAGAAAACCCGACAGACTGATCACAAGGAAGGGAACTGAAACAGTAAGCAAAAGTCTTCTAAAGAACAAAAGTCCAGGTCCAGATGGTTTCATAGTGAGTTATACCAAACCTTCCAAGATGAACTAGTTCCTAACTAGTTCCTACTCAAATTATTCCAAAAAACAAAGAGGAAAGCTTCCAAATACATTTTATGAGGCCAACATAAAACCTGATACCAAATCTGACAATCACACAAAAAGTGAATTCTCTACCAATTTCCTTGATGAACAAACATGAAAAAAAAAAAAAAACCAACTCAACAGAATTTTAGCAAACTGGCTTCAGCAATACACCACAAACAAATGGGATTTATTCCAGGGACACAGGGGTGGTTCAACATCTGAAAATCAATGTATTTCATCACATTAACACAGATAAAAAATATGATTATTATATTAATAGATGTAGAGAAAGCATCTGATAAGATCCCATATCTATTTATGATTTAAAAAAATTCTCAAAAAGCTGGGAATAGGTGGAATATTCCTTAACATAATGGAAAGCACATACAACAAACCCACAGCCAACATCATACTCGATGGTGAAAAATTGAAAGCACAAGACAGGGATGTCCATGTTCACCACTACTATTCAACATAATATTGGAAGTCCTAACTAGAGCAACCAGACAAGAGAAAGCTATAAAATGCATACAAATTGGGAAAGAAGAGGCAAAACTTTCATTATTTGTCAATCACATGATAATATACATGGAAAATCCTAAAGATGCCACTGAAAAACTAATTGAAATAATAAATCATTTCAGTAAAGTGTCAGTGCACAAAATCAATCTACAAAAATCAGTTGTTTTTCTACATGCAAACAAGTTTCAAGAGAAAATAATACAGAAAAAAATTCCATTCACAATTGTCAGAAAATGAATTAAATACCTAGGAGTAACTAAACAAAACAGGTAAAGGCTCTGAACAATGAAAATCATGAGAAATTGTTAAAAGAAATAGAAGACATAATGAAATGTAAAGATACTCCCTGTTCATGGATTAGAACAACAGACTTTGTTAACAAGGCCATCCTACTCAAAGAAATACAGAGATTTAATGCAAGGAATACACAAGAGTGCATGTATCACTTTGAATTAATGTTTTTGCATTCTTTGGATAGATATCTAGGAACAAAATTGCTGGGTCATTTCGTAGATCCATTGTTAATATTTTGAGAAAGCTCCATACTGTTTTCCATAGGGGCTGGTCCAGTCTACATTCCCACCAGCAGTGACAGCAGGCTCCAACGGTGTTCTTCAAAGAAAGAGAACAACAGGAAATTCACACGGAACCACAGGAGACCCTGAATAGCCATAGCAATCCTGATGAAAAAGAGGAAGAGTAGTGCTGTCCTACGCCCAGACTTCAAACTGGGCTGCAAAACTAGTAATTAAAACAATATGGTACTGGAACAAAAACAGATACACAGACCAATGGAGTAGAATTGGGAGCTCAGAAATAAACCTGCACATCTAAGGGCAGTTAATCTACAACAAAGGAGCCAAGAGTATCCACTGAAGGAAGGAGAGTCTCTTCAACAAATGGTGCTGGCAAATCTGACAGCCACATGCAGAGGAATGAAACTCAATCACCATCTCACACCTTGCACAAAATGGAGTAAAGATATGTATGCAAGACCTGAAACTATAAAATAAGTTGAAGAAAAACTAGGCAAACACTCCATGACACTGACTTTAGCGATGTCTGGGTGGAGTGGTCTTCAATGACAAGTGAAGCAAAAGCAAACATAAACAAATGGGATACATCAAGCTGAAGAGCTTCTGCAAGTGAAAGAAACCCTCAGTAAAACAAGAAGTCAGCCGACTTAATTGGAGAAAAAATTTGTACTTAACACATCTCACAATGGGCTGATATCCAAAATATCTAAGATCTCATACAACTCAACAAAAAGCAAACAACCAACTCAGTAAAGAAATGGGAAGAAGACTTAAAAAGACAACAGATGGGCAACAGGCATGTGAAAAAAAAAAAGCTCATCATTTATCACCAGGGAAATGCTTATCAAAACCACAACGAGATGCCATCTCACACCCATGAGAATGGCTGGCATCAAAAAGACCAGAAACAACAGTGTTGGTGAGGATGTGTGAGAAAAGGAGCTCTGGTGCGCTGTGGGTGGGACTTCAAAATGGTCCAGCCCCCATGGAAAACAGTATGGAGGTTTCTCAAAATATCAAAAATGGATCTACCATATGACTTAGCAATTCCACTCCTAGGGATCGACCCAAAGAATGCAAAAACACTAGTCTTAAAGGATATATGTATTCCTGCGTTTACTGAAGCCCTATTTAAAATAGCTTAGTTATGAAAATAGCCCATGTGCCTGAGGACAGAGATCAGAAAAAGGCGGTATACATACACACAATGGAATCCCACTCAGCTACATAAAGGGATTAACTGCTACCATTTATGACAGCCTGAATGGAACCAGAAAGGGTAATACTAAGCAAAATAAGTCAGAAAGAGAAAGATAACTATCAGCGGTCTCACTTATACGTGGGATACAGGGAAACGAAGGGTTGAAACCAACCCCATGCTCTCCTTCTGACTCTTAACATCTGACTCCAAAAATGAGGCAGCCAGAGGGCAGGGGTGTGGGGTGGGCCCTTTGTGTGGGGCGTGGAAGTATGAGGACGCCAAGGACCCTGAGCTGTGAGCAGGTCCCCTTCCATGCTGCTGTCCTGGCTGGGCACCTTCAGCAAATCCAGAGACACCAAGAGGCTCCACTGAAACCTTGTCTCACCCTGACCTTGTCCCACCAAGGGGAAAACGGTATAAAGATGCTGTAAAAAGGGAAGCATTAAAAAAAGGGGAAACATTGCCCCTCGGCTGGGTAGGAGCATACCCACAGGCCCCCCCCCCCCCACCTGCCGCCCAGCTGTGCTCCTCCTGGGTGAACAGGCACTGGCTGAGCCACATCCCTGCACGTTGGTAGAAGCTGCATTACTTCTGGAGCCTGGGCTCTGGGTCTGGCCTTCTGCCGGGACAGGGAGGGCCGGAGAAGAACTTTGGCCAGGTTTTGTCAGAAAATGTTTGTTTTCTTTTGGGAGGATCTGAGAAAGCATCTCCCTTCTGCCAGCAACAAGGCAAAGACCCAGCTGTCTCCTTTGGCCCTGGTCTCCCCTCCTCTTTTGTGTTAATTTGAATACTGAAAATCATTTGAAATTAATATGTCCTGGATAAACACATTCGTTGTCTTTTAAATGTGCAAAACCTCGTGGTGAAAAGATTTGGGTATGTCACACAAGGGCTACTCCCTTTGGGCAACATCCATCATTTCCAAGGTGAAAGGCAGCACAGATATGTCCTGAGGAAGAGGCACATTCACAAAAGAACCAAGTTGGAAAATAAACAGATTCGGGAGATTATTATTGTGTTTTGGGGAATGAATCGCTAGTTGTCTGAACTATGGGGAGGTCGAGGCTGTTTTTAATTTAATGGATTAATCATTTACGTCTGAAGTTCTTGCTCCTTCCTATGAAGCAATGCTGGAGGCTGGCACGATGTTATAAATCATGTCAGACTTTGGGCCTTGTCCCTGGGAGGCCAGTCTATCGGGAAGTTATACTAATAATCTGGGAGAGGGAGAAGTTGCCTGGAAAGGGTCTCTTTAGCCAACCATGTCAGGTGGAGTCAGGCAGTGACAGTGTCCCCAGCAGCACATGGGGTCCCACCCCAGCCACCAGGAGGGGGACAGCCCCAGGGAGTCTAGATGAGCTCATCATTCCTCGATGAGCAAATTTCTTTGGGTCTTGATTTTACCCACCAGCGAGTGGTTGGGGCCACCAGTTCTGACATGATGTCCACCAACTACAGTTAAATATGGTGAAGACAAACCAAACTCTCCATGGCTGCCCACCTTGGACCTTGAAGTGTATTTTTGCCAGGCATTTTTCAAGCATCTTATACATACTTGTCTTATTGGGAGGTATAATTGTTATTCCCATTTCACAGATGATGTTACTTGCCTGAAATTGTATGTCAAGGAAGTACTTGCTCTAAGACGTGAACCCTGGTCTGTCTAGCTCATGTGTTAATCCTCTGACAGAGGTGTTGCCAGCTAGGGTCTGTACTGTGCCTCGGTCCAGCTCCTGGTCTATCTATGGGGCCCTCTCTTCCCTTCATGCTCTCTTTCCTATCTTCCCTCTCAGTGAGAAGCTGGCTGGAGGTACAGACACAGAACATTGTTCTGGTCTGGATGTCTAAGGCACTGTCTGAGCTCAGTAGGCCACAGGCCTCCTGCCAGACCAAGACAGGGCCAAAGTGGACCACCAGCAAGCAGCCCTGCTGAGCACTGCACCGAATTCCACCCAAGTGGCTCAGGGCCATCCTTTAAGTTTTTGACTCAGGCTTGGGGTAGATAGTAAAAAGGAACAAGCCCCACAGATGAGTGTTCTGTCTTCACACTCCTTCCTGGTGAGGCTTCTTTGCAAGCAGGGCTGCTTCCATCCTGAGCTCCCTTTTGTCCCCAGCTTTCCTAGGTCCCCCTGCCTGAAAGCCACCCCATTCAGGCTCCAAGTCACAGCCCACATAGCTCTGCTTGCCCATTGCCTCCGGGGGAACTTCTGCAGGGTCCTCCCTGCCGGGAAGTGGAGCAGCATGGGGAGTGTGCACAGTGATCTGCTGGGCGCCACCTGCAGCTCATGGCACCAGGCCCTGTGACCACCAACTTCAGTTCTGCTGAGGCCAGGGGCCAGGCCTTTATCACCAGGCCAGCTGTCTGACCAGGCTGGCACTGGGCACTAGAGGCAGAGAAACGAGAGAGAGTTCCTGCCCTGCCCTCAGAGAGTACAGCCCAGAACAGCTCAACATTGACCTGCTGCCCGAGCACCCCTAATGCCTCCATTTGGATTCTCCATCAGCAACAACACAATGGGGCTCCCTATGGGCGGGGCAGTACAGGGCTCAGGATTCTGGGTGCTGGGGTCAAGTCTGCTCTGCAATTCCTCACTACAGGACTGGAGGCCTGGGCAAATCACTTCACCTTTCTGAGCCCCATGTCTTTATCTGTGACACAGGCTCAGCGCCCAGTAGGTTTTCAGTAAATGTTACCATAACTGTGTCTTTCACACCTTTCTATTTTCAACATCTTCCCACACAGATAATGATTTCTTTTCCCCTTGAAGTCCAACAGAGAAACTTAACTTCCAGAATACTTTGAAAACCTCCTGTCTCGCTCCCAGGTTGGCTGACAATGGCTGTGTGTCCTTGGGAGGCACCCAAGAGGAAGCTGGTTAGTGGACCCAAATCCCGCCCAAGTGCCTGGGAGCCAGCCCAGCCCTGGACTGCGTGGGGTCCTGGAGCTTGGCCACTGAATGGTCCAGCCCAGCAGCCGTGGGAGCTGAGCGCAGAAAGCCTATTTAATGAGGTAGAAAACCAATCACAGACACAGAGGCCCCAGCTGCTCCCTCCAATTCTATTGATAGTACTTTGGCTGGAAGAGAAGTCTTAAATCTCTCAGCAATTAGGAAATGGATCACAAGTGGCCTCTCTTTGGATCTCAGAGGGAAGATTTTGCTTTGTTTAGGCTTTCCCCGGGGCCAAGAGCAGCCTCTGCAATTGAGACTAAGTGACTGAGTGCTGGGGGGTGGGAGGGCCAGCGTGGGGTTCCCCAGTCGGTGCCAGTCTACTTGCCACCTGGCAGGAAGGGTCTGTTCCCCACAAGCCTTGCGGCCCCACGGTGTTCATGGGCCTGGGCCTGCTTCCTGGATTAAGAACTGGAAGTGAGCAGCTGGCTCACCCACATGATAAGCCCAGTGACAGAATCCTGGGGTACACACGCTGAAGGGCCTCCTGGTGCCATGGTCTTTCCACTTAACATGTAGGAACTGAAGGCCAGATCTGCTCCAGAAGCCTGAGGTCTTACAGACTTCCAGCTGTGAGGTACTTAGGTTCCCGGCACATGGCTCCCCTCCCTCCCAGGTCTGCTCTGGAAGAAGTAAAGGGGAGGAGGCTCAAGTCCTGCCCTTGTGCCCCCCATTCTTGGCAAGTGGGGGCCCAGGATGGACTTAACTGAGGATCTGGGAACATTTTTCCCCCCTTTTCCAGACTCTTCTGAGGACCTGAGGGAACTGGAGCAAACCAGGTGCAGTTATTTGGTGATCATTTACCCATATAGTAAGAGGCTGGGCCCACAAGCTGGTTTTAAATGAGGCGGCTCTCTTTGTGGGCACCACACAAGCTCTGTCCTTGGAGCGGCCCTGCTAGGGGAGAGGCCCGGCGCTGCCTGAGGCTGCACCTCAGAGCAGCCTCTGCAGACTCACCCAGGGAGTGTGATAACTAGCAACCTTTGGATTATTTCCAGTGAAATCCGGAGATTTCAATGTAGGCCTGGACTCAAGCCAACAAGCATTATCTATGAAACCACAAAGGATTAAGTCTGTTCCAGCTCAAGGGAAAAACTAATAAAATATGGCTTAGGCACATATGAATATAAAAAATCCCTAAAACATGCTGTAGGGTAAATATAGAGGCAAGCTGAGCTCACCCCGTTGTCCTTAAGTAGCTTGTCACCCTAAATCCCAGCAGTAAGCACAACTGAATCCCATGATGTAACCACTCTTGTCTCCTTGCTCACTTTATCCTCAGAGCAGCGGCCCGAGCAGCAGCTGGCTCGAAGGGTCTGCAGCTGACTTGGAGCTTCGACACTATTCTCTATCACGTGAGCACCCTGCTCAGGCCTGCTCAGTGATGGACCTGGCTGGACGAGCCTGATTCCCTGGGGGGGGGGGGGATGGTCTGCCCCCCAGGGTGTGGTGGGGAGACAGTGCTGATGGCTGGAGTTGCTGGGGTGGGTGCCCAGCATGACCGCAGGTTCTAGACTGCCATCTACCAGAGGGGTGGCCGCAGGCGAGTGACCTCACTTAGAAACATCCATAAAGTGTGTTAAAATACACCCACTGGATGTCCATGAGATGCATTAGCGCCGGGACTGGCCAGAGGGAACGCTCTGAAAACACAGGCTACTGCTGATGTCGTCACCAGGTGGGCTCATCTGCCCAGTCCCCAGGAGTGCGAACAACACAGGCCCCTCGCCCCCCCCAGAACCACAGCAAACCCCCCAGGATTGTGAACAACACAGCCCCCCCCACCCCGCCCCGAGTACCACAGCAAACCCCCCAGCCCTGCTCCAGCCCAAGCCAAGGCTTATAGAGCCTCCTGGGGAGGGAGATGGGAAGCAGCCCCCATGGGAGCCAAGAGCGCCTCCCAAGGGGATGAGCACCCACACTGCCAGGGCGGGGAGTGGTGGATGTAGACAGTTTTTGCTTCTCCTCCGGATCTCAGAACCCGCACGCCACGTCCCCCTCCACCTTCTAGGGTGGCTGCTGGGCCTTGTACTGAGCACTCAGCCTGGGCCCCCGAGACGCTTTGGGTGAAGCCAGGTACTGGCATTCATCGGCAGACTGCCCTTTGCTCCCCGTTCCCCTTGACTGATGAGAGAGATGGGTTCTTGGGGGTCAGCCGCTGAAGGAGACAGACTACAGGAGGGGGTGTTCTGAACAGCATTCTGGGGAGGCTTTGAGGGGACAACATGCACGGAGCCATTACTAACCATTCACCTGCAGGACGTGGGTCTGGAACAGTTCCTCGTGGCCCGAGGCGTGGCAGGTGTAATTGCCCATGTGGATGGTGGTCACCTTGGTGATGTAGAGGGAGTCGTCCTCTCCGAAGTCCTGCATGGGGTGAGGAAGACAACGAGGTTGGCCTCTCTGGGCGGCGGGCTGGGAAGGGCAGCCATGTCTCCTGGAAACAGGAACCCTGAGGCTGCCACAGGAGACTCCCCTTCCTTCTGCCCACCTCGAGCAGCCAGGGCTGCTTGCTGGACTGTGCAGGTCAGGGTTCCCCAAAGCCCCGTGTGTCTCTCAAGGGCCCTGTTGGGACCTTACAGGCCTTGTCTGCCTTCTCTGTGAGGAGGCCTGGAAGACAGTCCTCAGCGCCCTCGTGCTCAAGCTCTCAATCTCCAGCAAGTGGGCGCACCTGGCCCTCAATTTATTCTGCCCCCCCCCCCAGGCGGGGGCGGGGCTTGTTTCGGAGGGCAACCTTTTTTTAAAGGGCCAGATAGCAAATATTTCTCACTTTGTGGGCCATGCGACTTCTGTCAGCATCTTAACAGCATGAAAATGGCCACAACAATACAAAAATTTATAAGTGTCACTTTTCCAGTGACATTTTATTAAAAAAAAGATGTTGGGCCAGAGCTGACCCTCAACCTGCAGTTTACTGAACACTCTGTTAGACTCCATCTTGACCCCTAAATGATTTCAGGCAGCTTATAGAGATCTGGATAACCCACAAGAAGGGAACCAAACTCTGAGGAAAATGGGGCAAAAACCAAGGGCTAGGAGGTAAATGATGGCCAGGAAAGGCTGACACAGGGGCTCCGTGAGAGATGGCTCCGGAAGCTTTGTCCCTGTGACCTCTGCAGCTCCACACACGGTCCAGTGCCTGGGGGGGTTGGGGGCGCAAAAGGGGGCTTCTGGCTCATCAGGATCCCCTGATGAGCACTTGGGCACTGCTGGGCACCGGCTCAGACATGCTGAGGAAAAGAATGAGCCAGTTTCAGGGAGGCCCATCATCAGGTCTGCCTTTAGCTACCGAAGCCCTCTGAGGTGTGGTGCTCAGAGCTGAGGGCCAGAGGTGGTCCTGGCTTACTGGTGAGAAACGGAGGTGAGTGCCGGCTGCCAGGAGTGATTGGTGAAGACCCATGCCCAGACTCGGGACTTAGGCCTCTGCTTAAGCCCTGGCACTGCTCCTCAGTGAGGATGGGAGAGTCCGTGGACGCATTAGCACAGGGACTGGCCCAAGAGAGCACTTGGCTTGTGGGTGTGGTTACCAGGTGGGTTCATTCTGCCCAGTCCCCAGGAGTCCTGGTGACACATGGGTGGCGAGACCCACAGCAAACCTGTCACCTGCTCAGGTGCTGTTCAGCGAGGCCTGAGCTGAGGCATTTTTCATTTTTAAACAATATTTGCTTCTCCCCACCCCCTCAGGTATAGTACCCATAGTTTCCTTCACCGATGCACCCGTGCACCATCACCTCAGTCCTCTGTGCTCCCTATTCCTCCCCTGCAGGATGTCTCTGATTTATAATTGTCCATTTTTGCTTTGTTGTGTTTTATGCTGTTATTATTTTTTTACACTGATGTCTTATTTGGTTCCCCTATATTCCTGCTATAAGTGAAACCATCCGATATTTTTCTTTTTCCTTCTGGCTTATTTCACTGAGCATAATTCCTTCTAGCTCCATCCACGTTGCTGCGAATGGCATGAGTTTATCTTTTTTGATTGCTGAATAATTGAATCCGTGTTTTAAACTGGGAAGCATGGCCTAGGTGGGGGAGGCTGCTTTTCTTGTATTATTAACAGAAGCTGCAAAGCTCCTCTTGAGCCCCCAACTGCTCCTCCTGCCGTGACCCTGTCTTTCTGAGCTTCCTTCTTCCACAGCAGTGGTCAGCCAGCAGGAGGGAGGAGAGGCCACTGTCAGCACAGCACAGTGGTGTTCAAGGGCAGCCACAGGCCAGCTGCTGGTCCTCCTTCATTTCACGCTGCCCCTCACCTTGCTCAGCCAGAGTGAGGCTGGGGCCCGGGCCGAGGCGGGAGGTGGGCAGTGCAGGCATGTGGGCCAGTATGAGGGAAAACCAGCTGGCAGCATCCTCCCGGAGGAGTAAAATATTGGAGAGTGCTGCTGGGGCTCTGTGTGTTTTCTCTGAAATAGCTCTGCTTAAAAAACAACAACAATAACAACAACAACAACAACAACAACAACAACAACAACAACAACAACAAAATAACCCCAAAACCCAAAACCATTCCTATCACAGTGGAAGCTTCAATAATAAAAATAAAACACGGGGCAACTGATTTGTCAAGTGTCATAACAAAGTCATAAAGGGTTCATACCTGAGTTGCCTATGAAAAGTTAATGGTTAGTCAATTCTAGACCTGACATATTTCTAGTTTAAGCTGTTCCTATGTCAAAACCTAAGTCTGGAGGAAAATATATTTTCCCTGGTGTCTCAGTGGTGGGAGGGCATCTTGAAAGTGGGTTGGGAGGGTGGGTGCAGTCCCTGCC
The DNA here is from genome assembly GCF_964194135.1 of Talpa europaea. Taxonomy (NCBI): domain Eukaryota; kingdom Metazoa; phylum Chordata; class Mammalia; order Eulipotyphla; family Talpidae; genus Talpa; species Talpa europaea. The sequence continues at coordinate 27,739,362 of NC_140080.1, forward strand.
TTGGGAGTCCCTCCACCTTCCCAGAACCAACTGGATCTCAAATGGTTACTCAAGGAGCCTGCAGTTGTCGCCCCCAGTCTTGTCTTCCACATTGCCTTCCTGAGCCCTCACCCACACAGCCCTTCCTCACTGCGAGGCCCTCAAAGCTTGTTTTGGGCTCCGGTACCCCATCATGCTGCCCCTAGATGGGCTTGTTTGGCCAGGGGGACCACCAGCACCCCTCAGGCTGTCTGATGCACAGGTTCCCCCAGGTCAGAGGGGGATGAGGAAATGATACTGGCTTAGTCTCAAGCCATTGTGTACAGAAAAACAACATATTATCACCTGGTTTAATCCTCTCTTCCACACACTCACTACCATTTAGCACACTGCTTGTTATATTGGCCTCGTTTGTGTCTGTCTCCCCATTCCTCTGTGAGAGGCCCCCGACACTGGGCCTGGCACATAGGGGCCCTCAATAGGTCTTCACCAAGTGGACTGTGCCAGGCCCTGACCCCTCTGCAAGGTCTATATTCTGGTTCCCAGCCTGCGGGTTTGGCAATGGGGCGCCCACCTCTTACCTTCTCACCCTCCCCAATATTGCCAGTGTCCTAGGTTCAAAATGAGCCATCAGGTAGGAAGGCAGAGAACTGGTCTCTAGGCTCATCCTGCATCTCTACCTCTTCCATGCTGTGTTCCTCAGGAGCTGACCAGGAGAACGTTCAGCTCAGAGCACAGGGGAAATCCTGAGCCTGGAACCCCAGCCTGGACCCCTAACAAAGTCATTTCACCTGGCAGCCTGTTTTCCTCACCGCTCTGGAAGCATAGGCATAGCCCCTGGGGGAAACTCAGGTGCTGGGGGTGGGCTCAGCTCCCCAAGGACACATGGGGCGGCTGTAGGTTCTGGAGTTCTACTTTCTGCAGCTGACTCATTACCAGCTCTTGACTTAGGCCCCAGGGAGAACCCGACAGTGTAATAAATAACATAATGTCTCTGGGCTAAAACAATAGGCATCATATAATTATAGAACAAAGTGCATATTGTTTTCTGGAACATGAATACTGGCTACAGAAATCAAATTTACCTCATTGGATGTGAGGAAATTACTTTAAAAATTGATTTATAAGAAGCTACATAAAACTAAACCCGCAATCCTTCCTCTCCTGAATGTTCTTTGAGATGTGTCTGAATACTGCTATCAATGCTTGATTGCATCTCTGTAATTGTCTTTTTATGGATGGCTTTTTTTTTCGTTCTGATGCATAGAAATGTATTAGCAAAATCAAGGTTCCTTCCAGGAGTAAACAGATGCCAGATTAGACTATTCTTTGTATTGATGCACATCCATCTTCGGGAAAGAGACAATTTTACTTAAAGACATGGTTTTTGCTTTTAAAAAGCTATTTTCTAACTATCTGCTCTTAATAAAGAAAGTAATTAGATGAGCTTAAGTGTGGAACAATATTTAAGAAGAGCTGAGCCAGGGGAGGCTGTCACAGTCACGCCCGGGGGTCAGGTCTTGGTAATAAGATGAGTTATGGATGCTGAATTTTCAGTCAGTCAATCTTAAATACAGGACTCTGGGATGACTGAGTTTAGGTTGACGACACAATCAATGAAAGCTCAGTTTAGACATATTAACTCAGTTTCCCCAACTCTGCCCTCCTCAGGAGCAGCCCCAGCTTTCTGGGAAGGATGGAGTATGAAGGGCCCTCCCTTTGAACTGGTGCTCGCTGGCCCCAGAATGTCCCTGACCCTAACATCGCCCCTGCAGCAACCTTGAACAGCTCTGCTTAAAAAAAAACAACAATAGGGCCTCCCCAGTGGCGCAGCAGTTGAGCGCTGGGTTGCGAAGCTGCCTGCAGCCTCTGCGGCGCCGGTTCGATCCCTGGCTGCTCCCCAGCCACCAGAGGAGGGACACACATGGTGCGCAGACCTCTCCTGCCGCCTGCTGCTCCCCTCAGCAGTGTACTTTGGTCCTTCTGCCTGCTCTGCTCCCCGCTCTGGTGAATTCTCTCACCCTCCTGTGCTTCTGACTGTACCCAGTGCTTGTATAAATAAATAAATAAATAAATAAATCTTTAAAAAACAAAACAAAACAAAAACAACAATAATAGGGCCCCCCTGGTGGCGCAGGCAGTTGATCACTGTGCTGTGAAGCTGTCCGCAGCCTCTGCAGTGCTGGTTAGATTCTGGCGGCCAGCGAGGGTCCCACATGGCACAGCAGACCTCTCTTGTCTCGCCCGCTGCTGCCCTCAGCAGTGTATTTCGTCAGTCTGCCTGTTCTGTTCCCCGCTCTGTCTCTGGTGAATCCTCTCACCCTCCTGCAGATCTGGCCCATACCCCAGTTCTTGTATAAATAAATAAATACATCTTAAAAAAAAAAAAAAGAATAGGGACATTCCTGTCTTTAAAAAACAACAACCCCCCCGCAACCCCGCCAAATATCGAGGCCTGTCCTGGGAGGCGTCTGTACTCAGATCAATGTTCACGTCTACCACCCAGTCACGTGAGGATGAGAAGCCTCATGGGGCACACACAGCAAGCACAAGCGTGCCCTTTGCCTCACACCTGCTGCAGGTTCCCAGCTGACCACCCCAACCCACACTGGGGCTCCTTGCCCTCCACTTCTGCCCCACACAGGACAGATGTGCCGCTCTGCAAGGCGCCACAGAACAAATCCTCTTGCTCAGTGTTCACTTACAAAAGAAGTTCTCGTGATGTGACTTGATCCCTTAGTAGCTGCTGAGCCCCCAGGAACAGTCATGCTCTGGGGGAGCACCCCAGAGAGGGTCTGTCCTGCTGCCCATGCTCAGGCCCAGGCCCAGCAGTGGGGTTGCAAACAAGAGCAGAGGTGCTGAGGGGAGGGCTTCTCCTGGATGGCAGGGGCTGGGTGGTCACTGGCTGGCTGGGGTTGATGTGGTCACTCTCCCCATGACAGTGCATCGCTGTATTGTTCCCAAAGCATGGTGTTTGGGGCACAACTGGTGCTCAGTTAGTGCTTGTTGAATGATTGGAAGCACATCAGCCAAGTGTGCTGCTTCCTGGGGAGCCTTGAAAAAAGAGGGAGTGCAATAGTGTTTCCCAGAGAGAGGACCGACCTCTGACCCCAGCTGGTGGGAGCTGAGCCCTAGGCCCCGAATGTCCTGCCTCATAGGGTTCCTTTGTTTGCCTGGGGACTTTGGTCACCAGACCATCTCAGGATGTCTAAGGATGTGACATGTGACCAGTGATGGGGGTTCTGGGACCTGGGGTGTCCGTTTTGCCTCCTGAGGGCTGGAGACTGGAGTCGCATGTGATGAAGCTTTAGTGAAAACCCGGGCAGCCAGGCCGGGATGGGGGGGAGAGGCTGGAGGGGGGGTTTGCTTCCCTGGTTGTGAATACTGTACACACTGTCACACGTGGGTCCTGGAAAGAAAGAGGTCTCTGACCTTACTGGGGGAGAACAACAGAAGCGCTAGGCTTGGGGCCCCCTGAATCCGCCCTGTGGGCTTCATCCCTTGGCTGATTTCAGTCTGCACTCCTTCCCTACCATACGCTGTCACTGTGTGTGGAACAGCTCTCAGAGAGTCTGAGAGCCCTCCTGGCAAACTGACAGACCTGAAGGGAGTTTCAGGAACTCTCCAGGCTTGCGATTGGTATCACAAGTGAGGGCTGTAGTAGGACTGTTTTCTCTGGCTTTGGAGTCGGCTCTAACACAAACAGGGATATTCCGACCTGATTATATGGAAAGTGAGCAATGGGCCTGGGCTCAAGCTTGAGTGTTCAAGTACACACAGGTCTGGCACCTGCAACAGAAGCCTCATGTCACAGACCCTGCTTTGATCACCAGGCCTCATGTCACAGACCAGAGGCCAGCACCTCCCAACTAGCCAGGACTCCAGAGTAGCATGTGGGTGGGAAGTAGCTCATGGGCCCTGGGTGGGGCTCTGGATCCTTACCCAGACAGTCTGGCATGCTCAGCTGGGGAGGGAAGAGTCTCAGATGTTGGGCTGTGCGGGCAGCAGCCAACCGACATTCCAGGTGGCCTTGAACCTGCGTCCTTCATCCGGGAAACCTGCAACTCCTCCTGGGATGCTTGGACAGGAATCCCCAGGTGGAGAGGGCCTCACCGAGCATTTTAGCTCCTCTAATCTGGACCACACTCTCAGCTAAGACAGCCGAGTACCATTCCTACTGTCCTTGAAATATTCCAGGGAGGATTTGATTAGATTTCCTTTCACGGTTCATTTCAGGGACCAATAAAGCTTGCAATCAGGAATTTTCCCCTGATATGGGGTCTAAAACTTACATACTGTTGGAAAGAGCACAAGCTGGAGCAACCTCTGTGCAGGGAGAGTCGATGATATTGACGAAACCTGAAGGTGTGCCCTCCCCCAGACACAGCCCTTCCACTCCTGAGAACTCAGCTTACAGACTTCCACAAACTGTGTCTACAGATGTCTACTGCAGTGCTACCTGCAGCACATAATGCCTGAAAACATGTAGGCCTGGGAGCACCCCCGTGTGAGGCTGAGAGGACACCAGGCAGGGCAAGGGCTCGGCTCTGATTTGGGTTCTGTGTTCAGGGTCTGAAAGCTGGGTCAGAACCTTTGTGTGGGATCCTGTGCCTCTGAGCTGGGGCTGCAGGTGGTGAGGGAGCACACGTGAAGCCTTGAAGCCAGTGCCGGGAAGGAAGAGAGGTATCCCGGAGGGGGCGAGCGAGAATGCACAGGGCAGAAGAGGAGCTTGCAGGGGCAGAGTCCCTGTGAGTTGCACAGGTTGGGGTTGCCATGGCCGGGGCCTTGTCTCTGGCCAACACTCCTAGTGGTCTGAGTTCATCCAAATCTCAAAAAAGAACTGGATATTCATCTGCAACCAGAATTTCTGACACGAGCTGGAGAGAATTGGCCGAAGACTTTGAGTGCTTCAAGTATTGTGTTTTCCAAGATTTTAAAACAAAATGTACCCAAGCGCTTAATGAGATTATTTTAATGCAGAACCCACCACCACTGTCTATAGTGTTGCAAACAGCTCTCCATGCTCATCAAACGCCTCTCATCTTTTTACAATGGATTCATGACTGGTTCATATAAAGACAATAAAAATTAAATGAGTCATGAGCTCCTAAATCACTCTCTTTTGGTCTTTTTAATAACTCACTTGCAAAGAAGAACTGGCTGAGAGCATATGCTTCATTACAATTATTTGTTCCAGGTTTTACACCATTTAGGCATGGGGGGAAAGTGAACCTCTTAACACATCCTTCAAACACTGCCACAAATACTTTCTTCTAATGGGTTTTGTTTTTCTGCTTTTATCACTGTTCTGTGCCTGCCGACATTTGAAAGCCCCAAACAGTGAGATTTGGTGAAAGAAAAAAACAGCGAAAAACAGTGTCTCTTTCAAGTCATTTGAGATATACTGGGCTTGTTACAAGACTTTTTGTTTTTTTTTTAAGAAGATCACACTTGAAAAATGTTTCCTCGCCCTGAGAATGTACTGGGCAACAATTCCGTGGCCTGGTCTGAGAGCCTTCTCTCCCCTTCCCTGCAGGGGCAGAGGCCAGAGGCCAGTAAGAAGCGGCGTGTCATCTACACACAGTGACACATCCTGCTGGAGCCTGGCGCTGAGGTGTCACTGCTGAAGCAAGAGACAGGCCACTGGGTCCCTGAGGGAGAACTTTGTAGGCAATGTTGGGGTGAGCAAGGCCGGCTGCAGGCGTTGCCAAGTTCCTGGACCCCACTGACTTCACAGAGCTGTAAGGGCTCAGTGGGATGCGGCTGTGAAGGGGCCGGCACAGCAGAACTTTGCCCCATATTGGGGGCGGGGGGTGTTTCGTGCTGATGAGCAGAAGCACCAGTGTTTACAGCTGCGAAGACGCAGCAGGTCACAGGTATTTTCTGTGACTGTGGGAATGTTCTCTCTCTGCTCCTGCTCTCCTCACGGGCAAGGCCCCTGTGCTTGAGGATCGTGAGGGAGAGTGAGGGAGACACTTAGGGATGAGGGGAGGGCAGGCCATGTAGTAGAGGCAGGAGGTGCACCCTGGGTTTAGGGGCTGTCACTTCACTTCAGCGCAGTGGCTGCTGCGTGGCCTGTGCGGAGGGGCTGAGGCCTGGAATGGACTTGCATGTTGTGTTTCTGCAGGAAGGGAGGCATCTTCCCCCACCTCCCCAGAATACGCGGAGGCCAGGCTTGTAGGAGGAGCCTATAGGCCTGACTCTGAGATAGGCCCCAGCCTCAGCCCCACAACCATGGCTGCTGGGCTCAGGAGACGGGACACGGGGCAGCTCATGTGGGAAAAGCAGGGCTCTGTGGTCCTGGTCACAAGGAGATACCTGTGTGGGATTGGGTGTTCCTGGCTCCCGTGCAGGATTCACCAGAGACAGACTGGGGGGCAGAAGAGGTGGGCGGACTGAAACACACTGCTGAGGGGAGCAGCGGGCGAGTCAAGAGAGGTCTGCTGCACCATGTGGGCTGCTCCCTGGCCCGGAACTCATACTGGCCGGGAACTCAGGGCTTAGCAGTAATAAAGCTAAGACTTAACCCCTAGGCCACCAGGGAGGCCCCCTTACTGCTTCCTAATTTTTTAAATTTAATTTTTAAAAATTTTATATATATTTTATATTTATATATATTTTATATATATTTTATTTTACATACATCATTTTTCATTTTTGTGCAATGTCTGCATTTTCATCTTGGTTATAGTCCCCATACAATTCCCACCACCCTTGTTTTGAGTTTACGCCCTTCTCCCCGCCTTTCCACCCCGTAGTGTCTCTCTGGTTTACAGTTGCTTGTTGATTTTGATTTTTACTTTATTATAATTAGTCTTTTTCCTGGTCCCTTATGTAGGTTTTCTAAATTCCTGCTATGAGTGAGACCAAAAAAGCCGCTGTTGTTATGGGATGTAAACAAATTTCTGGGGCCCTTTGTTAGCTCTGGAGAATATATGTGTGAGTAGAAACTATTGATTTCTCATCAGAAGGACACACTATAATCCAGAAGCTCTGCTGAGAGGCAGGGTAGTGAATCCTCTGGGCTGCTACTCACCTTGGCTGATGCCTGCTCTGGGGATTGGCACTAGGAGTCCCTCTTGCTCCTCTTGGCTCAGGGGGGGATTGTTTTCCCAGGTGTGACTGAGGCAGGGCACCTCATGTGAGCTGGGCTGGGGTGAAGCTGAGACCTCCTGCAAAGGACTAGGTGGCTCAGGCACCCTCAGGAAGTGCTACAGGTCCATGCTGAACCTCCTGACTGCCTGAGCAGGTGAAGGCTCTGGGATCTGAGCTATGGCCATGAGGAGGGAAACTGAGGCAGGAGTACAAGACAGCCCGCTCCACTCTGAATGTGCCACCTGGGAAATCTGCAAGAAGGAAGACTCCTAGGTTCCACTAATTTGGGGTTCCCCTTGGGTACCTGCTTAATCTCAGGCTGGAAGGGTTCAGGGGTCCTGCAGGACACATCCCTGGCTGTGCCATACCCTGATGCAAAATCTACGGTTCCCACTGTCTGCAGGGTACAGCCAAGACCCCTTAGGCTAGCATTCAAGGCCTACCCTATTCCAGCCCCCACGATCACTCCACTCTCCTGTTTTCCCTTGTCTCCTGAAGGCCAGCCATAGCATCTTCCTCCAGCCCCCAGAAATAGCTCCCTCCTCCTCATATAAAACCTGCCGCACTGTGCTGTACTCATGGCTACCTCGCCGCCCTCTAGGCCCCCAAGAGTCTTGGTTCTAGGCTCTGACACAGGCCTTGCCACTGGCTGGCATTTATAAGCGAATCTAGCGGCTGAATCGCTCTGTCTGCCATCTGGACGCCCTGCGTGTGTGGGTGACTCGTTTCCTGGGGAATGTGAGCAGCTTCTCTTCTCACTTGGCCCCAGGCTAGAGGGGTACATTTACTTTATCAAATATTATTCTGATGCTCAAGGCATCCTTGATGTTTGCAAGTCAGAAAAGTTTAATTACATGTGTCATTAGGATGGCATTCTGTAATAGCTCTGTGACTGAATTCATTAACAGAATTCTTAACAGATAAGACAAGACAAATTAATATTTTGTTGCCCATGAAAGCTTCTCATTAAGACAGTAGTGAAAAAGTGATTAATATTTCGTTGCCAATCAAGATGTCTCATCCAAATGACAAAGAAAGGAGGCCCACACCTCTGCTGGCTCTCTTATCTTGCGGCCTTGGGTTTGGGGAGCAGATCAGCTCCCCCATTTGTGAGGTGTTTCTGCGCCAGTGGCTAATTACTACACTGGTGAGCAGTGACTGTATTTTATCTCTGACTGTGGCAGGCGGGGCCAGGTGCAGACATGCCGCAGACTGAGGGACTTTAGGACCCATCGACCCCTCCTGAGTCTTGCTCCATAGGGCCTTCCCTTCTGGGTTCTTCCCCCCTGACCTATCCCTGCTTCAAATATGCCCCCGAATCCTGAAGAGCTGGCGCTACCCAGTTGCTGCCTGACTTTGTCCCAGGGCTGCCTCTGCACTGTCCCCATACAGCTTACGAACATCCGGTGTGGCTGGGCAGGCCCCCCGTGCTTCACATACACTCAGCAAGAAAATGCCCAGTGGGTAGGATGTGGCCACCTCCCTGTCCACACAGCCTCAGGGAAGCTAAACAGCTTACTCGAGGCTGCAGGAGGGGGCAGGTCAGTGCCCCTGTCCCCAGGTGAGTCGAGGCAGACAGGGACAGTGTTGTTCTATCCCTGACTAAGGGCAGCAGGGGCTGTCCAGGGTCACATCTGCCTGACTGCAGAGCCTCACTGACTGCTGCTGCCTGTACACTGGGGACTCGGGCTGAAAGGTGTTGAGAATGCTCGGCAGCAGGACAATGACTGCACTAATGATAATAGGAAGAATAGCAACAGTGAGAATGAGAGTGGAAATAGTGTGGAACACTCTAGACCAAGAGCTTCATGTGTATCGTCTCATTTAATCCTCACTATAACCCTAGAAGCCTGGAGCTATTATTTACTCCACTTTACAGATGGAGGCGCTGAGGCTAAGAGAAGTCAAGTGGCTTTCCAATGTGACTCAACTCGTAAGTGGGAGAGTTCCAGGCCCCTTGGACCCTGGAGCCTATGCCCCTCACTGGCAGATGGTACTGCCTCCCACTGCCCCAACACTGAGGCGTCAGAGGCGTGTTTGTGTGTGTTTGTGTATGTTTGTGTGTGTTGTGGTTTCTGGCGTGTATCAGGCGAGGACCCCTATAGAGCTTGGCTCTGTCCTGTGTCCTCATGTGAGGGTTTCTGGGGAGCACAGGGCCTGTTTGTGGGCTGCTGACTTGACCATGAACAGCAAGTGCTTCATAGGCGGTAACGAGAGCCCATTAATCTCTGGTTGTACCCATAATTACCCAAATTGCTGACCTCACTGTGAAAGGGAGAAATGCAATTGAGTTGGTGCTGGAGGCATGTTTGAGGGAGGGGGAAAAACACTCTAAGTAACTTAATTAACTGATGGCAAGTGCATTAAGAAGAGTTCTGCTTTTGCCTTTATTCTTGATGGCTTTAAATAGAGCATCAAGAAGTGCACGTGGATGCTCAGAGTGACGCAGGCAGACCTGTCCTAGTTCTGCATCAATCACCATGCGCGCATGCACACGCACGCGCGCGCGCGCGCGCACACACACACACACACACACACACACCCCTCTCAGAGGACACTGCCTTCCCTTGCTAAGAGCGTAGGCAAGTCTTGGACAAAGGACACCCCCCTAAGCATCGGCTGATCAAGCATCCACAGGGTTGTCTGGCACTGGATTCAGAGATAGAGTGGACACAGGAGATGCCCCCCACAGTAGGGAAGTTGTGAGGAAACAATCCTGCCTGGTGTGATTAGGGTGAGGGAAGTGCACCCCTGCCCAGTTCTGCCCAGAGTAGAACCTCCAGAGTGGCCCCCTCTTGCCATCTGCTCCCCTCATGACCACCAGGGTGCAGCCAAAGGGGCCCAGAGAATAGCACCGTCCCAACGTTTGTGGTTCCTGCAGAATTTCATGCTGGGATCCTCTCCCAACAAGGCATTCTCAGAGGGATTGCCAAGGTCATGGGGCTTATCTGCATTGCTGACCATGCTCCTGTTTGAGCTTGCCTACCTCTAAGGATGGGGAACTCACTGCTTTCTGTGATGATGACTCACTCCATGGGGGCCAGATCTGATGGCTGGAATGGCATTCCATTTAAGCAATGTGGTGATCTCTTTTTGGGGTATGCCCTGACCCTGTGCTAGTCCAATTCATGGGGTCACTGGCCAGCTCCCCCTGCCCTAAGCCAAGGAGATCAGGGCCGGCCCCATTTTACCTGCAATTCTCTTACCCTAGCTTAAAACCTGTCAAACGTCATGACAGCATCCTACACAGATGATTCATTGCCTTCTCACATGAACTTCTGGAATACTATCTCTTCCCTTATGCCAAACCAGGGCCAATAAATATACTTGAATTATTCCCCTTATTTTTCAAGTCCAGTGGAAGGGAGGTACTGCCAATGCTGCTTTTCTAATAGATTAATTTATTGAGGATCAGAGGCTTGAGAAATTGCTCAGAGCTATAAAGTCAGTGTGGGGTGATGCTGGGACTCCAGACCAGGCTGCCTGAGTCCTCAGAATCCAGAAGTATCCCTGTTGGTCATGTTAGGCTCTGTGAGCTTAGCTGATTTCTTCCTCCACACAAGTCATCAAAGCCACATTTCCTCACCCAGCAAACAAGGCCCCCAGGGCAGGCCCCCTCTGGCCTCATCTCTTTTCCTTTCATCAACTGGCTTCTGCCCCAGCCTACCCAGGCCAGCAGCCCGCCCCTGCCCTCCACAGGGAATACCCTAACCCTACATGCAGCTGCCTATGTCCACCTCTGCTTTAGGATTCAGAGTCTCCCTGGGTCCCCCAACAGCAGCTCTTCCCGCTCTGGAGCTGCCCGCCTGGCGGTGCTGTATGGGCTTGTGGGCCTCCCTTTGCGCTGGTAGGCTTGTGCATGGCCTACTCCTCTCACTCCCACCTCTGCTGATGTGGCCCAGATGGAGACCCCCTGCCCTGGCGCTGGCCTCCCAGGCAGCACACCCTTTCTTATTGTGGGTCTGACTGGCAGACTCACTCTATCTTCGAGGGCGCTGGGTCTAGGATTTCTGGTCCCTTAGTCATCATAGAGCAGATGGAAGGGACCCAAAGTGGCATGTGTCAAAGAAGCCCTGTGACCCTGCCACTGCCACGTGGCGTCTTGCGCACTTAGTTCCCGGGCATCTGTGGGCACCAAGTCAGTCCCAGGGGACTTACATTGATGTCTTCCAAGTCCAGGAAGTTCAGGGCGAGCCCGTTGCGCTTCCAGACGATGGGAGGCCGCAGGTCCCCGCGGACGGCGCAGGTCAGCACCGTGCTCAGCCCCACGGTCACCGTGGCCACACTGACCCTCTCCTCGGGGGCGAGGCTGAGCTGAACCACCTCTGCAGGGGAAAAGGAGAAGGCCATCAGGTGCAGGCCTGGGGCTCGCTAGAGTCTCCATTGGACAGTAACCCGCCATGGGGATTTACGGCCGGGCAGCACTTAGACTCGTGGAAACGGTCCATTCTCCAGCTGGATTTCTGGAAGAGAGGCTGTGACTCACATCAAATGCTGAAAGGCTTGTGCAAGTCAAAACAGCTCAGGGAGCACAGGGGAAGCATCTGCGCTATGGATTTGAGTCCAGTCCAGCATCTGGGCTGCCAGAGCCCAGGGAGCCAGAAGTGGGGTGCCCTTCCCCATGCTCCTGGGCCTAATGATGTCTGAGCCTTGCTAGCTGCAGTCAAGGTCTGCTAGGTGAGCCGACAGGTGAGCCTTCAGGTTCCTCATCCACCTGGGGGCAGCTTAAAGGTTGCACTGTCTGAAGGCTGGTGAATGAACTGGCTGACCTTTGAAGGTTTGTTTCTGTCTAAGGTTTCTCTGAACTTGGCTTTGGATTTCTGTTCAGCGGCCATGCGCTATCGTCTTTAATTTTTTGAAGTGTACTTCAGGCTAGAGAAATTATTAATCCTTGCCATTTTATACTTGATAACTGGCATTATGACTGATCATTCTTCAAGCAAATGGGAAGGGTCTAAAATATTTCCCTGCAATCATGGGCTTTTTGAAATTCTCAGGATTGATGAAAAGATTAATCAAACTCAGGCTATTCAAATGCCAAAATGGGATCAGGCTGGGAGGGAGTGAGCCCATTGATGGGACTGCCTCGCCCCTAGGATTCCCCCAAATTTGGAACTCAGGGTTTGCAGCAGCAGCCAACAGAGGTGTGAGCCAAGGACGTGGACTGGCCCTGGGTACCAGCATGTGCCAGGAGCCCTCGTTACTCTTCCCACTGTTGGGACTTTGGGGGTCCTGACAGGTGCAGAGTTGGGAACTGCGCTCTGTGACTTAGCTGGACACTTACGAGCTGCACCCTGCAGTGTATCTGCTCTCACCCCCTTGCCAGTGTGCATGCAGAGGGGAAGGGCAGGTGTGCTGCCCCCAGAGCAAGTAAGGACACTGGAACAGGAATGAGTGTCCCTGAGTAGTAAAGGTCACCCCCTTTATAAACACCCAAATGGCCCGACCCTGGATCCAGGAAGATGAACAAGATCTACAATAGGTGCTTCATCAGTGCTTGTTGGATGGATGGATGAAAAATGGAGAAAATGGAAATAAAGAAAGAGAGGAGCCAAGAGGCCAGGGGAGAGGGGACAATCATACGCAGGACAAATGGCACTCCTGGTGAAGGAGCCACAAGGGGAGAGATAAGCACCGAGTGATTGATGCAGACGCAGCTGGCATAATATTTTACAAACATTAAAGTGATGCATTTCTAGTTGCCTCTTAAATCACGTTCTGCTCGCTGCCCTTCCACCCCTGAGTCATGAGGCTTATTGCTCAGGGCAGGAGAAGGCACTAACCCTCAAGCTAGCAGGGTGTGGTGATTCAGAGGGGGTAGAGAGGGGGAGGCCGAGGGGGGAACTTGCTAAAATTGTTTTATTCCTACGGTGCTCTGCTGGCCCAAACCCAGAGCACCCCGAGTATAGAGGATATCCCTCGTCCTCAACTCGGGGCTCCCCTGGGCCCTGCAGCTCTGTAGAAGTAGGAAGGGGGATGGAGTGCTCCATCCCCCTCTCAGGGGAGTGTGGGGTGGTTAAGTGTGTGTCTTGAAAATCATAGAACTCTGACTGCAAGGCTGAGGCTACCAGAGGGGAGGGGAGCAGGTGAGGAGGAGGGGGCAGAGAGGGCCCCACAGGAATTTAGCACAGAGGCTGCAGCCCCTCACTTTCCCCATCCAGTAACTCTTAAAAAAAAAAAAAAAACAACTCACATGCCAAAGCAAAGTGTCTCAAACCCTATCAGTTTGGACCCCAATCTCACACCTGGCACCGCCAGTTGTAAAAGCAAAACTTCTCCCGGCTCACTTCCCCAACAGGACATTAAGGCCCAGTGGTCTCGGTAAACAAAATTGGTCAGAGCCTGTTCAGCGTCCCGCCTGTGAGCCCTGCCCCCTCAAACTAAACAAGTATTTATAGCAGCAGCCTTGAGATCCGTGGCACGATTCTCCTCTGCATCTGCCCACACGCCCTCTAGAGCGCCTCCTCTCACCTACGGTAAAGCTGCGTTGCTAACCCACCTACGATTCCTGCACGAACTCTTCCTGCACAGAAGCCACGGATCTCTGGGGTCCCTGGGTGCCTCCAGCCCCATCACTTGGTGGAGGACTAGGGGCACCTTGGTTGTGGCAGAAGAGATGTGAACTCAGATACATGGTGTTGTATGCCAACGATACCTCGGTACAAAGCAATACAAAGAAAAAAGTGCTTCTAGAAGCCAGGGGGCTCCAGGAGGAGGCTGAGCATCCCCAAGGGCTGCTACCCCTCCCCACTTGGGGCCACCACACCTCAGACCACCCAGCTAGCCAGGGCCTGAGATGATCTGCCAGAGCCCCTCACCTCCCAGTGGTGTAGTGGGGGAGGGGGCCTAGAGGCTCCTGGCTGCCCTCCAACTTGTCTGTTAGGTGCTCTATATCTCTGTGCCTGAGGACTGCACGGCACTGCGAGACCCAGGCATGAGGGGAAGGGGTCCGGAACTTGGGGGTGTGTGGAGTGGAGTCAGCTGGGGGCTGCTGGAGGCTGAGCTGCAGGGGACATCGGACGCCCTCAGCCTGAGAGGCCAGACAAAGCGCGCAGGTGGGGCAGGCCTCAGTGTGAGTGCCTAAGACGGGGTGATGGGTAGAGGGCTCACAGCTGCAGCCTGAGGGGGTGGGCAGAGGCTGGCAGCGGGCTTCCTGCCACATTCAGAAACCAGCTTGGGGAGCAGCTGGGTAGAGGCGAAGAATTTTTCTTAGATTAGGACATTACTTACACTGACTGTTAAAAGAATCAGCTCTACTAAGCTTTACCATGGATTGAACATTTAGTCGCTTTTTTTCTCCCACTGGCTGATGGGGGGGGGGGCGTGTGGAGAATTCTGAATGTTACAAAAGGAACCTACCAAGTGTGAGCTCTAGTGGGACTATAAGGAAGAGACCAGCTGGGCAGTCAGGAAGGGGCACTCGGGGGAGGCAGGACACCCCTGGGCCCTAGGGCATCCTCTCCTCAAGGAACATTATATCTCAGGGGCCAGCTGGTCCAAACACAGCGGCTCCTACGCCTCAGGCTGATAGAGACCCTGGTGGCGAGGTGGGCGCTGGGCTTTAACAAGCATCTAAGGGGTTCTGTGGTACCCAGGGGCCTGAGAAAACTGCCTTAAAAGATGGCCGCTAGGGAGGTTCAGGGTGGACGCATGGGGGAGTGGAGGGCGGGAGGGTGGGGCAGTGTGACTGGCTGAAGAGCCCTAATTACCATGCTAGCAGCCTGTACCCTAATTTGGAACATAAGACCTCTGTGAGACAGTGGATCCCCTTCTCTGTGTGGACCTACACACTTGCAGATTTCAAACAGTTTTAGCACAACGTCTGGAGACGCCTGTAGCCCAGGGCTAAAAACAAATGCACAAACACCCGAGTGGGGAGGCTGTGGGTGCTGGTTCCACTGCCTTCCGGAGCGCAGCCCTGATCACTTGTGAGTCTGGAGACGTGCATTTTGCGCAGGGAAGACTTACCCCAAATTAGAATGCACGGCACCGCCACAACCATCATCATTCTGCTCCTGTCAGCTACACAAATATTAACCAAACTGCAAATATTTGGATCATTTAAAGTTTAATTAAATGAATGTTTTATTGGATTTAATTCATGTCAATATTCCCTAGCTCCTTTTAAAATTCTGAAGAGATTAATGGCAACCGAACCTCTCCTTACTCCCAGTTATTTACTGTTCCGCAAGCCATCCCCTGCAGACCCACTTCCCTGCAAAGGGACCTCCTGGGGTGATTTCTCTGGCGATGAGCCATGAGGCAGCCTCACTGGCTGGGGCTCAAGCAAACCGGGCAGAGGCCAGACTGTGGCTCTGGACACCTGGCCTCTAGCCTGGCTGTGCTGGTATGTGGCCGGTGACCTTGGGTAGGTCCCTTCCTGTCCCCTGGCCTCCGTTGAGTGAAAGAGTAAGTGAAGGTTTGAGTTAAAAGAGGTGGGGGTGGGGTCACAGACGTTTGTGCTCTGCACCTCTGAGCCAATGGTTCTGAGTGCATGTCCCTGTGCTCAGAGTGGCTGGGGCAGTGAGGGGGCTGCACTGGGGCAGCCTGACAGCAGGCGAGAGTGTGTCTGTAGAAAGAGGCTGGTGTCCTTGGAAAGTGAGGGCTGGGCTGGGGGTCACAGCAGCTTCTCTGGCACTGCTGTCAGAGGTCTGCACACCTCCCCTCTGGCACTGGAAGGTTGTGTGGACAGCAGCGGATTCCAGGAGGCACGATTGTCAGAGTCAGATATTCCCGGAGCACGAGGAGGCGAGGTGTCCCTCGCAGGCTCCCTTGCTGGGCTGTTTGGCACAAAGGAGGTGGCTGGGCCAATGGCAGGCTCCAACTGTCACTCTCCGGGCCCTTCTCGGCAGAGCACGAACACCCTTGGTTTTGGAGACACATGTGTCGGGGCAAACCCCAGCCCTCACCATCCTCCCTGCCCTCATGCTTGTTCTGCTCCATGGGGCTTGGAGAAAAGGGGTGCACAGGGCACTGACAGGCCCCGCACACACAGGCTAACAAAGCCCTTCCTGAAAACAGGAGGCCATAACATTGCAGTCGCTAGAGAGTTGGGTCTTAGTTCTCACTGCAGCTTTCCCTCCATCAGGCGCTATTTCTCACACCGACTTGAACTCGATGAGACACTCATAAACCCATCAGCACCCTCTCAACCCAGATCCCGGGGCTCCGCAGCCACAGAAATTAAATTTCTCAAATTTTTGTCAAGTTGGTGTTAGTTTGCTGATGTTAGAAAGGTAATAATGGAACACATTCCAACCTGGACATTTGCCATTTTTCAACGATGCTCTTGGTGAGAAGACCCTGTCAAAAGCTCAATCAACCTGCTCACATGTCAAGATTTCTGACGGCACCTGGAAGGCCAGGCCTGGGCTCAGGGGTCTGAGCGCGAGGTAGGGCGGTCTGCAGAGGGCACCCCGGCCAGGGTGGAACCTGTCTTGTGGCTGCAGCTCTTCTGGCGCCGTTGTCACCACTGCCCTGGCACAAACCCCTCAGGTGATCCCGAGCCACCCAAGGGGATGTGGCACAGTGTGACAAAGTCCATTGACCTGGTCTTGTTCCTGTTAAGTTGGTGAGAGGGACGCAAATTCAGGTAGAGTGTGTGTCCCCAGGGTCGCCTGACTAAATGGAGGGCTGATAATAGTCAACACCTCCTGGATCCAGTGACTTCACCTGGCACTTATAGGCTGGAGCTGCCTTGACTGTCCCTGGGGGAGCCATTTGGAGGTGCCCAGTCCTCTGCTTCCCTCCACCAGAGGCTGCCACTTGGCTCCTTTCAAACATCTTCTGAGACGTCGCAGTGGGAGGCTGGGAGGTCTCAGGGCCTTTCACTGGCATGAGTGTGTGTGAGCTCTGGGCAGGGCCCTTACAGGCGGCTCTGCGCCAGGGGCACCTGCACATGTCCGAACCTCCTGTCTCTTTATGCATCACCTGATTCAATTTGGTGCCACTGTCACACTCCGTCGTGCTTCACATGGGGGATGGCAATAAACTTATTAGTTAATTACTGCAGTTTGTGGGTAATTTCCTTTTTCAATCAGCTTGGGTTGCTGGGTGTTGCTTCAACCATTACCACAGTGTAGTTATCCAGCTCTGCTCTCTGGTGGAAATAAACACCTTTGGAAGCCAATGAAGGTAGAAAACATATGTTTCATTTCTTCTGTATCCCCAGTGCCTGATACAATTCCCAGCCCACAGAAGGGACGTACGAAGTAGTTTTAAGCCAAGTGAACAATTAGGGTAGGGGCACTACCATTTACAAGTATTTACTGGGCACCTACTGTATACCAGGATACAGTGGGAATATTCTGGCAAGCAGAACAGGTCCAGTGCTATTAGCAGGGAGCCTGGATTAGCAGGGAGGACAACGGTCAACTGCTGAGGAGCTTGGGCTCCTGAAGCCTGTCTGCAGGGCCGGGCAGGGGTCCTGGGCTCACACAGAGCCCGACTGCCCTGTCTTGGCAGAGCCGTACTCATGTGCCCATTCTAGGCATGAGGGTGTTTCTGAGATGAACATTTTGGTCACTAAGCTGAGAGCAGACTGGCCTCCCGACACCAGCTGGCCTCTTCCTGAGCAGAACGTGAGGGCTGAGTTCCTTCCAGCAGAGTTTCTTCTGCCTGACTGCCTTCAAGCTGGGACTCAGGTCTTTTCTTGCCTTTGGGGCTTGAAAAGAAATATCATCTCTTCCTGGGTCTTGGATTTGCTGGTTTTTAGACAGGAACTGACATTATCGGCCCCTCTGGGTCTCCAGCTTGTCGACTGAAGATCTTGGGGCTCATAACTGTGTGAACCAATTCCTCATAACAAAGCTCCCTCTCCTCAGCTCTCTTCTCCCCCATGCCCTCCTCTCTGCTCCTCTCTCCCTGCATCCTATTGGTTCTGGTTCCCTGGAGAGCCTTGGCTAAGACCTCATGACCCACCTATCTCCTCCCCTCCATGGGGTCTTTGTGGTCACATGCATTTCGTGCGAGCACAGAACACAGCTTCCCAGGCACTGCTTGAGGAGAGCTGCCCGACCCTCTGAGACCAGTGAGGGCAAGAAATTGGCCTTTATTGCATTACTCTATTGAGAGTCTGGGGTTTCTGCACAAGCTGATATTAGTTACCTACCACACCCCCTCAGAAGAGAAAGAAATACAAGTTAACATATTTCCATGGAGGAAATTTTAGTGAGAGGTGGAAGTGACTCAGACCAGAAGCCTCTGGGAGTCTCTGACCAGGGGAGATCCGGCTTCTAGTCCATCCCTGTAACCTTCTGTGAAGGGAGCGCACCCTTGCCACTGCAGCCGGTTCCACGACTTTCCCCAGGAGATAGTGCCCAAGGGAGGGGGTGTCACGGTGGGCTGGGAGAGACCACAGAAACAAATTATAAAGTATAATAAGCACGACGAATGCAAAGAGTAAGACACACCTTTAAGATGGGTGTGGAGTGGTGACGACTTCTCTGAGTGAGACATGTTTAAGCAGAGAGCTGGAGGAGCAGAAGTAACCAGCCAGGCCAAGAGGTGCGGGAGGACACTTTAGCCTGAGAAAGCAGCTGGTACAAAGACCCTGAGGTAGGGAGGGGGCTTAGAAGAAGGCGGGTGTGGCTGAAGTAGGGGTAACAGGGCAGCTGTGTGTGGCTGGAAGGGCAGAACCAGGTGGAACAGCAGAGCCTGGGTTCCTTGAAAGAAGACTCAACAATTTTAATTTCAGGCAATGGAAAGTGATAGGAATAATTTTAAGTCAAAGAGGGATGCGATCTGACTTGCATACTAAAAGGATCACTCTGGCCCTTGTGAGTAGTGGACCACTGCTGCAGAGAAGAGGCTGTGGAGAGACCACTTAGGGTCGAGAGCGGCTCAGGTGAGAACCAAGTGGGAGCTGAGGAGATGGGGGAAGAGAGAGCGGCTGGCCTTGGACAGTTTGGATGAAGCAGCACGGGAAGAAGGGGTGTCAGGAATGACTGACCCTCTTGCACGGTGGGGTGCTGTGTCCTGAGGTAAGGCAAGGTGGGAGGGAGATCTGGAGACCTGCATGGCCTTGCTGTACCATCTCTGTCTTGACAGATAACCCTCTAAACCTTCTCCAGGCATTTGATCTAAAATGCAGATTACCAACACATTCTCGGTCTCTTTGGAGAATAGAAGTTGAAGGTGACTTCTAAACAGCGGCATCCTTGTTATTAAAAGCCCTCAGCCTAAGATGAGCAACAGACAAATCTCTGTTTTTCAGGACACTCCCCCCAGGCTCCCAGGGGCTGCGGGGTATCCATCAGGCAGCCCAAGCAGCAGCCACCAGATGGGGAGCCCCGCCTGCTGCATTCAGACCCCACTTCCACCTGGCAGGTGGGCCGTGCCCTCTCTGAGAGGAGGTGGTGCTTCAGGTATGTAAATGTGAGAAGCCTTCAGTCTTGCAAGAACATGAATAAATATAACTTGTTTTCTGTTTAATTATCCAGTCTCTTGAGAATGCTAAGTCATGGCTGCGGTTTGTAAACAGGCATCAGCAGGCCTGATGGAGAACAGCTTATATCAGTGTATTTGTTTTTGCTTCAACTCCAATTTCCTGAGCTTGCCATGGCTTCGATGAACCTCTGGTGCTCCCAGGGCTCTTGAGCTCCTGCCAACATTCGTCTTTTAAGAAACCATAGGTCTCGTGGCCTCTGTCCCATTCCGGCCTGGCTCCCAAGGACGCTGCTCCACGACCTCTCAGTCATCATGATCTACCTTCAGACTGTCCTTCCTTTGGGGCACGCCCTGCATCTGGGTTTAGGGCCCATCTGAGGAGCTCCCATAACTCGCGTCACTATTTATTAACGTGGCTGGAGCTTGGACTCAGCCTAACTATTGGAAGCAGTGCTTACTCTGGGGGTGTGGGACCCAGGCCCTCAGGCTTAAAATTTGGAGGAGCCCTGTCCCTCCCCAGCAGGTGATGCTATGGGCACAGCAGGGAAAAGGTGGTTGGGAGTTAGCAGGCCATGGGGGCAGGGGTAGAGGGTTTAGCTGGGATGTGGCCAGGAACCAGGCTGAGGGCCCCAAGGTGAACGTGAGACATTGGGTTTTATCTCATGAGAGGTCATGGGAGGATTTTAAGCTGGAGACTAAAACAGTCTGATTTATACTGAGTTACATTTTTAAAGACCATCTGTGCACCCAGTGAGCCAGCTTCAGTTAGTTGCGTGAAGGGAAAACCCTGACTGGAAATGGGGCTGACAGGGAGGTCAACAGGGAAACGTTATTATACATAACAAAGGGGCCCTGCTGGGAGCTTCCTGGGAGGTTCATCCTGTGGTTCTAGGTGTTACCAAGCTGTCAGTCTCTCCTGACCTGCTGCCCTCAGCGACGACTGGCCACTGCACATGGGAAGGCCTTGCAGGCAGGCCCTATGTTAGGGAGGGTAGAAAGTAGGAGAGATGTGAGAACAAGGACACCTGCCCAGAAGTTTCTCGTGACTTCCCCTCAGGTTTCATTTGCCATCTTTGTGTCAAGTGCTCACCCGAGAGCAACTGCTGGCAAGAACCACCCTGACTGGCTTGGGGAGGTGGGAACAGGTGGGTCACTGGACTTTGTCAGAGAGGCAGCACTCTGGGGTCACGCAGAGGTGGATAGAGGGGCCACAGAGGAAGCAGGAAAGTTGTTAGGAGCCTGTGGGGCAGGTGTCAAGGGTGGCCACTGAGGAGAGGTGGACTGAGGAGGCACATTTACTGGAGGCAGGGCCGATGGCTTTGCTGGCTGACTCAGTGGGGAAGTTAGGGAAAGCCTCAGGGTGAATACTGGGATTTGGGCCTGAAAAACTGGGTGGATGTGGGTTTCATTTACTGAAAGGCTGAGGGAGAAAGAGCAGACATGGAGGATAAATGGAAGTTCTATTTCCGTGGTAGGTGGACTGAAGGGTAGATGGTCTGGGCTTCAGGAGAGCGGTCCAGGCTAAGGACACCAGGATTCATCAACAACTGAATGATACTTAAAACAACCAGATCATTGAGAGTGTGTGAAGCAGGAGAGGTTGTGAGCACCGGGTGCTGGTACTCACCCCTGTGTAGAGGCGGGCGTGGGGTAGGAGAGTGGGGGGCTAGAGGGTGGAGTGGGGTGGGGTGTGGAGTCACGCAGAGTGTGAGCAGGAGCTTGGGACAGAGGGTTCCAGGACTCCATGTCTGGCACTGCCAAGAGCTCCAGTCAGGCTAGGACTGAGACTTGAGCCCAGCTATGGGAACAGGGAAGTAGGGAAGTCTCTTGGGATCTTGATATTGGGAACCTCTACTGTTTCCTTGGAGCATCAGGGAAAGAAGCTGTCTCTGGAATAGACTGGGAGAGAACAGGAGGAGAGAGGCACAGAGGAGGAGTTGTTGAGAAGAGTCTAGTGATGAAGGGGAGAGAGACCTGGGACGGTAGGTGGGAGGTCAAGGAAAGACTGGCTTGCAAACATATCACTTTAAAAAAGCAGCCAATGGGAATGATCAGATGCAGAGGGCACATTTTATGATGCAAAAAAGTGAGAAGGGGCAATTTTAGGAGAAAAGTCCCTGAGTGGGTGAGGGAGGAGTCCCTGGAGTGGGTAGCAGCCTGGCCTCTGATGGGGCAGAGATTCTGTGTTTCGTCACAGAAGGTGGCAGAGCCTGGGTGCAGATGGACACATGGGGAAATGCACGAGCTGGTGAGAGATGAGAGAAAACTATTTTGGGGTACTTTTGGTAGTTCTCAACCTGGGGCATTTTGCCCCTGCCCTGAAGACATTTGGTAACACCTGAGATATTTCTGGTTGTCACACTGGGGGAGGGGTTGTTTTCTACTGGTGTCTCAATGGGTGCAGTCCGGCAATACTGCTAAGCATCCCACAATGCACAGAGTAGACCCTACAATTCTTTGTTAAGAATTATCTGTCCCTAAATGTCAACAGAGGCACCATTGGGAACCGTGGAATATGTTAATAGCCACAATTAGCAACACTAATGGGACTTGTGTGCCTCTGAAATAAACACTTATCCTTCTCCCTTTATCCGATGAAAGCAAACACCCTCCCTCTGCCCTTTCCCAGGCTGGCCTGCTTGCTCATGTGGCACAACACTGCCAGGACTAACCCCTGTACTGGGGGTTAGTCTGTGGCGATGAGAAGGGGCTCACTGTCATCCCTCACCCTCATTCTACAAGGTCAAACCTTCGCCCTGAATTGGCCATTGTGCTTTCCGCAGACACTGGCTTGGGGGCAGGACTGGATGCAGGCAGGTGACTGGGGGAGGGGAAAGAGAGTGTCACAGCACCATAGCAGCCATGTAGAAACCCACTCATTCACCTTTGCTGAAACCTCTGTGCTGGGCAACATGCATGGAACCCAAATATTGGGGTGTGAGAAATCTATTTTCCTGGTATGGGATATTTATCTCTCTCTTTGTCTTGGTAGGTTCTTTAAATTATCTTTCACAGGGAACCCTATGATATATGCTTTGTCCAAGGACAGATCTCGGTAAGAAAAATGCCTCCGTTTCCTCTGCAAAGACTCCCCTGCCATCTGTCAGTTTGGAAATCTCCACATCTTGACCCACGGCAAATTGCTTCTCGCTGCACTGACGAGGCTCCCGCCTCGCGAGGCACATGCGGAGGCCACGGGCTGGCGGAGTGAGCGCTCCATTTTAGGGATGGATGAGCCAAAATCTCATCCGCCTCTCCCCATCCTCGTAATCATGGCCACACCATGCCCGCACCCCTTTGAAGGCACTCCTCTCCCTCTCCACTCCACGGAGGCTCCCGGTCAGGACCGCATTATTGGTTGATGTGTCCACCACTTCCCTGGAAATGTCTCCACCCTCTGGCCCTGGGGTGTCGGGGTGTCCCCTGCCACTGTCCCGGGAGGTGGCTCAGCTCCTGTGCCTGGCCTCTCCGGCTCCCGTTTCCAGCTCCCTCCCTTACCTTCCAGTCCACTTGGGCCAAACCAAACTCCTGGCCATTCTCCACGCGTCCAGGCCTCTCTCACCCAAACTGCTCATGTTGGCAACACCTCGTGGAGAGTTATGCAAACCTTTTTTAAATTTGAAAGTGTATTTTTATTTTTATTTATTTATTTTTTTTAAAGTAGTTTTTTTTTTTTTAATAGAGGCATGTTTATTTATTTATTTATTTATTTATTTTGTTTGTTTGTTTGTTTTGTTTTGTTTATACATGCACTGGGTACAGTCAGAAGCACGGGAGGGTGAGAGAATTCACCAGAGCCAGAGTGGAGAGCAGAGCAGGCAGAAGGACCGAAGGACACTGCTGAGGGGAGCAGCGGGCGGCAGGAGAGGTCTGCACGCCATGTGGGACCCTCCTCTGGTGGCCGGGGAGCAGCCGGGGATCGAACCGGCGCCGCAGAGGCCGCGGGCAGCTTCGCAACCCAGCGCTCAACCACTGCGCCACCGGGGAGGCCCTGAAAGTGTATTTTTAAATGCAATTTTTTTTTTATAGTCCAGAGCTCTTTTATTTCTTTTTGCACACCTATCATGCCATGAATTCATAGGGAATAGGTTCTAGCAGCTCAGGCTCCTTCCCATTGGTTCTCACAAAGTGTGCTTCTCTAGGTGGAGCAGGCTGGCGCTTCAGCTGAACCCAAGTACCCTTCTCTTTGGCTTCCTTTTTCTTCTGATCATTTTCTTTCACACGTTTCAGGAAGTTATCTCGGCTCTTAGAGTGCTTAATGTGCTCAATACGAACATTAATTCTCTTTGCAAGAATCTTGCCCTTTACTTGCTTGTTTACAACAATGCCAACTGCATGCTGGGTAACATTATAGACTCTTCCGGTTTTGCCATGGTAACATTTGTGGGGCATTCCTTTTTGAACAGTGCCCATCCCCTTGATGTCAACAATATCGCCTTTCTTATAGATTCGCATGTATGTGGCCAAAGGAACAACTCCATGTTTTCTAAAAGGCCTAGAGAACATATAGCGGGTCCCTCTTCTCTTTCCCTTTGTGTTAGTCATTTTGGCGACTTACTGGAAGATGGTGGTTCCGGCTGAAAGGCTTAAGTGCAATTTTTAAATTAAAAACCCCAATTTTCCATTTGGCCAAGGAAAGACTAGCAGCTTCCGCTATCACCACATCACGAAAGAAAGGGCCTAAGTCAGAAAGGCAACAATTTCAGGTTAAATGCGGGGCCAACAGGCAGCCACAGCGTCGATGTCTAGGAGGTCGCAACTCAACTAGGGGAAGCCGGTGCAAATCATGGAAGAAGCCTAGGCTGCACTCACATCTTGGGCCAAGGTAGACCTGCCTGCTGCTGAGGGAGAGACGGGTGTGGCCCCTGCCAGGGAGGGTGCCCTTTGAGAGATCTAGGGCAGGGGTGGACAGGGCCTAAGTCCTCAAAAATAGACACCAGTGATCTCAAGGGCAGTGGTGATAATAAGGGTCTGAAACATTATCTTCCACAATTTGACAAATGTGTCATCTGGTGGGTTGAATGCTGGAGACGTGGCCTGCCGGGAATCATTCCCCACTCAGCAGGGTCTCAGGTGAGACCAGGTGACCCCAGGAGTCAGGCTTGCAGCTCAGCCTCCCCACAGGCCTGGTGACCCGGGATCTGAGGTCCTATCTCCATGGGAAGGATAAGAAAACCAAGGCGAGAGACTTAGGGGCAGGACCACACTGCTTTTTCCCTTCTGAGCACTCCATTTCAATAGGGCTGGAGGGAGAGGGGGCAGTTACAAATTCCTGAAAAATATCTGGATCTCTATCATCAAGCAGTTCACAAGGCAGAGAAAGAAATTTCAAAGTTCAACATGGTCCCCTGCATCCCACCCACCATGCATCAACCAGGTTGCGGGGGTCAGGGGAGGACTGGCACAGTCACCGCAAGCACTGGCACCACTGTCCCTAACAACAGGGGACAACTGATCTTGAGCTCATGCGTTTTGTTTGTGGGGGTGGTACTGAATGAGTGTGCGGTGACGACTGAACTGTCTCATGAGGTTGGCCCCTGCCGGGTCCCTGCTTCCCTGTCAGAGGGGGCACATGTACAGTCTGGTAGGAAGGCAGCGTGCTGACACATGATTTTGCAGCAGGAGGTCTGAAAGCCCCATGTGGGCACATGCTGGGGACTCAGCTGGATGTACTCCATAACCAGAACCTGCAGCAGAAACTGTGCTGTGTCTAGGCCCAGTTTCTCTTTATGTAAAAACAAAAACACTAATCAGAAGAGATACATGCATTCCCATGTTCACTGTAGCCCATTTATAATAGCTAAGTATGGAAACAACCTCAGTGCCAAGGACAGAGAAAAATGTGTGTGTGTGTGTGTGTGTGTGTGTATAGAATGGAGTACTACTCAGCTATAAAAAAGGATGAACTCCTGCCATTTGCAGCAACCTAGATGGAACTGAAAAGGATAATGCTAAGTGAAATAAGTCAGAAGGACAAAAAAAAAAAATACCAGCTGGTCTCACTTATATGTGGAATACAGAGAAACACAAAGTGTTAGTCAAAACCAAACCAATAATAAACCTTTAACATCTGACTGCAAAACTAAGGCAACCAGAGGGGGAAGTTCACAGGTTGGGGGTGGGGGAGAAGGAACCCAGTGGAACATGGTGGAGGATGGTGGGGGCACTGAGGGTGGGCAGGGGGTGAAAGTACACGTGTGTAGAGGTTTGAACCTATAAGTCCCAGAGCAGATACAAAGATGTAAACTTACTTTATCTCAATAAACATAATGTGACCAAAAAAATCCCAACAAGCTCAGATTCAGGTTTAGAGGCATCAGAAGTCTTTGGGATAAAACAATCACCTGTATCCTGGGATACTTTATAAATACCACCACATACACGTCCCCTAGGACCAGGCCTGGAGACCCCAGTTTCACCCCCAGGAGCCCTGGTTTATACTGACATCTGGCTGCAGTGTCCCTATGAGGTGGTCCTTCCTGCCCACTATAATACCATCTGTGCCAAGTCGACCCTCCTCAGCCTTTCCCTGGACCATGAGGAACGAGAGGTTCTGAGCAAGGAGTTCACGCTGAGGAGCCAACAACAGCAGGTGCATTACTCCAGGCCCTAGTTCTGCCTATTTCTGATCTCTTGCCCCATACCTCTCTGCCTCCCCAGCCCTCATCTGCAGGAGTCTAGGATAACAGGAAGCCCCCATGTGCCATCAGCATCTCTGACACGCTCACCCTGTTCCCCTGCAGATTGTGGGCTTGTCCATTTGTTCTTGTGAAGTGCTGTGAGTTATCGGCAGCCACAGACTCTGGTTCATTTACCCACGGACTTCAGGAAAGAGGAGCTGTCTCTGAACTGAGACAGCCCTCCCTGGTTAAACCAACATGGCTGGGTTGAGAGAACATACAGTCATAAAAATCCACTCATGGGCCTCCCTGGTGGCGCTGGGGTTAAGTCTCAGCACTATGAAGCTATCGCCAGCCACTGCAGCACGAGTTCGATACCCGGCCAGGGAGATAACCCACATCGTATGGCAGACCTCTCCTGTCTTGCCTGCTGCTCCCCTCAGCAGTGTATTTCAGTACATCTGCCTGTTCTGTTCCCCACTCTGTTTCTGGTGAATCCTCTCACCCACCCACCCCTGCACCTCTGGCCTGTACCCCAGTTCTTGTATGCATAAATAAATAAAAAGAAATCTTAAAAAAATAAAAACAACAACAAACACCCCAAACCAGCTCAGTGGACTCAAATCCGATCTTAGCTCATATGCAGCAGTTTCTGAAATATTTGGTTGGTCATAACTCAAGCTTTCACGGGGCTTTGCTTTAGAAATCAAGATGCCCAGAGACAGCTGGGCTGGTAATCAGGTAACTGGACCATAAGAGCGTGTCACCCTTGAACAGGAGCTGGATTCACTCTGCCAGAGCTGTGTCTGCGGGCTGAGCTCCGAGGGCATCAGGCTGCAGTGCAGAAGACTTTGGTGGCTTTAGGCACATTGCTGGTCAAAGTGTGCCTTCCCACACCCTGTGGGGGAGCTTCATGCCCACACCCAGAGCTCCAACCGCCCTACTTTTAATGATGTCGCTTCTTTTGGGTGAGGATTCTGATAAACCAGCAGTGGCAGGTGGTTTGAGAAGCTGGGCTGATCAGAGGTCCCTGATGACCAGAGAGTCCTAGGGAGTTCTGAGGCCTTTACAGGTCATACTAGAGGGGCTGCAGATGGGGCTCATTTATTTCTGTAACTGGCTCCTCGGGAGCAAATATCTAAGTATAAATCTCAGGTGCCTCCCTCCTTATCCAGAAGCCCCTGTGCAAAAGGGATATGCCTATGATTGCTGTATTGTTTGTAGGGTAAACACAATGAGAAGGGGCTAAGTGCCGATCACCAGGGGTAGCTCAACACACTGTTTCAGCCCCAAACAGACTGTTACACAACTGGTGGAAAAGGCAGGTCAATCGATTTGTACAATGTGATATGGCTTT
The DNA here is from genome assembly GCF_964194135.1 of Talpa europaea. Taxonomy (NCBI): domain Eukaryota; kingdom Metazoa; phylum Chordata; class Mammalia; order Eulipotyphla; family Talpidae; genus Talpa; species Talpa europaea. The sequence goes on from NC_140080.1 coordinate 27,766,800, forward strand.
AAATATGAAAACCATGTGGTAAAACACGCTGTATGGGCTGATCCTAGGTCACAAAAGTATCTGTGGTTTGTACATGCATGAAAGGAAGTCAGGTAGGGTTCTGCCATTTTGTCTCTGGAAGTTATTCTTGAAGCTTGGAACTGGGGAGGAGTGGATTTGGTAGGGATTATTTTTCAACTTAATGATCAATTACATAAAGTTGGCATATATTACTTGGAAACAAAAGATCTTACAGTTGATCTTTGAACAATGAGGGGTTTGGCGGTACCAACCCCCAGGCATTCAAAAATCTATGAATAAATCTGGAGCTCCCCTAAACTTAACTACTAGTAGCCTGCTGTTGACCGGAAGCCTTATTAATCACATAGTCAATTAACACATATTTTGTATGTTATATATATGACATACTATACTCCTACAAGAAAAAAAAACTTCAGAAAATAAGGGAAATTATTTACAGTCCCTCAAGATCATGTCAGCAATTTATATAAAAGCCCACGCATAAGCAGACCCATGCAGTTCAAACCTGTTTTGTTCAAGGACCAGCCATATTTCAGACAAAAATGAGAGCTCCCTCAGGAGGCCTCATGGTGACTCGACAGGAGTAGCTGGGTGTGAGGGTGTGCTCTTAGGGGTTCTTGCTCTTTGGGGTTCTGGGGGTGTTCAATCAGCCCGATCCTTTGAGCCACTCCTGCACTAGAGCTCAGGCCCTTGCTCTGCTCCTTCCAAGGTATGCTAGACCTGCTCATTGTTGGCCTTTGCAGACTTGGGGTTTGCAGAGTTCTACAAGGTGGGTTAGCACATCCTCTCTCGGCTCGTTGGGTTGCTGACTGCAGGGTGGACTACAGCTAAGACTTCCATGAATATTGGTTCAGTGAGCACTACACTTATAAAGCCAGTGGAGAGAGGAGGCCAAGTTTGATGCTATCGGTGGCTCAGACACTGCAATGCCCGCATGCCTGGTCTCTCTCTCCTTCCCCTTGCAAGTCCTTAATTCAGGTCAGCCTTTCCTGGCAGCCCCCTAACACCACAAAATGTGCTTGCCTAACGTGGTTCTACTTCATTATCTCCATAATCCAACATGGAGACAGGGAAGAAGAACACGGCTACTCTGAGTGATTTAACAGGATGCTTTAATGATGTATTGAAAATGAACACTGACCCCAGGTAAGAGGTGCTAAACTGATGCTTTAAGAGCACACCATCCATTTCGCTCTGATGGACTCTCCTCCTTAAATCACTGTGTTGTCATTTTTACGATGCAGATCCAGCTATTGAGGCTACAGGACTGTGAAATGTCATATAAAAAGCCAATAAGAAAAAAATAAAATTAAGTTGCGGGGAGCGTGCATTAGCATTTCAAAAATGTTCTGTTGCATTATGCTATTATTCTCGCTCTGTCAAGGGGCACCGGGATCCCGTCCTCCCCATAAAGAGACTGTGCCGCAGAATGTATTAGCGCTCCATTCCCGAACGGCTCAGCGGCTGAAGGGCATAGTTACCATAATGCAAGATATATTCTGGCCTAAATTTGATAGGACACTGGGGCCGTCCGCCTCCTCTGATGACAAAGTCTTGATTGCCTCTCTCCTTGATGGCTCAGGCCTGGGCTTCCAGAATTTTGACAAATTAAATATTTTCAGTATTTCTGCCCTGGAGAAAAATAAGGAAGGAAATCTGCTGTGGGGAGGGTCTGGCACTTGCACTTTTGATGATGATGGGAAGGCTGGGATTCAGCGAGACACCCTGAGCTCCTCTGCCTGGCAACCTGAACCCCAAATTACCCAAGACCAGAGCCCTCGAATGGCTGGGTCTCGAGTGGAGCAGGTGTGGTCATTTGGAAAGGACGAGGCTAATAACTCAGAATTGCCCTGGGAGTGGTAGCCTCTAGAAAAAAGGACTCAAGTCCTTACTGTTCAAACCAGGCTCTCTGAGGGGCAGCTCACATTCTCACTTGGATCCAGGGAGTGCTGCTTCCTTCGCTGGGTTTCGGGGTGCGAGCTCGGCCACGGTGGCTGCCAGCTCACTCGTGGTGGGGCCCTCTCATCTCTTGGGTAATTATGGGAATGTGATTCCTTTCTATGACTCTGAATTTGCCAAATGGGGGGAAGATGAATCCAGTGCCCCTGGTAGCCGATTACACTAAACCATTGAGACAATTGCAGCGCTTTATCTGAACTTCTAAGAAAGCTGACTTGTTCTTTAGGATTCATCGGCTTAATGGAATTCCACTGTATTATTTTCCAGCGTGATATGCTGCAAAACGAGTTCGGTCAGCACTTTAGTTTGGGGAATATATTTTCATTTGAGAGGACACCGCTGCTGGACTGCAACTTGGTTTGGGAAGCACAGGACTCTCAGCCCCACTGAGGAAAGGCCTGGAGGAGGTCACAGCGGCAGTGCAGGCTGAGGTGAGCACAGATCCGCCAGGAGGGGCTGGGGCTTTTTTTTTTTTTTAATTCAGCATTAAGTCCAACAAGTGAGCTCCTGCTCTGGAATGCACTCTACCCTTAATGAGACACCATGCCCCTCTGCTTTCTGTAACAGAGACCTTGAGAATGTTTTTTATTAGAGAGCTAAACAAAACTTTCCACTGTTTTCATGTTTCCTAATAACAGCCCGAGTCGTAACCTGAATTTTTATGCAACTAATTATGAGTGCGACTTAGGCATGAAAGATTTATACGATCAGAAAAGAAATTACCTGTGTTATCTCTGGGCAAGCGGGGGATGAGCAAAGGAAGGGAGTTAATCAGTTTTCTAGGTCATGCAAAAGGCACCTGCTGGTGCTGGCTGGCACCGTGAGTGGCACAGGGACAGAGGGACGCACATGGGTGACGCCCTCCTGGGCCACTACTCGCAGCTGTTGCTCCTCCTCCCTGCGGCAGCAGCCAGCCTGGCCACCCGCCCCTGGAATCAGCTTTTCCTCCCAACATGACACCCCACCCTCTGCTGCTTCTACGACCAACATGCCCGAGTGATCCCCAGAAGATGAAAGCCCATGGCGGTGCCTGGGGAAATGGGAAACCAGAGGGATCTCAAAAAGGGCAGAGGGTCAGGGAGGTCACTTCCTACGATCAGAACGGAAGCCAGAGTTCTATCAATTATTGCCCCTGAAAGTTTCATTTTCATTAAAAACCAAGACTGAAAATAACCTCCGCAGCCATTCCTCGGAGCCCATAATCAAGGGAATGAGTGTTTGCCAAGGAGCAATAGCTCTGGCAACCATCATTCACTAAATCACTAGTGAATTGTTTATCTATGGAAAAGCGGCGTGCCCGCGTGGCGGTAAGGAGCCGTGATGGAGAGCCGGGAGCGTGAGAAGCCAGGCGTGCGGAGGGCCGTAATGCGCATTAAGTTACCCGGCCATTTGCCGAGGCCCACAGCTGATTAATATACACGGGCTTGTTCATTTACTCAGCATTATGTTTAATCATTTAATTTCGCAAGAGTTTTCAGATCTTTTAATCATCCTAATATTCTTCTTATTGCAACATATTACTAAGCTGTTAGTTCAATTCAATTAAAAATTGTCATCCAAAAGTAATTTATTCCATGTGCGTCGTTAAGTGGATACCCCAGATATGTCTGCATTTTAAAGGAATAATAATTCTTCCGATTTATTAGGCTGCGAGCGACTGCGCTGCGTTTGCACCAGAGGCGAGACAGCGGCGGTGCGTCCGCGGGCACTGATGTGCCAAGGGGTCTGTGACTGTTTCTCCACACTTGTTACTAAGACTCAGAAGAGAAAAGTCACAACTCGGACCATCTGTTAGTACTCGGGTGGGCCCTGCAAACCCAGTTTGACTTTTTGATGCTGAGAACATCTGTTAAGACACGACCTCGTCGTCCTCGTTGGGGGCCACTAGGCAGCAGGTCCCGACAGTGTCCCTCTCAAGCAGGAGCAGGTGGGGAGGCCTGGGAGAGCTGGGGAGCGGCCCGCTGTGAGGCCTGTGAGGGGAGTTCTGTGTCAGAGTTCTGACCTTCTGATGGTGCTGGAGCAGCTCTGTCTGGCTGAAACGGAACACAGCCCAATGCAACGTGATGGAAGGCGTGCAAGCCACAGACCTGGTTTAAATGGTCAAACAGCCTCCTCGAAAAGTCAAAAGAAGCGGTGATACTAATTGCCATCATATACATTATTTAACGCTCTGTCTAGGATATAATTTCAACATGTATAATCAGTATGAAAGTTAAGGAGAGATTTTACTTTCTTCTCCCCTCTGAGGCGTCACAATCTGCCTGCACGTCTCTCTGGAGGAGCCTTTCTCAGGCTCCGAGGCGAGCTGGTGTAGCTGGTGACTACAGAATTGAGCAGCATGGCCCAGAGCCCTCGGGGGTGGCCCTGTGCACCCAGCTGTGGCTCCCCTGCGCACGTGGATGTCCTGGGTAATAAGGGAGGGTTATCTGGGTTATCTGGGGGATCTGCCAGCAGAAGTTGTGGTGCTCACAGGGGCACAGAACAGGGGATGCACTGATGACCATGGAGGCCCAGAAAAGGGGGTGGTAGGGAGAAGCAACCCCTAATAAATCCATCCCTGGTCACATAACCTTGTTCCTAGGCCTTCTTGTAGCCAAGAAAAACTCAGGCAGAAGAAGGCAACCACAGGGGTGCTGATGGGAGCACTGACAGGTAAGGGAGGGTTCACATCCACTCTCTACCCCTACTCTGTCTGCCGAGAGTGAGCCTGGGTTCTCTTCTTTGTCTGCGCCAGGAGACCATTCCTGAGGGCTGATTACCAAGTTCAGGGAGTAAGCTTTGCCCTTAACCTGCTCCATTCCCCAAGGGAAGATCTACTTTCCTTTGGGGATGAAATCCTCCACGATGAGGACATGGATGAAATTAATGCCTGTGCTCCAAGGTGGAATTGTACCACTGTCTTTAGAAGACCCCTCAATTCAGCAGGGGCAGTGGCTGGGGCTGGTGGACTTGTTTGCAGATGTGCTTTGGCCAAGCAGGGCTGTACTGAGTTTGGTGACAGCAGCCAAGTGCCATGCTCACATTCCAGAACTCTGAGGAGTGCATCCCCGGGACCGTGCCCCCTCTGGGCCGGCCGAGGAGACTTGAGCTGCCAGGGACAAATAGAGAGACCTTGCAAAATTGTAATGCCCTTCCCTTCTCTAGCAGGAGGCTGTGATTATTAATATCTTGCTCTTGGAAAAGGGCTATCTGAGCTGTTTTTTAGAAGAATGGCAATAAAGAAAGGAAATTAAATTAGCAACTCTCTGTGAGCTTCTAATCCATTAAAGTGTCTTCCATTCCATAACCTGTTAACTTAAACTCTGGCCACCTACTTAAGTGGTTTCAAGAAAACAGCAGTATTCTGCCTGGCCCCATTTTGCACCAGTTACGATAAGAGTGATTGAATGTTGGTGAAGCCTGGGGGTCTGGTCCTGAGAGAGGGGCTCTGCACCAGGTCGGTGTGCTCAGCCTGCCCATGTGAGCGGACATGCTAACCCCCTGTCAGCACCCAGTCCTCGCCCCAAGCATACTCGGCACTGCAAGAATTAGTCCAGTACAATTACCACCCCCGAGGTGGCCTCTGCAAGCCCCACTCTTAATGGGATGGCAAAACCACCTGCAGTGAAAGATATCATGATGGAGCCGCATTTCATATTGAGGACAGGCTACCAGGAGCAGCAGCTAACCACGACTGTGTGCCCAATGTGTGCCTGGCTCTGTGCTGGGCAGAGTACCTGCTACCTAATTTGTGGGGCCTGGCACAAAAGGAAAATTTAGGGCCCCGCTTCAAAAAAGAACTAAGAATTTCAAGACAGCAACAGCAGAACATGAAGCCCAGGTGGTGTCTTCTGGGTATGAGGCCTATGTGGCTGTAGACGTGGCATGCCCAGGTCAGCTGGGGCTAGCTGCTGTGTGCACAGCAACTGGCTGAACTCTCGCAACAAACAGTATCACTCTCCATTTTACAGAGGAGCAAAGATAGGCTCAAAGAGGTTCTAAGATGGAGGGGATGGAGGCTGTGAAAGGGGCACACAGGAGACCAGGGGTGGGAGGCCTGAGTTGTCGCCTGGCATGCGGTAGTCACAGACACCAGTGCGGCAGCAGGCTGCCCAGCACCATGCTGGGAGCGCTGATTCAGTTTCTGGAAAACAATATCATTTGTCCCATTAAATTAATGTTGTTAATTTGAAGTTTATTGGTTTTGCAGTTTGTTTTTATTTCATTTATAAATTTGTTTTAGCTTTATGGCTGCAAAAGAGTTCTGTGCATAAGGAATGTGCACCTAGCTTTATGTTTGAACGTATTTAACTAACATTATACTAAATATAATTTAAGTCAACAGAGAGGAACCACAGTGTTTCCCCTGCAAGTGGGGTCTGCATGTTACTTCAGCATCCACACCGGAGGGAGAGATCTTAGACTGCCACACAATTAACAAAGGTGTAAGAAAAAGGTACTTCATTAAAAACTAAATTAAAAAAAAAAAAAAGAAGGGAAATTCATCTCTTGTCCCCCCTGGTGGGAGCCACAGGGGGTGCTCATAGTCCTGTTCCTAGGCTGGGTGGACACCAGTGGGAAGAGCAGTAGGGGGAGGTAGTGAGAGGCAGGGAGAGGCACAAAGCACCTCTGGACAGGTGGCTGTCTAAGGCTGGCACAATTGGAGGGTCCCCTGATCTACACTCCTTTACCTTGATCCAGGGACCCCTCGGCCTTGTGATATAGATTCTCAGAGAGTGGCCCTGGCCCAAGGGGAGGGGGCCCTGTAGCAATACCTAGGGGCTTAAGGACATGGTGGGGAGCAATTATGATTCCTCAAGGCTGTGTCACTAACTGACCCTGAGAGGAGCCTTGGGGCTAAAAGCTGCCCCCCACTGCTCCCATGGTCTAATTCCCCACTTTCACGAATGAGCATGTTTAAAACCAGCAGTCAATATCTTGTTACCTCATGCATACTCTTGACCAGCAATTTTACACCAAGATATATTTCCAACAGAAATGCATGTTAAGGACTTATACAAGAATGTTCATAGCATCAAAATTTATAACTGCTCCAAACTGGAAACCACCCAGGGATAGCAACTGTGGTATAATTTTATGGTGGAATATTATACACCAATGAAAAGAAGTTACAAAAGTAGTTTTGAGAAGCAACTAGATGCAAAAGGTTCACACTGTATGATATCATTGATATAAAGTTCAAATAGAGGCAAAAAACTGCTATGGTATTGTAACAGGGTGGTCCCCAGGAAAGGGGGAGGTTCCCTGCCCCACCCAAGGGAGGGTGGAGCTGAGCAGGAAGAGGAGAAGCTAAAGAAAAGACTAAGGAAGGAAGCAGGATGGAGCCAGAAGGAGACCTGGAGGAGGCGCATGGAGCCTAGAGACACGTAAAGAAACTGTGCTTGTCTTTTGGTCGTGGACTGGGTGACACAGATGTGGGTGAGACCTGTGGGGAGGTGACAATGGCAGCTTTTATCTTGATGTTGATTTTGCTCTTTTCCTTCCAGGCTTGTCCGGTTGTTTGTGACCCTTTTCTGTGGGTCCCCACTGGAAGATGCTTTAGACTTGTAGCAGGCTTTGGGGCCTTGCTCTGGGCCAATCCCATTTGGATGGACTTTTACCCAGGAGGGGACGGGTAACTTTTGGTGCTTCACTTAGAAACTAGACTCTTTGCCTTACCTGTATTGTTTCCTAGTTGTATTAAAGTTCCTTCCCATTAAAGTCTCCTATGTTTTGTGTTGATGCGGCGGATGGCAAAACCCATTTAAAATAGGCAGGTTTGCGGGGTTTGGGCTGCCCCTCTCCCTGTCCTATAACAGTATTACAAAGGCAAGATAAGAGTAACACCTGGGATGAGGTAGGTGTTTGGTTGCTATAGATTCATCAGGATTGTGATTCATCAGGATTACTCAGGGGTGTCCATGCCAACCTTCACTGAACTGTGCACTTACAATCTGTGGACTTTCTGTGTAATGATAATGTCATTTACAATTAAAAGAACGACAGCAACATTTTTATATGAAACATAGGGCTCTCCAGTAAACAAAATCTATAAAAGAAAATCTAAAAGATCTAAAAATCTAAAGAGAAGAAAAAAATATTGTTATTCTCCATCAGCTCGCACTTCTCTTCCCATGGGACAGACCTGGAGGGAGACTATAGCCCCAACTTGCCCCTTGGGGTCAACCCATAAATGAATGGACTCTCTGGGGTATTCTGAGGGTCCCAGATTTTCTCCCTTCCCTGCCCCCACCACAATTTGAGAAAAGCCTTGTTCTGAATTGTTACTGGGGGTTTGCGCCCAAGGATATTCTGCTGCTGTGAAGCTAAAGATGAACAGCCAGCAGGGCTTAGGAGAGACCCCTTCATGAAGATGCCCAGGTGACAAGGGACCTGTGACCAGAGCTCAATCCCAAGCCTGGACCACAAGGCCCTCACTGATGGGAACACTTCCCAGGGGTCTCATATGATTTGCACAGTCACCTCCAGTGGCACCCCTGCATGCCGGTGGTCACCTGGTCTCTCGATCTACCCAAAGAGTGACTGAGCTGATGCAATGAATGTGGTGAGGTTGAGAGGCATTGAGAAGTCGCCAACTGCTGGCTAAAAAACACCTGTCCCCACGAGGGCCAGGCACCCACATTCTGCCCAAAGACCTGCCTCCCCTAGAGCTCCTGTGTCCCCTGTTACTTATGAGTTTGAAGCAAAAGAGATATAAGAGCCTGTGTGCTTCTTGCCATGGCTGCTACCCTCCCGGCTCACTAGGCTTCGCCCAGACCCCAGCTGTAGCCTAAGCTCTTATTCCCACATCCCCGCTGCCTGCCAGCCACAGAACAGCCTTCCCTGGGTCAGATGTTCCAGGAGGGCCCTACCTTGCTGGAACTCTCCCCCCACCTTCCATCAGGCTGACACCAGCTGATGTGTTCTGCTCTGTCATGACTCAGGCATGTTTTAATAATGATTTTCCAACAACAAAAGCTGGGGCCACCAGGCCCTGTCCCCTGGGTGTCCTAGGAGTCTTCCCAGCAGAGGGCACATCAGCAAGATCTGGATGAATATCAGAATCGCGAGGAGGTAGTTAGTGAAGTGTGGGCAGCAGGACCATCAAGAGGGGAGCACCCCTCTGTGGAGGGGCCATCTGATGGGTCTGCAGGTCACTCTCATCTCCAAAATTCTGGCCACTCCCCAACAGCTGGCAGAGGCATTTCTGTGCTTCAGACCAAGGACATGGGGACAGGAAGGGCCTTCAAAGGCATCCGGCCCCTGTGCCCCCTGTGGCTGAGTAAATGAAGGGAGCCTCAGGTAAACAGGGCACCCACAGCCTTGCTGGGCCTGAAGACCAGGCACTGGGCCACAGACGAGATGGGGTGCTGAGCATCATGTTGTAAAGATATGGCTGCACATGATCCACCCCAGGCACTGGGAGACCCAGGCCCTCACCAGCCAGGCCAACAGCGCCTTCTGTGTGGATGAGATTCCAGTGCTGTGGCGACAATGAGGTTTGTGGAAGAATCTCGGTTTCCATAGAGAAGTTCTTTAGAACCATTTGTGTGTTCTCTGGACTTCAATACCCTGGACTATGGCCAACACTTGGACACCAGCGCCTGGCAAGGAGGCGCAGGCCGAGCTTGGCTGGTCACGACACATATCTCCTAGGAAGTTCTGGGGCTCAGGGAATGTGAGACCATGGTAACAGAGTGGGAGCCATGGGGCACAGGAATAGTCAGGGGTGCCACGGGGCTAGCGAGCACCTGTGAGGGCCAAGAGGGCACACACAGCACCCCTACCAACTCCCTGCCAGGCCATCCTCCTTGGGGGCTACAGAGCATTGGACAGGGTACTCCAATTGTGTTCAGTGAAAGCTCAGAACATGACCTTATTTCAAGATAGGATCTTTGCAGCTGCAATTATTGAAGACTCTTAAGGTGAGCTCATCCTGACTTAGGATGGGCTCTAACTCCAGTGACCGCTGTCCTTGTGAGAATAGAGACACACTGTGAATCCACAGAAAAATTCAAAACCCAGGATTTGTAACCCCACAAGGCAGATTGGGGACCCCTGCTAAGGCAGGCAACGCCATAACGCCTGGAAGCCATGGAAACAGCTGTGGCCCCAGGTCTCACTGTGGATCAACAACTATGCTGCCAAGAGTACCAAGCCCTATCACTCCTGCACGGGTTTCAGCCACTGGAATCTACAGTGAGATGCTTCCCTGGAATAGGCACCTGTATTGTGCGGTGGCACCTGTCTCCAATGCAGCCCAATAGCCATCAAATTAGCCACCTCCCTACTGGTAAAGCTTCTGCCCACAGTTCCAAGCACAGTGCAGAAGAGCGGGTGTGTGACCTATGAGTGGGTCACAACGAGTGTAACGTTGGGAAAGACGACCAAAAGAACAAGATCTCCTGCTGACCTGAGTTGCACCAGGCACTTAGAAGCTCCACACTGCACCCTGCCTCGTCGCCTACAACATGCACTTCACTCACCTTCCCAGAGCTGCCCAAGGACACATCCCTGAGAAAAAATGTGTTGCTAAGTCCACCTGGACAGTGCATGTGACTAAACCCAGTTAATGCCTTTTCACAAAATTTTAAGATTTGAAAAAATCAATAAGGTCATACAAAATAAAAAAGAATAGAGGACACAGAGCAACAGGAAAAGGCCGGAAAAAGGAGAGGCAGAAGCTGAAGTCAGGTTGCTGGAAGGTGAGGAACGCTGGGAGCCACCAGGAGTTGGAGGAGGGGGAGGGACCCTCTGCTGGAGCCCGTATAGAGAGCATGGCCCTGCCAAGGCCTTGAGTTCCCACTCCTGGACTCCTGCACCCTGCGAGAATAAATTTACATTGTTTCCCGCCCCGTCACTGCTCTTGGTTATAGCAGTTTTGAGCAAGTCAGACAGGGCCTTTCTGGAGTTCAGGGGGGCAAGTCAACTGCAGCACAGTCCAGGCCTCATGTGGTCACCGCTCTGACTACTGGCCATCATTTCAGTGCCCCCTGGCTTCTGGTGGCTACATTATTTAAACTGGCTCAGGTGGGATGTGGCAGATGGGCACAGGAGGCTGCTCAGAAGGAGACCTTGACATCTCACTTCATGGGCTCAGCCCAGCCCACTCAGTGGGATGCTGTTTGTTCACAGGTCCCTTCCGAGAGAGGCCAGCATGAATATTCATGAAGCAAGTTACTGAGTGCTCCCCAAATTCCCAGCTAAGGGCCATGCCTCTCTGGAGGTGGACTGGGCTGGTGGAGGCACATGAGGCATGAAAGTCTCCACACCTGCTCTGCGAACTGCTCCTGAATTGTGGCTGCCCCAACAACGCAGTCCCTAAGGAGGGCGCCATAGTATGCTGGTGCCTGGCACATGGAACATGTCGGGAAAACACTTGGTAGGTAAACAGTGAGGACTGCATACCTGTGCCTGGGTCTGGGACACCCCCAGGATGCTCTGAATGAGAGGGGCAGCTGTGTCCTGCCTCTTTCACTAGCACTCCCCCAGGAGTCTTGACACAACCACCCAGCACTCCCTTTTCATTGAGATTCTGGGCCTGCTGCTTGTGATCTGTGTTAAGGGCCCTGAAGGTCATTTGAAGGTCATGAGTTTAGACACCCCAAAAGATGACTGTTGCCTGGAACCCTCTTTCTAGAAAAATAGTCCCCATTAGGTTGGATTTAGGAGGCCAATAATATTAGTAATAAAAGTTAATATTCCCTGAGCGCCCTGCCTTACACTCAGCTATGCCTGTCACACACGTTATTTCTTGGGCCCCTAGAACAGCCCTATGAAGCAGGTGCTCTGATGACTCCCCTGGTACAGATGAGAAACCCAGGGCTCGAGAGGTGAGGTGACTCTGCGGAACCCTCCGTAAGGCTGCTGCAGGCCTGCTTCAGCGCCCTCTTGAGACCTGGGCTGACTAACCGGAACAAGAGAACAGTGTGCAAGAGCAAGGTGGGCCTGCGGACAGGAAAATGGCCAGGGAGGGCGCTCTTGTCTTGTGAGCTACCAGAGGAGAATCTGCACCTGGAGGGCCTCGCTCCTGGTATCTCCTTCTCCAGGGCATTGGTGTCATCTCAGGGAGCAGATCAGAGGCAGGCGTGGCCATGAGGTTTGGGCCAGGACTTCTGGGACAAGTGGTGGCCAGGATTTCACTCTGAATAGCTGGTAAACCTGGGCCTGGGGTGCGGGGTTTGCGGCTCTGGTCAGAGCTTGGCCAATCAGATGGGCAGAGCTGGTTGGGAACGCTGGTGCCTAATTTCCTGGTGTGGCATGCATTTATGGAGCTCCACTGTCAGGCGCCCTGCGGGCTCTGGGGAATGGGTGGAGGGTCCCGGGCAGGAGCTGAGGAGAGACTTGGGCAGTGAGGAAATGCTTGGCACCTGAGCATTCCCAGAATTCACCCTGTACAGGGGACACTTAAGTTCAGCTTCAAAAGAATTTGGCCAGAGGATGGGAAAGTTGGAGCTTGGGGAGGGGCTCCAAGCAGAAGAAACAGCACGTGCAAAGGCCCAGTGCCCTGCTGTGGGTGCAGATGAGTGGTGGCAGGAGTGCCAAGCTCAGGGCATGGCAGAACTGCCTTAGACATATGGAGACTGGGGGGAAGTCTTCCGCATATCCTGGCACAGGGAACCTGCAGCTTTGGGGAAGTACCTGATGGTTCTGGTTCCCTGCCAGCTCACAGTTGAATTGTCAAGTTCCAATTAACATTCACAGACTAACTGAAATGTGTAATTGGAAAACTCAAAATGCATTTTTAATCCCATTAGCGATAGGATCGTTTCCCTGCATATGACTCTTGGGTGGTGAGACCAGGGGTTCAGCAGTGACTCTGGGGGCCAGGGTCCTATCCCAGATGGCCTCCCCTCTTCATACCTGGGACTAGGATTGCCTCTGGGGTCCCTAGTAGAGACCTGAGCCACTCCCTCATGGGTACAGGTTGCTGACTCTGCCAGCTCAGCACTCTTACCCTGAGCCCTGGCTTGGGCCCAGCCCCACTGAACCAGGTGCGTCACACTTGCTCGAGTCTTCTGAGCCCCTGGCTCCTGCTTTGGAAGCGCCTGCACTGATTTTGTTGCCACAAAGAACAAACCACTTTCTATCAGGAACATCATTTCCCTAAACAAACACCACGGTCTCAAAGGAGCAACTGATATTTGTCTCTTCTCAAAGATACAGCTGCTGACACTCGTCAAGTTCTGAGAAATAATTTAGGAGCCAGGGGGCACAGGGAGCCTGTTAGCACAAGGTCAGGCCCTGGGTAAGAGGCAGCACACACCCTGGGCAAACAAACGTGTTGTTGTGCATAGAGGTGCTCACCGGTGACCACATTTCCAGGGTGGTAGTGGAGAGACCCTGTGTCCCAGACCACGTGCCGCCTAAGGGCGACCTCCAGGAGCCCTTCTTGGGCACCTGTCGGCCCTGAGCCCAGCTGGAAGGCTTATGTGAGCCAACATGGGAGGTCACTGTTCTCTGGGGCTGGCCTTGGCTGTCCGAATGGGGGACTGAAAAAGCTGTGTCCAAACAGAACTAGACACCTGGTGAGGACTCTCCTGCAGGGTGCAGATGCAGGAGGACCTCCTGTTGCAATTCTCTTGTGCTCCTGCTCCTACGGCATAGTGTCAGACACCCTGCAGCCTGCCTCCCACCCAGTGCCCCTGCCCCAGCAGATCACCAGGCAAGCCAATTCTGGGGGCTTCTTGGGAGGGAACTGAGAGCAGACCCTGAGGGTGTCTGACCAGAGGTGCAGATGGAGCTGGCGGGCACTGGGTACTGGATAGTGGGATGTTAGCTTGCAGGTGCAGGAGCAAGACACTGCATGTGGAAGGTGGCCTGATCTGCACAGATGTGGGTGGAGACTGACCAGCGCCAGCCTTTGTGCTACCCTGACCCAAGGTGCACCCGGGCAGAGACCCGTCACATATCTGGACTCCAAGCACATCATAAGGAGCAAAGTTCACAAGCGCACACTCCCAGGTCAGACTGCTGCTGATTAAAGTGTTGTTTCCTGAAATTATGAGTCAAGTCATTAAAAACACTATCCTTTGACTGCTGGTATGTGACATTCCTTCTTGCTTCTAAGACATGTGTCCCTGGGGGTAGAAGCTGGGGCAGGATGTGGGTAGCTGGCAATGGTGGGAACACAGACTTGACTTTGGTGGCTTGGCAGCTGAGGCCCCAAAAATGTGAAAGCTGACCTTCTCTTTAGCCTTCCTCCAGCAGACTTGCACCCCGCCCACTGCACCCTCCCCATGGTCCAATTCCTCCTCCCTCCACCTGCATATATACAACACCTGGCACAGCTCTCCTGGCATGCACAGACTTGCTTTGGGCATTTGCCCTCTTTCCTAGTCCTTGACCAGCCTTCTTGGGTAAGACTTGGGAACCCAAGACCTGGGTAAGCCTCTGTGCCCCTCTGCCACTTGCCCATCTCCTTCCTACTCTGAAATGGCAAATAAGCTAAGATCAGAGAGGCTATTCAGGGTCAGATGCTGGGGAGATAGGCGACTCAGACACAGTCTTTGCCCTCCTTGAATAGTTTTTTATATTTTTTTAGCAGGAGAGGGCTCAGCCTGGGTATATGTGTGTCATGGTCATACCCTGAGGCTGACTGCTAAGAATCCTTGGGTCTGATGTCACGTGAATTTGAATCCCAGCTCTGTCATTGGTTTTTCTATTCTATAAAATGGGACTCATCACAGGATCGGTCTCATATCCGTTCTGTGAGGATTTAGCATGTGGACCCAGCTCATGGTAAATTCCTGTGAGCTTGTATTCTAATTAGAGGTAAAATGGACCTAGAATTCTGGGAAACTTTCTCAGCTCTCCAAATTCACCTCCATAGAGACACTTGTACAGAGGCCTATTTTTTTCTAAAGAGACCTTGTTTCTATGGAGCACGTTTTAGATACACATCCGCCCACTGCAAGTTAATCACCTCTTGAGTCTTAACAAAACCTTCTTTCTCACCCACAGGACATGGTTCAAAAGGGCTCTCTGATTTATTGTTTATTTAAAAAATACCACTCAAATCAGAGAAGCTGCCTTGTAAGGAGGGAGAAGGTGTTATGGGTGCAGGGTGTGGGGTGCTGATTGCTCATGAGCCACGTGCTGCTCTGGAACCTGGGGTCCTAGCTCAAGTCCATAGTGCGGTATTGAGGACCCTCTACACATCCTGAGTAGGAAGGGCCAGAGGCAGGGGATCCAGGGCCAGCTTGTTGGAGGATGTGGCATTTGCACTGGCCAGGACTGGGAGGGTGCTAACAACCGGGCAGTCCTTCCTGGCCGCTTTGTGGAAATAATCATGGTTCTGTTTTTACTCAAAATGTCTGTGAGCATCTAAAAGTTAAAAGACACGCTGATAACCTCAACACTGCCCACTGACTGCATTTTTCTTCTGGACTTGAGCAGAGCATTTTTAATCCCATAAAAGGAAAACCTAATCTGAGAAGTATTGATTTTAAATTTCTTTCCTTCTCTTTCACTTAAAAACAACCCTCGACTCTGGGTGGCCGCTGCCTCAGGCTGCATGGACTGGCCATCATCATACGCACAAGCCCAAACATCTGCGCTTCTCAGCAGAGATCCCCAGCTCTCAGTGTAGAGAAGCTTGACAGAGGAGCTAAGGTGCAGGAGGTGGGGTGCTGCTGGGGTCTGAGTTGCAGTCACGTGCGCCTCCTTGTGCCATAGACCTGGTCAGGGGAGGCTCCTGCTTTCTGGCCTAGAATGGAAGTAGCAGTTTGGACTATTTCTTTCCTAACACACAGGCCTGGGATTCCCACCCAGTTCAGTCCTGGTCCTGCTTCTTCCCTGCCCGGTCGGTAGTGGACCCTGGCCTGGTGTTCCAGGCCTGTGTGAACTGACTGCCTCACTACAGTTATCATTGCACTCTTCTATTCATACCCCACCTCCAGGACACAGCAGTGCCCTATTTCTTGAATGTATACTGTGCCCCCTCCCCGCCCAGTTTCTGCGTCTTTGGTCCCATTGTTCCATTTGTTACTTGCTTCAATCACACATATTCGGCCAGATACCATTTTAAATACCAAATGTCACCTCCTCCAAGGAGTCTTTCATGACTGCCACACCCCAAGCACAGTCTCTCCCTCATTCTCCCTCTCTTTGGGAAGTAGAAAAGTGCAGTAGAAATGTCATGTACTTCTGGAGTTGGACTTGCTGGGGTTTAACCCCCGCTCTATTGCCTGGCCTGTCATCTCATCTGTAAACAGGAGTCAATCATAGTACCTAAGGACTGAAAACACAAAATAGATGATTTATTTAGCAGTGTGCCTGACACAGAGTAATGGCTCAGCAAGTATAGCTACAGACCTTATTCTTTTTTATCATTGACTTGTTTTTAATATCTCAGCTTCATCTCCCACTGCTGGGAAGCCCTAAGAGCATGTGACTTAACCTCTCTGAGTCTGGAGCCTTGTGGCATCTGTGGGCCTTAGACCAGCACCTTGGGGACAGGCACAGTCGGGGGAAGGCCCTGCCTGCTCCTCCAAGGGCTTGTCTGGGTCTGCCAGGCCCCCACTATGGCCGGTCACCCTCTGGAGCTGACCAAGGTGCTGATGCTGCTACTCCTCAGAGGCAGTCTCACATTCCGTATTCATAAGGTCAAACAGAACTTGAGGGGCCACCAGTGGCTTAAAACCTGTCACAATCACAGCACTCACAGCCCGGCAGTGAGAAAGTTATCAAGGTGGCACTAGGCTTCTAATAAGTCAGCACCTCATTCTCCTTCGTTCTGAATGCTGGGACAGGTCCCTTTGTCCCTGAAGGGGTGAGGTGCAAATGAGGCCCAGTAGTAACTGTGAGAAAAGGCTGTGGCCCAGGTCAAGCAAACTACCCAAGTGGCAGCCCCAGGCAGGAAAGTCAGGGTAGTTGGGTAGTTCTAAAGGGGGCATCTGGGACTAAAGCTCACTCCATCTTCTGGGGTCTCAAGCTGCCTTATCAATGGTTCCTGGGTCACAGCAGCAGTTCCCTGCCCACCCTATAAAGCCAGGTGTGAGGGTCTGTTAGAGGCTGCTCTCTACCCCAGAGTGGGTGCTGTGTCTTCCGTCTTGTCCCTGAAGCCTGCGCCCAGGGAAGCAGGCAGAGGCTGGAAGACGCCCTTTGAGGGAGGAGCCCCAGGTACTGCGCCCTGGTGATGGGGCATCATCAGGAAGAAGGTCAGCTCGGCATTGACTTCCTTGCTGCTCTGTCAACATTTCAAAGGTCCTAGAAATCCCAGTGGGACTTGATATAGGACACTCAAGTCCCTCCCTGCCTAGGGGATGAGCATAACCTCACCATCCTGGGGCTGAGATAACAGTGAAGACCTTGGGGGCTGCCAGGTCTGGAGTCCTGGGGTGAAGCAGGGCAGAGCCAGAAGTCACAAGTCTCAGCTCCCACTGTCCCACCAGTGATCTGTCAGCTCGGTCTTGCACCAGGAACACTTCTTAATGTTGAATGAAGGTGTTCTTATGCCCTCCTCCCTAGTCCCTCCTCTGAACCTTTCTCTCACCTCCAAGTAGAATCTGTTCCTTTTCCCTCTGTCTGTCAAAGTCCATCAAGTCCTGCTCTTCAATGGCCAGTTCAAGCCTGCTTTCTTCCAGGAAGCTGGCCCACCCTCCTATTTGTAGAGCACCTAGCAGTCTTCACACCCTAAGGTTTAGTGCTCCACATTCATCCACTGCCTTCTGTGCCCTGGGCTTCACTTCCCAAGATGGGCCCACAGCTCTGGAGAGCAGGGCCTAGGCTATCATTTCCTCTCTGGGATGAATGACTGGGCATGTCCCCTGCCTTGGGAATTGCTGAAGGCAAAGCCCTCTCTGACCGAATTTCAGGCCCAGGAATCAGTGAGGCCACAGGTGGCAGGGCTGCTGTCTGCACTCGGGGGCACCTGTCTCCTGACCAGCCTGATGCTTGGATCATCCAGCAGCCTGTCCAGGCACAGATGTAGCCCAGGCCTGCTGTTCTGCCTCCAGAGCTGCCCGCAGCCTGATGCCGGCCCTTAGGCAGTAAGACAACAGGAAGGCTCCATGTGGCAGTGAGGGGCGGGGGAGACAGGTCACCTGGTACAGCCAGGCAGAGTTGTTTATTTCCACTCCTTGGCCACTTGATGGGAAAAAAATGGAGCAATGGTTTCTGAGACTATAAGAATTTTGTCTCAGTTGCATTTGTATTTAAATGGACCAAATAAATTCAGTGCCTTCTTGAGTGCACCAGGTGCGGGGCTTGTGGACTAGAGGGTGCTGACTGCCTTCCATTCAGAAGAGTGAGGCCAGGGTGAAAAATGAGGCCTGTAGCAAATCCTCGCAGTCATTCTGTTAGCAACGATGAGGGTGCAGCTCCAGGAGGGACCCATCCTCTGGTCAGGTGTGCCCCCTGCAAAGGCCTGGTGATGAGGTGTGGCACATCGTAGACCATAAGGGGGAGAGAGGGTGAAGAAGATGGAATTTTGTCTCTGTGCATGGTGAGCAGAAAGCAGGGGAGACTATTTGCTGATCTAAATGAACAGAAAGTTTGGCACCAATCAGAGGGCACATTCAGCATCTGCACTGGCTGCTTCCATCCTCCATGCCAGCACCAGGCCAACGGGGGTGGCGGAACAGGGGGTCAGAGCTCCAGTGAGGCTGCCAGGAAGCCTGCCAGCCTCCTCTGTGTGGAAACAGGAGAAAGCCATGTGTTCCCTCTCCAACCGCACCCCTGCTTGCGGGGTGTAGACCACCACCACAGGGAGGTGGTCCTCCATGAAGTGGTACTTTCTGCAGGGCCTTAAGAGTTTGACATGGATGTCTGAAGCCCCTGACTTTTAGCTGTGGACATTCTGGCAGGAGCCACAGAAAGAACTGGTGGTCTCCAACAGCCTTCCCTACTCACCCAGAGGTGGCTCTGAGAACCAATCTGCCTTCTGCTCAGTGATGAATAAAATGGCTGGGGCTAGGTGGGCTAGGAGACAGGGGCCCACAGTCCCAGGATGCCTGGCCTTCACCTGTGGTCTCCTGCTGGCCCCTGGTAAATCCATCCATGGACTCCTTTTCTTTCATCATAATTCTGTGGGGCCCTGATGGCATACGGAGGCCCCTTGTTAGCCAGCGAGTCTGTGCCAGGCGAGCCCAGCCAGGCCTTGACAGTGGGCTCCCAGTTGGGTGTCCCAGTGCTGTGGTCTCTCCATGTGGCCCTCAGTCTCCAGCTCCCCCTGAACCCAGAGGTATCTCCCAGTAATATGTAGATTCTCAAAAACCCAACCACCCACTCGGAAGCACTTGGCAATCTGATTACTAATGAAGCATGTTTAAGGGGAAAATGGAAGTGAGTTAGGAGAGCCTAACTGGTAGGGGAGCTCAGTCACACTAAGTGGGGTGCCCATGTGTCGTGAGCTATGATGACCTGCAGCTGGAAGCTTAGTGACTGTGGTGGGGCTGGGCAAGGCCCTCGGAGAGGGACACAGACTGAGGAGAGAGGCTGAGGTAAGTATCTCAGGCCCTCTGCCTGCTTTTGTACATTGGATTTTACTGCAACAGCTGTCCTTGCTTGTCTGTGACTCCTCTGGGCTACGATGTCAGTGGTATGCAGTCCCGGTACGAGTGTGTGGCTTGAAGACCATGTTTGCTACTTGGCCCTCTGCAGAGCGGAAAAGGGCAAGAGGCTGGCAAAGGCGAGCAGCTCTTGACAAAGCAGATGAAGAAGAGGTGGAAGGCAAACGGGTGCCTCAAGGGGAGAGGTTGGTAGGGCCTGATGCTGCAGAGGGGTCAGATCTGCTCAAGACTGAGGTGCATCCATTGGACACAACAAATGTAGCTTGTGCCTTCATAGGTCTTGATTCCCTCATATGTACAAGTGTGGGGTGGAGGGAAGGGGACAGGCTGCAGAGGGAAGAGCCAGGTTAGGAGCAAGGCTATGGGGTTGATGATAATAGATGCCTCCTTCAAGATGCCTGCTCATTCAAGGGGAGAGGGCTGTAGGTAGCAGGGTATACAGGACAACCAGCAAGCCCTTCTAGTTCAGACCTAATTAAGACTTAAAAACCGTTCTGAAATATGTGCCTGCTTCCCAACTTGGTTATAACTGTCCGGTCAACTTCAGAGACACGGCCCTGCCAGGCCTTGAGTGTCCACCTTGGCCCATGGAAGTGGGCACTGGAGTGTAGAGAGGAGAGAAACAGACCTAGGGCTGAATCTTGTGAGTCATACTGCCCTGGAACTGACACTTGCCTGGGTCAATGCACCAATTCCTGTCCATCTCTCACCCCCTTTACAATCCAACCTCCAGAAAACAAGTTTACCTGGTTGAGGTTTTGCACACAGGTCTCTCTGAGCAGTGGCTCCTATCCCTCCTTGGGGCTGCACTGGCTTCTTTGTGTGGCCTAAGAGCTCAGCCAGGGCTGACCCCAATTCTCCCACCTCTAAGTGCTGCCTCCAGAGACTGGGCCTCCTGCATCCCACAGGCTGGGCGCTTGGCCTACCTTGTATGATCCCAGCCCAGTGACCCATTCTGGGAAGGGTCAAGGCAGCCTGCCAGCTTCCTCAAGCTGTCGCTGTGCTGCCTCAGCCAGGCCCAGGGGCAAGGCCATGGGTTAAAAAAAAAAAAAAAAAAAAACAACAACAAAAAACGAGTGTGAAGTAAAGTAGCAAACTCATCATTTGAAACTCTCACGTTTCCTGAGATGAGATGATTCCCATTAACAAAACACCTTCATTTTCAGAAAATCCATGTTCACAGCTTGCTCTGTAGAGCCTGCCCCCACAAGTTATGATTTATATTTTATTACAAGGTGAAAAGAGACAAAAAAAATGCTCACAAGGGAAAAAAAAAAGCCCACTGACTCTTCACAGCAACTCCCAGGGCATTTGATTTAAAGGGACATTGTCATCTTTAATGTTTTTATCCAGAGGAATTAGAGAGAGCCACCGCGATAATTTAGAAGCTCCTGATTTAAGGGGCAGTCTCTGTGGTCTGGCTTAACTGTATTTCCCTTTTTATGGTTCCAAAGAGTATTTCCTGAGAGATAATAATGTTGGGTGATATTTCTCCTCTGTCATGTGGATGCCCAAGAAGAAAATTAAAATAGGTCCTTTCGTCTCCCATCTCCGAAGCCAGGCCGTGGACAGAGAGCACTGTCACCGGCCACCTCCAGCCACTTCATTTTCTAAGCCTTGAGCCTGCCCCTTGGTGCCCCCCTCGTGGATGGCAGGAGGCAGGGGCCATCTTGGCCCCAGTGGGAAGCCTCAAAATGATCTACCACTGTCCAGCTACTTTCTTCCAAGACCTGAGTCAGTGGTCACTAGAGTCTTTCAATATCATGTCTTTTTGTGGCCTTTTCCTGCTCCCACTCCTGCTTCCATGCTCAGGTGTCCATTACCTCCCAAGTTCTTCAGGCCACAGTCTCCCTTGGCGGGTGAGGTCAATCCTTCTTAAAATGGCTTTGCCCACTCTTTCCTCCCTGGTTTCCTGGACTTCTCTGACAAGCCCAACCCCTGTGGCCTGAAGCAATCCCGTAGCAGGGACTATGTGTTCATGGAATCGTACTTCTTTTCCCTCCTGCGGGCACAGATGGACTATATTTCCCAGCGGCCCCTGTGGTTGAATGTGGTCATGGGATTGTGTTCTGGGCAACAGAATGTGTCAGACGGGATACACACAAGTCCTTGCCCAGCTGCAGGGAAGTCTCCTCTAAGATCTCCTAGACTCTATCT
The DNA here is from genome assembly GCF_964194135.1 of Talpa europaea. Taxonomy (NCBI): domain Eukaryota; kingdom Metazoa; phylum Chordata; class Mammalia; order Eulipotyphla; family Talpidae; genus Talpa; species Talpa europaea. The sequence continues at coordinate 27,788,429 of NC_140080.1, forward strand.
TATGTGCCAGTTGACTACAGAGCATCCAGGCAAGGAATCTGAGGCCCTACAGGTTGGTAGAACCACAAACTGAAAGCGGTTGGGCTCCTGTGTCATGGTGTGGGCACACGCCAGCATTAAACTATGCCATGGTCAGTGTGTTGTGTTAAGTCTCTGAGACTCGGTGTTTGTCTGTGACATTTACTTTCCCTGACCTGGACAACCCTTGTGGTTCTGGTTCTAGTCTTTCCCTCCAAAGTCGTCCTTTGCTTTTCTCTTAACTTTGTATACCCAAGGGACTACCTGGCTGTTCCAGATTGTGTTCCCATCTGTGTGCTGTTGCTTAGGCGCGTCTGCCTGGGACGCCTTCCCCTATTGCCTTAGTCTGCCTGTGAAGCCCCAGCTCCCTCTGTGGAGACTCTAACATCTTTTTGATTGGAGCTGGGACTTCACGGGCAGACCAGGGTAGTATGGAAAGGCGTCCCATCTCTGTGTCTTTGCGCGGGCATTCATTTCCCAAAAGAGAGAGAGCTCATTGGGCGCAGGGACCAAATTTCACTCGTGCCCACCATGTCAGTGTTGGAAGGTGTGCTGCTTGGTGGCCAGGGCGTCAACTTTGGAGGCAGAGGGCCTGCTGAGTTTCAGCTTCCCTGGCTTGCTGATTCTTCAGTGCCTCCATTCCTTTGATGTAAAATGGGGACAAAAAGAGGGCTCCACTCTAAGGAACCTGCTTTCAGGGAGAGATGGAAGCATCCATGTTTCCATGTGCCTGTCACCTGACAGCCCTGCTGTGACCACCCACTGGTCACTCCCCACCCCACTCGTGACCATCGTGGCTGACCGGCGTCCCTCTGCACACCTCCTGGGTTACACTGGGTGATGTCAACACCCAGTTGATCACCCTGCCAACACTCCACCTAATGGCCTCACTCCTACGGCTATCTCCCGGAGTAAGATGTTGTCAGTACAAAGAACGGCAGCTTGAAAAATCTGATCTCTGGGTACTGTACTGTCTGGTCACCTTCCATCTCTCCTGGTTTATTCCCTCTGGGATCTAGACTCCAACAATTCTTCAGCGCCACTGGCTCCACAATCTACTGACCAACCATTTAATTGTCTGTCACACCTTCGGGATGTTTCTTCTTTCTCACTCAGTTTTAATTCCATGGAATTCAAATCACTGGAATCAGATGTTGCACACACCTTTAATCCCCTGCCCCTCCTAGCATCGCTCCAGCTCTGGCTTAACCTGTCTGTGTATTCTATGCTTGTATCTGCGGAGCTGAACATGCTGGAGAGAGAGAGCAGCACACCGCCCTGCTGACTGGCTTCCCTTTGAATTCGAGACTCAGAGCCCCCAGCATGCCCGGTGCCCAGGCCGCCTTCTCTGCATCTGTTCACCTGTCTGCTCTCTTTGGCTGTTGCTCCAGACCTTCTCCTTCCTCCCCCATCCTCGATCTCAGCCATGACCCTCCTTCTGGATTCAGTGAGAAAACAGACATGTACATTGCTCCCAGCACATCCACCTACCTAGCAGTACCCGGGCTCACGTGCCCAGGCCACTGCCCTGCTGAATGTCTCCACCAGCCACACCAGGCTTCTCTCACCCTCCCCTCAGAGACCCCATCAGTTTCTACCATCAACATACAAACATGCCATCACTACTTCAGACCTACTATGCCTCCAGTTACTGCTCTATTTTTGTTCTTTGTCACAGCAAAACTCAGAACATTTTCAATAACCAATGTCTCCAATTCCTCTTTCTACTGATACTTAAACCCATTTCAAGGAGGCTTTTATATTCCCTCCCCTTGAAACTGCTTTCCAAGGCAGCCAAAGCCCTTAAAGTAATAACATGATGCTCCCTTCCTTGTCCTCATCTTAACTGACCTCTAGCTTCATGTGGTACAACTGACCACCTCTCGATTCACTCTTTTTCTTGGCTCCCAGGATAGGGTACTTATTTGGCTTCTTTCCTCCTGCTCTGGCAGCTTCTTCTCACTCTCTTTTGCTCCCCACCCTTCATCTTCTTGACCTGTTCACATCAGAGACTCTTACGGCTCAGTTTTAGAAACTCTTCTTCATTTACACTAAACCATTCGGCGCACTCATCTAACTCCACAGCTTCAAACACTGTCAGCATACTAAGGAAATTCAAATCTCCTTCTTAGTCTGGACCTTGGCTTTGAACTCAGTCTTGTTCATCCAATTTCCTTGCTGGCAATGCCACTTGGATGCGTGATAGACATCTCAAATTCAATATGCCCCCCGAATTAACTCCTGATCTTCCCAAAGTGGCTCCACCAACAGTGTTGTCCATTTCAGTCCATCCTTCCAGTCTTTATGCTGAAAACCTGAGTCTTTCTAGACCATCTCTACTTATAACTGCATCTAGCCCATCAGCAACACTCTTAGGCAAGATCTGTGAAAATACACCCATAATCTGACCACTTTTTGTTGCCATTATCCCATCGCCTCGGAGTTCACCACCATCATTGATCACCTCAATTACTGCAAAGCCCCCAACTTGCTTCAACTCTTGGCCCGTAAAGGTCTTTTAAAACCGCAGTCAGAGTGATTCCTAAAATACGAAGTCAGAACATGAATGCTCAAAAGACTTTCCATTTTGCTCAGTGTGAAAATCGGTCCTTATGTGGCCTTCCAGGGCCGTCCAGGGCCTCTGAGCTCATCCCTCCTTCCCGCGGCCCTCAGGCCAGCAGAGCTGTTCTCACCCAAGGGCCTGGGGGTCTTTTTCCCCAGGCAACTTTGTGGCTCGTGTCCCTTCCCCTTAACGCCTGGCTCAGAGAGCCGCCTCTTGGGTAGGGCTCTCCAGTCTACCACTCTTTAGTTCTACCACTGCCTGCAGACTCCCGCATCCTCTCTTGGTGTGCTGTTGCTCTCACAAGCACTCACATTCTGGTCTGTTTCTGTTGTTGCTTATCCTTGTCTACTGAAATGCAAGTTCCATTGGAGTCAGGATTTTTGTCTGTTTTGAAATCTGCTGAATCTCCATGGCCTTCAGCAGCATACTTGTGTGAGTGACAGCGCCCTGCTTCCAGGGATGAGCACTTTCCCCTGCAGACCAATGGTGGGGGAGGGGTGCAATGGAAAGGGTGGGGGTTGGGGTGGGGGTCCCTGTGCAGGCTCAGGTGCAGGTTATGCAGAGGCCACCTCTGAGGCCCCCGTGAGAGACTCTCAGGGTCAGGCTGCCCTTCAGGATCAGTAATTGTGCTCTTTTAAAGAACATTTTGGAAAAAGACCCCCTTCATGAATTAAGGGGACATTTTTTCAATCCAAATAGCCTCACAACCCCCCCCAAACCATATTTCACTAATGTGTCCTACCCCCCCAAACCATATTTCACTAATGTGTCCTACCCCACATGCAATATCTCAAAGAATTACAAATATATAGTAAATGATTTCCACAATATCCCTGCCACACAGAGGAGGGATCAGTCCTCTGATTAAAGAAAGAAAACTGAGTTTTCATGATTATGTCAGGCACAAACTGGAACTCGGAGCTCCAGGGGACCAAGAGCAGAGGAAGGACTCGTATCTGTTCTCAAACCAAGGACTAGGTCTGGGAGGCTAGCCTCTCATCACACGTGCTGGGGGCGGCCAGAGCTAGTGTCTGGGTTTGAATCCTCAGCCTGTTGTGACCTGGCTGGGTGTCTGTGAGTAAGTGACTTATTTCCCCCCCCCCCCCGCCTAAAGATTTATTTATTTATTTATACAAGCACTGGGTACAGTCAGAAGCGTGGGAGGGTGAGAGAATTCACCAGAGCCAGAGCAGGGAAGCAGAACAGGCAGAAGGACCGAATACACTGCTGAGGGGAGCAGCGGGTACAGCAGGAGAGGTCTGTTGTGCCATGTGGGACACTCGACTAGTGGCTGGGGATCAAACCAGTGCTGCAGAGGCTGTGGGGCAGCTTCACAGCCCAGCACTCAACCCTGCGCCACCAGGGGAGGCCCGATAAGTGACTTACTCTTTCTCTACCTTGGTTTCTCAAGTCTAAGATGGGGCTAAACGGTGTTCTTTTCATTGGGACTGCTGTCACTAAAGATAATGTTAACTGGTTAATGCTCAATACATGTTATTGGCAATAACAAATGTCATAGCAGGGCCTCTGGCCACAGTCTTCTGCTGCCTGCCTCCCACAGGTGACCATGGTCCCTCTGCCTGGCGCCATCTCCCTGTCCAACCACAGCCTACAGACACTAGGCTGGAACTGTGGAGCCTCAGGAAACGCTAGCTCAACCGGTCAGGGCCCAGCTGGGATTACGGCTCCCATGCCTCACCACAGTCACAGATGAGGCTGGGTGGGGTAGATTCTCAGAGCAAGAGCTGCTTCTGGAATGTCAGCCTCTGTGGACTAGGGTGCTGGATGGGAGGAGGCCAGCAGTGACCCTCTGCTGAACACACCCTCTTGACCCTAGTCTTAAGTACTTGTGAAGTCGACACCTGCCAAATTTGAGGTACCAAAAGGGCCCAAGTAAAACATATGTTGGGACCCAAAGTGTCCAGAATTACTTGAGTCCTGTGTAGTTTAGCCTGGGCTCTGAAGCTGGACTCCCGGGTTCAAATCCCCGGCCTGCAGCTCCCTAGCTCTGCAAGCAAGATATTTGGGGACTTGGTGCCTCCAAGATTTTTCTGCAAAAAGGGGTTAATTACAGCTTCTCCCTCACAGATTATGGGAAGGATTAATGAGTTCCCTTAGAACCCTGCCATGGCACATGGTAAACACTCAATAAGCACCAGTTATTAATGCTGTTATTATGGCCTGAGATTAATCACATAGCTTTAGAAGCTCCGCAACACACAGTGAGCCCTGCAGTGCTCTGCCTCTGCCCCGGCCTCTGCCCCATGTGGGGTGCCAGGTCCCACCCGCAGGGCCAACCTCCAGCTTGCGGGGCTCCAGCTTGCGGGGCTCTGAACTACTGAGTGAGGAAGTCAGGAAATAGGTCCAGGTAGTCAGTTAGGAACGCAGTCCCCAAGCCCATTTATCAATCTGAACAATCAGTGAGAACTAGGAGGGTAACCCCCCCAAGCCCAGGTGCCCTAGGTCTACTAATTAGTCTAACTGGAGAACAATCATGGCCAGGTCGGTACCCAAGACATTAAATGTTCAGAGTGATGGGCCAAAACTGGTTCCTGAAGGCAGGCGAGGTAACGTGGGAGGACTCAGTGGGCCTGAGTAGCCCAGGAGACCCCAAAGGCCCAACCAATCAACAAGAGACACAGCCAAGAGAAAACGCGGAAACACCCAACAGCCAACCCCAACTCCTTGCCTCCTTTCCTGTCCTGCCTACCTATCAATAAAGCTCTTGCTTTCCTGCAACTTTGGTCTCGACGTTAAATTCTTTCCTTGCTGAAGATAAGAACTGAGAAAGTGCCCCCCTGGGGTCCTTGGGCTCTGGGCCTGCTCTTGACCCCGATTCACTATTTCCCCTGCATGGTGCTTGCAGACCCAGGGGGACAGGGCTAGGCCTGCTGGGTGTTCCCAGGGCCCAGTCCAGAATTTGCCTGGAGTGGGTGCTTGGCTGAGTGAGGACCTGCGAGTAGATATCACCTGCTACTTCAATTTGGGGGCATTTCCTTAAACTCACATTTACTCAGACGTGTGACTTCAAAGACCCATGGCTGCATTCCAGAAAGCCTCCTCTGGAAACCTCAGCCTCATCTGGCACAGGCCAGGGGAAGTCTCTGTTCACTCTGGATGCTGCCTTGCTCTGCCGAGCCCCAGAGGACAGCTGCTTGCCAGGCCACTTACCCTGGAAGTGCTCGTGCCTCAGAGAATCCCTATCTGAGGCTCACAAAACAGGGACTGGAGTCAGGGAGGCCATCCCTTTGCATCCGGGAGATGGAGCCCGGGGCTGTGTCACACTGCTATCCTGTGATGCAGGCCACCCCCGGTGCCCTGGGTATCTTGGTAGACATTCTGCTTGCAGACATCATAGAGCCTGCAAGAGCCTCGGGCTTCTGAGTTGTTGTTCTTCAAAGCAGCGGCTTGCTGCACTCAGGGTAGTCCAACCCAGGCCTTTAAAGTCGAGCTGCCCAGACTCCAGGGCCTGTGAATATTTCATCTGCCCAGCTGCCTGGCCAGGGCTTCCTACAGAGGGGTGGGGGCCTGTGGTCTGTGGCCAGAATTGTGGGCTTGGGTTGGATCTCTGCCCTTCCCTCCAAGTAAGATCAATAACCTCCCCTGACTTCAAAGGGAGGTGGGCACAAGCGTGTGGAGACTCCGGCAGCCGCACAGGCAGATAACACAGTCCCTCCTCCTATGTCCATTTAATGCCAGGCTCCTCCCTCCTCTCCCAAACCACCGCTGCCCATTAATCAATAGCACACCCGGCTGCTTTGATTTCCCCTCCATTCCTTTCCTGCTTATCCTTCACCAGAGCTGTTTTCTCACTCTACCCAGGCAGTGGCTGGCAGGAGGGGAGGCAGGGAGGCTGCCGAGAGTCTGGGCATGAATAATCCAAAGTGGACTATCAGCCTCTGAATGATGGAGAGCTGGCTCCAGGGGACAGGGAGTCGTGCTCAGCCCACACCTTCATTGTTAATTTAGAGAACGCAAGGAAAGCATCCAAAGTGGAAGCACGCTGACATGACTCTCCAATTAGACGCAGCGTCCAACTGCTTTTCCACCCGCCAGCAGCCACTGCTCCCTCCCAGGCTACTTCCTTAACTCTTAGCCACCTCCCCTCCACCACCCCCACCCCCTGTCTGGGAACGCTGTGCAAAACCTTGGCTGGAAGCCAGGGGAGGTGGGTGCTCTGTGCTTGGTAGGGCTGGGGAGGGAGAGACCCCAGGGCCTTTGTCTGGGTAGGACAGCTGGACAAGCTGCAGGGTTGATCGACGTGCTTAGGTTCAGATGTGCCTGAACCTCCAAGGTCACCTCTAAGGCTCCTTTGGGTATAAGCCATTCCTGCTACTTGCCAACCTCCACCTTCCTGCAGCCAACCCCTCCAGGGAGGAACATTCTGCATTTTCTGTTTCTTCCCCAACCTGAAATCCCTGAACTTTATCAAGAAGTGCTAACCCCTCAGTGCCCATCATTCAGGGGGTGGCAATTCTAGGGTCCCTGAAGAGGCAGAGCTGCTTCATTACAGGTCTGGGCAGGACGTGGCCAGATTCAGCCCTCACCTTGCACCTGCCCCGTCCCCACCAGGGTGGGGAGGAGGTCCGGGGGACATGACCAACACCAAGTCCACTTGTCCACTCAGCACCTCCAGGTGTCTGGCTGGCTGGCCCTGGCCCAGCCTCGGGGGCTTTCTCCATGCCCCTTGCCCTCTAGTCCCCTTAGGCCCAGTTCCTGACCCAGCCCCCCTTTTGTTCTGTCTCACCCAGCCATGGGGGCTGGGAGCCGTAACTGCTGCGCCCTGTCAACTAGTTGTGCCTGCAAGGCACTCGGCCTGGGCGTCCTGTGAGCTCCTCCTGGGGGTCAGGGGGTCAGCCCTCACCGAGGAGTCAGCAAGTTACCTGAGGGAGGGGTGGCCTGAACACACATGAAAGGTGAGGGTGTGACTCTGTCTCCCAGTCACCCTTCCCTTGACTCTGCACCTGCTGTCAAGCGCAAGCACATTTCTAAGCACTGCTGCACGGAGGTGGGCTTCAGAAGGTGGGCTGGACACTAAGCTTGGACAGGGATAAAATGGGGCATCTCTGGAGTGCATTTCTTAGTGGGCACAGAGAAGGGATCCATATTTGATGGGTTTGGAGGTAAGCCTCCCTCTGTGGGGGACCCGATCACTTGGGGAGGATGGGGTCACCTGTTCTGAGTAACAGGCCTTTTCCCTGGGCTCTACCTTCCCCTGTGGAGCTGAACCCACCTATTCTAAGGGACTCTTTTCATAGCGTCACCTGAAAGGGACCTGGGCAAAAGTGTCTGGAAACCTTTGTGGCGTGTGGGCTTCAGGAAGGGAAAGAGGGTGCGGGTGCAGGGTCCCTTGCTTTGCAGCGGCATGACCCTCAGAGAGGACTCTGCTTCATGGAGCCTGCTTCTCCTGCCCCTGGGGGCACAGCTCTCGGGGTGTCTCTGGATCTGGGCCTCTAGGAGACAAGGTAGAGACACTTGGCTAGAGGTGCTCAGGACTGGGAACAGTAGGCTCCCAGCCCCCAGGCCTCAGTTTCTTTATCTGCAGAACTCGGGCTAGGGATGGGGTCTTCCAGGTGCCTGGTGTGGTGTCTGGCACTCAGCGAACGCCTGAATGCTCGGCAGTCTTTAAATAACAGCCACTCCGGAGGCGGGCGAGGCTCGAGCGTCTGGGAAGACAAGAGAGCCGCAGAAGGCACTTCAAGAGGCTGCCCGTGCTTCTCTCCCACCACCTATATGAGGGAGGCAGAGTCCTCTGGGCCCCATTTCTACTCCCACCTGGATGTGATTTGCAATCCCAACAATGTAGAAACAGTTGTTGAGCCTGAAGCACCTGTCTGAAGACAAAACGTCCCTGCCATCTGGAGGAGAAGGGCTCTCCAGGGCTCCGCTAGCGGGCTGCCCGGGGCGGCTCGCATGCCGGGCTCCGAACAGGACACCGTGGGGACAGAGCCGGAGGGGCTGCAGGTCTGGAGAAAGCCTGAGATGAAAAACTACTGCCAAGGAGCCCTGTGTTTTAAAGGACGACAGTGGGGGGGCAGTAATCTAGGCTTACTGGGGTGATTATTTTGTAATATATGCAAATACTAAGTAATTTTCAGGCGTTGTATACCCGAAAGTAATATAATGTTATATGTCAGGAACAAAAAGAAACATAAAAATTCAAATAAAAAGATCAACAGTGGTAGCAGCCAAACTCGTCAGTGGTCCTATGCCGCTCCCCTGTATTTACTGGAATTTACTGGAAAGTCTGCAGAAGAGAAGGAAATGTATCTTGCTTGACCCCTGCAGAATGCAGAATGGGGTTCAACAAATTATGCACGTTTGCTTACCCAGTGCCAGCCTGGGTCCCACGGGTCCCCTGGTAACAGTGGCCTTCATAAGTAGAGGCAAAAGTCTGGGACCTCCAGAACCCCACCAGATCCTGGACAGCTACAACGGGAAGTCAGGGTCAGAGCACACACCCTCAGCAGGTTTGCCTCGTTCATCCACAGATCGGGATCGTGCTCCCCGACCAGCCGGGAGCACTTCTATGGCCCCATTTCACTACAAAAGGCACTTGCCTCCCAGTCCACCTCATCGCCCTGACCTCCTTACAGCGACCAGTCAGGGAGCCTGGTATCTGGCGAGGACTTGTTCAGTGTCATAGTCAAGCACATACTTTATATCAAGCTGAATACACCCCTCCTGGAAAGTTCTAGGCTTTCTCTCCAGTTGCCTATTGTCCAGCTAGAATAAAACATCTCAGGTTACAACCTTGCCTGCTCTTAAAGGAAGCTGCTACTTTCCTTCTGCCCTTTTGGGTCTCCTGGGCCTGTTACTGCCCTGTCCCTTCTGCTGCTGCCACCTTTGTTGAGGTCCTCTTGGTCCTGTGCCTCTGCCTGGATTTCAACTGCCTGGCATCTGCTGTGCCCTCAGCCCTCCTCAACCTGCGCCTGGAGGGAGGAGCCTCCCTAAGCCGTTGTGCTGGGAGGGTTGCTGAGTAACTGTGTGATGAGGGCCCAAGGCCACAGGCGTTGCTGATGCAGAGAAACCTCAGATCGGCCATGGGTGGTCACCTGGTCTGGGGTCTCTGACAGCCCTTTACCTGCCCCTCCAGTGCCTGCCACTGGCAGGCAGTGGCAACTTGGGTGTCCCCTGCTGTTTCCTTCTGGAAGAACATGCTTCTATCTGCCCAGCTCCCAGTCGCCTCCCATTGGTGCTATCCCGCTGCTGGCCTTGTGAGTGTCCCCAGGCCGGAGGGTGGCCCGCCCACCCACCACCCACCCAGCCCGCTGTGTGCCCACGTGAGTGGGGCTGCATATGGAACTGTGCCTGAAAAAAGGTGGCTGGAGAGAAGGAAAGGCCACAAAACAGAACAAGTTATCAGTGCTCCAAGCATTTTCAGGGGCAGACAGCCTGGGGGAGGGCTACCCTCAGAAACACCCGCAGGCTTCACACCTCAGGATGCGGGGCCCACACAGCCCTCCTGGAGCCATCCCCACACCGAGGCTCGGGCACTGAGGCAGCTAGGCTGGGGCACCTCTGAGTGGCCCTTAGCTTCCTGGGCCTGGCCTAGAGCCTGACAGCCATGGCTGGGCCATCTGGAAAGGCCCCTGGAGACCTGGGCTCTGGGCTGCTCAGCCATTCACACCCCAGCCTTCCCAACATGCCAATCTGGGGAGAGAGTGGAGAAATCGGTAATGTGACCTTCAGTGCTTAATTGCATGTTGAATTCTTTTGAAGTCTTCACAAAAGCTTTGCAAAAACACTGAGATTTATAAGGATAATACCGAGCTATCCTGGCAAAAAGCTGACATTTAAATTGTTTTCAAGTTATATCTTTGTAATGAAATTCTTTGTTTCCTCTGTAGCCATTTCTGAATATTTACCAACATTCAGAGAGCGCTCTGTTCTATGCAAAATTTCCACTTTCTCTGTGATGCACCACAGGCAGGCATGAGCCCCAGCTCCCCGCCCTGCTGGGAGTTCTGAGGACAGTGAGCACGAGGTACCCAGTCACCCACCTACCTCTCCCCCCAAGAGGAGGGCGTCAAAAAAAAAAAACCACCAAAGCATCTTATTTTAATGAGTTTTCTTTGCAATTTGTATATAATAGATTTTCTATAACAACCTGTAATTAGTTCATTTGCTACTATTCAATTGCTCTGCACTGAGGCCATTGACAGCTTCCAGCTGGGATCTTTCAAAGTGGAAATGCTTGAAGACTCAGCTCTAGACAATGGCTGGAGTGTGCGGGACCCACAGCGCAGCTGCTAGGAGCTACCCACTGGGGATGGGAAAGAGGAGTCTGGGTGTGAAACTGCCAAGGAGAACCTGGTGGAGCGCGAGACCCCAGTAAGTGGCCGTCTCGGCTCCCAACCGAGCTCTCCTCGTGTGATGAGGGGGAGACACGCTCCAGAGCCCTGGTGCGCCCACGGAGTGACGTTCTGCCACCCCTGCTGCCCGCGTGGCTGAGGCACTTACTGAACACCCCTGTTCCCAGGGGCTGCTAGTGACTTTGCTAGCACAACCAGGGTGGCTAGAGGGCCAGCGTAACCTCCGCTGTGTCGGTGCCTTCCCAGAAGTGGGAGAGCCCTATGGATTGCAGCATTGATCCCTGAGACAACAGCTCTGCTAACCTCTGTCCCGACAGTCATCACTGGAGAAGGCTCTGGGGCCTTTCAACGCTGAGTCCAGGTCCCCAGCTGACACTTGGGATCCTCTCCAGTGACCTGCCTGTGCTAGTGGACCCGGCAACAGAGCCTCAGAGTCCCCGGAAATCCCTAGGAAGCTGGGTGGTGTCTTGGGAGAACTCCTGAAGGTCTAAACCAAGTCTGCCTTCTCTTAGACCCCTGGCCCACCTCTCCATCCCAATTCTGCCCTCTGTGGCTGCATCTGCCAGCCATGCTCCCCTCGTGCCAGCCTCCTCACTCACCTCAAGCCCTTTGCCCCCTCAGCACCTTCATTGCCACCTCTGCTGTTGACCTGGCTGGCTCATGTTTACTTAGCACAATCAAGGTTTCACTCTAATCACTTTGCAATTACCTAATTACCCCCCTTAGTCCTGAGAGGCCCTATGCTAACATGTCTACAGATGAGGAGTTAGAAGCCCGGCTTAACCTCTGGTAAGAGCCATCCAAGGTCACACAGCTAGTAAGCAGCAGAATGAGGTTTGAACCAGGTCTGATTCAATTCATGTTCTCACTCACCAGGCCACAGTCTGGTGACTGGAGAGGTGAACCAGGCCTGTGGGTTCTGAGGACAGTGTGGGGGCTTGGTAGAGGACGGAGGGAGACCTGGCAGGAAAGATCATTGAGCTGGGACTTGCAATTTTGGGAAACCCTCTGTGAGGACAGTGGGATTCTCATCACAGGAGAATCCCTCTGAGTTTCCACTTGTGTTTAAATGTATGAGCAGTTTTTGGAGTCAGACATTTGAGTTCAATCTCAGTTTGGCTACCTGTTGGCTGTGTGACCTTGGGTTAGCTACTTAACTTCTCTGAGTTTCAGTTTCTTCATCTGTTAAATTGGGACATAGCACACAGTACTGACACAGGATGTTACATATCATTTTATACAACTCATGTATTAAAACCCCATTAGTAGCTAAAGCGACAATGACAAGCTAAATCATTCAGATGGCACAGTGGCTCTGGCTTGAGGGGCACAGAACCAGCTCACATGGAAACTTCCTTGAAGTCCCTCTCTCTAGCATAACGTGAGAAGTACCCCCACCTGGCCTTGGGAGTGCGAGGGGAAACTCACAGCATTGGTCTTCCAGTTTTTAATCCCTCCTTTGGCTACTCCAATTGAAATGTTCTGTACCCTTCAGCAAGTGATGAAGCAAAGGTTTTTTTCTGTCTTTGATATCAGCCTCCTAAAAAATGTTCAGACAGGCTTTTCCCAAGAAGTATCACCTTGGCAGATAGAGCTAAGGTCAGTCAAGGCCATGTGGGTCTCAAGAGAAACTGTTACCATTCCTCAAAGAATGAAATTACCCAGATTTAGGGTCACCTCCAGGAATAACCATTCTTTTTTTTTTCCTAGAGAAACCTATTTTAAGGCAGGGCATCCCTCCAGAGGCAGGGTCTTGTCATTTGAAATCATCTCCTTATCATGTGAGACCCCCTCCTCTCTCCTCGATGGCCCAGGCCTTTACTCCATTCCTTAGCTCAGGATATAAGCCTCCAGTTTGTCCTAATTACACTAGAATTTACAGCCATGTAAATCTCTATAGGTATGTAATTAAATTTAGTCTTTTCCCCCTACTCATCTGTCTGATGTTAATTCGTTTGCTTAGCCATTCAGAGAAGAACCCAGAGGGGTGGGGCTTTTCCCCTGCTCGTTTATTTTTAAATTCATTTATATTTTATTATATATATATATATTTTACATCATTTTTCATTTTTGCACAATGTATGCATTTTCATCTTGGTTATATTCTCCATACAGTTCCCACCCCCCACCCCCCGTAGTGTGTCTCTGGTTTATAGTTGCTTGCTGATATTGATTTTTACTTTATTACAATACTGATGATCTTGGCCGTGGCCTAAACTGGAGTCAGTTCTCAGGTATGGCTTGCTTTCCAAGTTCAAGAGCCAAGGAGGTACAGACAAAATTTTTGATAATATTTATCTGAAATGCTATCTGAAATCTGGCTGTGCATGATCGCAAACTCACGAAGCAAAAGGACTAGGATAAAGCGGCGTCCCTGTCAGGTATTACCCACGTGGATAAGGAGGCACAGAGATGTGGGAGCAGGGGCTGCCTGCTGCTGTTGCATATCACCACCCCATTCAGCATGGGGGCTGTGAGGTCTGGCTGAGCTGCAGGCCCGGCAGTGTCCTGTGGGCCTTGCATTATTCCCTCAAGAAGACAAGGGCTGGAGGGTGGAGCTGCTCCATCCTCTCATGTCACAGTGACGATGGCAGAAAAACAGCTGCAAAGTCACTAGGTGATCATTTCCTCTGCCTCACAGTGGCCCTGGATGCAGAGGTATTGCAATAATCAGATTAACCTACTGCTTTGCTCTCTGCTTGCCTGGAGCTCACAGGCCAGAGGTGAGGGAGGGGACTGACTCCTACACAGCCAGCCCCAGACACCCTCCTGACTAGGGTCCCCTCCTCCAGGTCACTGAGAACGTGGTCCTGGCACATCACCCAGTGATGCCCTTTACCGCGCACTGCAAACTGCGTAAATCCTGGCTTTGCATCCAACTCATTTGCTGGGGCTGCTCTCATAGGATTAATTAAAAGGACAAGTATCTTTCTAAAAACCAGAAGAAACCTGTAATGAATTTAAAGCTGGAGAAAAATCCTCATTTAAGCAACATGTTTTTCCCACGATCCCAGCCCAAGCATTCAGAAAAGTGCGAAAACATGCATTATTGAAAAGCTTTTTAAACGAGCAACTTTTAGATGAATCTATTGTGATGAACAGACAGGGCCTGGGGCCTGGGTCTCTGATTCCTAGCCAGCCAGGTGGGGCTCGGGGAGGGAGGATGGAGGGTACGTGCTGAGAGGCCTGAGATCTTTTGCGCTGAGATCACGGTTCCCTAATTTGGAAAGTTGAAAGCTACTTGCAGAGAATATTTAAGTGACAAATGGAGGAAGAGAGGGAGGCCACCCTCATATTTTGCTCCTACCACTGTACAGAGACAGGTGACTGGGAGCTTTAGTGCCATCAATCAGTCAGAAATAGGCTCAGGGACCCTGATCTACTCCCAGGGGAGGGGCCACCTGTTCCGTGTTGCCCCTTGAACCCCCAAACCAGCTCAGCTGTGCACGGCAGCCACCAGCCACAGATTCCAGCCTGACCTGTACTAGGTCAGCTGCAAGAGAAGACCTGATTCAGGAGACTACCTCCCAACACCCCATCCCCGAGCCCCCAAGTGCCCAAGCTTATAAATACAACACACTTCTCCAGGGACAATGCCCCAGCCTGGATAAAGTGACTGAGTCCACACCAGGAGCCACCTGCAGGCCCACCTTGCTTTATGTCCAAGGACCCTGGCAGAATAGAGACTGGAAAATGCAATTTTAAAGTCACCTTCTTTGTCAGGCTATCAGCTCTAGTTTTTAAAATTAAATCCAAACTGTTGTAGCTGAAATGTTTGAGGTATTACTTTCTGAGTTTTAGTGAGATTTCTTAAATGTTCATTGATTTCTGGGTAATAAGTTGTACCTACATGTCTCATCTCAATTACCTGTTCAACATTAACTGAACCATAAATTCATTCCCAGGGCGCTGGGGGGCTCTGGTTAGAGTCGCTCTGATTTTGAAAAACCACTAACCATGTGTTAGAGGGGTGCATGCCGGGTCCTCAGAGCCTGCAGCTTCCTTAGCAGCCACGAGTTTACATTTTATTGCATATTTATTATTTGGGCTAGGCTGTGATGAATGGTTTGGCCCTCTGGTTCAGCTCTAGTCCAAGGCAACAGCAGAATCTAATTTGCTTTAAAAATGACAATGATGAGCCTTTCAAGTAGTCTGGGAATGAAGGAAGCAGAAGCCACACTGCTCGCGGAGGCACGTGCTGGAGGGAGGTGGTGATGCCCCGCTCCTGCACCCCGCTCAGGTTTATAAGGACCTTCAACAGGGGCTGGTGGCCCTCCCTTTCCTCATGAACAACAGGGATGCTTCCATTTCTCCAAAGTCAATAGCTTCCTGTTTGGTCCCAGACCTACTCCCAGGAATGATTTCGCGAGCAGGAGCTTCTGCAGGGCCAGGACACTGGGGAACCCAAGCAGCTCCTGTTTCTACTCAAGGATGCCACTGCAGGACTCATGAGTTGTGACGCCTGTGGATCCCCCAAATCGGTGAAGCCCCGCCTTGGTCCCTGGCTCTTAAAATGTGCCGGCCTTTTATTTCACAGCAACTTTTGCAAGAGAGCTTGACCTCAGAAAGAGTGGCTGGCCAACTCCCAGAGTGGTTCCCAGAACACAAGCTGCGGCCTTCCTGCTTCCTGCCCCGGGGCTGCCACCCAATCATCTGCGCTACCCTTGCCCCCCTTTTCTTGTTCATGTTCCATGAGATCACCCCCAGGCCTTGGTGTGGGGAGGGTGAGTGGAGATGATACAGCAGGAGGGAACGGCTTAGGACAGGAGGGAGGGTCTTGTCCAGTGATGTGCAAAGCTTAACAAACACTTCCCTGAGGAAAAACAGTCCCTCCCACCCCCACTTTCTTGGTAGCATTCGATTGTGTGAATATCTGTGGTGTAAAAACTTCTACCATGGCAGATTCAAAACTATCCATTATTTTACTATTTGCCTTGCAAAATTTCTCCAAATCTAACAGTTGGTTCTCATGAGCCAGGTGGAATTATTGATTCTTCCACACAAGCAAAAACTTAAAAGATTTGTTTCAGGGAATCAGCATCTTGACCTACAAAGGCACCTGCCACAGCAGCTGAGACCCTGCCGAAACCCTGTCCAGCTCCGCTGATAGTTGACATCGGTTACTCTTGGAAGAGTAACTCAGGGAAAGACCCGGGCCCCTAAGTCATTCCCTCCATTCACGGTAAGCACCCCACTGAGGACTCACTCAGAGAACCTCCCATTTCAGATAGAGCACCCCCTTTTCTTTTCACTAGGGATTCCACCACATCTCCTTGGTAATGACCATGCCCTCTTCTGCCAAGCCTTCTGAACCCTCCAACAGGAATTACCTCAGGCAGGGATCCCTGGGCCAGAGACTAGGATTACCCTAAAATCTGCTCCCTCCATCCTATAGTGTCATGAAATCCCCACAGGGTGCCGGCAGAGCCCTTCCAATCATGCTTAAATTTCAGTCCTGGGTACCTCAAGGACAGCGAGAAGAGCCTTTACCAAAAGCAGTGGTTCAAGCAAGTCTCCCTGCACCCTCCCCGAACCCCGCCTTCTCTCAGCGCTCAGTGCTCAGTCCTGTTGCAAAACAAAATCAGCGGCTTCACCTATATTTACATATATATATGACCCGAACTCAGACAGCAGACTTCAGACCCTGAGCCCATTGTGGTGCAGGAATTCCTACCCAAAGCGGCTGTGGGTGTGGGGTGTGGGTGCGGGGGACCTGGCGAGGCCTGACTTACGAAAGGCTGTGTAGAACTCAGGGAGTGTCAGGGAGCCGTCACTGTTGTAGTCATCAAATTGGAGGAGGTCACCAGGCGAGCACCCCAGGAAGTCCTCCTCCAGGTCCTGCTCCTTTAGTTCGCGCTGCAGGGAAGGAGGGAAGAACAAGGCCAAGGCTGAGTGTGGGCTCGCTGGGAGGTGGCTCAGGCCAAGAGGGGAAGAGGTCTCTTTTCCGCCCGAGGGGTGGGATTCCAGGCACAGCTCATGGGCCCTGGGGAGCACCTGGAGCTCTTTGCTTTTGCCTGTCTGACCCCCTCATTTTATAGAGGAGAAAACTGAAGTTCAGAGAAGGACAGGGAGTTTCCCAAGGTCACACAGGGTTTATAGGGCAGAGTTGGGATTCGAGTTCAGGACCGGACTCTGCCCACCTCGCCAGACAGAGTCCAGAAACCTGAGACAGGAGGGACCCCCGAGGCCACCTGGTCTATTTCTTCATGCTATGGGCAGGGAAGAAAACAGAGGGGTCTGCTCAAGTACACCCAGTAAATAAGTAGCCGCTGAACTCAGTGTGGGAGTTGAGGTCCCTGGCTCCAGCTGTGCTGTATTGGAAGGTCACTGCTTCACTGCTCCATCAAATCACATCCCACCCCAGCCTCACCCGCCTCAGTGCAGCACCTCTTAGCCACAGTGCATCCCCCAGGAAAGGGCAGCTGCCATTCTACTGACCAAGGCCTGACCCTCGGTCTCTGCCTGCCCTGTCCTACCAGGGACAAATATATCTGCCCTTGGGATTCTGGCCTGGGGGCCATGTGTGAACCCCTCTATGATGTAGCCTAGGCTGCAAGTTGATAAAAAGTAAAAATTCCAGGCACCTCACTCAGCTGGAGTCAGTGGTTGGTGTGTCTGGCATTAGAGTCTATAAAGAAAATGCTCAGAAGGAAATGATTTTACTTATTTTTTTTTTTTTGGGGGGGGGAGAGGAACAGAAGCAGTTTTTCTTTATTTAACAGTCTCAACTTGGCCTGCTATATTAAAGGCAATTTAATGTTATAATGTTAAAAAAAAAATGACCCTTCACCCAGCAAGTGAGAGTGGTCGATAAAAGGGAGATCAACCATAACGCTGGAAATCAATCTTCCCAGGATGGAAATTTCCCTTTGTCTATATCTGCATTGGAAATTGATTAACTTTTCATAGGGCCGACAATTTTTTCCTCGACGTCTTTGATTCAGTGTCAAAGAAAGGCCCACTTTAGCTGGGCTGTGCTTGGCAGATTTATGAAATGGATTTTAAGTACATTAAATTTTAAAGAGGAAATCATAGTCCAATTACCACGCTTGTTAATGGCTTCAGGTGCCTCGGGGCACGTCTGCCAGGTTACAGCCATGTGCCCAGGAAGGCTCTGCTCTGTTTACCCAGCAACCCCGTGGGCCTGGGGTGCCAAGAGCCACAGCTGCCTCTGTCTGGGCAAGCTCGGCCTCCCGCCATCAGCACTCCCCGCGTGCACCCTGTACTGTGGGGAGTCGCCAGGTGGCCTTCCTGCAGGGAATAAGTGGTAGGGCAGGGCTTTTCCCAGAGTGACTCTGGTCCTCCATGGGTCCCTGGTCCTGTCCCTTTGGAGGTTTAGCTCTAGCTGGGGGCTGAGCACTGGAGGTGGGGTCGTGCAGGCTGGCACGGCAGGAAGCTGAGGGCAGCAGGTCGCCCTGCTATGAGTGAGCAGAGCAGGGTGCTGCCCCCTCATGTTTGTGGCTCCCAGCAAGCACACTGGGGGCTGGCACTGCCCAGCCAGAGGAGAGGCCCTCTGGGTGACTACTCCATGCTCAGGTTTTGTGGGTGGTTGCTATTGCCACAGGCTGGGGAGCCTTCTCGTGGGAGGCATTCTGTGCCGTGAGGAGAGCAGACACACACATGTCAGCCCACCGGGGCCTCCCCTCAGTTCCACCACCCCCTCTGCTGTGAACACTCCTCAGGCAACTTGATTTCCTCCTCTAAAAATGCCTGTGAATTAGCGATTATAGTACCAACTGCACAGCAGAGAATGCTGGAAAGGTTTTAAGATAAAATCACCACAATCACTATAATAAAGATGAGGATAATGATGTCGACCATAGTCATCTATTGAGAACGCACCTTGTGGGTCACCAATAGGAGACCGTGTCACAGAGGTGAGGCTGGCCCAAGACCCACTAGCTAGTAAGTGCTGGAGGTGAGACTCGAATCCAGGCAGTGTGACCAAGAAGTCTGTGTTCCCAGCTACATGCCACCTAGCAAGGATCTCTTCTGTGTTGTTCCATCACAGGTAAAGGGCCCTGCTTACCACTAAGCACAAGGTGGATGTTTAGTAAACACCAGGGCCCTCCTCAGTCCAACCCTTCCTAGTAACCTGGCCACCACGGTGATAAGGTCACTGCCTTGTCTATCTGTGGGGGACACTGTGCTCTCCTGAGACGAGATGCCCCCATCTCACCACTCTACTTGGTTTAGGGGCTGCTGTCTCCCCTTGCATATCTTTGCCTGGGGGTGCTCCAGACCCTTAGAGGAGTGCAGGCCCTTCCGGGCCACCTGGCCTGCCTTTCTGGCCCCAGAGCCTATGGGCCTCACTGGCATGGCTGGTGGCCCAGGCGGTTCCTCCTTCGCTCCTTTCTGCTGTAGACACTAGGTGCCTTGGCTCCACTTCACAGCTGGAAAAAGGGACACGGTGCTATGTTTGGGGAGGGAGGCAAACAGGGCCCAACCCAGGCGTCTTCCCAAAAGGAGAGGGCTGCTCGGGTTGGATGCAGGATTCTTGTTAGCAACCAGGCTGGAGTTTGGGTAGTTATGCTAGGATCCTACCAAATGGGGGCATCGCAGGACGGAGGACTTGGGATGCCTAGGTCACAGCTCCAAACCCTACTTTTCTCCTTTTACCCATCCTGCTGCGAGTGAGGGCCTCTAGGAAGAGAAGCATTACTTCCTAATGAAGAGCAGAGAACTGCCCCTCTAAAGCTGAGTGCTTCAAGCTTGTGTGCACATGCGGGCTGGGGTGGCTGGTGGGGGTATCTCAGAGGCGGGGTACACTGGCCCTCTGCTCCAGGAGGGCGGCCTCTCCTGCAGGATGGGGGTCTTCCTCCTGTAGCTGTCCCGGGTTGTCCTCACCTCCTGCTCAGTGGGATGCTGCATTCCCTTACAATTTTCTTTTCCTGGGATGTGTACTCACCTGAGCCAGCTCAGAGCTGCCAAGGAGGCCATCACCGTCAGCATCCAAGTCCTTAAACAGAGATTCCACCAGCAGGCGCTTCCGGGAGGCAGGGTCTTGCACGCCATCACCTTCCTGGAGTGGCTGCAGGCGGGCCTGGAGCGCCAGAAGGACCTTTTTCAGGCGGGCGTAGTCGGCCATGGTGCACGGGTCACCTGGAAGAGAAGAAGGGGTTACTGCAGTGACATGTACCCCTTGGTCTTAAGAGAATGGTCCCTCCATCGGTTTGTTCACCCATCACACTCAGCACCCTTGGGCATTTACCCTGTGCAGCCCAAGGGGCAAGCAGATGGGGCCTGTCTGTGGGGACGTCTGTTTCCTGTGTCTACCCAGGCCTCCACCTCGTAAATATTTAGAGAACCTACTACATGTTGGCACTGGGCTGACTGCCAGATGGGATGGAATTCACAGCGCAGCCCTGAAGCACCTTTAGGAGAGCAGCCCCATCCCATTTGTAACAGCTCCTCTTTGCCTTAATCCTACCTTAAAGGTGGCTTTTGCATACTTGGCCCCATAGATGAAGGAGTTGTAGTTAACAGGACTAATAAGCCCTGCTTAAGTTAATTAGGTACACTCCCAGGGCTGAATTACTTCAAAACAAACATGTACACAAGTCCAGGGCCAAACAACAAGGGGCAGCCTTCGGAAATGAAGCCCGAGGCACTCGGCGCTTTCTGCCCAGGCCCTTCTCACAGCCAGCCTGCCGAGCAGCAGCGGAACTGCATGGTGTGGTGGCAAATGAGGCCTGTGATGCACTATGATGTGACACAGTTTATCTTGTGTCACATATAGGACTCAGTCTGTTGGCTGAGGCTGCGGGCTGTGAGCAGGCAGGCTGGGCCCCCCAGCAACCTCTCTGGCTCCCTGGGGGTGGGGTGCTTCTTGCACTGGCTTGGCTGGAATGGACATGGCTCCACTCCAGGTTGAAGGCTGAAAGGCTGCTGGAATGAACTGTCCAGGCCTGGGGCTCTTCCTCTTAGTTTCAGGGCCAGTTCAGGCACCAGGCAATAGCTCAGGGTTGCAGACTCACCAGAAAGCAGCACCAGAGAGCACAGGTCCCAGAGTCCACTGGGTTTGAGTCCCAGCTCTGCTGCTGCCTGAATGTGTGACCTGGGATCAGGCCTCAGTGCTTTTGTCTGAGAAGTGGGGAGAACAGGGCTGCTCCGGGGTTAAATAAGCTGTGCACAGAGGGGCTTGGGACTGGCTTGGCACCGAGTAAAGGCTCAAGGAATGACGGCTATGTGCCCATTTTTCATGATTGGAACCATATTTGCTGAAGAGGCTACTGGGTGGGGATGTCTGTTTCCCGCCCTCCCTCACCAGATGAGCCTGGACAGCCTCGCCACTTTCTCTTGTGGTTGTTTTTGTTTCCAGATTTTCTTTCAATTTGGGGTCAATTGATTCTCGTCAGAAACAGATGCCGCGACCATTTCCTCCTGCATGTTTACTTAGAAAAAAATCAATTGCTGTGTTCAATATAATCAAATCTATTTGCTCTCTGGGAGTCTCCAGGCTCTCGCAAGACTGGCTCTCCATCCCCCAAACGTGCTTGCCTTCTCGTTGGCCTGTGGGATGTGCTTCCCGGGAGCACGTAGGGCCACCAGCCGGGAAACCCGATTCTCAAGTCGGTACATCTGCACAGTGTTGAAAATAGTGCCTAGTCTCACCCCAAGCAGGTCCAGCCTAGGGGAAGATGAGGCTGCCTCTGGGGGCTTCTTATTTCTGAGTCTAGATAAGGGTTAGTTTTAGGAAAGGAGAAGATTAGCTTTGTCCAAATCTTGCCTCTCTTCTCCCCACACTCAGTCCCAACAAGATGAAACGGGTCCTGGCAAAAGGACAGGAGCTGGGATGCAGGGAGGAGATGGAAGCTGTGGGGTGATGGTGAGGGGAGTCGTTGCGGGGTCTGACAGGCTCTCCTGGGGCAGGTATTTGTGCCCAGATGCCACAAGGCGGTGGACATAGCACATGGGTCACTAGGAGGCTCAATCCAGAAATGCCAGTGGACAGCTGGCTCCCGGGAACACAACACAGCAGGGCTGGGGCAGAGGGGCAGAGGCGCCTCAGTATCACTGCACCCACCCAACCTTCCCAACCTTCCTCCAGGACCTTGGTGGGGCATGGATCTCAGAGCTGCCAGCTGTTCCGGGCCAGAAGTCTGAAGCCAGACAGTACCTCCCATGCTGGCAGGCCAGGGACACCGTGGAGGGGACATATGGGTGGGCTGCAGCCAACCCCCAGCTCTGGCCCTGTTACCACATCCCTACAGTTCACTGTGAGGGCACAGGCCTCCTGCTTCTCTACCCTGGCAACAGCCTCGCACCCACCTCCTGATCAGGAAGGAATGCAGGTGCCGGGCACCTGCAACAAGGCAAGTCCTGGCCAAGAGGGGTGTGCAGTGCAATGGGACGGCTAGATGCCAGCAGTGGATGGATAAGTCACAGAGAGTGAGGCCAGGGAAATGCAGGCGCGAAAGGGCGCAGCCACAGGGCCCTCCAGCTCAGTGCAGGAATGGCTGGGGTGCAGGGTAGAGGGGTAGGCAGAGCTGGGCCCCTCCCTTCCTGGGGCAGATGTCCCCTCTCCGGCCTCCCCTCGCCTGCCTCCAAGCACCTCCTGTATCCAGGATCCAGGCCTCCAGCTCAGAGTCTGAGCTTCCCGCTCTCCAGCGTTTCTCTCACCTGCCCACATTGTAACACCCCCTTCCACTTGACTCTGTAGAGTCCCCACCCACCCACAGTGGGATTGGAAGCTTCGCTTGCCACAGAGTGAAGACGTCCCTTTGAGGCAAGGTCTTGCGGGGCATCTGGCTGATGGAATGAATATTCACGGTGTCTCCCTTCTTCCCTTTGTTTTGCAATAGAAAGTGTTCCTTTGATGGACATTTAATTCCAGAGACTGCTACCTGCTTCCTATCTCTCTGCTCAAAAAATTAAATGCGGATGTGCCTGTGCTCCTGCTATAATCATCTCCCTCGGCGTGGAGGGAGTGTGGCTGGGATGGGAGAACATTAGAATCTCCAAAGAGGGACAATTACAGAGGGAGCTAGATTAATGAGGTGTCATAACAACTTAGCCAGATCTGCGGCTGACCTTTCTCATGGAGCACCGTCTTGATAAATGTAGTTCATTACCAACTTCTGACATGAAAATAGGATCACACTCTGGGCTCCTCAGCGGGCTGATCAATATTTTATCTGCCAAAGCAGGCCTGGCCTGGGAGCAGGAAAAACCCCACGCACGTGAGCTGTGGGATGTCCGAGGCCAGTGCCGGGGCTGGCCAGGCATGGAGGGCACCAGCCTGGCAGGAAGGTGCCTGGACCTTTCCAAAGCCTGTCGGGATGTTTGCCAGTGTCAGACTGACCCGGACACAGGCCTCTCTCCCTGAGAGGCACCCAGGGATGCCCATGCACTGGGAAGGGAGGGAGGAAATTTGTTTATCCAGCAAGTACCAATACAGTGGCCACGTAAGTCAGATGCTGGGCATCAGCGAGGTGACAGAGTGAAATGAGCCCAACCCTGCTCACCTTGGGCATAAAGTCCACTTCTCTGGGGAAGCTTCGGGCCTGGCTAGCCACTTAGACTTTGCAAAGTCGTCTCACATTTCCTTTTATGTTACCACCCTCTATGGTGGAATGGGGCTAGGAGTGCCCGCATTTTTTTTTTTTTTTAAAGATTTATTTATTTATGTATACAAGAGCTGGGGTATAGGCCAGCGGGGTGAGAGTATTCACCAGAGACAGAATGGGGAGCAGAACAGGCAGACTGACTGAAATACACTGCTGAGGGGAGCAGCGGACAAGTCAGGAGAGGTCTGCTGCACCATGTGGGTAGCTCTCTGGCCAGGGATCGAACTCGTGCTGCAGTGGCTGCTGACAGCTTCATAGATTGTGTCTTAACTCCTTGTGCCACCAGGAAGGCCCTGCACTTCTAAGGCAGGAAGTGGAGGCAGAAAGAGCTGGGGAGGGAGGGCCTTTCCTGCCCGGTGCTGCCTCCAGCCTGGTGACGGATGCTGTTGGTGGTGGTATCAGGAAGACATGGCAGCCTGTGATGAATCCCTGTGACCCCAGGACCTGGCAAGTCTGGTCCAGGCCACTCCTAGCTCCCTGCCTTCTTCAGGAGAGTACGCCCTGGAGTCACTGCTTGCTTCTCAACCCTGCTCTCCAATCCATTCACGCAGCTGGAGGCCCGCAGTCCAGCCCAGGCCCTGCCTGCGGGGAGCACACAGTCTTGGGAGGAGTTGTAGAAAAGCACTAACACCCTGTCCAGGTTCCTCAGTCAGCCCCAGAGGGGGTGGGAGGCCTGGGTCAACCATCCGGCACCACTGGTCCCGGTGCTTACATCTTCAGCCTGCGGGCATTTTCTGGCTTCCTGAGTATGCTGGGTGCTCATATGGGAAATTTCCTGGGGAGTGGCATTAATGCTCCCCCAGAGTAGCCTTCCACCTATGAGGGCTGGGCATTAGTGGAAGAGTACCTTGTTCCCTCA
Organism: Talpa europaea; assembly: GCF_964194135.1. Taxonomy (NCBI): domain Eukaryota; kingdom Metazoa; phylum Chordata; class Mammalia; order Eulipotyphla; family Talpidae; genus Talpa; species Talpa europaea. The sequence goes on from NC_140080.1 coordinate 27,812,753, forward strand.
CACCTCAGTGGACCAATTTTGAGGAGTGCTCCACACAGTCCCTCTGGGGTCCCCAGAAGGACTGAGCCCCAGCTGCCCATTAGTGGCAACCCACCTGTATTAGCTTGTTCCCTCCCTGGTCTCACTTCCCTATACTTTTTTTCACTTATACTTCTTGGGGTCTCCTCCAGATGTGCTGCTCACCCCTAGATCCTCGTCTCAGCAGTGGGTAAGCAGGGAGGGCAGGCTTCCTGGCGGAGGAAGAGGAAGTCCCTCTTCCCTGGAATTCTTCTATCCTTATCAAAAGACTTCAGTCTAACCAAGGTCACCACAAACACCCCCAAAACCCTTTTTTTGGGTGAAGACACACATTTCTCTTTTCCTGGCAACCTCTAAGACACAGAGGAAACAAATATTTTTCTAAAGGGGGAGGGTGGACAGCAAAAGCAGGAGGGGGCAATAGACTAGGGTGGAGGACTCTGGGCGCCTTGGCGGGTGTGGTGACACACATCTGAGGAGGTGTGCGCCTAACTATATGCAACATTTCTAGTGTTGTAAACGATGTCACTGCAATAAAAACAAGCAAAAATAAATATCCTTCCACGGGTGTGGGTAGAAAGCTGTGCAGCATGGGTGATGTTGGTGCTGCCCACACATGAGGCAGCCCCTGGGCCCCAAACAGGCAGCTCCTGGTGAGCCTTGTTCAAGGCACACACTTCAGGGTCACACACACATGTCCTACTCTCCAGATCTCCCTCTGGAAGCCCCATCATTCTTGGGTCAATTGCTCATGGAGCTTGATTGCTCCAGGCTGGACCACAGTGGCCCGGCTGGGGAGCAGGCCTGCCATCCGGGGGGCCCCTGCCATCCTCACCATCATTGGGATCAGCTTCCCTGGGGGCACTTGGGAGAAGTGCTGGGGTCCCCAGGCCTCGGCTATTCCCCCTCCTGGGGATTTCCCTCCAAAGACTGGGCTCTGTCCTGGTCCCGAGTGACATGGTCTCTCCTTTCCTGGGACTCAGGTGCGCCTTAAACAGGGGCAGGCACAGAGTGTGATGAAACTGGGGGATACTAGTTTAGATCTGGTGATGCTTCAACAGTGAACTAGACAAAATGTAATCCAAGCCTCCTGGAGATCTGAATGAAGAACATTCCAGATGGAGGAAGCAGTAAGTGCCTAGTGCTTGTCAGGCACATGCTTTGCAGACCAGCACTGCTGAATGGTTCCTCCGGCCACACCCCACTTCTTCAAGTCCCTGTGTGGACTTGCTGGGTGGGTGGGCTGCAGTGACCCCAGTGAAGATGAAAAGACCCAGGATTTGGGTATTCAGTCTCTTGCCCAACTTGAGGGGCACTTGAGGAGCGTGATCAGGAATAGGGTTGGGTGAACCAGGCCTTAGGGGTCCCATGCAGTAGATGAGGGAGATTATGGTGATTTAATTTCTTTCTTCACAGAAAGAAACTCTTTCCAAGAGTTCTTCAATGGACATGGACCTCTTTTATAAGATGAATGTTTAAAACCAGCAGCTGAGTGGGGAGTCTGGAGCTACAGACCAGGTCTGGCAGTCACAGGTACCCTCTGCCCCACCTCGGCGCAGCTCTTGCCTGAGCCTCCAGTGAAACCAGGGGGGGTCGAGAATGAAAAATTAAAACTGGGACTTGGCAAAGTGTCACCTTCACTGGCCCTGCTAGGAAGCTCTGCACCAGGAAACCAAGGCCTGCAAGGGGCAAGTCTTTGCTGGACTTGCCCCAGCTCAGGCGCTAGCCTCTGGCCTCTCACGTGGCCATCTGCACGGGAGCAGATCCGCCTTTGTCAGCCTGCCTTTTCGCTGGTTCACACAACTTCCCAGGAGCCTTCAGGTCACCAGAAGAGCTCAGCATCCAGGCCAGCGATGGGGCCGCGGTTAGGCCAAGTCCTCTTTTAAGTGCGCTCATATAAGCACAGTGGCTCCTGGGAGAAAGGATTTAAAGTTCACTTCCCAGAGCCCCTCAATTCATGTCAGGACCCAGTTCCCAGCACAGGATAGTCCCAGTGAGGTAAAGAAAAGGAAGGACAAGGCTTTGCTGTGTGACCTGTATGCCTAGCGTTCTGGCGGCCCCTTCTCCTGTCCGTCCCTGCCTTGTCCTGGTCCCTCCCTCGGCTCACTCCCACCAGCCTTCTGACTCACAGGCTCCTGCTCCTCTGGTCTCTCTGCCTCCTTCCACAGTCACCCTCATCTTGCACATCCCTCCATTAGGGAGACTTTCTTCCCCCCGGACCTTATTAGCCCCCCCATGGGTACCCTTGATGCCCAGTACTGGGAGCGCCATCACAGGTGAAGGTAAAGGTGCTCACTAAATGTGGACTGGCCGACGACGGAATTCTCCATGGAGAGGGTGGGAGGAGGGCTTGGGGAGCGGCTGCGACCCAAGTTCCCTGACCACAGGCCCAGAACTGCGGAGGGGCTGGGGGCCCCTGTCACCCATCACTGGCTCCTGGGGAGGGAATGGTGCTGTGGGTGCAGTGGGTGGCTCCAGAGCGTGGCACTGCTCGCTGAGGCGCTTGCCACCCTCAAACCTGTAACACCTGCTCTGTAAGGTGAAATCTGGCATGGCCAGGTTGGGGGTGGATGAGACGAGGGGGTGTGCCCCAAACACCAACACGCACAGAAGGGGCTCCTTTCATTCACCTCTGGAGGGGTGGGGTTCTGCCTCCTGTTCCGTCACTGCCGGTCAGTACTGTACAGCACGCTGCCTGCAGAGAAGAGAGGCAGGGGCCGATGACGGAACAGTTGTCCAGGCAGAGGCCTGAGGGTGCATTCAGCCATGACATAGTCTTGGGGGAGGTTGATCCCACACCAGGACCGTACTGATAAGTGAGCACAAAGCTGACCCTGGGGACCCCTGCTCTCGGGATAGCTTTATACAGGCAGATGGATGATGTGGATGGGGCAAGCCCACGGTCACCATGAAGACTCCAGGCCCTGATGGCCCCCAGGCACTGGAACGTCCCTCGTTGGGGTAGCCCTGCACATCAGGAGTCCCCTACAAACCCCAAATTTACTGGAGAGGGGACTGCAGAATACAGTGTTCAACATCACGAGAAGCTCCTCTGCCATCAGCAGAAGTAGTCCTGTTGTATGTGGGTGGCCAGGACACCCACCTAATCTGTGGGCAAAGGGCAGGTCTAATCTGTGGCCTAATCTGTGGCCTAATCTGTGGCCTAATCTGTGGGCAAGGGGCAGGGTGATAGGAAGGATGTGCCGACCTGGGGGTGGGTTCGGGAGGGGGGCCGGTGGGTTACTTACACCTGAGATGGGGGTGCGAGGCTCCCTTCCCCGGCCAAACACAGGCCAGCACTTCAAAGCCGGCAGCTCCTAAGCCGCACCCAAGGGACTTAGCCCTTCCTGCCCTGGCAGGGTGACCCAGGCCCTGGACTCAGACCTTGAGATACCCACTGGGAGCTGGAGGGGCCGGGGACAAGACTGGATGTGCCCATAGACTCTCCCTGCTGTTGGGTTTGCTCATGGCCAGGCTTCTCCCACTTTAACTCCCCCAAACATTAGCAGCTGGACGCCACATTGTCCCTGAAGGCCTGATAAGTAACGGCACTGCTGCCTGACAAAACCGCGATCTTTACCACCAAAGCAAAACATGACTTAATTGCCTGGCACCGATAGCACAGCTGAACGTGGCCTCAGTTCCACGGGCCTCAGTTACGATGTGTCATCCTGAGGTCTATTTTGAAACCGCTAAGCTGTGCAAAGAGCAAGAAGCATTTTACTCCCAGATCTAATTTATGAGCCGCCGAAACTTTACTGGAGTTTAGCTTAAGAGGAACAGATGTTTAGCTTGATGTAAATTCATGAACATTAACAATCTTTCTGCTGCTATTTCTGGGGAAATTCAATTAACAATAAATGCCAAAACCAATGGGTTTATCTTCTGGATACATTTGCACTAACACGATCGAGTTTTACGGATGGTGTTGACCAGGCCAAGAAATTCTGAAAACTCCAGGAGAGAGTTAAGCACACAGGATACAGTCTCATCACAAAGCCCAAACAAATGTAAACTCTAAGTTATCTGGTGATCCCCTGCTGATGGGGCCCGGAGCCTGTGCCTTCTGAGTAGAAGCATCACTGTCACCTGCACTGAGTCATCCTGGGGAGGTGTTTGGACTTTGGCCTAATCTGTAGCCACTGGCTGCAGCCATTGCTCCCAGGTGCCTCCTTCCTGAAGCCCTTTCTTCCAATCTGGCTTTTCTGCCATCGCTCAGCTCCAAAGAACAACTTCAGTCCACCCCACACACACTCTGGCTCCTTGGCCGCCTGAGCCTCAAGGAGCTTGTCATCTCCTGCCATTTCCTGCCATCTCCTGCTTGAGCATCTTCATCCATAGAGAATTGGCCACGGGCCTGCAGTGGACCGCACACCTATGCCCATAGAGGGGCGCCAGCTGCCTCCCTCCCTCTCTGGCACTCAGAGCTCTACCTGAGCCCCCTCCTCGCAGTCCCAACCCCAGAACCTGCGACGGGTCCACCACACTTGAGCAGCCCCTCAATCTCCCAAGGCCCCCAAGGAGGGGGTCTCACATCGGGCTGGCCAACCATGCTTGGCCAGTGCCCTCTGCACCTTCCCCTAGAGTGTCATATTGGCCATCTCAGCTGGTTTTGAATCTTCTGGGTTGAAGCTCTAGGGCCCACAAACAGAATCTGCACATCTAAGGCTCCACATGGCCTTCAGCCCTTCTGGAACCCAACCCACACTCTAGGCAGAGAGCGGGCCTCTGGCCCCAGGGCTGCACTGAAGCCGATCCGGCCCCTCCAGCCCTCCAGCTCTGCTGTCAGTGGAAATCTGCCTCCACTTGCACCTGAGTTCTTGACAAAACCTCATCCCAAGTTTCACCCCAGCATCAGGTCATTCAAATTAATAAGCCACCCGGACCTTTGTTAGATAAATGGTACATTTGCTCAGGAATGCCTGCTTCAATTGATGTTGCTATACAATCTGCAGCTTGACATTTACAATCCTCTCTTCCATTCCTATTAGAGAAAGCAAAATTGGTTGGATTCCTGGGAGAAGGATCCACATACACTTTTTATGGTTGACTGGCACGTCCATCAGGTGGCCCCAGAATGAAAGAGTAATGTTTGAAAACTTGAATAAATGCTAATGCCCTCCTGGCATTAAGGACTTTATTTCTCACTCCTGTGTTAGCAAGAAACCCACACCCAATGCTTTCCCTTATAAGTCACCAGTTTTCTCTGCAGGTAGGCACTGGCTTCTCATAGAGGGGCTTCTATGCTTCAGCCCCCTGCCCATGCTAATCTCACCTCTCACAGTGGTGTCAGGGCGGATGGTGGGGGAGTGGTCATGGGGTGGGGAGATGTGGAGGCTGAGGGGCGAGACAGTGAGCACCACCCCCATCTCTGTAATGCCTCTGATTTTGTTCCTAAGACTTCCTGGGCCAAGGCATACCCCCAACACACAACCAAAGGGAGGGGCCCAGCCATGGGGGTGCAATCATCCAGCTCCTCAGGTGTCAGTGCCTTCCAGAAACGTCGCTGCTCTGAGCTGTAGTGGGCTTTGAGTGACCACTGAGCAGAGGGGACCTGAGGTGGTCACTGGCTCTGGGAGTGGCAGGGAAGGGGGCTGCTGGCTGGAGAGCAAGTCTGGAGCTCAGGCAAAGCAGTGCCTTCATTCACATGGGGACTCATGGCACAGGCAGAGGGGCTCTGCTGGGGAGCCCCTAGGAGACGTTTTAGAATTTCGTGGGGGCTCTGGGGGCACTTAACAGGTAGGACCAGGGACCTGGGGGGCCACACCATCTGTAGCACAGTCCTGCACAGCCAACTCCCACAAGGCTGGCACCTCGGACAGGTTTTCACCTGTCCCAGTGGATGGTCACTGATGTGAATGGTCTGTTACAGTTTTGAGTCTAGAATCCAGGACAATGTTACATCCAAGGTATTCCCCCGTCCTGCCCCCAATGTCAGTGAGGTTGCCTGCAAGGCAGACCCCTGCCTCCCCGGAGGGAGGTGGTTTGACCTGCAGTAATCTTTTCTTCTGTTGATAACCTTGCCCACCTCTTTCTGTCTAGAAATCCCTCCAGGTGGCGCGAGCCTGGCAGTATCTAGTCGGGATGCTACCCAGTTCAGAAGTCCCTTAACAAAGCCAAGTAAGGCCTCCCTGGTGGTGCAAGGTGTTAAGACACAACCTATGAAGCTAACCGCAGCCTCTGCAGCACAAGTTCAATCCCTGGCCAGGGAGATACCCACATGGCTTAGCAGACCTCTCCTGACTCGCCCGCTGCTCCCCTCAGCAGTGTATTTCGTCAGTCTGCCTGTTCTGTTCTGTCTCTGGTGAATCCTCTGTCTCTGGTGAATCCACTCTGTCTCTGGTGAATCCTCTTACCTCCCCCACCCCCCCACACCACTGGCCTGTAACCCTGTTCTTATATGCATAAATAAATAAATCTATCATTAAATAAATCTATTTAGATCATTAAATAGGAATTATTTCTTTTAAAACACCATTCAACATCTCACTGCCCCTGCCCCCCATCCCGAAGTTCCTGGCAACTACCACTGTACTTTCTATGTGATTTTAACTAGTTAACTGGTTTAGATATCTCACAAAGGTGGATTCAAGCAATTTGTCTTTTGGTGTCTGGCTATTTCACTTAGTAAAATTTCTGTTCTCAAGATTCATCCACATTGTAGCAGTTGTCAGAATTTCCTTTCTTTTTAAGGCTGAGTAATATTCCTGGTATCGTTTTGTTTATTCTTCATTGGTTGATGGACACAGGTTGCTTCCATGGCTTAGCTATCATAAACATGCTATAAGCAGACATAAATCATAAGCATATATAAATATGCTGCTCTCAATATGAGTGTACCTATGTCTCTTGGAGACCCTTTTTTGGGCACACACCCAGAAGTGAGATTGCTGGATCCTATGTTAGTTCTCCTTTGAGGAACAGCTGTGCTTTTCCCACCGCAACGGTATCACTTGACATTCCCATCAACAGAGCACAAGGGCTCCAATTTCTCAGCGTCCTTGTCAACACTTGATATTTTCTGTTTACTCGATGGCAGCCATTCAGTGGGTGTGAGCTGGTGGCCTCATTTGTCTCCATCTTCTAGGTGCTGAGGTTTTGAAAGGACAGGGGAACAGCGTGGGGTGCATCTGAGTGCCTGTAGGGGTGATGTGAATGTGCACCCAAGCCTGCATGCGTGGCTCTGTGGGTACAGCATGCATACCTGTGCACGAGTGCACCTTGCAAAGGCCAGGCTGGGGAGGTGGAGAGCACAGAGCTGTGCCCTTGGCCCTGGAGAGCGCCCCTGGACACGAGGAAGGTAGCTGGCACCGCTGGGGAGGAAGAGGCTCCACCTCCGTGTACTCCCCACTGCAGTGAACAGAGGTCCCGCTAAGACACCATCAGTGCTGCTGCGGCAGCAGCATCTCTCTCTCCAGAACTCTGCTCTTTCCTGTCTCTGTTTTCCCAGGACACCCTGGGCTGGGCGAGCCCTCTGGGGCAAGGCAGGATGAGGAGTTGGTAGCGCATACGCCTGGCATCATCTGGGGTATTTCTCTCTTCAGTGTTTCTGAGGGTTATTTGCGTAGACGCTGTAATCTTCAGCCTCTGAGCCGAGACACAGAGCCACTGGGCTTTATAGGCTGAGTGTCTTCCTGCTGGGACAAGTGGTGCATGGACTGCAAACCAACGACACTGACCTAGGGTCTCTGGGAAAGAGCCCCCCGATGTTAACGTGTTCCACATTTTCACAGTAGAAGCTTTGCTGGACTCGTGGGGACATTTACTTCAGAAGGAACAGGATCAGAAGAGAAGGGCTTCAGAGTTGTCTCAGAAAACAGGGCCTGCTCTGAACCGGGGATTTGTGCCTTTACGTGGGTTTGGTAGGAAATGGCATTTTGGAGAATGACCGGAATGGGTTTTTAAACCTGAGATGACTCAGAAATTTCCTGAGGTTGGAAGATTTCTCTTAACCACTCTAACTTGTACTATTGACAGTGAATCCCAGGTCAAAACAAAGCAAAACTCCACACAACTCTGAAGGAGAACAGCAGCCCTGGGGTGGGAGAGGGGCGCATGCTGGGTGGAGCCTGTGCTGCCGGAGGAGAAAGAACAGCTTTCCTCAGCAGCTGCACCTACGCCCCTATTCTGAGGGCTGTACGATGGGCAGCTTGTCCAAAAGCAGGCTGCTACAGAGGTGCACGTCGGCCGCAGGCAGAAGGTGTCTGAGTCGGTTATCAGGCAGGCGGTCATGGCTCGGGGTCCAGAACCCAGAGGCCAGCAGTGTGAGGAGCCAGGGCCACAGCCTCCCTGTTGCCTTGTCTGGCGTGAAAGTAGATTCAGAGGCTTTGAATGGGTCGGGCGCACAGAAGACAGAGACCCTCCAGGGGCCACCCAAGGAGATGTGCACGAACAGAGCACCTGGGGGAGGACAAGTGGGGTCTGGTTCTTTGCACCAGATGTTGGGGTAGGTGCCCCACATGTGTCCCTGTGGGGGGTGGGGGTGGGGGGGAGGTGCACCCTGCATGTGTCACAACCTCGGGCAGGGTTCCTCTGTCTTCTTTTGAGTTGGACTTTGAAAAACGTGGTTAAAAATTTGGTAAATTTTTTTTTTTTTATGTAGAAGGAAAAATTCCCTTCCCTTTAGCCAGGCACAGAGTTCTCCAAGCCCCCCGCAGCACTGTTTCTCAGGTATTCAGGCCTGGCTCTCTGGGGAGGAGGCCAGAGGAGGCAGGTTTGCTGAGTAGCCTTGGGAGTAGGAATGGAAGAACCCAGGGATTGGGGACATCATTGCCCCAGAGACTCCTGGCCTCACCTCCACCTCAACTGCTGAGAGATATCTGAGCCTGTCCAGGAGCTAAGAAGACACCCACACAGGTCACTGTCCACACCAATCCTGGAGCAAGACCCTGAAACACCCACGTGGAACATCCTTGATGGATGGCTCACAGGTTCACCAGCCTCCCCCCAGATCACAGTCTCCTCTGAAACACCCTTCCTGGCAGAGGCCTGGCCTGCCCTTCTGGGCACAGCAGAAGCCTCCTCTTCTGGAAAGCTGTCCCCAGCCAGCTACCCTCCCTTGTCTGTGACAATCCGTGTCTCTGCCTCCCTATCTGATGAGTGGTGCCCACCAAGCAGATGGGCATGATGAGCCCAAAGGTGGAGCATCAGGTCAGGAAGGGTGTGTGTCCCTCAACCAGTTACTGCCCTCACCAAACCCACAGAGGATGCTTGGCAATTGGGGTGAATTAATTGATACCAAGTGATGTCGCTTTCAGGTTAACTTACATGGAGGGTGCAGACAGTGAAACCACTGTCTCGTTTCTCTCCAGAGTGGGAGATTATTTATTAACCTCTGAATGGCTGGCTTGGCAGAGACGGCAACCCCACAGCTCACTCCTGCTCTGTGAATTCAGGAGCACGTGAACTACCCTAACTCTAGATCTCAGGTAGAACACAGGCCACAGAGGCACAGGGCAAGGGCTCCGGATCGGAACCTCTGCGGCAGCCCCCCTAGTCCCCACACACATACGTGGCAGCTCCAAAAACACACTGGCATCCTCCCCACGAAGGGGGGCTGTCCAGCGGGGGGAGGAGATGGGGTAGGGGTGAGGTGGGTGGGAAAGAAACACAGCCAGCCTTGTGCCGTCCTCAGGTCCCATCCTGTTCACTTGCAGACACGCGCAGAGAGCCCATGGCACTTGGGGTGTGAGCATGCCGAGACCCAGACAGGCAGGCTCAGGGCAGAGAGGTGATGAGGCCCAGGCTCTGCTCTCTAGAAGGCCAGGCCCGGGACATGAAAGGACTGGCAGCATGGCTGGCTGTGTCTGTCCCTCCTGCAGGTGGGCAGGCCAACCCTGGGGCTGGGTTGGGGCTACAGGCCTTCAGGGCTGAGTGGAGGCTGAGGTGGGCACACCCAGATGGGTATGCTGCTCAGAATTGTCAGGCAAACCATTCAGGGAAATCAAGATGGCATTTATGTGGGGGCTTCTGTCCCTGCACCCCAAACAAGAGAGCCAAAGCTGCATTTCTGACCTGAGAAGAGGGCTGGAAAGAATCCTGTCTAATTTGTGTGCACACTTTACCTAGTTCCTAAGAGAAGATGAGTAAAACTGGTGGTGGCTGGGCTCTGCTTGCTTAATTGGGGCGCATTAGTACTGAATGGGAGCCCACCACGTCTTCCAGGAGTGGATCTGGGTCCACTCATCCGATCGTATCTGCCTGAGCAGCGCCATGATTATAGTTTCACGATGACTGAGAAGAGCTAATGGATCAGAGAAAATGGTGTGGGGCTCAGTGTAAATATAAAATGAGTCATCTGCAGGCTTGAAACTGGGCAGCGATAATGACATTTTAGGTGCTGCCCAGGTCTCAGGAGCTTCTCCCGGCCCGTGTCTCCCAGTTTCAGGCTGCACCTTAAGGAGCAGCTGAGCAGGTAGGAAGGATCATGCCCCACCCCGCCCCCACGCTCCACCAAAAAGCAAGCCTAAGAGCTGGAAAAGGGCCTTTCCAAGGGTGGCTAGCTCAGCTTAGACTTTGAATGACACACAGCGAGCATCCTGTAGGGGAGTGTTCTGAGAGTAAGTACTGAAAACAGTGAAGGTGTTTGTGGACAACACCCGTGGACTCGTGCGGCCCTTGATGAGGGTGTCCAGGTGATTAGTACATGCAGGGAGGGCACTGGACAGCCAGTGCTGGGATGTTTCATGCAGCACGGGCTGTGTAGGAGTGTGAGACTTGTTCTCTGGCTGTCTGTCCCGGGTCACCTAGGGGAGATGTCTAGTTGGCAGGTGAGCTCGGTTGAGGGAGAGGCTGGGCTGGATGCCCCTGTCTGCTCCGGGCAGGGTGTGAGGAGTGTCCACTGAGCAGAGTTGCCAGCCGGACCTGGCTTACCCTTCTGCCTCATTGTCCCCGCCCAGCCCACCATGGGTAGGTACTCTGAAAGCTGCTAATTGCCTGGGGGTGGGGCACCTTAGGCCTTTCCCTGGCCTTGTATGCCTGCGCCACATGTTGCTCTTGGAGGCCCCAGTGAAGACGTGTTGGAGCCAATGCCTCTCTCTGGACTAGCTCCCAGTACGCAGGACACAAATGTGGCCCCAGGACTGGCCTCTCCGCCATGTTCCATCTTCCACCCTGTCTCCACAGGGCCCTCACACTTAACTGTCCCTCTTGCCCTGGTGCTTTTCTGGGTGCTCAGAGGTTCAGATTCTTTGGGGATTGGGTCTCATAAGCTGGGTGGAGCCTTCAGGGTGCTCCCCAATAGACTTTTAAGCCCCTTAACCAAGGGCTGGAGCTAGTCTGACATCTCCCTGGGCTCAACATGGCCCAAATTGGACTCACTACCGAGAGGGCTCCAACTTGCGCATCCCAACCAAATATTAGGGACCCCCCCACCAAAAAGCAAGCATAAGAGCTGGAAAAGGGGCCAATGGCCCCTCCACCAAGACCCTGGCTCCCCATCCACACAGGTGACACCGCCCTTGACATCACGCCTGTTCCCAACCAATCAGTCCTTCCGAGGCCCACCTTTTAAGTGTGTCCTGACAGTGTCAGTTGGTCCCCGCTCCTACTGTGTCTTCACTGGCTCAGGGAAACCACCAGTTAGCATGGAGGACCACTTCCACCCTGAACTTCCCCAGGCTGCCACCTTGCCCAGCCAACCCTCCTCCCCACAGCAGCTGGAGAAGCCTCTGAAGGCTCCCCACTGCCCTCAGGGTAGAGCCAAACTGCTCCCTTGGGTCTGCAGCACCCTCCTCCACTGGTCTGGCCCCTCTCTAGCCTCGCGCCACCCCCACACATGGGCTCCAGGGATCTTCAACCCCGTCGGGCACCACATCCAGGACACGGCCTGGCATGACACACACACATTATTTGGCACATGTCAGGTAAACGAAGGAGCGAACAAGTGGACAGACAAGTGACGTAGCCTCAGCCACTCCCACCAGACACACATGGCTTCTAAGTTTCCTTCTGGTCCCTGGACTCCACGAAACAGCCGCTGGGTTAGCTGAGCACAAATTTTCCACACTCACCAGCCTTCTCTCTGCTTCCACCTGGAATGTTCCTGTACTCACACCCCATCCCTCTGCATAAGTGTGGAGGGGGGAGAAGGAAACAGTGGGCCCTGTCCCAATCCAGCCTCAGCCCCCTGGGGTTCACTCTCTCACTGACAGGAGGGAACTCCGCTCAGTCACACCCATTCTCTCCTTTCCTGTTCTCCCTCTTTCACCTTTTATTTTCCCTCATGTGCTCACAGGAGGGCTGGGGTGCCCCCCAACCCCACCGTGCTCTCGTGTTCTGGGTTATGTGTGAGCAGTGTCTGCTCCCTGGAAACTCGGCTCCCCTCCCTGGGTCTTCCTTTGCTCAGACCTGCACTGGGCCAATCTCTGTGTCTCCCTCAACTCCCTTTGCTGCAGGAGCCAGTGGGCCCCCACCTGGTACCAAGGGAGGAGCATCTCCCTGGGAGGCAGGGCAATCCCCTTTGTACTTTAATGGCTCAGGGTCCCAAGACCGCTGGGATGCAGAGTGACATGGAGGCCATGGAAAGTTCTGGAAGTCCAGTGTTTTTCCACAGGAAACAACTCCAGGGCCTTGATCACAGGGAATCACAGGGTCCAGGACAAATGTCCCTCTCCCTGGTGGCAATGGGGGGCGCCTGTGAAGTGACTGTAATGGAAATATAAATTATCCTACTTCAAAGCAAGCACTTTAATATTTTGTAATGACCATTATAAACCTGTTCTCTGCTCACTGCTAATAAATACCTCAGCCCTGCACCACATTTCCTGGTATCTCTAAAGACACCGGGAGAAGGCAAGGGAGCCATAAAAGAAACATAAAAATACAGTTGCAGACGAGCCTAAAACTCATTTCTTTGAAGCTTAATTGATAGGAAAAGCTTCTGGCCCCAGAGAACTTAAAGGTCCATCATGCAGATATTTGATTAAGCGTCCCCATATCACGGACCACACGAAACTGGAAATCATTATACAGTAATTGCAAATTCATTAATAAAATGATGATGTGGGTTTGCTCAGGACATAAAAAAGGAATAAAATAATTCACTCAGATAACTCAACAAAAATGTGTAGCTGCCCGAGAGACAGCTGGAAGCAAGGCTTATTCGGCCTCCGTCTTCCTAGTCCTCTTGAGATGGGGCTTTTCAAGAGCTTGGGGTAGCTGGGAGCACCGCCAGGCTCCGACCCCATTGCCTGGTCCAGGGTGTGACCCTGAAGGTCCACTGAAGCTGCTGTCCAGGCCACCACCTGCCCACAGTATTCCTGTCAGAGCCAAAAGACAGACTCAGGGCGCTAAGGCCAGGGCTCCCTGGACAGCTCTTCAGCATTTCTCTCTCCCAAACTACCTCAGGAGATAGTAAAAACCTGCACAGGAAGTCAATCACGCCTGCCTGAGCTACCTAAGGTCTAAGACAGGCCAGCACAGACAGAAAATGTTCAGCAGCTTCTAGCATTTCTCTTGCACATGGTCCCAGGACTCCCTGCCAAGCCTGTGTGTATATGCATGCATGTGCTTGCATATGGGTATGCACATGCGTGTGTGAGAGGGGAGGAGTAAGGGATGAGAGAGCTGTCCTGGAGAAGGAAACTGTCTCTCAGGCAGGAAACTTCCTTTCATCCCTGTTCTTATCTGCAAGTGCAGCACACCCTTTACCAACGTTTGCACTAAATCCAAATCCCGTCACCTCTCTCCACCACCACCCAGGCCCTGCTCTACGCTTGTCCATTTTCCATCTGTCCTTCCAGACCCACCTTGAAGCATTCTTCCTCTTAGGAAACCATAGGTGTGAATCCTGGAGATGCCACTTACAAGCAGTGTGACCTCAGGTAAGTCACTTAACCCCTCTGAATCTCATCCATGAGAGAAGAACAGCAAGAGCACTTAGCTTATTGACATATCAGAGGTTTCCAGTGCATTTTAGTTTACCTCCCACTCCTTGGGGCTTACAAACGTGTGTGTACCTGCACTGGGTACAGAGAGTGCCTAGTACCTGCTCTCTCACTGTCTCCCAGGTGCCCAGGGCTTCCTGGGTCACCTCCCCAGGTCTGTGCCACCTCATATCTGGCCTGGCAGCTCAAAGAGCATTCTCACAGAGGGGGGCCCACAGGCGTCCCAGGGATTGACAGGGCAGTGGGACCACACGTGGCCAGGAGGAGAGCTAGAAGGACTGCCCAACCAGAAGATGGGTCTGGAGTCAGGGGCAGCACTGTCTCAAGCTCAGGGAATGGCAGGCCTGGGACCAGCAGGGTAAAAGGGGCTGGATGCTCAGGTGGCCAGAGAGAGCAGGAGAAGGCAGCGGTGTAAGGAGGGGTCCATAGGTCAGAGACGGGCAGGAGCGGCTCAGAACCAGAAAAAATAAAACCACACCTTCACTCAGGCAAAGCACAGTGGCAAGAAAATAAGGACATTTCATGTAATTTATCCCTGGATGAGCAGTATCGCCGCCTTTCACTTACATACCTCAGTGAGGCATCAAGCTGTCGACTCGCTCGTTTGCTATAGTTTTACCTCAAACACCCAGGGAAGGAAAAATGTGTGGAGTCAGCTTCAGCCTGTTGGTTGCGACAGGGGCTACCAGCCTTGGTGCCCAGGAGCACAGGACAGCTGAGAAGAGCTGCCCTCCAGTCTTTATGGAGGCCTTGCTGTGGATGCCTGGCTCCTGCAGGTAAGATGGGGGGAGGAATGGGCTTCTGCACTTCCAGGATACACGAGCACAGGCATGAGTGGGCACGTGTGCATGCATGCACGCACACACACTCACACACAGAAAACATGAGGATGGCAGTGCTAGAGAATGCCTGTGCCACAGGGCTGGCGGAGGTGGAGGGAGCGGAAAGGCGGGGTGTTTTCCTGCAGCCTCCACAGCCCGAGCCATCAGTACAGATGGGGCAGACAGCAGGGCCACTCAGGGCCAGACGCGGGGGCAGGTGATGGAGCTCCAGGACTCCCCAGACCTGCCAGTTCATGGATGTCTCCCTGAGCAGTTCGCTGGAAACTGAAGCATGTATGTCTGATTGCAGCCGCCACTGAAAAGAAAGTGTCCTTGGGGAGCTCATGCGCTGGGCCTGGATTTGCTGGCAGTTGGGGTGTTCCCCCCTTGCCAGACAGGCGAGCCTAGTCCATCCTCTCACCCTGTGCTCTGTCGGCAACTTCAGTGGAAACATTACAAAGAGGGCAAGGCACTGGGCAAACACCTGTTACATGCAAATAATGAAATAGAAGTTACCTTTCATTGGGGTTATGAGAAAATTCAAAAGAAAGAAAAAGTAGGGCCTCCCCTGGTGGCGCAGTGGTTAAGCGCTGGGCTACGAAGCTGCCCGCAGCCTCTTCAGTGCCAGTTTGATCCCCGGCCACAGGGTGAGGGTCCCACATGGCGCGCAGACCTCTCCTGCCTCCCGCTGCTCCCCTCAGCAGTGTATTTCGGTCCCTCTGCCTGTTCTGCTCCCTGCTCTGGCTCTGGTGAATTCTCTCACCCTCCCGCGCTTCTGACTGCACCCAGTGCTTGTATAAATAAATAAATAAATCTTTAAAAAAAAAAAAAAGAAAGAAAAAGTAATGAGCAATTCTGGAGCCTCTGACAAGGCCACCTCTGCTCCTACACATCCCCTTTGTCATTTGTCTTCCCACTGCATGCTTTGTGTGTTGGCCATCACAGCAGGCGGGGCACCCAGAGTTTGTCTTGCCAGCCATTTCCAGGACACTTGTTTCTGGCTGCTTGTGGATCCGTTCACGGTCCAGGAGCCACTTCCCACCCTACCTGAAAACCCCAGAGCCTGTCATCGTCCCATTGACTGTGGGAGTCCGGGGGTCTTTTCTTTCCTCTGTGGATTAACAGCCCAGGCAGCACCCCTGCCAACCCATCAAGATGAAAGATGGCCCATCTGGGTTATTATTATGCATTATAATGAGGGCTCAGGGCACCCATCCTGGAAAAATCCACTTTATTCAGTTACTAAGAAGTAAAGCAGTGCATATATTTCATTAGCAACTCTGGAAAGAGTGGAAGTTTCTGGGCCTATCCTCTGAGTCCTTTGCAAGGAGTGCACAGAGGTAGGGCTGGCTCTGCTGTGGAATCCCTCCCCCCACCCCCACCTGGTACAGCAGCTTTGCCAACGAGCTGTGCCCTCCTTCCAAACCCTGGGTTGTGACCACCTCAGACCTTCTAAAGCCACACATGTCAAAAATAAACCTTTTGGTCAAATTGCTATCACATTTGAAGGAGGACTCCAACCCAACAGTTGAAACATAAAGTTTCTATAGCTGGGACCATGGTTTGGTGACATTTGTTCTGTTGTGTTTAAGGCTGTAAGCGGCATTTTTATTAAGGGCACAGCTCCCGTTCGCTCGGATTCCATTCACTCTACAAGACCTAATTCTGCGTTGTCAGTCTGAGTCCAATGCCACTTGAATTCAATTGCTAGACTGTGAATTTCCTCAAGCATCTCCTATTTAGTCAAAGCCAAAATCTCAGTGGGTGGTAATAAATATCAAAGTACAGGATGGTTGAGGAAAGCGAAGTAAAAAACCCAAGTCAAATATGATTATCGATCAGCACTGAACTGCCTTCATCATCTCTATGCTAATTCCAGATATATACACACATATTGGCATTTTCATTACATAAATGTATTGACACTTTCAGCTGAGGAAATATATTGAGCAATTTAAAACTGAAATCTTTGGAGAACAGCAAATAAATGGTAAAAGGCGTGGGACAGAGAATGAGTGGATTATTACAGGCATGAGATAGTCTGTAGAAACTCCTCAGATATTTAACCTGGCACCACCTTTTAAAGTTTGAAAGAAAAGCACGCACACCATAAACACCACCCCCCCCCAAAAAAAAAAAAAAAACAAAAAACTTTCCATAATACATGAAAACCAGTTAACCAGTTAGGGAATCTTTCTTGTTCCTTCACTGTGGGAGAAAGCTAATCCCTGATCCTTCCCTCTTACTTATGACTTAAATGATCTATAACATTAATTTTTAGCTTATTACATCTGTAACTACTGGTAATAAGTGTAAGTTTTTATTCATTGACTCTAAAAGTGAAATGATAACGGGCATTCCCAACAGACAGGTGATGTACTCGGCGCCCTCAGCTGCAGTACAGGGGCTCGCCTTACGCTTTCCAGGCAAATAGTTCTTCATCGTCCTCCCTGTACTCAAAGTTGTGACACACTGACTTCCCCCACTACCTCAAAGTAGAGGGTTCTTACTGTGCAAGATTTGGTAGGTTATATTTTGGGTCTAGGAATACTATTTCCATTAATGTTGATGAAAAAAATTTTGAGAGTTGCCAGGCCTCCAAAATAATCTAAGTAAGTCATGCCAAATAACACATAAAACTAACACAACACTCAGACTACTAAAAATGGAGCTACCATATGACCCAGCAATTCCACTCCTAGGGATCTACCCAAAGGACACAAAAACATTGATTCAAAAGAACACCTGCGCCCCTATGTTTATAGCAGCACTATTTACAATAGGTAAAACCTGGAAACAACCCAAATGCCCAAAAATAGATGACAGGATCAAGAAGATGTGGTATATATACACAATAGAATACTATTCAGCAATCAAAAAAGATAAACTCATGCCATTCGCAGCAACATGGATGGTGCTAGAAGGAATTACGCTCAGTGAAATAAGTCAGGGAAAAAAAGAAAAATTATCGGATGGTTTCACTTATAGCAGGAATAGAGGGGAACCAAATAAGACATCAGTGTAAAAAAAATAACAGTACAAAATACAACAAAACAAAAACAGACAATTATAAACCAGAGACATCCTGCAGGGGAGGAGGAGGGAGAGGGATCGGAGGGAGGGAGGAGCACAGGGGACTGAGGTGATGGTGCACGGGTGCCTTGGGGAAGGAGATTCTATGGGGACTACACCTGGGGCGGTGGGGAAGCAAATATTGTTTAAAAATGAACAATGATGTAAAAAAAAAAAACTAACTAACACAACACTTAGGTCTGGTGAAAGCAGGAATGACGTGGTCAGGACACAGCTATACAATGAGCTCCCGGTGAAGGAGCCTGGTGGCCTCTCACTGCTGGGCTGCTGTCTCTAGACCGGTTGCCAGAAAACAAAGCCTGCGTTCTGTCCCTTTTCACCGCTTGTCATAAAAAAGAAAACAACTAACAACGTAGGTCTTTCTTGAAAATGAAGTGGTGGAAAGCAAACTTTTGAAAAGCTGGGGGGACCCGTATCTCCAGGACTCACAGCTGCGCCCCCTGCCCCTCTAGGGTTTTGATCCATGGCACACCTGGGTTGTTTCTGCTGTTTTTACACCAGCTCTTTTTAGATTCTGGTTGCTCACCATTTTTTAATTAGAAAAAAGGTAATTTCCAGTGCCCTGAACATATCTTTGTTTGGTCTCAGATTCTAGGTCCAAATTTGTTTTCCCTCAGAAATTGGAGGGCACTTACTTCACAGTCTTCCAGTGATGCTAACGCCAAGAATCTGGTAACAATGACTCTTGATTCTTTGGTGATGACATAGCTTTTCTCTCTGAAAGGTTTTAGCCTTTTCTTTGTATCCCTGATGCACTAAAATGTCAAAAGCATAAGCAGCGGTGGATATTTTTTATTCCCCCTCATCTGTCCCCCCAACACCCCCATTATCTGTCCCTACCCCAGCATCCTGCCCTCATACTCCATAGTCCACTCTTTTTCATGAATGTATGGAATGCAATATCACCTGTTCTGAGAAGATGCAAGATGGAATGGATCGACTGCAGCTAGAGATAGCGATGAATTTTACAAATAGCTTTCTAGAAGCCCTCATTCAAGTTCACAAATCAGACCCATAACAACTCCAATTCTACATGCCCGCAGATGAAGGAGTCCAGCTTCTCATTCCAGGCAAGACCATTCATCTTGGGCTAATCTTGTCCCTGCTGTGTGAAGGCACAGGCTGGCCCTGCATTTCCCAAATTGCCTCAGACTGTTGGGGAGGGAGACCCTTCCTTGCCATGTCCACTCTGACAGAGCCCCAGAGACCCTGCAGGAATTGCCTTGGGTCATCACAGCCGGGAAGGACCCAAAAGAGCAGCACATTCAACCTGTCACTCAAAAGACAAGGAAACCAAGCCCAGCCCTGCCCAAAGCCATAGTCAGGTGAGGGAGATAGTATCTCAAAATGATAGCTGGCAGGTTTTTATTTCCAGTAAATTATTGTTTCCTCCTAAGTTCTTCCACCATTAAAAACAGGCTGAGGCTGTGTGTTACAGTCTGGGGGAGGGGTATGGC
Source organism: Talpa europaea (assembly GCF_964194135.1). Lineage (NCBI taxonomy): Eukaryota > Metazoa > Chordata > Mammalia > Eulipotyphla > Talpidae > Talpa > Talpa europaea. Next base: position 27,832,028 of record NC_140080.1, read on the forward strand.
GCACAGAACACCTATGTGTCAACGTTGGGCTCTCAAAACTCATAGCACAGACAGTTTTCGGGAAGCTAAGGCTTTTAATTTGCAGGAGACAGCCTTTTTGAAAAATAATTTATTTCTAATGCTCTAAAATCTTGACTTTTAATGACAAGAAATAAAGCTCTGGAGTCCATAAAGTTTAGAGTACAAGGCATGGAGTTGGGGAGGGTGCGGGGGATGAGACGCTTGTTTTTCCTCCCGATTGAAGATGAAGTCACTTAGTGGGAGAGGAGCGGAGGTGAGAACAGTAAAGGTGATCCTGGGTCTGCCTTCTAGAAGGGTCCTTTTGGCTCCTTTCTTGGCCATGATCAAAATCATCAGTTGGGGGCCAAAAAGAGAGGAGACCTGTGCTATGGGAGGGGGCTCGGGCTGCTGGAGCAGAGGTGCAGCCAGGTGTGGGAGCTGCAGGCAGGTAGGGCGTGGGTGGGAGTGGGGCCTCACAGTGGCGTGCTGCCGCCTTGCTTTCCAGGACATTTGTGTCCAATGGGTCAGAACTGATCCACAATCTCCCTCCCCATTGCAGGGACTGTAGCTACTTGTTTGTGCCTCTGGGTCCTCATCTGAAAAATGGGATCACAACCAAGCTTCCCCCCTGGGCAGTGGTGCGGAGGAGGTCGGACACTGCACAGAAAGTCCTCAGCATGGAGTCTGTCACAGAGAAGCTGCCTGGACAATGCGGGTCCTGTTAGCATCGCTAACAATACACTGGCTTGGAAACAAACTCACTAAAATGAGCAGAACCGGTGAACTGCATGTAGGCGAACGAAAACATCCAAGTAAGTCATAATCTTCTCAGTAACTGCCAGTTACAGCCAGGACATGTGGGCTGGTTGGGTCCGTGTAGTGATTGAGGGAAATCGCACTGTAGTTCTCTCAAGTCCACAGCCCCTCAAAATGCAACACTCCTCTTTGCAGGGGAAGTCTGGGGTGCAGACCCCTGTCTCTGTGTGAGACTCGCAAACCTAGAGAGAGCAGTCGGTGGGCCTGAGGGGGCGAAGCTCTTCTAACTGTTAGACAATTGGCATCTCTCCCTCTGTCTCAACAGGGCTGTGGTCACAGCATCTGGCCCTGCGGTCACCACCAGGTGTGAATTCGTTTTGCTTCCCCAGTGAGACCCATAAACTCCTTGTGCTCAGAGACTGGATTCAAGAGGGAGCCCCTTAGGGAGGCCAGCAAAGGGCTGGGTGCTGGGCAGCTAATCAATAAGACCACCTAAGGATGTTGGCATCATTAAGTGGGCACAGCACCAACCCTTTCGCCAGTGGCCTTGTGACAGTCTTGTGATCCACAAGCCACAGCTGTGCCCACACACATCTCATGTCCCCTACATCAAAACCGTAGTCCCAGGGGCACTGTTTTTCCAGCAAATGGTGAACAGACTGATGGCAGCGGGAGACGGTGGTGACGTGTGTGAGCTCAGGTGTGGAATGTCACTGCCCCGCTGGCAGGGCCTCCTGCCCGCCGCTGCTTGCTGGCTCCCGTCATGCCATCATGGGCTCTGTCCACTGCTAATTGAATTGAGGAAGCCCATCGCCAGCAGCTGTCCCCGCTGTGGCGTGGACTTGGCTGTCCAAAGCAGCTGTTGGAGAACAGTCTGCAAATGAGAAGCTGGGGCGTCCTGACGGGCTGCCATTATAAACGACAGGGTTGCGGGGAGCAACAGTCTGCGCAAGACGTGTCTCCAGAACGGCTGAGGGAGCAGCGTTCTAGATGCCTGAACATTCTAGTTAACTGATAGTCCCAGATGGCTCATCAAGTTTTGAAGAGAAAACAAGTAACAGCGGTTAGTATGGAACTGAATCGTGTATGATGGAATCTTCCTTTGGGCCCAAGAGGCACACCAAGCTCTAGAGGGATCAGGACTAATACTAACATGCTGCCAAATTTAGTTGTAAGAGAGGATCAGAAGTAAATCCTCCAGCTATTTAGGATTTAATGGCCAAGAAGATGTTACTCTTCCTTTATTTCTGACCCGGGATTTCCTTCCATGCACTGGTCAGAGCTTCCCTTTGCCCCTGAGGCCCTGACACAGAACACCCTGGCCTTACCCTGGTCAGTGGGAGGAAGTACTGGACTAGAGACTCAGCGAGGGGCAGAGGAGGGGATCTTGGGCATCCCCAGTACGGGTGGCATATTATCTTTTAAGAGGAAGAATCTTAAGGCCTTTCTCCAGGAGTGGGGGCCTGAGACCGCAGTGGCCTTTGGGGTCATGGGGGCCAATTATGACTTGGGATCCAAATCTTCTCTGCCACCAAGAGCTATGGGGGCCCTTTTGTAAGAAGTCCCCATAATTATAGAGATTCTGGCAAAGCAGTGGGTAAGGGAGGGCTATTTACGATGCAGAGGAATTGTTATTGACCAAAGATTCAATCACAACCACACACTGTGTGCCTACTGTGTGCCAGGCTGCAGCACAGCAGGGTCATCACCAGCCACAGCCCCTCTGGACCCCTTGGGCAGACCCAGGTGGGCACTGAACCTAGGACCTAGGAGGCAGCACCTGCAGGGTGGACTTTTGATTTGAGAGGGAAGAGTCTTGGCAGCCAAGGTCAGGTCCCTGAGCTGAGGTGTCTCCCAGGGGAGAGTTCAGGTCAGAGAGGACATGTCTCAGCTTCTCAGGAGATTCCTCAACCTGTCCCAGGTGGGAAGGGGCACTAGTGAGGCTGATGGGGGACCTGTTGATGCTAATGGCAGCAACCAGAAACCACCTGTGAGTAGCGACTTCAGGGGACCCCAGGAGACTAGAAAATGGGGCATCCACAGGCCTGCCTCACAGGGATCCTCTGGCTCACACAGTCGTTTTGGAGAGAACCCTAAAAGCTTTCTCTGGGACTTTGCTGAGGCTGCGGGGCATACACATGAGACCCTGGAGGCCATGCCACATAGCCCCTTGCCTGTCACGGCAATCCTGAAGTGCATTCACTCACAGCTGAGCTCATAAAGGCACACTTAATCCCCTTTCAATTTTAGGTCACTTTTACAGTCCAAGAGCGGGGTGCAGGGCTCAGCTAAAATGGCATTAACTCTGCAGTCTGAGAAGCTATCAGGCACAGGTGGGAAGAGGGAGGGATGGGGCACAGGGGCCGGGCAGGGACTGGTGTGTCGCTGGTCAGCATGGCCAGATCAGCTCACTGGGAGTGGCGGAGGGAAGAAAGGGAGCTTGAGACCAGCATTATTAGCCTCAGGGCAGGGCTAGTTTGTGCCCTCCCATGCCCTGCCCTCCCCTGGGACAGCTCCCTCCTTGGTGTCTGTCTCCTCCAGACAGGCCCCTTCCTCCAGCTGGATGCCCAGTGCCAGGCCCAGGATATGCAGAAATCATACAAATTCCAAGAGGGTAAGTGCAGAAGGCACAGTTGGGAGCCAGGGAACCATTTCTATAATAGCTGTGTTGGCCTTTTACTAGCTATTTTATAGAACACAGTTTAGAAGGTGCTGATTTCAGCTAAGGCGTCAAGTTCTGACGTCATCCCTTGTTAAGCAAAAATGGATTCTTCTAGGAGCTTGCCTTCCCCCAGTCACCTAACCCTAAGAGCTGCCACCTCCCCGCAATTACAGAGCCTTCTCACGGACCTCAGACACCCCACTTCCTTTGGAGGGCTTCTTGCCTGGTTCATTTCTGCACTTTGGCCTCCTTGGGTCTCATGGTCTAGCCTCCCCTCCTTTCTCAGGATGTAGCAGGTGACTTGGGCACTGAGACACCCACACGGAGGACCCAAGAGAAAAAATGTGTTGGGACCACAGAGCATCCCAGGCTTTCCAGAGGCTTCTCCCACCTCCATCTCCCAGGCTGCTTCCTGCTGTGGGCAGGGGCACACAGTCGTGCTCAGGGTGGCCAGGCGGTTCTGCCTGCACAGAGCGCCCACCATGCCAGCCAGTTGTGGGATGGGCTCAGCTTGACAAAGTGTCCAGAGCCCCGTTCACCTGCCAGGCCGCAAGCCCCTCCCCGTCCCAAACCTCCTCCCTGCTCTCTCTCTGCCTGTCCTCACTCAGGTGACCTGGCTGCCTGCAGTAGTTTCCTGTGGCTGTTCCGACAGATAGCCATGGAATTAGTTAAGACAATGTAAATTTATAACCTTACGGTTCTGGAGGTCCGAATCCAACCTGGGTCTTACTGGGCTAACAGGAGGTGTTGGCATGAATGTCTCCCTCTCCCTTACGAGGATGCCTGGGCTTACACCAAACCCACCTGGTTGGTCTCCCCAGCTTAACCACATCTGCAAAGTTTCCTTTGCTAGATAAGGGAGCAGGTTCACAGGTTTTGGGGACGAGGATGCACATAATTTCAGGGGCATCATTCTGGCTGCTGTCCTGCCCATTCTAGCCCATCAACTCCAACATTAATCAACAAAGACAAATTAGTGGAATTACGGCACAAGTCACTCTCCCCACAATCAAACAGCAGGGGCTGGATTCTGACAGCAAAGGGGCCCCTATAATAAAGTGGCCAGTGGGGAGATGAGGAGGGACCCCTACCTCCCTGAGGCTGTGCCCAGGGACTCTGAATTCATCAGGCAAACGTGCCTGTCCAGCTTTTCTCCTGTCTTCCTTTCTTGGAGTTTGCTCTGCCCTGGCTACTTTTCCGAGGTCAGGTCTGCAGCAGGGTGATGGGTCTGCAAATGTTTTCAAGGCCTTTTTCAGATGAAAGAATCTTCCTTGGATGATTGTTTTTAATGAAGTGCTTTTCCTGATTATAAAATGACATACTCCCTGAAGAAAGGTTGAGATGTAAAGAAAAGTGCCAAAAAGAAAATAAGTCTGTTATCCCAACATCCAGAGTGAGGGGCTGGCGGCTGCATAACATGCATGGGCCTTCTTCGGGGGGTTTCCTCTATACACGTGGTTCTGTGACCTTTTCGCTCTTCACGTGTTATCTACATTTCTCTGGGTCCCTGGCTTCTCTTCTAGCTAGGATGCGTCTGTAACCACACGGGAGCTGGCCCTCTCCTCTGCCAGCGGTGACTTGGCTTCTGGTGGCTGATCTGTAAGCCTGTCTCTCGAACATCAGCAATGCTGTCACCTAAGACTGTGATGGTTTTTGTGGATTGCCCAGCCCCCCTTGTTCTCATGATATTGTCTTGGCACCCAGATTTCCTGCTGGTCAAGCAAAAACCAAGTAGAGCCAGGCAGGGGGCCTCTCACCAGGACAAAAGTCTCAATATTCTGGGGTCAGTTGGCATAGTAGTTATACAAGTGTGAGGCTTTTAGCCACTTATTAACAGTAATATCAGTGTTTGGATTTAGAGTGCATTTTAATTCTTGAAAGCCCTCCCCTTTGGCCCCCTGCCGTGCCCCCTTCTACTTTTTACAGCATTTCCTTTTCTGTTCTTAAGCTCAATTAGAACTCTTACCTGGGACTCTTTCCTTCTCTGCCCCTCTGCAGTCTGAGGCCTCAACTCCCTCGAGGGGGAGCATTCCAGAAAAACTAGAGGGGGCAGGACAAGCAAAGAAGGAACTGGCCCTGAGCTCGGTGCTACTGGGTCTCCAAAGTGGCCCCAGCCACTTTCCAAGCCAGCAGGTGGCTGCAGCAAGCCCACGTTTCCTACAGTGCAGCCTGCGAACACCAGGCGCTGGGTAGAGGGGTGCTCATGATGCCCCCCCACCAAATCTAGGGGTATGGGTGAAACCCTCCCCTCCTCTTCATCCCCAATCACTTACTAACATCATATCATACAAATACAATCTTCTCTTATTCTTTCTTTTTCCCCCTCAAAATAGGAAGGCAAGCCTCGGGTGAATTCTCCCTCCAAGCACCTAGCTGTTCCCTGACCTTTTAAAACCTGTTTTATGGTGAAAAAGGAAAAAAAAAAAAACCATTGTTTAATTCATTGCTGGCTCCAAGATCTGACCTTAACGCATGGAAATGGGTTTTGGTCCAATGATTATCTTGTAGAATCCAAGCCCGAACATACTCTCTCAAGTTAAAAAATGTAAACATACTATTAGTGTCTCTTAGAGTTTGTTTCTCAGGCAATCATAAGTTTTTGTAATAAACGCGCCATCATTCTTTGTGAACAATCTTTCAACACTCAGTCTGCAAAAGGAGAGGAGATGTGGCAATAACATCCCAAGAGAGTTCGTATCGATGTGGCTATGGCTGGAGGGAAATAAGAGATGACACACTTAAAACATAAGCTTGTCTTTACATGATCCAATTACACTTGGGAAAAATAAAAATAAGCTCAAAGCAGAGGACCTGTTTTCAAAATCCACCTTAATTTCAGATGGTGAAGAGCAGCAATGCATTTACCATTCAAAAATAATAAATAAAGTTCTAGAGTCATTGAAAACACTCATCACCTCTTCTGAGACGTCAAGTCCCATTTTCTGTCATGTTTCCCAATTACAGCAGTGAGTGAAGCTCCCCAGCGCGGGGGCTTAATTGCCAGCCCAGCTTTGCGTTTGCTTTTCTGAAAGCCAAGTTTAGGGAATTAAATCCTTGAGAATAAAACTGCTCAATCACAATAACACAATTGTGTATTAACTTTTCTCTCTCCTTGGAGCTGATAAACCTCACCACTCTTCTCTGAGCAAGAAACCAATTTTAGAAATGAGTTAAATGACCCAGAGTATGAAGAACATCAGATTAACTTTTCCTGGACCCTTGCAGCTGAGAATGAATCTGAAACATGACCCCTGACCTCTTCTTGCTCTAATAAATTTTCAAGAGGAGTTCACATTCTGAGCCCACAGTGTTGGCTTCTTTCCAGAGTTTTTTTTTAACAACTAGGTGGAAATCATGCTGGGCACGAAAGTCTCTTAGCTCCCACCCTTTCTATGTCATCTTCAAATTTCACTGTTGATGACAGTAATTCTTTATGTTTACTTAACTCTAATTGAGAAGCACCCTCTTTCCTGTCATCTGCTGTTCCTTCTACAATAGCGGCCGACATTCTCAGGGGTCGTGCTCCTGCTCAAATCACATTCCTTCCCTGCATTCCAGATGCTGGTTCCTGTGTCCAGGAGGCTCATTTCACTCTTTATTACCTGAAGACCTAAGTGACTCCCAGGAACATCAGACCTTTCTATGTCTGGCCAAACTCACAGGTTTCTTTTGTGGGAGTTCCTGCACTTGCTCTTAAATATCTTCTTTCACCCCCAAATGTCCCCTGTGTTCCTGAGGCCTGGGCTGTGGGAGCTAGGCAGCTATGAGGCACTTTGAGGGGGTCATCCTATTGTTAGTGGGAAAGGATGTCCTGAACAAACTCCATACGGGCTTTGTGGGTGCCACCCCCACTCCATCAAGACACGGGGAACTACAAATCCCATGATCCCCTAAGGGAGGTTGTGAGGACCTAAGGGTGGAGTTAAGCAGCCATTTTCTCTGTTTGGGTATTTAACTGGCCATGTTAGTGGGGGTAGCTCTCTTGGCTCATGCTCTTGGCTAGGTAGGTTTGGTCTCGGTGGGTCATTTGGGATTCCAGGTTGGCAGAACAGGTAGGACCCATTTAAGAATTTATCTCCCTCTTTTGTCCCTGAGTTGTACATTTCCTCATTTCCCCTTCCCTTGCAAATAAACCTTTTGTTTCTTTGTGTGTTCCTGCAGTTTAAGTCCCCTTTAAGCGTGCAGGTGAGGACCCACAGTCAGGCAACCTGTTTTATATTGGGGTTGCCCTGTAACACTATATGCCTTCTTGTTGAGTTTCTTCCTCTGAAAATGGTTCTAAGTGGGCAGACCTGGCTGCTCGTGTTTTTTTCTGGAAATGACTGCAGCAGTTTTGGCTGTGCTAATGACTGGGGATTGGGGCTGGGCAGGTATGGGAGGGTACTGTCAATACTGAATGGGCAAGCACGAGGGAGCCTGGCCAGTATTCTGCCCCATGCAGGATGATCTTCCAGTCTATGAATTCTCATAGGTCTTATTATACAAAGTCTCTGGATATTTTTAATTCTTTGCAAGCAGAGTTTGACTCTGATTATATGTCATGCAAAGTATCTTGTGTGTGGTTTTAATGTATTTGGGGTTTTCCTGGGATAGGAACTAGGAGGATCAGGGAAGGAGGAAAATATATCACTTTGTTCAGAAATTCATCAAAAGTTGTTCCCTCTGACAATGCTGCCTGTGGCTGCACTGTTGGTGCCTCCCGAGCAGCTGCCTCTGTGGAGGCTGCTTCTTGCCAACACCTGGTTACCTCATCGTGAATTCTGGTGCCCTCCAGCCTGTGTGCACACATACTGACATATGGATCTCACCACAAATTATTTTCTTTGAATTTTTCACTTATATTTCAACTATGGCACCCTGCTTTGAAATTATATGTGTAAATAGAGGATAATTCCTGTAATTTTAATTTTGGGGTAATAAAGGGAGGGCATTACAAAATACCTCCTAGAGAAAGTGATTACTGAATCCCGAAGAGTTGAAAACCTATGCTTGATGATTTGGTCAGGGTACCCAGTCACCTATCCGGAAAGAGGGCAGAGGAAGCTTTGTTCTTCCGTTTATTCTTACTCGCAGAGCACATGTTATCTAAGTGCCTTCTAGTGGGCCCCAGAGGGTCTCTGACCCATGGTCAGGGCGCCTCTGTCAGGGCCAGGGCTACAGGGTGCTTGTGTGTAAGGGAAGCACAGCTCTGCCCTCTTGAAACTGGACATGGCACAAAAGAGGGGGGCTGGGCACAGGAAGTGGCCCAGGCTGGCAGTTGCTTGGTCCCTCCTATAGTCTCCAACCTGGACACCTCTGATTGCCCCCTCTTTCTCTTTCTCAGCAGTTATTTCTTAAGCCAATTACTTTATATTTTAAAATCATTATCCCCTACTTTTATTTTAACTTCACTAATTTCTATGCTTTTAACCTATCTCTTTGTTAAATACATAATTTTGACATTCATTCTCTTTTTTATTCCTCTTTTTTCTATTTTAATCTCATTTAGTATCTGGAATTTACATTTTATTTCTCTAATTCCTTTCCTCCCATCTCCTATAGCTGTCAGATTTTTAAAGTTTTTATTTTATATCTCACCTGTTTTATTGATTCTCCTCCCTTCTAACCTAGTCCTGTTTCACTTGCATTTTGAGAGGATTCTGCATTATCAACCTTGTGAAATAAAAATTACTGTTTTATCTTTATTTCTTTCCAAATAATTGGGAAGTTGCTGAGAAAAAACCCAGGTAAGCATGGGACCCCCTGGCTGAGGACTTGGTGGGGGCACAGTGATCAGTACCGTGGGGGGGGGCAGTGATCAGTACTATAGCAGGAAGTCTCCCAAGCTTCTGCATGGGCCAGGGGATAGAACAGGGGTGTCCTGGATGCCCCCCAACCCCCCAGCTGCAGCCTTGCTTCTCCTTTAGGGCAGATGAGGCAGTGGGTCAAGCACTGCAGGCCCCCTCAATTCTTGCTTCCCCTAAAAACCCCAGGAACCTGACCTCAGATGATTTCTTTTTTTTTTTTTATTATTATTATTTTTTAATAGAGGCATGGTTTTTTAATTTTATTTATTTATTTGTTTGTTTGGTTTATACATGCACTGGGTACAGTCAGAAGCGCGGGAGGGTGAGAGAATTCACTGGAGCCAGAGCGGGGAGCAGAGCAGGCAGAAGGACCGAAGTACACTGCTGAGGGGAGCAGCGGGCGGCAGGAGAGGTCTGCGCGCCATGCGGGACCCTCCTCTGGTGGCCGGGGAGCAGCCGGGGATCGAACCGGCGCTGCAGAGGCTGCGGGCAGCTTCGTAACCCAGCGCTCAACTGCTGCGCCACCGGGGAGGCCCACCTCAGATGATTTCTTTCTTTCATTTGCCCCTGAGCATGCCTTCGCTGTGGCTGAACACCCCCAACACCCCCACTATAGCCTGTGGGAAACTGGCAACTAAAATTATATTTGATATGTTAACTATATTAGCTGCCTCTTCATTTCACCTCCCATACTCTTTCTTTTAGCATCATGGAGACAGCCAAGCAAGGCTGTTCCTGGAGCTCGGGCCAGGGTCCTTGGCATTATAGCTGGTGACACTTGGGCTGAGGGGTGGACAGCAGCTAAGAGCTGTAAACTGAAGGCACCAGCTCCCCAACAGGTCTGAGGCAGGTGCAATTTCACAGATCCAGGGCCGCCTCTGACGAGTGCCGCCCACACCCCACTCCATCCCTGCCCCTCCATCGGTGTCCACAGCTTTACACAGTGTTCTTGCCACCAAGACCACCTCACACTGTGCTAACGATGGTTTTCTCCAGGCTGGATTAATTCACAGACAGTGGTACACAGGGCACTAAATTAACACTTGTCACTTGGCAATAACTCACCAGCCTTTCTGCTGATTTTAGCCCACCTCTGGGTCCTGAAATGCGCTGCTGGGAACAGATCTTTAAATAACCCCTCCCTGCTGGACAGGGTAGCCTGGCTAGGGCAGGGTGTTCAAGTACAAGGGCATGTACACACATACACACACACACACTCTCTCTCTCTCTTTCTCTCCAGCAACAGCAGGTAGACTGAGAGCTCACAAATATGGACACGAGGAAGATGGTTCCATTATTGCCCTGGGGGACATACGCAAAGCACCTCTGGAGCCACGCTAGCTCTGTCTCTAAGAGTCCGAGTCCCTGACAGCTTGGGCCTCCAAAGCCAGTCCTGTGGGAAGGGTGGGCCAGGCAGCGGGTCACTCGTGAAGTCGGTGATCTCACGGTCTATGACCCCAGGGGTCAGTAGGCAGGGGATGGCCTAGGGGCCAGGAGTGTCCAGCTTCTCTTGAACCCCAATTTAAGTCCTGGAACCCAGACTCCATTCTGCTCCCCCCACCCCGCAGGAATCATTCCTCCCCACACATTAGCAGACAGGGTCTGGGAAATTGTGCAGTTATGAGGCAGGCACCTAAATGAATCCTGAAGGAGATGGTACATTTTTTTAGCCACTTAATTGAATCTGTGGCAGTAAATCTTTTAGTCTTCTCTTAGCATTTAGAATTTCAATTTACTCCATGGATTTTTGTGCTCTACCCCCAGTGAAAATGAGCATTTGTGCCGAAAAGCTTTTAATCAACCGTTCTCAAAATGTCAGTCCCCCTTATCTCGAAAGCCCACTGAAATCTTTGTGCCTGTGGTTTAAAAAAATATATTCCGTGTATCCTGTTTCTCCCTTTCAGTTTCTAGCATCCTCTATCGTGGTTTAATCAGAGTCATTTTTGATGTTCATCCCTCTCTTAATCTTCTTAGATTCCTTTTTAAGGTGAGCTTTCCACTTCAATCTGGCTTCGCTGATCTATTAAGATTCTCCGCGGTCGCTGCCTCAGAGATGAAGATACGCTTCTGTGGAAGCCCTCTATTCTAGCACACAGAAGGTTAATTGCCCAGTCTTTAATTAAATCAGTCGTTTTTCTTTAACGTTGTTTGTGGGACTCCATAATAAAGTAAGCCATAAACTTGTCTTCTTTTTATGAGGAGTTTGAGCCTTAAGTTCTCGCTCACACTCCTGTTCCAAAGGCTGATCATGGTAAAAGCTAATTCCTAAAAATACCCTTAATGGGAAAAAAAATGGAATCTTTAGGGATTTTAATGGCAAGTGTTTTATTAACCCACTGTTTAGGGAAAGGTGCTTCGTTTCCAAAATGACTTTTGTGGCAAAACGGAAAAGGCCTCCAGCTGTACTTCTGGCCTTCGGAGGCCCCAAGACAGGGCCTCCATCCCCAGGCTATGCAGGGTACCAGGCTCTCCCCGGGCCTCCTGCCTCACCTGCCCACACTGCTGTCATTTGAGTAGCCACAGGGGTGGGACAGGGCAGCATGCCCCCCTCTCCCAACTGCTGATTTGCTAATCAGCAGTCCAGCCGCCCTGACCCCCTGCTAGGGGCAGCAGTGTTCTCCTATCGATTTCTCCCTGGCCCTCTGATTTCCGATGAGCCTAATCAGCTGTGCAGTCTTTAGTCCTTGCTCCTTGATTTGTCAGGAGAATGAGTTATCTGAGCAGACGCTCTCTGTGATTTGTAGGTTAGAGGACTCAGCTGTACTGCTGTGACCTTTTCAATATTCTGTTATTAGATGGGCTGGCCATTTCAACTTCCTCCTGAACAAAGTGTCTTCCACATGTGCTGAAGAGGAAGAATGGCTAGTTAATCAGAAAACCCAATGCTGAAAAGGTCGGACCAGGGCGGTGGGTATTAACATTCACCGTTTGCATTGACATCCGCAGCCTACAGAGCTTATAACTCACAGGGCTGAGTGGGAACACACAGAGTGATGAGCTTTAGCCTTTAGGTCCTCTCCTCCCCTAACATAGGGATGACTCCCATTCTTACCCATTCTTTATGGGCAACCGAGACTCTTCCAATGGTCTACAAGTCCCTATCTGCCAGGACCTCCAGGCCCCTCCCTTGGTCCATTTCTTACCACCCTTCACTTTACTTTCTAGTCACCAGCCATGTCTCCTATGCTGTACATGCCAGACTCTTCCAGCCTCAGGGCCTTTGCACATGCTGAGCTTAGGTTTGGATCTCTCTTTCCCCAGGTTTCTGCATGGCTCCCTCTTGTTCAACAATCATCTCTCAACTCAAATATTATCTCCTCCCAGAGACCTTCTCAGGTACCCTAGCTATGAAACTTCCCATTGAAACATCACCCTAGTTAGGTTTTGTGTTTTTTTTAGGGTGTTTATCATGTTTCCTACTTGGCTGTTTGTGTGCTTATTTTCTGTTGTACTCTACTCAAATGTAGGCAAGTACAATGTCATGGTTACCCAGGGCTTTGGTACAGTCACAAGTACACAGCAAATACTCAATGAATGCTTATTGACTACTGTGGAGAATTTTTGTGCACCCCCCCCCCCAATTCCTATGCTGAAATCCTAACCCCCAATGTAGCGTTATTAGGAGGCAGGGCCTTTGGAGATAATTAGGTCCTAGGTTTGGAACTCTCATGAATGGGATTAGTGCCCTTTTGAGAAGAGACAGGAGGGCTCGCCTCCTCTCTGTTCTCTTCCATGTGAGGAGACAAGAAGATGGTCATCCACATGCCAGGAAGTGGGCTCTCACCAGACAGAAGACCTGCAGCACCCTGACCTTGGACTTCTCACATCTAGACCTGTGAGAAGAAAGTGTTATTTAAACTACCTAATCTGTGGTATTTTGTTACAGCAGCCTGAACCGAGGCAGAATGAAAGAAACAAGGCAGTTGATTTAAAAAATCTATTTTCAGACTCCTCACTGGTTATTGGAAACTTCCTCCTGCCTGCCTCCTCTCGCCCCCTTCCTGCCCCCTCTGGAGAGGACCCACAGCACATCTGTGACACGAGAAGCCAGGTGGAACCCAGCACCGAGAATTTAACTCCCTGCAGTTATTCATTCAAAGGAACAGCAGTGACTGCCCTAAAATAGAAGTTTCTCATAGAAGCACAAGATCACATTGGAATTTATAGCAATGAAGCCATTTTCAAGATCTCACTCTTGAACTCAGGCCTCCTTAAAGTACTCAGCCTTGCTTGAAGAGGCTCCCCTTCCAAAAAAATCCCACAAGTTCCCTTTGCTCATTTTTGGTGCAGACTATTTTAATTTCGTGAATGATCCACTCAAACCATGGATTTGTACTGGGACGTTGCGATCACACAGTATCAGGACAAGAGGGAGCCATTCCTCTGGTTGCAGGACCCCACTCTGAAGGTCAGTCCTGAGGGTGACTCTGCTCGCTCCTTTTGGGCAGACACAAATGGAGGGTGGCGGCCGCTCCCTCCTGGAAGGGCTCAGCTCAGGGCTGGGCCGCATGAGCAGACCTGACTGCCTTCCTGTTCACAGCGCGCGAGGAGTGGATGCCAGGATGCCCAGGACCATTTGCCCGGTGGTGAGCAAAGACACATCCCAGCCAGTACCCTGCTTCCCTAGGCCGGAGCTCCGTGCCCACAGCCTCCCAAATGGAGTGCGGCAGTTCCAACATGACCTGAAAATGTGTGGGGTTGGAAGAGTTGTCTCTGAAACCAGGAGGAAGGTTTTGGACCAGAAAGAGTCCCTTCAGCCCTAATGTAAAAAAGAGATATTTGCCTGGCGAGCTTTATGCTTAGGACTTTTTTAGGAACCCAACCAAAGCCGCAGTGAAAGGCCTGGGTGGTTCTAATTCCATTCTGAGCAGATGCTGGGGCTTTACGGTCACCGTGTGACAGGTGCCATTTCTCTGGGGGCACTTTTGCTCCAGATTTCGGGCTGCAGCCGGCAGCACCATGTGAACAGCGGGCTCAGCCCTGTGCTCTCTCCTCAGTTCTCCCTCAGCTCGAGGATGAAAGATGCTAAATGTGAGGGAGCCGCATCCCTGCCACGGTGGGGTTTTCTGCAGTTGGCCACACCAGGAGACTGGAATCAAAGATCTGGCAAGTAGAAAAGAAAATTAAAGCTAATGGTTTTAAAGGACCTGCCAGCTATGATCCTTGAGAGAGAACAAATCAAACACAATTCCACAGGTGACATGGGATGGGCCTGAGTAGAAACCTGACACTATTTCACGTTGCATCTGGCTGGATGACTGGAACTTTGGTCTCCATGCTCTGCTGTGGAGAAACCCAGTCTTACCCATCCCCCAGCAGGATGAAGATTCCAGAGCCTGAGACCTTGAAGGAGCCAGGAGACCATCTGGTTTAACCCCACACAGTGTAGGTGGAAACTGAAGAAAGGATCACCCTTGCCTGAGGACAGTCTGGCCTTGGCCCCTAAGCTCGGGGAGGGGACCTCTAAGTCCTGGGAAGGTCCTGCATGACTAATGTTTAGTTGGCCTGCGAGCTTTGGGCCACATCAGCCTATGCTAATATACGACTTATGATGGTGACCCCGGGCTACATAGTTTTAGTTCAAGCTCCCAAATGGCCGGAGACTGTCAGGACCCAGCAGTGGGTTGGCCATGTGCATGTGACTGGACACCAGGCTCAGGTGAGTGTCCCTGGTGGGCCCTACTCCATGTGGGTTCTCACATTATGGCGGGGAGAAGCAAGCGCTGTGCACACAGCCGCTGTGGAAATCTCTGTGTTCTCTGTGCTTCTTCCCTCTGCTGACTCCAATCTGTATCCTTTTGCTGCGACAAGTCACATACTAGTCTAGTGGCTTTTATAAGTTCTGGGAGCCCTAAAATAAATAATCAAGTAGGAGGGTGCTCTTGGGACAGTTAACCTCGCAATGGCTATCACAAGGCAGGGCGACCTTGGTGACTACTCACTCTAGAAACTGAGGTCCAGAGAGCAGAGGGGAGAGCCTGGAGACACCTCAGCCACCTGAAGCCCAGATCAGGCCCCTAGCACCCAAGGGTGTATGGCAAGCAGACGACTGAGATGGAAGCTAACACTCACAGAAACAGAGGCACTGCAGGGATGCCAGCAACCTAGCCCCAAGGGCGGCTGTGCCTGAGCCTTATGGCCAGAGAACATGTTCCTGGCCCCTCCAAACCAATTCCACTAGGCCCTTCCCTTGTGCCCCAACCATGCACACATTGTCAGCTTGTCCTCTGGCCCATTCCAATCATTTCATTTCACCAAGCAAGATCAGTTGGCAGGCTAGGATTTTTCTGGTGCCAACTGGCTTTTTCTGCAAAAGGGGATTTTCTGGCAAACTATACTTTAAGGATACAGTTTTCTTATAGTGGGAGCAGCCAATCTTGAGCCAAATATAGGTGAGAGTGCAGCTGATGGAGAAGCTTCAGTTGCCACCTCCAAGGTGACTTGGGCCACACAGGTGTCTGGTGGGCAGAGCTGCATGGGATCACAGTGCTGCCAGCCTCGGGCTACCCGAGCCTGCCCTTTCCTTGTTAAGGTTAAGCTCTCTGTATCTTCCAAAGCGCAGTGCCCATCAGGCATTTGAGAACTGGCTGAAGAGATTCACGTCTCTTCATAAAACAAGGAGCCAGTTATGCAAGTTGTTGCGTCTGGCAGAGGGCATCTTGCTGACGCACCGCCAGCCCTGGCCACCCGCCAGTGCCTCCCTGGGACTCCTCGGCGGGACGTGGGCTGAGACCCTCCCTGAGACCACCAATGCCACCCAGAACAGGGTGGCAGAACATGGTGGGAAGGCATGGGGAAGTAGCAGGGCACCCCCGCTACTGCACAGGAGAAGGGGACACTGCCTGGCAGGTTTGTCCACAACCACTATGCTGTGAGAAGAAGGCGTCAGGCCCACATCCAGCCCAGCACAGTCCCTGGCACCTGCTTTCTTACTTTCCACAAAAAGCTCAGTTTAGAGGGTCCCCATCTTGACAGGTGGGTGTCTGCTACATGGTGTGATTCTGGAGATTCCAACGGGCATAATGGATGTGAAATGATGCCATTAAATGACACTGCATCACTCAATTTCTTGAACGGACTCTCACCAACCTGGTGACCTGGTATTGGCAGGGGCTTAGCCCTCAGCACCCTCCTCTATCTCCTGTGAACACTCGCTGTGTGTGTGGTCAGCCCCCCTGGCTTTCTCTGGGTCAGCAGCATCTTAAATCACAGCCTAATTATATTCCATCTGCCCCAGTGAGACTTAGCTCTCTGCAGAGGAGGGAGCTAGTTGCTGCCAGAGCTCCCAGCTGGTGGCTGAGGGTAGGATGAGGTAACCTGGGGGATGCCGGCGGTGCAGAGGGTACTCAGATGGGGCTGAAGCCTACCCTTCCAGCCCTGCCACTTTGCTTGGGACAGTCTCATCACTTAGCATCTGGCCCCAGGCCAGCCAGCTAGAGTGAATCACTTGAACTTCCTGGGAGACAGGCACATTAGCCATGGGCACCAAGGAAAAAGAAGGTCTGACTCAACCCTGTAGACAGGACAGTCTGTGCCCAGGGCAAGCTGGTGGTCAGGGACCTGCCTGCCAGGTCTGGTGCCCAGGGTGTGGGAGGGTAAGTGGGTGGCAGGGAGAGCGAACAGAGCTGGGGAGGCTGATCTGGATGCATCTGGGGTTTGGATGCTACAGCTTCACCCGATCGTGATGGAGAATGAGAAAGGAAGAGCTGGAGGAGAGGGAGAACCTGGGAGCGGACATGTGTTGAGGTGCTGGGAGGCCCTCAGAGAAGGTGGCTGTTGCCTTAGGAATGGGGGGAAGGAAAGACCGCCAGAGAGTTCAAAGGAAGAGCCATCACTATTTTGAAGTGACTGGCTCCACGCAGGGACGAGGAGAGATGGGCCCGGGGGATGGGGGGCGGGGAGCTGGGTGCTGAGTCAAACTAGGGCTAAGCAGCTGCAAACAGGATCCTCAGCAGCAGCAAGACCTTTCCCTTAGGCCTGTGATTAGAGAGGAGACTGCTGGCCCAGCTCTGGCACTGGCCCCTGGGGAGCCTCAGGCAATGTTGGAAAGAGGTCCCTGGAGATGGAGCACAGCAGTGGCCCACCATGGCTCTCAGAGGAGCTTGGCCCACCAACCTTCCATGCAAGGAAGCCCGGTGGCGGCGGGGGCGGGGAAGCTCCATGAGATGTGCTTCCTCAACCTGGCCCTCCATATCACGGTGCCAGTCAGCTCTGCCCCCCGCTTCAGGACAGCCTGGAAGCCAGTGTTGCTGCTCACCGCCCACCACGCAGGCGTCCCCCTGAGCATGCTCCACGCCATGCCCTGGCCCTTCAGGTTCTCACAGAACTGAGAGCTGGGCTGGTGAGTGTCCCTACCGCCCCCCGGAGAGAATAAGCAGCATGACAGAGGGGCCTGGAGAAGGCGGGGCTCCACATGGCAGGCTGGGGCTGTCTGGGGGATCCCTGGGGGGCTTGCCACTTGTCTGCACACCCGAAGCACTCCCTGTGTGTGGGCCAGCCTCCAACCCCACAGAACAGTCGCAGCACAACACAAAGCGGTGACGGATGCAAGCACATTCACATCAACTGCGAGACAAGGAGTGTCATCTTCCCCTTTGTTCTCAGCCCCCTTTGAAGTGCCACAGAAAAAGACAGTCACACAGATCAGCCATCACCAGCGCGCTGTTGGTTATGAGAACACCCTTTAAATAATAATAGATTCAGGCTTGGAAAGTACAGTGTGTGTTTGTTTTCCCATGTTCCATAGAAGAGTGAATCATCTGGTATTTCTTCTTCTGACTTATTATTTTTTTAAAAAAGATTTATCTATGCATACAAGAACTGGGGTACAGGCCAGAGGTGTGGGGGGTGGTGAGAAGATTCACTGGAGACAGAGCAGGGAACAGAACAGGCAGACTGACTGAAATACACTGCTGAGGGGAGCAGCGGGCGAGTCAGGAGAGGTCTGCTGCGCCATGTGGGTAGCTCCCTGGCCAGCCAGGAATCAAACCCGCACAGCTTCATAGTGCTATGCTTAACCTGCTGCACCACCAGGGAGGCCCTCTCCTTCTGACTTATTTCACTAGCATCATCCCCTCCAGTTCTGTTCATCTTGTTGCAAATGGCAAGAGTTCATCTCTCTTTATAGTTGAGTAATACACCATTGTGTACATAGACCAACTCTTCTTAATCCAAACCAAAGTTATTTCAATAAAGGGCAGGGGGACAGGGTGGGGAGAAAAGCACTGTGTCCAGCAGACCCTGGGCAAGTGGCCTCAACCTCCCTCTTGGGTACATAACCCGCCCCTTCCTGACAGACACAGCTTTGCAGCCTCTGCTGAGCCTTCCCAGGAATGAGAGGTCCGTGCCCCGTTGCACAGACAACCCCGGCTGTC
Organism: Talpa europaea; assembly: GCF_964194135.1. Classification (NCBI taxonomy): domain Eukaryota; kingdom Metazoa; phylum Chordata; class Mammalia; order Eulipotyphla; family Talpidae; genus Talpa; species Talpa europaea. The sequence goes on from NC_140080.1 coordinate 27,850,606, forward strand.
GGAACACTCACCAATTTATGGTGGAAACTTCTGGACGGGAGAACCTTGACAAGAAGGATTCTTTGGTTTATAATTAAATCTGTGTCCCTGCCACCCACCCGCAGGCCCACAGACTCTTGCAGGGGTGTCCAGGCATCCGCCCCAGGCTTCCAGGTGAAGGCCCTTCATGCCGGGATACAGTTCTCTTTTTCTCCCACCAGGGAAGCAATACTTCATGCTGAGAGATGAGGACCACTGTCAGAAATCTACTGTGCTGCTTTTATTGCCCTATGGGAGGACATATCCCAAAGGCAGGGTCTCCTAGTCTCCACTCCCTAGAGACCACCTGTTTGTCAGAATCTACCCAAGCGCGTGGTGCCAAAAGGAGAACACACAAGTCAGCTTGTGCTGTGTGCTCAGGACCACCTCCTGTGAGAACCTCAGAGGACTGGGCTGTGCTCAGGCCTTGGGATGCTACCCCCAGGCATGCCAACCACCTCCTGCAGCCAGTGGGCACCCAACCTCCTGGCTTCATGGAGGGACTTCTAAAGGTGATAACCAGCCAAAGAGCACAAGACAGAGACTCCACTTCACCCTGCACAGGTTCCAATGGGCACACCCAGTAGGGATGATAAACTGGCTGGAGTGAACGTCAAGTGTGGCGGCATTAGCATCACTTACTGGGGGACTGACAGGGACAGGGCTCCAGACCTCTGGAAGGTTCCAGAAATTGGCATTTCAAATGGGGATTTTAATGGTGGAAACGACTTCTAAGTAGGGAGATGTGGAAATTCACGGCACCGGCGAGCAGGGCATTCTTTTTCATTGTGACAGCGGCTCCTTGTTCCAGGCTCCCCGCCCGCCAGCCGGCCCCTCACAGAGCAGCGTGGCTGACCTGCCAGGGAGGGACGTGGGATAAGCCCGGGCTCTGCCATCATCAGATGTTCTACTGCCTTTAAGGGATCACGCAGGGAGCTGTCCACACCTCAGTCCTGGGCCCTGGCAAGTTACAGGGACAGGGAAAGTCTGTCCCAGTGGGTGACTCCTCCTCGAGACATAGCCAAGAGATAACACGACACCCACAGGACAGCAACAGAAGGATCCTGAAACCGCAGCATCAAGCACTCTCTGTCTGGCCCCCACAGTGTGAGGCTCATCTCCATGTTGGCTGAGTAGAGCCCCTCACAGAGTTCAGAGACACCCCCACCCCACCCAGGAAGCACAGAAGCCTCCCCCTGAAGCTGTACTTCCCTCATGCAGCAGCTCAGATCAAGGGGCCCAGGCACCTGCTTCTCCTGGACCTGAAAAGGAGGTGTTGGGGCAAGAGGACCCTGAGCCTGGGGTGGTAACTTAAGGTGATTTCACAAACTCGGGGAAGGTCCTCCTGCACCCACGCTCCCCCAACTGTCCCAGGCCCACTGGCCCAGGCACAAGACTTTGGTTTATAATGAAGGCACTTGTGCAAACTCTTCTATCCACTGATGGAAACAAGTTTATCTACGTGAAGGTCCTTTGGCGGAGAGTCCATGTCAGGGCAGAGCTGGAGGGAGGAGGGCAAGGTCTGAGCATGGGGCCTGAGTCCAGGCTGCACAGCTATGCAGAGAGGCTCTATTCTACCGTCTCGTCTCTTAAGACGTGAGTTGTGCAGATGGAATGTCCTCTAAATATTCTCCCTTCTAGACAGACACAGCGACAGCAGCACCATCCTAGTTAAATATGGACCCTTGCCATCATGCTCATGGTAGAAAGCTGAACTAAACACCCCATCAGTATTTCAGGCCTGTGGCTGCTGGGCAGCATGGGGCCATGACTGAGGGAGATCTCTGAGACCCGACATTTTTGAGCTGGAAGGAATCTCAATGCCATTAAAGTCATCATTTATAAATGAGTGAGTTGGGTCTCCCCGGTGGTGCAGGGGTTAAAGTCTCAGTGCTATTAAGCTTTTACCAGCCACACAGCCTGAGTTCCATCCCCAGCCAGGAAGCTACCCACATGGCGCAGCAGACCTCTCCTGTCTTGCCCGCTGCTCCCCTCAGCAGTGTATTTCAGTCAATCTGCCTGTTCTGCTCCCCACTCTGTCTCTGGTGAATCCTCTCACCCCCCCGAACCTCAGGCCTGTAACCCAGTTATTATATGCATAAATAAATAAAAATAAATCTTTAAAAGAAAGAGTTGAGCTTCTTGAGTGAGCGGCACATATATAACCAAACACACACTTTAAAAGATGAAGCACAACCACAGGGACACAGCCTGCTTCTCCTGCAGGCTTCTCTGCTGACTTGACCTGCAATGATCTTGCACATGCACCACCTGTCCTACCTGCCTGGAGCCCTTTGCCCAAGGAAGTGATGACCTGAATTGTTGCGTGAAGGAGAGATCAGATTATAAAGTGCTATGGGGAGCTGTGTACATGGGAATACACACACACACACACAGAGAGAGAGAGAAAAAAAAGTCTCTAAAGTTCCATACCAAAATATTATCCATGGTTCTTTCTTATTTTTCTTTTTTGTGCTTTTCTGTATTTCCTAAATTGTCTGCAAATAATACCTAATATCTTTGTGGTCAGAAAAACAGCAATAATAAAAAGAAAGCCATGAAAGTTACTTTAAAAAAGCCAATAAAGGGCCTCCCCGGTGGTGCAGTGGGTTGAGCACATCACTGTGAAGCTGTCCGCAGCCTCTGCAGCATGGGTTCGATTCCTGGCTGGCCAGGGAGATTCCCACATTGCGTAACAGACCTCTCCTGTCGCGCCTGCTGCTCTCCTCAGCAGTGCTTTTGGTTCATCTACCTGTTCTGCTCCCCACTCTGTCTCTGGTGAATCCACTCACACTCCTGTGCCTCTGGCCTGTATCCCAGCTCTTGTATAAATAAATAAATCTTAAAAAAAAAAACAAAAAAACCTGTTATCTCCTTTGCTTAAAAAAAAAGCCAATCAAGGTTTTTCTGTCTTGATTGATACATCAAAGTCTCCTACTAGCTCCCCATTGTCAGAATAGCTGGAACATCAGCAAAAGCACGCAAGGAAAACAAGCTGGTAGGGAACAAGTGTTGGAGGAGCTTCAGAGTAGGTGTCCCTTTGTGACAAAAATGTCCCTTCCTTTGTTATTGCGCCTGCCAGGAAAACTGATCCATTACAGGCAGCTTCCAACAGCACCTGCCTGTCTGGAAACCTGGATTTTTACCCCGTCTGCATCAGTCATGCACTCTAAGGTTAATTTGTTTCTCTTGCATTGACACAGTTAAAAGTGGGGTCAACCCTTGTGAGAAAGAGGAGAGCCAGCAGAAAGTGTTAAGATTGTCTGAAACAACCACAGCCTAGAGAACGACTTACAGCTGGTGTCAAGTGGTGTTCAGAGTAAACGGAGAGAGACTATGTCTGTGCAAAGACACGGCTGTGCAAAGATTTCAATCCTTTTGGAATTAACCCATAGATTCAGTGTAATACCTCCAAGCAGGCATGTGCGTATGTGCTCACATACCTGACAAGGAGATTCTACAGTCTAAGGTACAAATGGTCAACCATCTTGGTCTCAAGGAGGAAGGAAAAGGGCTTGCCCTCTGAGACAACACTTAAAGGTCCAGGAATGAAGACAGGGTGGTTGGTGTAGAAAAAGATCAACAGAACAGAGCAAAGGGCTCCACAAGAAGCCCCTGAAAATAGGAACTTGCTCCAGGACGGAGGTGTCATTGTTGGTCCCGGGGCAGGGGGAGAGGGTGGAGCAGATGAACCTTTTAAGAGAGGATGCTAGCACAAGTTGGGTTCCAAGTTAAAACAAAGAGCCATCAGGGGCCTCCCTGGTGGTACAAGGGGTTAAGTGTCAGCATTATGAAGCTATCCACGGCCACTGTAGCACAAGTTCGATCCCCGGCCAGGGAGGTGAACCACATGGCGCAACAGACCTCTCCTGACTTGCCCTCTGCTCCTCTCAGCAGTGTGTATTTTAGTACTTCTGCCTGTTCTGCTCCCCACTCTGTCTTTGGTGAATCCTCTCACCTCCGACACCTATACCTGAGCTCTTGTATGCATAAATAAATTTTAAAAAACCATCGAACTAGGCCTATCCTTTATACCATTCGGAAAAAAAAATTACTTCCGGGTTGACTACAAAATAAACACGGGTTCCCTTCTCTGATGGAGGCAGGAAGCATTCTAGGAGCAGATCTCCAGGAGCTCCTGCCAGGCTCATTCCCAGGGAAACAACCATCACTGGTAAATAATTTAAAACCAAACTCAATTACCTAGAGAGCTCAGTAATTGTCCTAAGGGCATATGACCTGAGAAGAAACTTTTTTTTCAAGAAAAATTAACTAAATGTGCTGGCTCAGCGTGAAGGACACGCCACCTGAGTGAAGTGGCCTGGAAGGCAGCGCCTTCTCTCCCACTCTCAGTCAAGATCAACAACATCTCCCTGGGGAGGAGCCCAATATTGTCATCCTCCTGGCTCCACACTGCATAGACTAAATTCCAGGCAGGTGCTACTTTTTTCTTCCATCCAACTCTGACAAGGCTGGACAGAAGTTCTACTGTGGCAAGGCAGGTCCCAGATGCTGGCAGCCAGCTGTCCCAACTGCTGCTCAGGACAGAGTTTCATCTGCTGAGAGAAACAAGCAGAGACCAGAGCTCTCCTCCATTCTGTGCCTTACTTACCCTTCAGGAGTGCTGTTCTGAGAGGTCTGGGTGTTTATTCCTGCCCTGGGGCTTGGGGTTGGGGATTATGCCCAGCGGCAGAGGCAGGCCATAAAGATGAAGTAACTGACTTTATTTGGGACAGAGTTCAAACCAAAGGGCACTCTTACAACAATGGAGATTTTGGTGACAAGCAGTTAAGAGGAGGCTAGTAGCTCTATGAAGCCAATAAGCTAGACATAGTCTGACCAGTTCATCAGGGAAGAAAATGTGAGGGTCAGAGAAAGGTGGGACACCACTAAACACAGCCACATATGTATACTGGGTGTACCAGAAGCAAGGGGTAAAGAGGAAGGAACAGAAAGAATATTTGAAGTACTGATGCCTGAAAATATCCCAAATTTGATGAAAAGCATTAATCTACACATCCAAGAAGCTCTGGGAAGAATAAAACAAAGAGATCCACATGCTGACACATCATAGTAAAATTGTTCAAAGACAGACAAAAATTGAAAGCAGCAGGAGAAAATAACTCCTTGGGTACAAAGGAGACCCCAATATGATAACAGTTGACTTCTAATCAGAGCAATGGAGGCTAGAGGCAGCGGGATGACATACTCCATGGCTAAAAGGAAAACAGCCCTCCACAGAGAATGTTATAGCCAACAAAACTATTTTTCAAAAATGAAGGGGAAATAAGGACATTCCCAGATAAACAAAAACAGATCATCGGTTGCTGGCATACCCACTTTACTAGAAATACTAACGGAAACTCTAGAGCCTGAAAGCCAGTGACCCCAATAGAAATTTCAATCCACACAAAAAATAAAGGACACTGATGAAGATAATTATGTGGTTATACAAGACAGTATAAATATATTTCTTCTCAAGCTGATTTAAAAAGCAAGTACGTAAAACCATATAACTGGATTATATATAATGTTATGTAATTGTGACAAAAATGTAATATATTTGACAATAACAGCACAAGGGAGGTGGGAGGGTGCAAAATCTATTGGAGGAAGGAAATGACACCAAATGGTAACTTAAATGCACAGAAACAATGAAGAGAATCAGAACTGGCAATAGGGTAACACGGCAAGTTCTATAAATACATACTCGTTCTCCTTCTCCCAACTTCTTTAGATGACATAACATTATATAAAGTAACAATTATTACAATGTATTGCTGGATTTGGAACATTTATAGATGCAACATGTATTACAATAATAGCAGAAAACAGGAAGAGTAAGTAGAGGTGTACAGGAGTAACACTCTACATCTCACTGGAATTCAGGGTGAATCTGAAGTAGATTCTGACAAGTTAAGATGTATATATATGGTCAGTCCTAGGGCAACCATTAAGACTATCACTACAAAATACAGTAACATTTCACTGAATGACTTAAAGTACTATGCCAGAAAAAATTCACTTAGTGCAGAAGAGAGCAGTAAAGGAGGAAGAGAGGAACAAATATAAAAAGATATGTAGAAAGCAAAACAAATTGTCAGCTGTGAACGCAACTACATTGGTAATGATGGTAAGTATGAATAGGCAAAGCAATCCTATCAAGATAGAGATTGTATGACTGTATGACAGCATGAAAAAAACAAGATCCAACAGTTGTTTACAGAAGACACATTCTAAAATCAAAGATAAATAGATTGAGAGAAAAGGGATGGAAAAGGAATAATAACAATGGAAAAGGAATAGTAACAAAGCAAAGGGGTGGAAAAGGAATAATAACAAAGCAGAAGTTCAATAAAATAAACTTCAAAACAACACGTCACTAAAGAAACAGGAACATTTTTAACATTACAATTACTACCCCTAATGTCAGAACCCCAAAATACATGAAGCGAAGAATGACAGGAGAAGGGAGAAAGAGATAATTCAGTAGTAGGAGTAGATAATTCAGTAGTAGGAGTTGGAGGCATCAACCCCACTTTTTTTAATTTATTTTTTAATTTTTATTTTTTATATTTTTATAAGTCTTTCTAGTTTATTTCGCTGAGCATGATCCCTTCCAGCTCCACCCATGTTGCTGCAAATTGCATGTGTTTATCTTTTTTGATGCTGAGTAATATTCCATTGTGTGTATGTACCACATCTTCTTGATCCAGTCATCTATTTTTGGGCATTTGGGTTGTTTCCATAGCTTAGCTATTGTAAATTGTGCTGCTATAAACACAGGGGTGCAGGTGCTCTTTGGAATTAATGTTTCTGTATCCTTTGGGAAACCCCACTTTTAATAATGGACAGAAAGTCAAGGAATAAGCTATAATAGGACAGAGAAGACTTGGACGACACTGGACATTTAGAGCCAGGAGACCTCAATTGAACATTCCAGCTAGCTTCAAGGATGCACATTGCTCTTCAAATGTGGGTGGTACACACCATAGGCTAGACTATATCTAGACCACAAAACAAGATTTAATGCATTGAAGATGACTAGAGACATAGAAAGTATGTTTTCCTATAACAATGGAAAAATATTAGAAATCAATATCAAAATTCGAATTTGGAAATACATAGATATGGAAATTAAAACACCCCTAGTTAACGAATGTGTCACACAGAAAACTTCACAAGGGAAATCAGAAAATGTTTTGAGATGAATGGAGTATAGGTAAAGGAGCATTTAGAGCAGAATGAATTAACAGCTATAAGTGCCTACAATAAAAAGGGAACAAATGTGAAATCCATGACTTAACCTTCCACCTTAACAGAAAAGCAAACCAAATCTAAAGTAAGCAGAGAAAGGACATAGTAAAGAGTAGAGTCAAAATCAGTGAAATAGTGAGAAGAACAGGATAGAGAACATCAACAAAAACAAGAGTTGTTTACTTAAAACAATGAACAAAATGGACAAAACTTTTAGCTAGGCTGAAAAGAAAAACACAGAATGTGCAAATTACTAAAAGCAGGAATGACACAGGGGCTATAACTACTGACTTTACAGAATAAAAATTATTATCAAGTAATATTATGAACCATTATGTGCCCACACATAAGATAAATGAAGTACTAGACAAATTTATAGAAAAACACAAACTACTAAAATGGACTTAAGAAGCAACAGGAAATCTGTACTAGTAAAGCTATTATTTAAAAATTTTCCCAAAGAGAAAAGCTTAGGACCAGATGGATTCACTGGTGAATTCTACCAAAGAATATCAATTCTTCATAAACTTAAATATAACATAGAAGGAATGATTCCCAACTCATTTTATGAGGCCAGGGTCAACCTCACACAAAATCTAAACAAAACATCACAAAAAGTGAAACTACTGACTGATATCTTTTATGATTATAGAAATGCAAAAAGAATACGAACAAATCAAACCTATTAAAATATAAAAAGGGATTATACACCATAACCATATGGGATTTATATCCAAGGTTGTAAATTTGGTGCAATATATGAAAAATCAAAGTTACATGATTATAAAAAAATCACACAGAAAAAGAATGAAACCACATAATCATCTCAATAGCCACAGAAAAAGCATGTGATAATAGCTAACACTCCTTTTTGATAAAAACACTCAACAAAGTGGGAATAGGACGAAACTTCTCCATCTGATAAAGGGCTATGGAAAACCCACAGCTAATGTCACACATGATGGTAAAACTGCATGCTTTCCCCTCTGATCAGTGAAAGACAAGGTTGTCTACTTCGGCCACTTCTAGTCAGTACTGGGCTGGAGGTTACAGCCAGGGTAACCAGTAAGACAATGAAATACAAGGCATTCAGATTAGAAAGCAAGAAGTAGAACTATCTATATTTAAACTCACATTATCTTTTATAAAGATAATCCCAAATCATACAATAAAAAACTATTAAAACTAATAAATGAGTCAGGCAAGTTTGTGGGATACAAGGCCAACATACAAAAATCATTTGCATTTCTACACATTAGCAGTAAACATTCTGAAAACAAACATGAAAACAATTCCACTTAGAACAGATTCATAAGAATAAAATAATTAGGGGTAAACTTAACCAAAGAAGGGCAGAAGTTATGCTGCAAAAATGACCAAGAATGTTAAAAGAAATTAGAGAAAACCAAAATAAATGGAAAGATGATGCCCCACAGTTTTTGAACAAAAGACTTAATACTGTTGAACTGGCAACATTTCCCAAACTGATCTACTCATTCAATGCAATACCCATTAGAATCCCAATTGGTTTCTTTGTGAAAATTGATACGCTGATCTGAAAATTTCTATGAAAATGGACAGTACCCTGAATAGTCAAAACAATCTAGCAAACACACATGAAAGTTGGAGGATTTGCACTTTCTGATTTCAAAACTCACTACAAGGCTGCAGCAATCAAGACAGTGTGGTACCAGCAGAAGGGAAGACATAGAGATCAAGGAGATAGAAATGAGACCTTATAATCATGGCTCATTGGTTTCAACAAGAGGGTCAAGACAGGGCTCCCTAGTGGCACAGGCAGTTGAGCACCGCCCTGTGAAGCTGGCCACAGCCTCTGCAGCTGTGAGTTCGATCCCACTGACTAGTGAGAATTCCACATGGCACAGCAGACCTCTCCTGTCTCACCAGCTGCTCCCCTCAGCAGTGTATTTCATCAGTGTGCCTGTTCTGTTCCCGACTCTATCTCTGGTGAATCCTCTCACCCTCCCGTACATTTGCCGGGTTCTTGAATAAATAAGTAAATAAGTAAATAAATAAATAAATAAATCTTAAAAAAAAACTATTAAAAAAAAGAATGTCCATCCTTAAAAGGAAACAAGTGAAAAGTCAAAACACCAGCAGAAAAATATATTTGTAACAAATATGATCAAATAATAAGTATCCAGAATACATGAAGAACTTCCACAAATCAACACAAAAAGGGACCAACAACTGAAAAGAAAAATGTGCAAAAGACTTAGGTAGATGCTGCAGAGAAGGGGAAATCAAAACAAATGAAACGAGGCCCCATAATCAGGAAAGCATTAATTAAAACCACCATGAGATCACATTTTGTAGCCATCAGGGTAGCAAAACTTGCAAATGTTCAGGCAGCTGTCATACGTGGTAGTGACGTGAAGTATGGAATGCTCAAACAGGGGAAACAGCTGTTTCCAGGAGAAACAGCCAGTGGTTTCGGAACGAGCATGTCCGTCCTTAGCAAGGCGAAAGAAGCACACCTAGGGACACACCTCGGGGAACTCTTGCCCAAGACCCCAGAAGAGACAGATGAGAAGGACCCCATGGCAGGCACGGCTTGGACTCACCCTGAAGGGGACGGGGGTGGGGTGGGATGGAGGGCTTCAGCAGGAGAGCCGACAAACTGTGGTTTACGCGATCGGGACTGTCAGCAGCGCAAGCCGGCCGTCTCCAGCTATCGTCAACAAGGATGAATCTTACAGCTTGATGCTGAGTAAAAGCAGCAAATCAAAAAGGAATGTATATACCAGTTTCATCTGTGACAGTCAAAAATAGGCAAAAGCAAACCATGCTTAGACACATTCAGATGAGAATGTGAGGAGAAGCCAGAGTGGTGGACCCGGGAGCCCCAGGAGGGTCGCCTCCAGGGCAGGGAGGACAGCGAGAGTAGGGAGGCCACCAGGGAGGACGTGTTCGAAGCACAGCCTAATTGCTGAAATATGACTTCTCCTAAGGATTATTTCATTGCACATACAATTTTAGCTCCCCTTCCATCTCCTGGTCACACTGCATACTAAAAAATGAAGGAAAAGTGACCACTGGCTTCCTGTCCCTCCTAGGAATATACCTGCGGGTCAGCACTGCTGGTGGGAACCCCCAAGTATCAGGGCGTCTGACTGGAGAGGAACAGGGACCCCCGGCACATTCTGCTGCAGGTGGCCCCGGCATGTGAGACCAGAGCTGAGCCTGGTCACAAGGCTTTCACAGTCCCGGCTCTGCTTTGCTATGGTCCACCGTGAGCTGCTCCACTGACCAAAGTGAAACCAGCGTTCTTTGGCAGCACCTCCCCACCTCCCTGCTCCCTCCCTCCCTTCCTGAGCAAGTGTAGACTGCATGCTTCCTCCCTGCCAGGCCCAGGACAGGGCAGGAGAAACCACCTGGTGCCAAGGGTTACCTGTTATCTCCCAATGAATTGATTGCGATTGTGCCAAACGCTAGAGGAAGATGCAGGCTTCTCCACACTCTCACGCCTTCAACCGGGCCCATACCCAGCCCCCGCACAGAAATCTCGAGAACAATGTGAAGTCTGCACTTCTTGTCTATGAAATATTAAATTTTGTGGATATTCTTAAACACTGGGAGGCTGCTGGGAAGTGAAATGTGGTCATTAGGAAGTATTTGTATATGACTGATGTAATTGCTTTTGTTATGCAAAAAATTTCAAATTGCTGATAGGAAAGTTAAGAGAACAGCTTTTTGTGGCTTCATTATTCCACTTACTGGTATTCAGGTTGCCAGGCGGGCATAAGTGAAATGTAGATGGAATAACCAGGCGGTACCAGAACGGCATGAGCAGCTGCCTTCTTCTGGAGCAGCCGAGTGGTAGCCCATCAGCCCTTAGGTTCTGCCCGACTTACACCCTCCTGGGGACTTTCCGAAGCACCACAAGGGCTTGGGCATTCCGGAGAACGCGGTGCATTGTTTCTCTGGGGCGCCCCACTCAGAATACGCTCCAATGGGAGCCCACCTGTCCGTTTGGAGATGCGGTCTCACAAGAGACTTTGACGAAAGGGTGGGTGGGAATGGAGCAGCCACGGTGTTGGGAGGGTCCCCGTGATCACGCTGGCCAGCCTCCTGATGGCGTGGGGTGTAGAGAGTGAGGAGCACACGGTCATGGGTTGGGGGGGTGCTGTTACTGCAGCACCACGTGCCAGGCCTCTGAAGCCACAGCGGGAATAAATGTCACCTACCGGGGACCCTGGCTCCTATCACCCCTCCCCCTCTTGCTTTACACTGGCGGTGAGAATACTGAGAAACAACTCACGGGCTCCTTGAGTTAGACACTTATTTATAATGCAGGCAGTGACTGAAATACAGGAGAGAGGGATTGCTCCAACCAGGCATAAGCGTGCTGGGCCTGTGGAGCCGACAAGGCTCACACACAGAGAGCTCAGACAGCAGGGGTCCCGCCTCACTGGGCGCCGCCTCCAGAGCAGCTGGGCAATTCGCTACTTCAACCAGGCCCAGTGCTGGAGAAACTGGCTAAGTCCTCAAAAAGTCAAAACTAGTAGCTGGTGCCGTGCAGCACGCCCTCTCAGCTCGGGGAGGGACATTTGTAACCACTTGTTTTAGATACCGCGAGCACACCCAAGGCAGACTCCTGGGGAGGGGGGGAGTCGCACGAAGGGGCTGAGAAGATGAGGGGGAGGTGAGGCAGCAGAGGAGGGGCAGAGGGAAGGAGAAGGGGACAGAGACACCTTGATGACACGTAGACGGGTGTGGACAACCTCCACCCCGAATCTGGCGTCCTTGGGCTGGACCAGACATCACTCCCTGGCCACTGTCGGAGTGACAACCTCGTCCCCCCACAGCAGGCCCAGTCCATTCTGACTGTGCCCATGCTGAGCTTCCCATGCCCCCCAGACACAGCCTCTCCTGTGGCTTAGTTCTACCCCTGTCCCATCACCCCTGGAGTGCAGATGCCAATGGGCTCCTAGCAGGGGCTCCCCATCACCACATGCAAGGGAAAGGGGAACAGCCCTTTCAAGGACCACGGACGAGGTTTAGATAGCACAGCCCTCTCTTGCTAAAATTCTCCTGGGTTTCCAGACTCCCAGCCTGGCCCTCTGAGACCCTGAGGTTCCCTTGGTGAGAACCCCCAGCCACAAGGTCTTCAAAATGGTGGGGGGTGGGAGAGCGGGCCCCATAAGAAGGACATGTCCTTTCTTGGGTCAGGCAAAGATATCTGTCAAAAGCAAACCTCAGTCCCATTCAATGACAAGCCAGTGCCCTGGAAGGCGTTTTTCTTCCATTGACTTCAGTCATGTAACTGTCTGTCTGACCGACTGGCCCCTGGGAGCTCTGGGAGAACAGGAGACATCCCATCACTCAGCTTTGGGGCTGCCTCAAACATTGGCTCTGTTAATTGGCTGCTGCCTTATTAAGAGGCGGGTCTCCCGCTGCACCTCTCATTACCCATTTGCAGGAGGAACAACTGCTCCTGGTCTCACCCCCCACGCGCCAGTGAACCAAGGCAGCTGATTAAATACTTTGATTTCTGTTTCTCTGAACCTGGCAGCTCGGCCACCCGAGGAGTGCGGTTCCCAGACAAAGGCATCCTTGGAAGGCACACTCTGCTCTAATCAGCAGCCTTTGTGCCCCGCCACCAGCTCCTGCCATCTGCGTAGCTTTCTGTGCGACCAAACATCCACTAACAGCCACAATGCCTTCGTTCCCTTTGATTGTCCCCCCTCAAGTTTGCATCTTATCTCATTTGAGTTTTTAAGTGTAATTTCAAACAGTTATTGTTTAAACTCTTAAACTCGTGGCAGAAGAGAACTTTACCAAGAAAACAGCCACTCACAGGCGGCAGCTCCAAGGCTGCAGCGGAAGGAGGGTGGGAATGTCTGGGCTCAGTGCTGCTCCCCCAACCTCCTGTGGAACTCCTGGGTGCTGGATGGAAGAAGGGGTGCAGCTCAGGGGAGGCAGGTACCTTAACTCCCAAGATCTCACCTCTTGCCTAAAGCCAAGGACGTGGACAGAGGGGTGAGCGGCACCCCTCTGACTGCACATCTGAGCTACATTTCACTTCTGTGCCAGCATTCTGCCCCCTAGATCCCTTCCATTGACTTAAGTGGGGTGCACCCCTGACAAAGTGCTGGCATGTTCGCAGGGCTGTTTGGGGCCTGGCCCAGATGAGATGCTCAGCTCCTGTTCATAGAAACCCCTCATGCAGTCCTACCCCACAATAGCTAGACAAGGCCTGAGGAAGCTGGAACAAACTGGGGGATCAGAAGTGCTAGGTAATTTTATGTGTCAACTGGCTGTGTCACACTGTCCAGACAGGTGATCAAACATGATCCTAGGTATTTCTTTCTTTCTTTCTTTTTTAAAAAAGATTTATTTATTTATACAAGCACTGGGGTACAGGCCAGAGGCGTGGGTTAGGGTGAGAGAATTCACCAGAGACAGAGCAGGGAAAAGAACAGGCAGAAGGACTGAAGTACACTGCTGAGGGGAGCAGCAGGCGAGACAGTCTGCCTTGCCATGTAGGAGTCTCCCTGGCCAGCCGGGAATCAAACTGGCCCTGCAGAGGCTGCAAACAGCTTCACAGAGCTGCATTCAACCTGCTGTGCCAACAGGAGGCCCTATCCTAGGTACTTCTGTAAGGGTATTTTTGGATGCTATTAACATTTAAATCAGCAGACTTTGAGTAAAACAGATTGCTCTCCATAAATGCAGGTGGGCCTCATCTAATCAGTTGAAGGCCTGAATAGAGCAAAACAGCCCAACCCCCTCTCAAGTAAGAAGGTATCCTCCAGCAGATGGCCTTCAGAACTGAATCAGAATACTGGCTTCTTCTGGGTCCCCAGCAGCTGACCCAGCCTGAGGACTTGGGATTTCATAGCCTTTAAAATCATGTGCGCTAATTCCTTATACTTTATCTCTTCCTATAAATACACGTCCTTTTTCTCTGGAGAAACTGACTAATATAGCAGAGGTAGGAAGTGGGGCTGACTCTGCTAACCCAAAAATGTTTGAGCGCCTCTTCAGTGAGAATGGCAGGTCTAGAGGCAGTGTGTTATTCACACTGAACCCCCCTCTCCAGACTTCCCACAGATCTTAGGCTCCCTATACCCGCTGGTGGGCAAGTCCTCTTAACTTTTCCTTCTACTCACAGAGCTCTCGCTCTTTGACCTTGGAAAGGCACCCTGTCCATCCAGGCCAGAAGCCTGGACATAGCCCCCACCTTCCCTGCTGCACATGTAATCAATCTGCTAACATTTTTGGGTTAGCAGCCCTGCCTCCTACCTCTACTATATTAGTCAGTTTCTCTGGAGAAACAGGACACGCATTATAAAGATGCATTATAAGGAATTGCCACGTTTATTCTTCCAGAATTGTTCTCTGGCTGTGCACTCGCCTCATTCAGGCTTCCACATATGTCTTCAGGGTGCTTTAAAAGCTCCCCTTCCCGACTCCAGGGGTGACACTGGGTGATGGTTCTACATACCAGTCAGACTGGTCAAAACCCTAAAATCCTGCTGTGCTCTCAGTGTGATCTTCAAGGTCAGCCCTGGCTTGTCAAAGCCCCACCCTACACTCTGCCCTTGAAACTCATATTTGGGGAAGTAACATTTGGTTTATGGGTTCACACCTTAACCCTTGGCCTAGAAGGCCTTTACCCTCCATCTCTGCCTAAGTCGTTGCTACTCAGCATTTAGTACGCAGTCCGGACAGCACCTCCTCCTGGAGGCCTCCTGGGTTCCTTCCACAACAGCTTGGATGTACTCAACCCCCCCTGATTTACAGGCACCTCTGCTGTAAGCTCCCCAAGGGCGGGCCATACCACACTCCCCTGGCATCTCCAGCCTTGAACTAGGCTGGCACATGGGAACTAGGTGCCCAGCATTGTTTACCGAAAAAACGAAATGCTGAGTTGTTGAAAGCTGCCAAGTCATAAGTGGACAAGATTTAAGAATCACAGATTGATCTAACTGATCCTGAAACATGAGAGTGGAACCTGTTGCAGACAGGCTGGGAGTGTGACGAACAGGTGGAGGAAGCAGCATATCCCCAGCGCTGCTCATGGCTTCCTTCCTGAGGGGCGCTGCAGAAGCCCTTCCCTGGTCACTCCTGTTCCCAGCCCTTTACCCAGCACTGCCGTGTGGGGCTGCCCACAGCTCCTGTGGCTGCACCGGGCACTGGCCAGCGCTTGGGTCATCACAGAGACAGAGG
Source organism: Talpa europaea (assembly GCF_964194135.1). NCBI lineage: Eukaryota > Metazoa > Chordata > Mammalia > Eulipotyphla > Talpidae > Talpa > Talpa europaea. Next base: position 27,866,077 of record NC_140080.1, read on the forward strand.
CAGGCAGAGTGGATGCAGCAAAGACAACAGAGGAACAGATTCCTTTTCTTTACAAAGGAAGAGGTTCAACATTCCTCCCTGAGTCAAGACTGGTTAACAGCAAGGTTTCCTCCAGAGAAGCATGAACACTGGCGCAACCTGCCACGTTCAGCAGCCACTGTGGTGTGCTTAAACAGTCTGATGATTTCCAAGGTTGTTTTCTTATTAATTAGAAAAATATTTTCCCCTACAAGAGATGTGGCATAGCTCTAGGAGCAAAGACAACATGTGGCTTTTAACAAGTCAGCAGCCAGGTAGCCCTGCATCTCAGCTATAGCCCCTCACTAGCTGGGCGTCCTGGGGGAGTCACTACCACTCTCCCAGCCTTGGTTTCCTCACCTGCCATGCAGGGATAGTAGTGGTCTTACCACGGACGGTGGAGGCCGGAGGGCTGCAGGAGGATGAAATGCGATAAAGCGCATTGAGGGCCCAGCGTGCGTCCAGCGTGGATCACCGGCTTTTTACATTAGTTGTTACACTGCCTGTCATTTCCATCCAATTTCTAGTCTTAAAAACAGTGAGAAGTTGGGCCTCCCTGGTGGCGCAAGGGTTAAGACGCAACCTATGAAGCTCACCGCAGCCTCTGCAGCATGAGATCGATCCCCGGCCAGGGAGCAACCCACATGGCACAGAAGACCTCTCCTGTCATGGCTGCCGCTCCCCTCTGCAGTGTATTTCAGTCATTATGTCTGTTCTGCTCCCCACTCTGTTTCTGGTGAATCCTCTCACCCTCCCATACATCTGGCCTATACCCCAGGTCTTGTATGCATAAATAAATCTTAAAAAAAAACAAAAAACAAAAAACAACACAGTGAGAAGTGTAAAGTCACAATAATTTGCTGCAGATACCGGTGATTTTACTTGCAGCCAAGTCCCTGTGGGCCTGTACCCACGGAATCAGGAGCGGCCTTCGCTTTGAGCTGCTGCTTCTCCAGCCTCCAGACACATGCGTTCAGGGCCATCTTGTTTCCTGACAACTGTTTCTCTAAATGAGCACATGGGCTCCTGCTGGCATTTCTCATAAGAGAGCAGGCACACTCCCCGGCGCTGGACTTGCGCCTCCTCTAGTTCCTTCTGTTAGATCTTCCCCATCCACAGGCCTGTTTGCCCAAAAGCCACAAAATTTTACAGTGAAAAGTTGTTAAAACTTCCCCACTGTTAGGAGAGTGTTTACTGAAATAAACCTGGCATGTGAACAAGCTCTCTATGCTCTTGTGTGCTGGAGGCTGGGGCTGTGGGTGAAGCTGGAATGGGGGGGTCTCCCTCTGTGAATGAAGCATCCTGCTCGCCCAGGAATGAGCACTTTGTCTCCTTGTGACACGCCCCCCCTTGCACATCCACGTGGAGCCGGGGCTTAAAGGCAGAATGTGTGTGAATGTGACTCATTTCATGCCAAGGACGAAAAATGACAGAGCTCCATGGCTGTGCGGACTCCACATTCTACCGTTTCCCTTTGGGGGAGCACATGTGGACAGCTAAGACATGGTGGCCTGTCACGTGGAGGAGGAGGATGTGCCACGGTGACAGCAAAGTAGTGGCAGTGGATCATCGCACCTGCTGCTGCCTTTCTACCTGCCCTCCCCCCTCCTGCCCACCCCCATGTTATTCAGTCCTGGTCACTATCCGAGTTTGTGTCAATCTCTCTCCTCCCAGGAAAGTCCCTCCTAACTGCCAGAGTGGCCGGCGGGCATTAGTGAGCATAAAGACAGGTCTCACGCCACCACTAACCAGCTCGGTAACTGGGCTAGTTATCTGGCCTCCTTTTTTGGCACTCGGTGAAATGCCAACAAGGATGAGAATTAGGCGAGATCGTGCCTATAAAGCATCTGGTGGGTGGGAACGCTCAATGGGAGGGGGCCATGGTCATGTTGACCCCACCCCAATGGCCACTGCCTTTCCCACTGTGCATGACTCTGCCCCCTGGCTCCTGGCTATATCAGGGTTCTGAGCTCAACCTCCACCTCCCAAGTGCCAGCTCTTTGGTCCTCTTTGGCAAACAGGGCTCAGCTCTCATGCATTTCCATTTCACATACTTTCAACTGGAACATTAGCATCAAGAGCCCAGGTCTTCCAACCTGCCCTGGCCATGTGACTGACACTCTGGAATGTGCAGCCACTCCGAGGTCATCATCACTCAAGGAGGACACCCTGTGCCACATCACAGTCTTCTAGTCCTCACAATCCAGGTGTGCTTCCTGGAATGTGACAGCCTAGTCACCAGCCACTGTGAGAAAGGCTCAGTGGGCAGACCTGAGAAGGTCATTTAGTCAGTGGTTGATCCTATCCTTGGTCTCTGGACACACCAGCAAAGGCAGCAAAGTCTCCCAGTGTGGCTGGTAACAAGCACTGGGTTCATGCAGGGCAATGAAGGTGGAGCTAATGGAAAAATTGCTTCGTCGGGCTGATGTTTAAATACTTAGCCAAGAATTATGCGGGATCTGTTGAATTCCCACAAGTAAGTGAAGGCAGTTAATTGTGCTTAACTTCATTTATCCTTTGTCCTTTTTGCTAACTATATGTAAAACAACTGTTCAGATAATCTCTCGTGTGCTTGGTGCTGCTCTCCAGAACCTGAGCACCAGCACTTTCTTCAATTCTCTGACTGTTGTCTAAGTTTTCGGGGATTCATTTTCTTTGAGTTTTTTTTTTTTCAGTGAGAATACATGGTGGTATATTATGGGAGCCCTGCCTGTCAGAGAATACCTTGTTCCACACACGGGTCACCATTCAAAGAGCATAGGATGATTGGAGCACAATCTTACCACTTCAAAATGCTACAGATGAGCTTCTCTGGTGGCGCAAGGGGTTAAGATGCAAATTAGGAAGCTGTCTGCAGCCACTGCAGCATGAGTTCGATCCCTGGCTGGCCAGGGAGCTACCCACATGGCGCAGCAGACCTCTCCTGACTCGCCTGCTGCTCCCCTCAGCAGTTTATTTCAGTCAATCCACCTGTTCTGTTCCCCACTCTGTCTCTGGTGAATCCTCTCACCCCCTGCACCTCTGGCCTGCACCCAGTTCTTGTATGCATAAATAAATAAATCTTTAAAAGAAAACAAAAAAGAAAAACCCACTACAGATGTCATTCCTTCCCTTCTTGCTCCATAGATGGCAGAAATGGTGAACGCTGAGTTTTCTATTTTCCTTCACAGAAAACCAGATTGTTTTCTCTGCCTGGACACTTTAAGTCTATTAAAAATGTGTTGAAATCCCTGAAAGTTTAGCAGTACTACTTGGACTTTTATATTGGGGATATGTCTGCTTGTGGTAATTTAAAAAATAAAAGCTATCTTCACTTCCTGTGTACATTTGATTCGCTGTGGGGTCTTGAAGATGACCAGCCACCAAAATGCTAAATCGTCTCCATCCTACTTATCCACATCTTTCCTCAATTATTAATGTGTTTTTTTTCTATCTTTCTCCTACACAGTTTTAAGTTTGTTCTATCAAAGAAGGATTGTTTGATTGCCACATTGTTAGTAAATGTAGAAGGTCTGTGTTGTAGTATTCCAGGTCTCTTACATGCTTTCTTTACCTTCTCCAGCTTCATTTTATTTTTGGTTGTGGGTGGCCAATTTATAATCCCATGTTCATCTCATTTCAGATCTCATGTCTTATGGAATTAAAAGTGGGACACAGATGCTGTCTCCGGTGCTTTTTGCTTCTTGAAATAATTTCCCCCAGAGTGTACCCGAGTGTGGCGCTCCATCTTCTTGTGGCAGAGTCCAAAGTCTCTTTAATTATTGTTTAAATAGGTCTGTGCCAGCTTCACCTCCTAAGTTTGCTCTCACCCCAGCCCTGGTGAGATTGTCCAGGCTGTGGAATTATGCCTAACTCCATGGTGACTGCCACAAATGTCACTGCTGAGGGGCCATCTGAACCTCCCTGTAGCCAGTACTTGTGGCTAAATAGTTGACAGGCACCCTTGAGAATCTGAGGTTTTGTTCATGAGTAGAAGAGAGAATTAGCAAAATCCTTCTCTCCGTAATTGGGACAATAATGTCACTGTCCCTTCCTGCACCACCACTACCACTACCCCATGTCCCCTTTTGGAACCTCTTCCTCCCTCAGGGATAGTTCTCCTCCAGCTGCAGTTCCGCAAAGACTTCTTTCTCAGCACCCCACCCCCCCATTGACCATCACCTCATTTCAGGAAAGGTTGTGCTATCAGACTCATCAGACCCTCGGTTTCCCTCATTTGGGGTTCCCAGAATTGCTGGACAGGCTTGGATGGGGAGAGGTTTAGTTTTGGCTTCAAGAGTCCAAGCAGAGTTGGGTACATGGAAGGCCCATGGCTGGGTGAGTGAAGGTCTCTGCAAAGCTCCCTCCCAAACAGCTTGGATTTCTCATAATACACAGGATTCATGGGCCACTGGGTGAGCCACATAGTATGAGGGGAGTAGACAAGGGGAGGGGAGGCTTGGGTGGGCTCAAAGGGGCACTTGCTGGGCTGAAGCAGGAAGTTTCCCAAGTCTGCTGCTCGGGGGAGTCTGCTCCTTAGATTCTGCCGCTTGCTGGAGCAGAGAAGTTGCTGGGTGTACTGCACTGCTTGTTCATAGTGGTAGCCGTGGCTACCTTGACCCCCTTCCCGAACAATAAAGAATGCTTATGCTATGATGGATGGGGTAGCAAGTTTCCTCATATAAACTGTATAAAACCCTGCCACCTTTACTCTTGGGTGCTCGGCCTTTTGGGAGCTATCCCACTGAGCCTACCAGTGTGACAAGTAAATCTCTCTCTACCTCTTGAGTGCTGTCTGATTTCTCTGGAAAATTGCTGTAACAAGGCCAGTAGAAGCTAGGCCTGCAAAGTCATCTCAGCCAACCAATGTGGGAGACAGCAGTGGAAGAGCCAGCAAAAGCTCCCCGAGGAGGATAAGTAAGAGGCCACGCCTGCCAGGGCACTGATGAGCCTGCCTCCGGGCGACACAGACACTCCCAGGTCAGACCTCCTGATTGTAAAAAGCCGACAGAGTTTACAGTGCTTCGTGATTTTATCACCCACCGGCAAAGTGAATCGACTGCTTCCATTCAGAGCAGCTTTTTGAAAGTAGTTCCACTCTGACTACCTTCATAATGATCAGGATTCATAAAGCAGAAGGGAGCACAACACGGAGAAGGCAGAGGCCAGTGCTGGCGAGGAGGAGGATGTGCCCAGCCCAGCAGCCCCTTGCGAAGTTTGGTCTTTTGGCCTCCAGTTCTGGGGCCACCACGCAGCTCTCCCTGGGTACATGGTTCAGGACCGGGCACAAGTTCAGCCCCAGTAAGGAGCTACCCATGGCTCCCAGGGGCCCAGGATGCTGAAGAGGGCTGAGCCTCCACTTCCATAGCGCTGCCCCTCAGCTCTCCAGCTGTGGGAGCCTCTGCTGTGGTCTCATCACTCATTGCCAGGAGCCTGCTCTGCTGGGAATGCTCAGCAGTCACCTGTGAGCCCCTCTGTAGCTGTGTGGCTCTGCCCCCAACTCCCTTGATTTATGCCACACAGCGGTTTCTACTCTTGGAGGAAAAAGGATGATCCCTAAAGTATCAGCACTTCCTGGCCCAGAAAAGCAGGCGAAGAGGTTGGGGACCCACACCAACTGCGGGATGAGGTGGGAAGGAAGGGGTGCAGATCAAGACCAGGCTGACCCTCAGCCTCTGCTCAACTCCTGTTCCCGCTGTCCTCCCGGCTACTGACCCCCTCTACTAATCACCCACCAGCAACAACAGAAGAACACAAAGGGATTGCATATGTCCAAAAGTATATAAATCCTTTCCTCCAGCCTGTTAGTAAGCAGAAATCACTTTCAGGCAGGGACCCAGAGTCAACATATTTGAGTTGTGGCTGGTCTGACAGCTGCTGAGTTTGTCACACAGATAATTAGATAAACTGCTTGAGCACAGAGATTCAATATGCAGTGTCATTTAGCGGCTGCTACACGGGGGCCTTGATCTTAATTGAAGGCGCAATAGGGGAGAAACTTCAAGAAGTCCCAAATCAACTTCTTCTCGCTCCAGTAATTAAACATTTGACTCCTGATCATCATCCAAAGCCTCCCAAGTGTTGGCAGTGGTCTCCACTAAGTGGTTCTAAGTGGCCTGGCCCCTAGGGCACCCTTCTCTCCATGTCACCTGCTCCTCTGTCTCCTACCCCTTCCTTTTTGGGGTTTACTTGCTACCCTATGCCCACCCCCCAGTCTTCCCCCAAGAATCCAACATATCTGTCGAGCAGGGCCCTGCTCTAAATCTGCCACCTCCTTTTGGTGGACCCTCTGATTCCCACTGTGTGGAGGCTCGTCAGTTAGGACTTCCCAGTCTCTCATTTGGGGGTCTTTAAGGTACTGTGTAGATTCTATTTAACACCTAATCATTCATTTATGCATTTATCTAAAAAATGAATGAGCCATCTCCAATGAGCAAAGACAGAAAGATAAATCACATTTCCCAACTTGTGGGGCTATGTGGTAGAGTGGGGAGACGGGGAAGCAAGTAAGTTATAACAGAAGGAGGACACCCACTTGGTAGAAGTGCTGACAGCACTGGGGTCAGCTTGGGGCTCACACAGGACATTCCCTGGATCCTGCAGGTTTGTCTCAGATAAAGAATGAGCCCAGAGATAACTGGGCGTGAGCTCCGTCACAGGTATCTCTTCCAGACTACAGGATACCTGCACAGCTTCCTGGGATGCTGTGGTTGGTGAAGTGGGCAGACCCCTAAGGTCAACTCTTGGTGGGCATAGAGGAGTCCTCAGAAAGGCCTAAGTCACAGTGGCTAGGAGTTGGGGCTTCTCATGGCTAACAGAGCCCTACTTAGGTGGGGTCTCATTACCCCTCTAACTCTCTCATGGACCTCTCTCCTGTCCTTGCTCTGCAGTAGCAGCTGGACCTCCTTGTTGATGCCCAGTCACACCAGGGTAGCTCTCACCTCAGGGCATTTGCACCTGCTATTCCTTCCATGGGGCTGCTCCTCCTTCAGGTATGCAAAATGCCTCTGTCCCTAACCTTCCAGCCTCCTTCAGGTCTTTGCTCAAAAGTCTCTTTTCATCTTAGAAGCCCTCACTAACCCCCCCACCCTGCTGTTCATCTCCACGGCACTCATCACCTCACACACTTGCTCTCGCCTTCACTGCCTGTCTCTCAGTGCTGGATGTGTTAGGAAGTAGGGATTCTGCCTGGTTTGTACTTGGCTATGTCCACAGTGCCCAGAAAGGCTCTGACGCATCGCAGGTGTGTCTTTGGAGTGGACAGCAGGGTTCACGCAGGGCAGTGCATGGTCAAGGTGGCCTCTGCGAGAGCCTACTCAAGAGCCATGTGGAAGATGGTTTGAAGAAGCATCTGGACAGGAGTGGGGAGAACAGCTAGGGGGTTACAAAGCCTGAGAGATGGCAAAGGGATGAATGCCTGTGGCAGCAGAGGGGAAGAGAAGAGAGGCCAGAATCTAGAGACAACAAGGAAGCAAGCTTGGCAGGGCTTGTGTGGGGGTTCACCTGTCAGGAGGAAGCACGGGAGCCCCTAGTCCCCCAGGGTATGGGGAACTTGCTGTCATTCCTGAGGTGAATGCTGTGTGAGGAAGAAAGGCTGTCAGGGGCAGGGGCACAGAGAGATGGGATGTTCATGTGGAACAGCCCAAACTTGAGGTGCCTGTGGGCCTAATGGAGAGGTCTGGGTGTGACTAAATGTGAAGGCGAGGTCCACTAAATGTGGAGGCGAGGTCAGGGATGGAGTCAGCTGTGTCTTATTTACCCTCGAGGAATTGTAAGGAGGGGGGGAATGGAAAGAGAAGAGGGCTGTGGAGGGGCCTGGGGAGAATCCATGTGAAAAACGCTACTGGGGACATAGGGGTCTATAAGGAGTTGGAGGCTCAGGAGCTGCAGGAAGATGGCCAGATGCCACTGTGGCGGGTGGTGTGGCGAGACTGTGCCTGAAGAGAGCCACCTGCACATGGCTGTAGAAGGATTCATGGGGCAAGAAACATACCCAAACCCCAGGAGGCAGAGAATGGGATGGGGTGGGGGGCTGGCAGTGCAGAGAAAGCCTGGGGCCTGGAAGGGCTTGGGAGGGGAGAGATGGAACTGCACCTGGAGGGCTGCTGGCCGAAGCAGCAGCTTTTGGCTTTAGGGTGAGTCAAAGCCAGTCGGCTACTGAGGTGACTGAGGTGCCCATGCAGGAGGGTGGGAGTTGAGGAGGAGGGTTGCCAGGAAAGGACATGTGGGGGGCCTCGGTGCTGCACTTGCTTCTGTAAGCAACATCAATGCAGTGCGAGACTTTCTCAGCTCAATAACTTATTAGCAATTTTTAATTACCGCAGTGTAATTAATTCATCCAAAGTGCAGCCGTTCTGTGAAGCACACTGCACGTGCTGAGCTGATAACATTCTTGCACATTGGCAGGTTGCGCACACCAAGACGTTTTCTTGCATAAAAGCTAGAGGAAATAGCCAAGGAACACACGTTTGTGTTAAGTTGTGTTTTTTCTTGACTCTGAAAGCAGATACTATAAATGGGACGGCTGTGCCTCGCAACTGCTGGGACCCCATGCAGTCACCCCAAGCATTGCACAGAAGCTGGAAGAGTCTACAGGGATGGGGTAGAGGTGGGGCTAGGGCCTGCAAGACTGGGGGTCATCACAAAGATTCCCTCTGGACCCTGAGGTCTTGGAGGTGCCTCTAGCCCGAGCAACCGCCACATGAGGGAACAGAGCCCGACCTCTCTTAGCTGTCTAGCTAGTGGACAGGCCTGGAGTCTTAATCATGCTGGTGTCCTCAGCGCCCTCTTGGCCTAGGCACAGGTGGACACTCACTAATGACTGTGAAGCTGGGTGGCTCTGTGGAAAACAGTCCCACCCTCCTCTGAGAAGCCCGAAGTCAAGGCCAGGAAGGGTGCTGGGTGTGGACAGGTTCCTTTGCAAGGGCTGGAGCTGCAGTGACCTCTGCCCAGAAATACAGGTGGGGCCAGGAATGCAAATTAAGTCAATTAAGACACTGAAACAGCAAAGGGGTTTGGAGAGAAAGTGGAGGGCAGTGCTCAGAAGCCAGAGGGAGCTGGAGAACGAGGCTCTGCTGTTTTGATCCTGGACTCCTGGCAGCCTTCGCTGGGTACTCCTCTTTCCCACTCTTTCCTACAGCGGAGAGTGTGCTCTGAGGTCCTGCAATCCAGGGGCTCTGTGTGTGTGCTACAACTGACCAGCTCTCCTGGAACACTTCCCAGCTGGATATTGCGCTGACCTGCAGAGCAGGAGGCACCCACGCCTGCGGCAGCCAGGCTTCTGTAGGCACCCACAGCTCCTAGACCGTGTCCACACCAGGGAGTCTGGTGGCAAAGGGTAAGCTTGGACATCGGCTGTGCCTGTCTCGCTGGAGCAAACAGCACCAACACCGGGTACTTCTGAAAGGTGGGCTGTGCGACCTGGCGTAGGTACTTGCTCTCTGTGGGCCTCAGGGTCCTAACTGGGAATGGGGAGGTCGGACACCCAGTCAGTGTAAGAACTCCTACCGCCTGGCCAGCCACATGGCTGTACTCAGCTCTCTCTGACCTGCTTGTTTGCATTTTGCCATTGCTTCACGCCCTCCCTCCTCCCACTGCATTTACTTGCTTGCTCTTCCTCAGCTGCACCCCTAGAATGCCCCTGCCCTCACAAGCTCTCACCCTTCCAGGTGCATGTGGAATATCTGTTCCCAGCTTCTCACCTAGACACCCCCCGTCTCATCCTCAGGCAGGTGAATCCCTCCCTCGTGCTGATCTGACAGTTCCCCAGAGCCTTCGTGCATCCAGAAACTTCTTCCAGACCCAGAATCAGGGGCTCTTTGTTTTCCTCTTACTTTTCTATTAATCTGGTGGATCAACATCAGTGACTCCTCATCTCTCTTTTGCAAGAGCAAGGCAGTTGGAGAAAGTGACTGATTTAAGTTTGATCACTTGGAGGTCATATTTTGCTCACACATTAAATAAATATGGATGGTCCATGTTCTGCACCCTTGTTCGCGGGAACACCCACCAACCCGGACCTCTTGGTCTGGGTCAGTGCGGTCAGATGTGGGCAGGGGTCTTAAAGCTTCTGGTGTTGCCCTTCAAATGTCCCTGATGTTTGCAACGACGCCATTTAGCCCCACGTGCCGCTGGGACGCCTGGAGAAGCGTGCTCCCAAGTTCTCCCGCACGTGGCACTGAGCAGCCCATGTGGATGCCACAGAGCACTTGCATGCCTTGTCCCAGAAGGGATGGCATGGTCCCAAGACTGTGCCCTTCAGCCTCTGCTAATCACCCTCTCTGCCTGGCCTCTATGCATCTCCCTTGACCCCAGCACCTCCTGCTACAGGGACCTGATCTGCCAGGGTGAACCAGCACCCCCGCCCGCGCCATCATCCACCTGCGCCAGGCTCCCCCACACCTCGGAGTCTCCTGCTGAGGCTGGCAGACACCTAAAGAGATGAGTAGCTTTCCCCCAAGTGTGGAAATGCCCTGGAGGTGTGGGGCTTACTTTCACTTCTAAAACAACAAGATTCAAAGTAACAACAAAACAACAGTGAGAAGAAAAAGAAGTCTCTTTGGAACAGAATCTATCCTCTAGCTAACTTGCAACAAAGTGATGGGGTTTTAATGACTGTGTTTAGATTTGTCAGTGAGCCCTAAGGATATTAGTGTTTTTTTCCAAAATGGGAAATATTTCCTCTGATTTCACGAGCCCGGGATGTCCCGACTGAATTGCCAAGGTGCACCTGCAAACACCACACAGGACAAGGAAGCTTAAGATCCATTCAGAGTTGAACCTCTAGCAGGCTCCTTTCTTCCATAATTTCATGGTTTGTTTGGAAAACTGCCCAACTGTGACATTGTATCATCTCGGCTAACACCACCCTGGCGTGGTGAGTGATTGCTGAAAGGCAGGCTTGTCTTCTCAAAACAGCGTAGGAGATAAAGCGTGAATACAGAACCGAGTCAGGAAAATAATTTTCAAAGTGCCAACTAGTACACAAATAGGAAGGCTGAGCCACAAGAGTACTTATAAGACACAAACTCCATCGGAAGTTAAAGTTACAGAGCATTCCACCCACTATCTTTGTATTCTCTGGTGGTTTTTATGCTGAGGACAAATGTGACTTTGATTGTGCCACAAGAAGAAAGGGATATGACATCCCACATTGCTTTGTCCCAGATTTTCAGCAAGAGAGACCCTGCTTGGGGCTTTGGGAGAGCCGGCATGGAGGCTGCAAACATGAGCCAACGCAATGCTTTTGGGTTCAGTTTGGATTTTCTCACATGCTAATGATCCCTAAATAATATTATGTTCCATTCTGCATTCACAAGGAATCCCATTGCCATGGCAACTGGAATGTGATACCAGAAGTTTTCTTGTAAATGGGGCTTAAATGCAGCCTCTCCGCGCTGGCAGAGTGGCCAGGTTGTGTGTCCCCTGCCAGGCTCAGGAGAAGCCTACCCTAAATGGGTCCGGGGCTCTGATGGCTCCTAACTTTACCCTGTCCCGCCTGCTCTAAATGCTCCAGCCCTGCAAGGACTGTCTAAACAGTCACTTGTGGGGGCAGACACAGCCTTAGAGAATGAAGTTTTAACTTATCTTTGTAATTTCTGGTAGGAAAAGAGAGTGGAGCATGGATGATTTTAAATTTTTGTTTGCATGAGAAAAAGTGTACTTTTGAGTTTTCTGTATCAATAACTCCCAGGAGATTTGGAACAAGTGACAGATTGTCATTGATGGAACTCAAGATGACATTTGATATTCTGCTGCCATCTTGGGGCGGGGAAAGGAGGCAGTTGTCACTTCTTCCAAGAGCCTCCGTCACTCTGTCAATCCGTCTCCTCCTGTTCCCTGTTGGGGCCACAGTCCTGGTGAAGGTGGAGAAATACTCAACACAGCACCCCCCCTTAGCCGGCCTGCTTCCCCCCCACCATGCCCTGGACACCGCCAGTGGGAATGCTGGAGGAGAGGGGGTGGGCAAGAGATGAGTGGACCCTGCGCAGGAAGCCATGATGGCTTGGTGGGTCCGGACCCACAGAGTCAGTCCTGGCTCCCGGGAGCATCTCTGGTCAGTCATTCCCAGCACCTTTCTGGTTCCCTCCCCATCTGCCATTAAGTTATCTGGGCCTAGAGATGCCCCCCAAGTCTTGCTCAGCGCAACCGCTGCCCAGCCTCTGCATTCCCCTCACAGCACACCCCTGTCCTCTAGGTCTAAAGTCACGCCGGATTAGATAAATGAGGGCGATGAGTGTCAGCAACACCAAGAACTGGGAAGGTGCCGGCACATGCTGAGTGGTTTCTGTGCAACCTCTCAATTGCTTCTCCCTGTGGTGGGAGACAGCCCCACATCACAGCTGAGGAAAAGGTCCAGAGAAGCGGAACTCTGTGCTCAAGGTCACATAGCCGGGAAGTGGCCATGTGAGGCTGCAGCCCCAGGTGTCTCTGGGAGCTGCCACTGAAGAAGGCTCTTCAGGAGAGTGGTTCCGCCACATGGAAGGGGTGGGGAGTCACAAAATCTGTGAAAAAACCAGCGAATCAGAAGGATTCGGTGGCTAAATTCAATCAGGTGGAAACAGAGCTGAGCCCTAATCTGCCTGCCCACCACCCCAGCCTCTCCAGCCCCCACCTTCCCTCGCCATGCAGGCTTTCTGGCGGCTGTTTCTTCCCTTGCATGAAATGAGAAATGCTGTTTGAATAACCGATGGTGAGGGAGGCTGTGCACACTCTGATGCAGAAATAAAAACCTTTGGAAAGATGCAATTTGGAGGATATTGGAAACTGGAGAATGGAACATCAGTCTATAAAATTCAACATGGCCAATAAAGCGGGAGCAGCTGGTCAAGTGTTTTAGTGCTCGTGGCTGCTGGAGCATCGGCAGGCAGGCGCTGGTCAGCGCTTCTAGACCAGGGACATTTTTCTTGGGCTCATTTTGGCCTCATTTCCATAATGTACCTCATGATTTCTGAAGCACCTCAGCGTCAGCATTACCAGCACGGCCATGAAAGTGTCCAAGGCCATTCCCATCACAGGATAAACGCAACTCTCCCCAGCCCTACCCACTCCAGGATCCCACTGCCTGGGCGCATGGGGCAGGGGAAAATGGTCCTGCATCTGGGTGCAGGCAGCACCCAGGATGGAGGCTGCAGGAGTCCACCAGACCTGTGCTTCCCGCTGAGCTGCTGTGTACTCCCCATCACCCTACCATAGGTGGGTGCCCTTCAGAGTGAGGCGCAGGTCGGGCCCTCTGCTCTGGGTGCCCAGGCCCTCACCGCTCTGACCAGTGACAGGCGCTTTCCTGTTGTCAGTGTTGCTGGTGGGGCTCCACCCTAAACTTTTTCTTCCCCTTCCTGTGCTAGCCCAAAGCAGATCTCTGACCTCAGGCCACCTCATGTAGGCTTACCCAGGTCCAGCAGGCCTGCTCCTGCCTTCTCACATCTGCTGACTTGCTCACACAGAGAACGTTCCATTCACAAGTGGCCACATCAACACGAGAGTCATACTCTAACTCCCACTCTCATGGTCAAGCCTCCCTGCGGCAAGCCTCTGTGCTGTGGCTGAGTGTATCAGTGCCTGAAGAGCCGCAGGTCCCTCCCATCTGTTGGGAGCAGACATGACCCTTCTCTTCTGCCACCACCCCAGCTAAAAGTATGAGCCCTCTGGCCCCGGCTTCTCAGACATGTTCTGACATTCATGCAGGGCCTTCCTTGTCTTGCTCAGGGGTGTTCTGAAGGCCAGGCAGGGAGCACCGGTCCATCGACAACCATTCCAGGCCGGAACTTGAGCGCCTGCCATTCCGGGAACCTGCCTGGCCAAGTGTGATGCACAGTGTGACCTGCTGACTCATGAGAGTCTCTCCAGAGAGGTAAGCACAGTCCCTGCCACCACCGTGCAGGGCCCACCCTATGCAAGGGACCTGGACAAGGCCTTGCGTTCTGCACCAGCCAGGGCTTGGTGGGCCACCTGGAGTCTGCTCCCCGAGGGGCTTCCCCTAGGGGCAGGCGGACACAGACATGCATCACGAAATGCCACAGCTGCTGTTGTGTGGGGCTCGGCCTTCCCCCTCCCTACTTCCCACATTTAACCTGCAGACTCAGCAACCAGATCATTTGTCACGGGGGTGTCAGAAGATCCATCACAAACCAAAAAGCAGCAAGGCGAGGCACCTCCTTCCTACCTTTAAGGAAGCAGTCCTTGCTCTGGATGATGGCGATCTTCTTCTCTTGCAGGCAGGCGGCACGGTGAAGCTCACAGTGGTTTTCATAGAGCCTCCCGTCAGAGCCGCACACAGGCACATAGCTGGGCCTGCAGGCCTCCAGGCACTGGCACGTGGGCTCCCCCGTCTCCCTGCTGAGCACGCACCTGCTCCCACGGCCACAGAATGTCTTCCCGCATGCGGCTGGCAGCCCGTCGTGGCCAAGTCCTGCCAGGCACACAAACAAGGAGGGTCAGATGTGAGCACCAAGGAGGGGGTCTCTACTGCCTCATGGCAATCCCAAGTCATGGCAAGCGGCAGCTCCATCTGCCTGTGGAGCCAAGATCTGGGGTGCCATGTACTGATGGGTCCTCTGCCCCTCCAATAGAGCTGGGCATTGGGTGCCCACAGCAGCATCTGCTCATAGCACCCAGACATCCCTGACACAGGCCTGGCATCCTGCAGGGAAGAAAACACATGGGCAAACACATGGAGGAGACAGCCGCCAGGTAGAGGGAGTTCAGGGCACAGCTCCTGAGCCCCAGGAAGGAGACCTGACAGGATGAGGAGCTTTGAGAAGGGTCGGGGTGGTGGTGGGATACGGGGGCACAAGGCATGGTTTTAGGAAACTTAGAGAGCCCAGCAGAGGCGTCCTGGTCTAGTGTGGGAGGCACTGTGGAGCCACGGAGTGCAGGGAAGAATTGTGGAGCAAGAACAAAGCACTATTCTAAGGGCTTGGAATGGCAGGGCAGCCAGAGGCTGGGGGAAAACATGACTCTCCGTGACACACATCATCAGGGAGGCCTGTCCACTGGGGAGTTCTCCCTAGCACAAAACTGCAGCCCTGGCCACGCAGGACAAGGTCTGAAAACAGGAGATGCTGGGTTGTTGGGGTCTCAAGCCATGTGCCTGGGTGTCCACTGCACCCAACATGTGCCCAGAACAATCTCAGGCAGCGATGCCCAAAGCTCACTTGCCAAACAGGACGGTGGTGGCAGCCTGGGCTGTAGCTAAATGGGTGCACTGAGTGAAGGGCCTGGCGAGCACCTATAGCTGATGCCACCTCTTTAAGGGACCCGCAGGACTGGCTGCCTGCCAAGGCAACAGAGCAAGCTGGGCATTTCAGAGGGATATCAAAATACAAGTAATTAAAACATGAATGCAGATCTCATGGCCACAGAAGTCTTTCCTTTAAGTTTTAATTAAATCTTCTTCAAAATACTCAGGGAAAATGAGTGGCCATGGTCATCCACATGGAAGTTTCAGCCCCAGCTCCAACCCCCTGGGATTAAAACATCTAAGGGGAAAAAAAGAACTTCCTTGTCTTGTTTCTGGTTTAGTCTGCTTTTCATCATTATAGATTTGAAAGAAGAAAAAAATCAGTTATTGGTAGATTAACTGCTTGATTCAATAACTCATTTAAATTCTTCCAGCCTTGGCAAGCTAAGAAATATTGATTTTTGTCTTGAATCATAATAAACTGGAAGGTCAAAATAGCTCTGAGCAGTGTAAAAGTGCAGATCCTAAGTGGGCGTGTGAATCTTCTTTATCCACTTTGCTAATTGTTCGCCAGTCACCGTGACGGCTCAGTGGCACCCGGCGGCCCCCAGCACATCCTCCTGTCAAGGCTGACAGGTGGAGGGGAGTTGAAGGCTGGCGGCAGTGGGAGCCTGGACTGGAGGCCCTCCACCCACGGTGTTTATGGCTGCTTTGCCACAGAGTGCCTTTGATTAGCACGATTCTCCTGGGTGGTTGCGAAATGAGTTATCCTAGAAAGTGCTGGCGGCTACTAGGAGAAACTAATACAGCTCTAAAAATATCAGCCTTTGTTTCTTTCCTAGACAGGGCAGGACACAAGGCAATGCCACTGTATCACTGTTCTAATAAACTTGCCTGTGTGATGGGAAGGCACACACTGATGGCCCCATTTTGAAGAAACAGTGACAGTCCCTGAGCTTCTGTATTCAGTTCCTGCCTCGGGACTCTGGCTCTGCTGCCCACTTGCTCTTTCAGCCTAAATTATCCCCTTCCCCCCTCATTTCCCCAAACCCCACCACTATTGCAGGCCATTTCGTCCATGAGCATTCGCTGCCAGCTATAGCCAAGTGCCCCTTCTTGGAATACCGCTACCATGGGAGCAGCTGCCCCACCCATGCTCCACCCCACACTCAGGAGGCCCCAGGGTAGGGACTTTGTCCTCCTGTGGTTCTACACATTCAGGCTTCCCAAACACAATAGCTGGAAAAGCCAATCTTAACTGGTCTGGTGCCAGTGCTCAAACACCAGCTGAGGATGAGATGGGGCAAAAGGTGGGGACGCCCACACACAGGACCTTTTGAGGGTTCATCTCCCCTCCCCTCCTCCAAGGGGGGCAGAGGGAAGCTGAAGAATGGAGGCATGGATTGGAGATGGGTCTTCTGGGGTAGAGGCGCCTAGAATCCGAGTGGCAGAGCAGGAAGGGCTTCAGAGACCATGAGACCCTGCCCAGGTAGGCAAACTAGAGGAAGCTCCTGTGGGTGGGGTAGAGCTCCGACTTCCATCCTCTATGTCTCCTTTGGAAAACTCACATGCACACTGCATCGAAGGCCTCTGAAACCACGTGCTGTGTGGAGCCTCCCACCTGCAGGCCCCTCTTGGAGGCCCCCACACAGGCTGTGCCTGGCGGGTGTGGGGGTTGCTGTTAAGAAAACACTTGTGCCAACTGTGCTCTTCGAAGTTGTCACTGACACTTAGCCGCTCAGACATGGAAAGTGGCCATTGGAAAATATCTGATTCTAATTCTTTGCACTTAAGACAAAAGGAACTCAAAAACCCTGCATCTACCTCCCCAGCCTGTGGGCAGCAGGCCCTGACCGCTGGGCAGGCCTGCCCAACTGCAGGCCTGGAGCCCCCAGCCCATCTGCAGAGACGATGACCAAGCACTGGTGTCCCCATTAAACAAGCCCCTTGTCACCACTTCCTCCTTGTTATTAAAACAGAATGAATTCCCCACTCCTACCAGCAAGATGATAAAACAGTAATGGGAAAGGTAACCAAGCGAGACGGCCGGCCAGCGCCTATGGTATTTATGAGGTGCCCATGACGCGGGGAGCAGATATAATGTGCCTAATTTATAGTCATAAAGAACAGTGTTTACCCAGGTTAGAAACTGATCATCTTACCAAATAAGCTGCTTTCCAACACTAATTAAATTGACTGAGCATGGTCAGAAATGGGAATTGTTGCATGAAAGTTATGGTGGCAGGAGGAACGCGTGGGTTGGCACCAGAATCCCTCTGTGACGCAGGTAAGGATTTTCAGTGGGAATCTTCTTTACTCCCGGGGATCAGAACTGGCCACAGCACAGAGCACAGACAGATTGGGTATTTGCTTCCAAGCTCTGACTCATCTCTGTGATCGATTCCTTGGCACAAGGTATACCAATGAGTGCTCCCCTGCAGGTATGGGACACTGAAGGGCAAGCAGTTGGGGTGCGAATTGTCTCCAGGTGGCTTGCCCAAGGCAGCATTTTTGTCTAAGAACTTGACCATGGAAGACAGTCACCCCCTCCTTACAGGGCCTTGGGAGGACCCCACTCCAGGTCTCAATGGTCTGGACCCCACACCAGACCTCTCCCTGCAGATCCCCTAGTCCCCACAGCAAAAGATGGGGACTAAATCCCAGTACCTCGCCACCCACCCACCCGACCATAAAGCCACATGAGGTGAAGACTCGGCTCTTAGGTGCCTTTGCCTCTTTGGGGCTAGCGCGAACCAAGAAGAGTGGGATGCGGATGCACAAGACCGGAGGCGGCACGCACGGTCCTCAGAACTGACCACCTGTGCGCTGACCGCCTCACTGCTGCCCCCGGTGCTCACAGAGTATGCAGACATGTGGGTGTCCAAGGGCTCCCCTACCCAGACGAGTCACAGTCTCAGACACATGAGAGATGAACAGACTCCCTCATCCTGAAAGTGAAGGGGATGTGGGTGCAGGGATGGGAGCAGTCTGGGGCCTGGAGCCCAGCATGCAGAGCAAGGGGGCTGATAGGCAAAGATCCCACTCCCGGGCAAATTCCACCAGGGAGACTGCTGGAAGTTGTGACTGTAGTGGTGACATTGCCACCCTGCCCAACTGAGCCCCTACAAAGTGGGGTGACTTTGGGTCCCTGAAAGTCTTTGGTCAGCCCCTGGGAACTGAGTGTTAGAGGGATACTCTGTCACCTTGATGTTCAGGACCCCAGATCCACTCCTGGCTGAAAGGGTCCCTCCTCACACACCACTGGCTAGAGTACTTCACACCTTGTAGGCTGCTGGTGGGCAGAAGGGCAGCCCCCCGGGGCCCTCACACTGGTCATCTAGGTGGGAACCTCCATGCCCTCTTGGTGCCTGGTTGCTAAGGCTGTTACAGGTTCACGTCTCTCACTTAGGGAGATGAATATTTCTAGTGCCTGGCCAGAGAGGGCACTGCTTAAAGTAACTACTGACTGAGGTGTGCCAAGGGCCTCGCACCATGCCTCACAGAATGCATGAGCTCAGGAGCCCTCAGGCAGCCCTCACAGCAGCCTTGGGAGGTAGATACAGAGGCCTCGCACAGAATGCATCTGTGTCTGTGTATGTGCCCATTTTGCAGATTAGGAGAGTCAAGAAGTCACTTGCTTATGGTCAGACAGCAAGAAGTTTGTAGCTGGTGGAGTCACAATCTGAAGTAGCCTCACCCCCAGTGCCTCAGGTTTGGGAAGGTCTGCACATCCGGGGATACAGTCCCTGACTCAAGAAGCTCAGACCCCAGTGTCCAGAGGTCCACAGTCTGAGCTTGTCCATGACCAGGACATACCCAAGCATCAGCATCCTGGCCTGCGGGACAACTGCTGCCCACCCACCTCAAGGACATGCAGTCCTTGTGCTCTCAACAGCTTCTCTAAGGGTGGGAGGCTCGTGAGGATGAGCTGCTGGGCTCTCTGAACACAGGCAACCCCATTCCTTGTCATGGATGGACAGCTGACCAGATCCCGCCCTCTGTTAGGACAGCTCAGCTTCAGTGGCCCCCCCGCCCCCCTTTCTGGCCGTTTTCCCTCAAAGTGTCCAGGTGACAGCTGGGTGGATGGGATGTCCTCTCAGTGAGCTCAGGGTGCAGCCCAACCCGAGGCACTTGTATGCACCACTAAAGGAGCAGCTTCCCCAGCTCTGAAAGGTTTGGCCAATTCTCAGGACCCAGAGCCTCCCAGAAACATCTACTCACCCCTGGAAGGTGATGCACCTTGTCACGCATAATTGCTCCCAGATCCTAATCGGAGGTCTGACAAATTGGCCTCTAAAAAAACCCACTAAGTCAAAGTTGGAAATGCCTGGAATGTGGACAGTGAAGGGAGCCTGAAGCTATCCGCAGGCTCTCCATTCAGATGCAGGGTGTGGTGCAGCCAGAGCATGAACAAGGTGCCTATATAGCGTCCAGGGTCACCAGCAGGACACTTGGAGGTGGTCATTTCTAGTCATAAGTGCCCAAGTATGTATTTCAAAAACTTAAAATCACAGTTTTTCTCTTGATAATGTAAAGTGTGCATGTGTTAAAGATTTAATCAACTCATTAATGAAGGGACAGGCGGGTCACTTTGAGCTGGTTCAGAGGAGGCTGGAGGAGGGATACAGGCTTTGGAGAAGGTGGGATGAGATGGCGAGGTGAGACACATCTGTTTCATGACAAGAAGAAATGGGAAGAGGTTTTTCATCAGAAAGAAAAACTTGCATCTTTATTGGAAACAAACCTATAAGTTAACATGTCACCCCACAGTCGGAGCTGCAAAGACGCAGCCTTGGCCCAGATCACAGCACAATCCTTGGGTGGGCCTGCTGAACGATGCGACAAGGGGAACACTGAACACTCCACCCTCGCCCTATCCCCACATTTTGGGCACTTTCCCTAATACCACCAAAGGCTACAGTGACAGATGTCACCTGAGTAGGTTGCCTAGGACTATTGTCCTTCCCCCCACCTGGGGGAGGGTCTACTTCCTTCAGAGCCCTGACCTCACAAGCAGGCCCCAGAAGGGAGGAAGATGAGGCCCTACACCACTGAGCTCAGCTTTCTTGAGACAGAAGAGAACTCCCCGGTGGGAAAGGCCCTGGCAAAGCACAGGGAACCAGCCGAGGGCAGGGTGGTGGCACCGTCAGCAGGGCACCCGGCCGGCTGCTCTGGTTGAGCCTTGGTGCTGACCCACCCCCGTTAGCTGTGTGGCCCCATAAGTTCCCCACCTTCTTTTCCCTCTAATTAAAAAAATGAGGATAACAGTGGCTTGCACTTTCCAGGACTGTTTTGAGGATCAAATCAGATAATTCATGCAAACATCTTGGCACACAGTGCTCAATTCAGACATGCCGAATTAGCCACAGGCTGAATAAGTAGGACTGAAAAATCAGAAACCATTTGGTCTGATGGATGCTAGTGCACACAGGCATGCGCTGCCACAGTCTTCGTGGCGGGGGTGGGGTGGGGGTGGAGGGCTGCCTTAACGAAAAGGTGAGCATATTTATATTGAAAATATTGAGTGTTTTTAAAAGACAGACTCAAAATAGCAGGTTTTGGAATACCCAGAAGAAAGGCTTTCCAGCATCTGGGTTTGCTTGAACCTTATAAACTTTGCCCAGCTTCCAAGGTCAGAGTCTGAAATCACATATTCTGGTCACAAAGTGACCAGACTGACCTGTGGCTCAAACTCTGCAGGCTGCGGTGAATACCAGGCATGGGGGTGGCACCAGGATGGGGACAGCCAGGCAGCTGGGAGCTTCAGTTTGAGTGGCATCCCCCACGCATGACCCTGGTGGCTGCAGCATCACTGTCAGGACCTGGCCATTCTCTTCCTCTGGAAGCCCTTTGCTCTGACATGCCAAGTCCACTTCCAAACTGTGTAGTAAGCATGAAGTGCCTTCATTCTCCATTCCAGAACTTTTTCCTCGAGGCCTCCCTCTGGCACAGTCCTCCTGACCCAGGCTGGCAAGCTGGCAACTTGACGCTCCTTGGTGCCCGAGTGGGGATCCCTGCGCTTTGGCTCCTCAGCCACACGGCAGTCCTGGGGCAGGGCTGGACTTCACCGTCACCCAGAGCACCGGGCCCTGGTGGGTGGTCTCTGTGGTTTCAGGGCAGAGACTTTGTACTACCTTTGGTGTGCAGCACTTGGCACGGGGCCTGGCACAGGGCGGGCTGCTGGGTGAAAAGTCGATTCTGATTAAGACAGTACAGAGACCCAAGATGGCGGCCTCAAGGGCCGAGGAATCAGAAGCTGACAGCTCTTAACACAGAGTCGGTGACATGCCGAGGTGTAGAGAGGATATTGTGGAGAGGGAACGGGGATCTGGGTTCTGTCAAGGTACCACCCAGGCAAGTGTTGTTCTCACCCGAGCCTCAGTTTCCTTATAGGTAATGTGAGGGGTCGGTATAGAGATTCTGAGGTTGAAAAACCATCTGTGAACTCAGGGTGTCCGTGACAGCCAGTGCTCTGAATGTCTGTCTCTGGCTCTGAGCACAACAACCTCTTCTGTTTCTTTTGACCTCATTTGCCCCCTGAGGTTATCGCAACAGGCTTCTGAAAGGTTAGGTTAGAGACAGAGGAAGAAAGGCTGCAAGAACATGTGAACCACAATGGAGTTTTTGCCCCTGGGAGAGTTTCTTTGACAAAACGGTTTTGTTTCAGAGCAGTTCCTCCAAATATGTGCCTACCCCCAAGTTCCTGCTCTTTGCCCAAAGCCTCTTAGGTTCCCATCTGTCTATTCCCTGTCACCGGAGCCCTCGCTTTTCCTCCTGGTACCAAGCTCCCTTGTCACTTTCTCTGGCTCCTTAGGGCTCCCCGAGTCTTCAAGCTGAGGGGGCCAGATGTTGCTGCTCTCAGTGGGTCTTCATTCTTTTGCTGACGCCTCATTATGTATGTGGGCTCTTTCCTGCTTCTCCACCAACTAATGATTCAAGGCCATGACACCTCAGGCTGCCTCCAATTATTTCAAGGATTATCGTGGAGACGCTTATCATGTGCTGCTGCCCCGCCACTCTAGGCTTTAGGTTTGTGAGCACGGGCAGGCTGTTCAATCCTTCTAGGGCGCTTTACCTGCAAGAGCTGCCCTGGGCCAGCACCTGGCCTGCGTAGCTGACTTATCACAGATGGGCTCATCATCACAGGGAAAGCTGTTCTCCTTCATTGTTCTTTTAAAGAAAGAAATGGAGTTCAAATAAAAAAATCTAATATCTAAGCACAAAAAATTAGCATTTCCTAATCAGAAGGGTGTTAATTTCCTCTCTCAAAGATTTGCCCTTTTCTCTCAAGGGATTGTCAGCCATAAAATAATATGTACAGAAAAATATCAAAATAAAGCTCACTAATAGCACCAAATAGATACTTCTTTTCAATAACAATTTCTTCTCAATACCAATTTCTTCCCAATACCAATTTCTTCTCAATACCAATACTCTGGCTCACCTGAGCCATGTGCTGCTGAGGCCTCTGGCAGGTGGCCTGGAAGGTTCAGGGGAGGCTGGCTAAATGGGTGAGGTGGGTCTATTGAGACTAGCAGGGCACATAGTGGGCTCTGGGGCTTGATGGCCTGTCTACTCTCACACCGAGGGCCTCAGGGTCCCACCCCCTATCAGGTACTGCTGTGAGATTCCTAATGCCTGCAGGTACTTCAGTACCTGGACTTGAACCCCAATCAGTAGGCAGCAGAAAATAACCACTGACTATACATCAGGGGTCCAGCTTTCAGAGAGCAGAATGACAAGAATAAGGGCTGCTGCGGGAGAAGGTTGACAACTTCAACAGAGACAACAAAATGGCAAATGCCAGGAGGACTGAGCACAGCACAAAGAGAGTTTTCAAGAGAAATGTGACTTTTGAACTAAAAAGAATCAGAGAAATTGAAGGCCAGAATGGTCACTTTTGAGACGATAGTGCCCTCCAAGATGGACTAGAGGACGTATCTCAAAGCCTAGAGCAAAACCACAAACAGGAAGTCCTAAAATACAGTGGTCATTCCAAATATAAACTTAAAAGAAAAACTCTTTAGATATGTCATCTCGAATGGCCAACCACTGAATGCTTCATTCAGACAGGACCCAGGCACTTAGGCATTTATACCTGCCATCACCAGTTTTATTCAAAAAGGAAGGATAAGACAAGAAAATGAAATATTCTGTAAAAATTCAGTAAACAACTTTCTCTTTTTGCTGATTATATGTCTGCATACTTAGAGAACCAAGAGACTCCAATGAAAAAAAATTTTAAATGGTGAGAGAATTATGACGAGGTAGTTGGACAGATGATAAATACACCAAAATTAATCATTCTTCTCTTCATTAGCTATAAATAATTAGAAATGGAAAGGGAAAAGCAGTCCACTCATAATAATGGTGAAACCATAAAATATTTATGAATAAATTTAACAAGAAAGTCACAGGACTGATACGAAAATGACTATAAAATCTTATTGAAGGTCGTAAAGTAAGATTTGAACAAACGCAAAGACATTTCTTATTCTTGGATGGGAAGACATTACCATAAATTTACACATTTAATACAATCCTTTTGGAATTGGGTAAATGATCTTAAGAAGTTCATTTGGAACAAGAAGTGTCCCCAGATAACCAACAACCTAAGTAAAGGAATGGGGAGGGTGTTGCTCACCAGATAGCAGAACATCAAATAAGAAACTGTCTAAGATCGAATCAATAAGCCATTGACCGAGGAATAGACAAATCAATGACTGTAGATTTGGCAATAAAGTAGGAGTGGGGATCCAAAATAAATCCCAACTTATATGAAAATTCAGTGTACGACAAGAGTGATCAGTGCATTGAGAAAAAAAAAAGTAACCTGAGAAACGATGCCATTGCATACAGCTGTCTGCCCCCCTGGGATAAGATAACATTGGAATTCAATTTCACATCACATAAAAATCAAATTCCAAAAACAATAAATGTTGAAATTATTCTTATTAAATAACAAGTAGGGCTAAAAGAACACTTGCTTTGTGAACAGCTCAGGCATTTAGTATAAAGGTGAAGGGACAACTCTACCCTCATCTACCCATTTAAAGACAAAGAAGTTGCACAGTTTTGAGCTTCTCCAGGTTCCCACTCCAACACCATTCTCTCATTTTCACTCAGAGGCACCATGATCCTGACTTATTATCCCTTTGCTTTGCTATGTCATTTCAGCTCATCTGTGTTTCCTTGTTTTACATGTTATTGTACTTTAATATAGGTGAGTCACTCGTGTTTCTATGAGATTTACTTCTGTTGCTCTTAGGCTTTATTTCATTTCACCCACATTCTTGCATGTACCTGTGACCCATTCACTGCACACACTGCAGACACAGAGCATAATTTATTTATAGAATCTAGTTCGTGGACGGCCTTTCTGTGTGGTCTTCAGTCTTGCTTTTCTTTCCTTGTTTTGAATAAGATACTTCATCTCTTTCACTTTTCTTCTACTCCTACACAAATTAAATATACTTTTTAATTTTTCCACTGTTTCCTTCATAAGTTTTTAATGTATAATTAACTGAAAAATCTAAGGTTAATCTACACCTTTATCCTCCACAGGAAGAAGCTTAGACTCATCCCTTTCCTCATGGATCAGCTTAGATCCATGACAATAGTACATATGAATTCCATTTTTATTCCTCATAATTCCTGTTTATACCTCAAACCTTTATGCCTCAAATTCTTAGTTATGGTTGTCTAAAATGTCAGTTTTGTTCTCAACAAACAAGTCATTTATGCTATGTGTGGAATAAATATTCTATGTCCAGAGATTTCCCCCATCCCCCAAATCAATCAACATCGTATTCTGCTCTTTGGCGTCAACTGGTGTGGAGATGTCCTTTGCAGGGAATCCATCTTTTCTCTTTGGATAATTTTAAGATCTCATTTTTGGTTTCCTACACTTTATGATATAAACATATATATTTCTTTGCACTTATTTTGCTTGGCTTTTCTGAACGTGAGGATTCATATTTTTCATCACTTTTTAAAAACTCATAGTCATCTGCCTTTAAATATTATCTCTGCTCCACTACTTCTCTCCTTCTCCCTGTCCAGGTATTCTGAGGCAGAGATTACAAGTTCTCCCGCCACCTCACTCTCTCTCGTCTCTTTCATATTTCCTCACTTTGGTTTTTCTGTGCTGCGTGCTGTGTGATTTCTTCAAATACATCTTCCAGCTCTTGAATTCCCTCTTCAGCTTTTCCTAAGCTACTCCCACTGTGGTTTTAACCTTGAATTTTTATTTCTAAAAGTTCTATTTAGTCCTTCCCAAAGATGATTAGTTATTTGCATAATTCTTAATATCCAATCATACATTCAATCATTTAAAAATAATAAACATGCATATTTTATATCCTGTGCATTTTTGCCATTTATTCTGGTTCTTATCTGGTCCCCTATAGTGTTTTTGAGGTTTTTTTTTTTTTTTTTTTTTTTTTTATGAACTTACATTGCCTGGAAGTTTATGTGAAAAATTTTGAGGTGTGGTTTGAAGATGTGTTTGTCTTGGTTATGCCAGGCACTCAGGGACCCCAGCATTCAGGGTTAAACTAAATTTTATGTCTGAGATTTTTCAGACCACAAGGTACTCTGCATCTGAGCTTACAAACCCTTATGGCAGTCAACAGATGGCTGTGCATCATCAGGGGCTTTCTCCCTCTCTACTCAGTGATAAGATTTGAGACACGCACATTTGCCTGCAGTTCTTTGGGACAGAGGGCTTCTTTCTGGTTCACCCTTCCACTCCAGATGCAATACTTTGGGTTCCTAGGACTACATCGGGGTGGAGGACATTTTCCAAAAACGTCCCCCTTGGCAGGACTCTCTGGGGATCAGTACCCTGAATCACATAGGATGTGCAAACCAAAGCAAGGCTCACCCAGTTTGGTAAGACCCTCAAGGGAAAACCAGCTTCACCCTGCTTTACCTCTCTGGGTTCCTGGTGTCACTTGCTTTTTTTGGCCTCTAGATATCCCTGTGTCTTACCAGCACATCAATGTTGAAAAGGTTTTAAAATGTTTAAAATATTTATCTACCATATTGTCAGAGGCAGAAGTCAGGTTATTCTAAAAGTAGAGTCCAACAATTAAAAAACATTTGAGATAAAAACACAGGCATGTTATTTTCAGCACCCACCACTCACCCGAAGGAGAGCGGGTGGGGAGAGTTCCTACTGCAGCGGGGTCTCAGAGCAGGTGGGGGTCACTGCCAGGCGACTTTTTTATTTTCCTGAGTCTCCCTGCATGTTTAAGCCAATTTAAACTTTTCTATCACCAGGGACTTAATAGGGAAAAGTGTGTTAATGGACACAGTCGTCCCCGATAACTTATGTCTCTATCTGTCATCTTGAAGTGCAAATCAGGACTCTAGAATCACATCTAGATTTGGGCAGAGAAAAATGCAGTCAGTGACTGGTTTCTTTCTCGACCACTTCTGATCAAAGAAAGAAAAATGACGGAGTTGAGCTTGAGGTCGCTGTGAGTGAGCAAAGTTTTGCTTTAGGCAGACCCTCCACCCAGTGGGCCTCCACCCACAACATCTTCTGATCTCTAGTTCACACTCATCAGAACAAGACTGGTTTGGGCTGGTCCTGCACTCCTGAGGCAGCATTATCATCAGGAAGTAGATGACAATGACATATTTCACCCAAAGCCTGGGCAGAAGTCATTCTGTAGTAAGTATCGTTTCAATCTTATTTATTAGACAATATTAAAAGCTGAAATATCCTTCCATCAACTAAAATGAAATTATCTTTGATTTGTGACAATAAGCACACTTGTTATCTCAACTCTAAACATGTCAGGATGACTTTTGCTTTTCTGTTTCAAGGAGAGAAAATTACAATGTTTTATTTCTTAAAAAAAAAAAATCATAGCGAGGAGGAAAGCAGCAGAGCTCGGTGGTGACTGCAAGGGGGGGTCCATCACAGGGAAGGGACCAAAGAGACACGATCCAGTTGGCTCTGGTAGGTGACTGAGCTGGGTGGGGGCAAGGTGGGGTTGGGACTCACGCAGGAAGGTGGCTGTATTTTACATACAGGATGAGCTAGCGATAAAGACATTGAGGTTAACGGGAACTAGGATTTCCATAGAAGAAGAGTCCTTTGGATGAAAAGAGGGGATGCAACAATGAACTCTGTGGTTGGACTGGCATTAGAACAACTGAAATGAACTCATGGCTTAAGTGTGTGTGCGCGCGCGCGTGCATGCGTGTGGGGGTGGGGGGAGGGAGAGAGAGGGAGAGAGAGAGGGAGATACATATATTTCTGACGTCTCTTCTCTGAGAAGGTCAAAACCCCAGTAGCACAGAGCACATTTAACTCTCACATCTTGGTTTCCAAATGAAAGTCACCGCTAAAGGGACCTCCCTGGTGCCACAGGGGGTTAAGTACTGCACTATGAAGCAATCTGCAGCCTCTGCAGCCCAAGTTTGATCCCCAGCCAGCCAGGGAGCAACCCACATGGTGCAGCAGACCTCTTTTGACTCGCCCGCTGCTCCCCTCAGCAGTGTATTTTGGTTGGTCTGCCTGTTCTGCTCCCCACTCTCTCTCTGGTGAATCCTCTCACCCCCCCCCCCCCCGCATATCTGGCCTATACCCAAGATCTTGTATGCATAAATAAATCTTAAAAAAAAAAAAAAGTCACCACTAAAAAGGACCAAGGGTCTTTAAAAAAAAATGGCTTATTTCAGGGAAAGAACAGAAATATTACAGAATACTAAGGAAACACTTCAAGAACCCTGGGGTGCATCACGAGAACATGGAAGCCAGTTTGAAAAAGCAGCTCCTGCTGGCTGAATCTGGGATGATATGAGCATGAAAATAAGCAGTGTTAGTAACAGATAATATCCTAGTGAATAAACAGAAGTCCATGAATCCACACTGTTTTTAAAAAGTGAGCAGATACATGCAGGAGAGAGAAAGCTTTTCCTTACAGTAGGATTTTAACTAATGTATGTAGAAGAAGGGATGGAATTAGAAAATTTTCATTTGGCAATAATCATAGTACTAATTAATTCAAGCAAAAAAATTCAACAAATGCTAAAGCTAGGAGTAGCCGTGAAAGGAATGACAGGATATTTATATAGTTTCAAAGTCTCTCATTAGAAAACATTTATTAATTTTAAAGGAAAACAGAGCAGCTTTGCAGCAGAAAAAGCTGGCAGATGTCACCATGATCAAACTGAGTATTACAAGTGGTGGAGCAAGCTGACACCATTCCTACTTGATGGGACGCAGAGAGAAGAACTCAGCGAAGCTTCAGTTACATTCTGCCAAAAATTTGTAACTTCCATGTAGACATGAAGAAACATCAGACAAACCCAAGAGAAGGATGTTATTAAAACCACTATCAATAATCTTTAAAAATCTCAAGGATATGCAGGTAAGGACAGACTAAAGAACTGATATGAATTGAAGCAGGCTGAGGAGAGGTGAAAACTTAGCATAATGGGGATCCGATTTGGATTCTTCATCTAAAAAGGATGTTATTGGGGCCACTGGAAAAACTTTGAGTAAAGGATATATGACAGCTCTTCATACTATTCTTGCAAATTTTCCAGTAATATGGAAAATATTGGGGAGAAGTAGGGTATCTAAACTTTCATAGGCACAATCCCATTTATAGCTAGGATGTAAAATTTTGCAAAATATTAATTTTCCCATTATAACAACAATAAAACACTGAGTAAACTAAAATGCATATCCTTTTGAAAGTCATGGGATAGTGACAAAGGAATATAGGGCTAAGTGACCCAAATGCAGACTGGGCTTTAACAGAACCAAAACATTTAATATCTGAAATAAAGCATTTCTTAAATATACCGTAATAAGAACTGTCAAGACACAGCAGAGAACGGGACCAGTGCATTCAAAGACTAGCTAAAAATTCATAAAACTGATGGAAGACACCGACCCAATATCCAAGAAGGTTAGTGAATCCCACAAAGGGAAACCATTATCAAATTATTCAGAAGAGGCCTCCCTGGTGGCGCAAGGGGTTAAGCACAGCACTATAAAGCTGTCTGCAGTCACTGCAGCATGAGTTTGATCCCCGGCCAGGGAGCTACCCACATGGTGCAGCAGACCTCTCTTGTCTCATCCACAGCTCCCTCAGCAGTGTATTTTAGTGGATGCACCTGTGCTGCTCCCCACTCTGTCTCTGGTGAGTCCTCTCACCACACCCCTACCCCACAACTCTGGCCTATACCCCAGTTCTTGAATGCATAAATAAATAAATCTTTTTTAGAAAATTATTCAGAAGAGCATAAGGGACTATGGTGATGGTCACAGGTGATGTGGTGGTAGGAGAATTATGGGGACTACACCTGAGAGGAGAAATCACATATTGTACAAAAACGAACAATGATGTAAGGACAGAAAAAAAAAAAGAAGAAAATACCAAAAAGAAATAGAAAGAAGGAAAATAATGAAAACAGAAAACATCCCCCCTCGCAATATATGAATATTCACATTCCTCCCTTCCCTGCCAACACTTAACTATGTATGGTCAGTAAATTTTAGCCATCCAAATAGGTGTAAGGTAGATTAAGTGGTGGCTTTAATTTGTATTTTCTAATTACTAACGATCTTAAGCACTGTGTTATGTGTTTATTTGCCATCCATAAATATTTATACGAGAGATGAAAGCTTATGTCCACCAAAGGATGCATACAAAATATTCCTAAAGAACTTTATTCCTACTTGTCCCCAAATGAAAATGAATCTAATGTGCACCAACAGGAATGACTCAGCAAACTGTGATGTAGTTGCACAATGATATCTACACATCAATAGAAGGGAATAAACTGATTTATCAACAACATGGAGATTATGTTATGTTGAGTGAAAAATGTGATGTTGCGTGAAAGAAGCCAGATACAAAAGATTCATTACTCTATCGTTCCACTTACATGCAGTTCAAGAATAGCAAAAACTAATCTGTGGTGATAAGAATCGAAACAGTGCCTGCCTCTGCGTGTGGGAGGGGACTTGAGATCACTTTCTAGGGTGACGGAAATGTTTTATGTCTAGACTTGAGTGATGGTGTATATGTCGGTTAAAAATCACTGACAAAGACCCGTGCATTTCATTGCATGCAAATTATACTCAATTAAAAAAAAATCACATTCTGGTTTTATTTTTTTACAAGACAAGACTTGAGATTAAATGATGAAAAGTGGGGCCTCCTTGGTGGCACAAGGGATTAAGTCTCAGCACTATGAAGCTATCCCAGCCACTGCAGCACGAGTTTGATCTCTGGCCAGGGAGCTACCCACATGGCGCAGCAGACCTCTCCTGTCTTTCCCGCTGCTCCCCTCAGCAGTGTGTTTCAGTGGAGCTGTCTGTTCTGCTCCCCACTCTGTCTCTGGTGAATCCTCTCACCCCAACCCCCCGCACCTCTGGCCCACACCCCAGTTCTTGTGTGTATAAATAAATAAATCTTTAAAAAAAAATCACAAGTGGAAGGTTAAGAAATGCATCATATTACTTCCAAATCTTACCAGGGCTTCTGCCTATGGAGTTGGGGGCGAGGGTGTTGGTGCTCTGGTTCACACCAGGTTCTGGGAGGATGCGGGGTACTCAGCAAGTTCCTGGTAGAATGGGATGATCTGAAAGGAGGGGGCTGTCCGAGAAGCAGGAAAACAGCTCTGGCAGTGACTGGGAGTTACGGGGGGGCGGGAGGGGGTGGAGGGCAGGGGTGTTTCTAATACCTGAATGTGTCACTGAGTGAGCAAGTGTGGGACTCCCTTCTGGGACTACTGCTGGGGCTGGCTTCCTGGGGGTGTGGCTGAGCAGGGATTCAGGGCTCCTGTACTAGGAGAGGTCCATGCTTGGGGTTGTTGTCTTGAAATTCTGAATAATTATCTTTGAATTTGCATTCTGTAAGGAAATTCTAATGGGACATGGAGGATGTGCTGTGGGGCTTAGCTTTGACTCACTGCTTTCTCACCTCCCCAGATGGCTCTGCTGCTCACTCCCCTCCAACCCCTGGTGCTCTGGGTGCCCCCCCCTACTGCCCCCTGCTCTACCATCCACCTTGGGGTCACATTGGGGGTGGGGGGTCTACATTCTGTTGCCCTCCAGCCCTGGCCTGGGTGGAGTGTGGTCAGGGTAATGTTTGGAACCAGACCACTGGGCACCTCAGGGTGTGGCACTGTGGCGACTGCCCCTGTCCCAGGCTGCCCACCTGTTTGTGAGTGCTGCCCCACCTCCCTTCCAGTCGGGGGTGGCCAGCCCTTGGGGGTGTCTGTCTGTAGTGGGTCAGGGCAATGGGCCCATGGGAGGTGAAACCGACTTTCCGGCTCCTGGATGGGGTCTCACATTTTCATTTTGCACTGGATTATACCAGTTCTATAGGTGCTGTTGGGTGCCCCACCTGTCTCCTCTGGCATGACCCCAGGCCAGGCAGCTCTGCATGGAGGACGACTAGAATCCCTGCTCACTGAGCTTTCCATCTGCCCTCTCGGTGTGCTTTCTAGGAGACGGCCTTGGCCCTGACTGAGGGGGACGCGGGGAAGCTGGCCCCACAAGTGCGGTCTTTTCTGACACCTTGTGCCCTCTCATCAGAAGTGACCCCTAAATGCTGTTCTTGGGAGAACACAAGGGGGCCTTTCTGGTCACGCCAAATGACCATTAACTCACAGGACACAAAGCTGAGTGGAAGGGGGCAGCAGGCTGGTGGGCATTATCCTCACTCGCCCATTCATTTATTCAAACAGCTACTGAACCCCACCATGTGCCAGGCCCTATTCTATGTGCAACCAGAACACACACAAGCCCTGTCTTTATGGACCTTAAATTGAATGCAGGAGATGGACAGGCATGAAGACAAGACAGGGAAAGGGGAACAGAGCGAAAGAGTGTGGGGCTATTCAGGTGAGGTGGTCAGGGAAAGCCTCTTGGAGGAGGTGGTCTTGTAGCAGGGACTTGCATGATGTGAGAGAATAAGTCAGAGAGGATCTGAGGACAGACAAGACCCTGAGGTGGGAAGGAACTTGGTGCTTTCAAGGAAGAGCAAGAAGGGTGGGAGGGATACAGAAGACAGAGGAGAGGCCAGGCAGTGCGTGGGGACAGACCGGCGAGTGGGGAGCTTGGGCTGCATCCTTAGTGTGATGGCAAGCCTCTGGAGGATTTGGAGCATGCCAGTGATAGGATATAATTTCTGCTTGAAAAGTGCATCCTGGCAGCCGGGTGCCAAGGGGCTGAAATGGTGGCAGGAGGAGAAGCAGGGAGACCAGTGCGGGAGGCACCGGGCTGGGTAAGCAGCAGGTAGGTGCTGGTGGCCAGGACAAGGGGGGCTGCAGGAGGAGTGAAGGCACAAAAGTGCTATTTTAGGCAGGATTTGCAGATACAGGCGATGATGCTAGTGAGAGAGAGGGGTCAACGGGCCAGATTTGAATTTATTTCCGATCTCCTTGCCAACTGATTTTCAATAAAGCTTTATTTTCTCAAAAATGTGGTGCCATGATGTATCAGCCTCATTCATGCCCATGACTCCATAACAAACTCATAGCTGCCTCCTGACTACTTTCTATCTCCATTCACTTATTTTTCATCCTTTAAAATCCTTAATTCCTAATGAAAGCTAAGTAGTCAAGGGAGGTTCTATAGCGGCCTGTGGGGTTAACTTGTATGCCAGACTCTCCAGGCCTGTGGCTTAACAACTGCCCCCGCGAAAGTATTTTGAATATGAGTTCAGACTGTTAGATAGAAAACCTGAAAAAATAATCAGCAGATTTCTGTGAGGAAAGATTTCGGGGCAACTGACCTCCCAAGGCTCTCCACTGCGGGGGGTTCATTTATTTGAACATCCTTCTGGGTTCCCCCGTAAAACTTTAAATTAAACCATTCATTCACTCAGTGATAATTCTGGGGTCCTACTATGGGCTAGGCTGCAGGTCCTGTGGATACAACAGGAGACGGGTCAGAGACATAGACCCTGCCCTCAAAGTTTATGGTCTAGCTCCTGGCTGCCACACACGGCTGGCCAGGCTGTGCGCTGCTCCACACGTCCTATGGGAGCTGGAAATTATTCCAAACTCTGTTTCCCCACCCATGCATCCTGGAAGGGGACTAAATTTGCTTAGATGAAGGGGCACCATTTTCCTTGCACAAAGATGCCACCTGCTTGCCAAGCCAAGAACCCACAGGGCTCTGCTTGCCGACTGTGCTTTTACCTCCATTGCACAAAGGCTCTGGAGCTGGCCGTGGAGAGAGGGCCCAGAGCACAGTCCCAGTGCCATGAAGTCTCACCGATGTCTGCACAGCTTGCTGATGTGCCAACAAGGAGGCTGGGGAGGGGGCGGGTAGGGGACAGAGGCATGGAAGAGTCTATTTGAAGTTGGGGTAAGGGAACGGAAAGCAGGAACCACATGTTGAGCGAGCGCATTGACAAGAACCTCCCCTCCCTGGCCTTTGCCCCCTCCTCTTCTGTCTAAAGCAGTCATTTTTTCCCCAGCTAGTAATCCCTAAAACTCCCAACACGCTATTAGAATAGTGAGCATTGCCTTTTATACCTGACCAAAAGGTAAGTTCTCCCAGGAAGGGTGGAGCCCGAGGGAGGATGCAAGAAAGGAGTCCTGTTTCCTGCCCCACGGCCCTGGGGAGGAGCTGAGCCCAGACCGGTGGACTTGGGTCTCCTGCATAAAGGGCTGTCACTGCTTGGGGCGCACAACAGGTGAGCCCACTGCCCCGCCGCTCCCTGATTAGAGAATGTCCTCAAGCTGGTTTCCTGATGGAGACCATCAGGGAAAAGACCAGCAATTCTAATTTCTCATAACACTGCTCCAAGGCCAGTAGAGGAACAATAGCCACACGTGGGGCAGGATGCTCTGGGGCGCTTGATACTGGCCATGGGCCCCCTGGGGGCGGTGGATCAGGAGTGCCAGAGAGTGGCAGCTGTGGTGGCCATGTTGGCCGGGGTAGTGGGAAGGGGCAGTGACTTGCCCCCCACCCCTCAGGCCCCCACCCCAATGCAGGCACTGACAGCACACAGATAAAGCACTGAGTCCCCTCTTTAGTTGATCAAATAGCACTGCTCCTGCAAGGCAGGACTGAAAACCAGTTTAAGGGGTTTCGTCCTTCTAAGGGTGAGCACCAGTTTTGTAAGAAGTAAGTGGAGATTTCAAAATCTGAACTGTCCCTTCAATCTCAGTGTGTCTTGTTATGTTCTCAAGTGCCCAACCTCTCAAATGCACAAAGGCCCAGGAGAATGTGGTTTCTCTGGATCTCATAATGCCCAATATTCCTTTTATGGTCAAGCCCACACAGTCTCCTCCAGAAGATCCTGGCAGTGTCACCAGGAGGGAGCATACAGGCACACTAGGGAAGCAGTCTGCCAGCCCTGGGTTACAGTCCTGCTTCTGCTCATTAGCTGTGTGATCTTGGCCCAGTGACACAACCTCTCTGGGTCTCAGTTTTAAGTTACGGAGCCAGACAATAGCCAACACATTGCCTAGAGGTGACACAAGGTTCTGGTGCAGTGCCCAGCAGTGGGTGGTTCTGACTCTGGGAAGTGCTGCCTGTTTCAGCAGCTTCCATGGTCAAATCCTCTTCTCAAAGAACCTGTTCTCCCAGAAGCCTGACAGAACCGACCCTTCCGGCCAGGCAGCCACAAGCGTCCACCACAGAGGCCTGCTTTCCCACTTGCAGATCGCCTGCCTCCGCCAGGTTGCCCAAGCCTCCTGTTGGTGGGAGAGTGTATGGGAAGGGTGCACAGCTCCATGCCAGTGCTTCCAGCTGTGCACGCACAGAACCAGGGTGACAGGGGGCTCAGGTAAAAATGCAGATTCCTAGACTCCACAGCTAACACTTCTGGTATAGTCAAGCTGAGACAGGACCTGGGAACATGCCTTTTCACAATACCTGCTGAGGTGAGGTGACAAAGCTACAGAACACAGGTTGAGAAGCCGCAGAGCCACAGCTGGTGTAGGATAGATAAAGGCTTGGAGCTCAGCTGACCGGGCCTCCCCCTCACCTGGGGCCACTCTGCTCACCCGAGGGATGCAGCCTTCTCAGGGGCTGTATCTAGTGATGTGGCACCAGACTGTGGCACCTGTGTCTCGGGCGGGGGTGGGGGGGAGAGGAAGGGGAAGGTGCACAGGACTTTTGCTTCCCATGGTGGATCTTTCTGGAAAAGTTGGGTATGCTCCGAGGGTGAGCGATAGAGCTTGGGAGACGGTTATTTCAAGGTCTCTCCTGAAGCCCCTAATGGGGAAGAATCACCCTCTGCAACCATATGTCAACTGGTTGCGAGTAACAATCCCTGTGAGGGGCCTAGCTGTACCTTAACGAGGATGGTGTCTGAGTGGGTTTAGATTTATCCTTCTAACAGTCTCATCTCACACACACACACCCTGGAAACCGCAGGGCTGATGAAATAGATGGCAGCCATCGTGTGAATGGGCGGGACCTCTGGTCAATAGTACTGGGTGTGCTGGGCAGACACTATCACCTGCCACCTCTGTCATGATGGAAGAAGGCCCCGCTGCACCCTCGGGGTCGAGATCTGTGACATCTTGTCCCAGGGTCCCCAAACTGGCACCTTGCTGATGTCACCCTGGATGTGTCTGGGTCCTTGCCCTGGCCAGAACCAACAGAGCAGGAATGGCAGAGTGGGGTGGCGTCAGGCCATTCTAGGCTGCAGCAGCTCCTGCGACAAGAGGTGACAGCCCAGGCACAGGTGCCACAGGTGGGGCTCCTCTCTCCACCCTCTGCAGAAGCAGCCTGCCCTGCAACTCCTGGCACCAATGCAGGCATGCTCACTCCAGAGACCCCTTCTCTTTGCCATTAGCCTTGGGGAAATTCTTGAAAAGGGTGCCCCCTACCCTCTGTTAATGCCTAAGTCTCCAGCCTGGAGTGGCATACAGTGGGCAAACAATGCAAGAGGCTGTCCCCTGCCCCTCCACCTGCTCCCTTAGAAGAGTCAGAGGCACGAGCAGCATCTGCTCTGCTGGTGACGTGCTAATTTCATGTTCTGAGCAGCCTCCTCAAGTCTCAGCTGGGGTTTCAGAAACATGCGAGAGCCTCATCCACACACGGGGCTGCTTGCGCTCTGCTGGGCCTTGGAGGTGGCCCCTAAGGACCCTGCGTGTGTGGTGATCAAACACTAAATATTCCAGACAGTAACCTTGGGAAGATCTCCTCTCTACGGAGGTCCCTGGCTGTGGTTTGCCCTTTGGCCACCTGTCAGTAGTTCTGTTCTCAGGAAGTCCATCTCCTAGGTCCCCTGTGCTGGGGGCTGCCCCCTTCATCCTCAGCTCAGACAATGCCACCAATGGTCCCCTTCCCTCTTCTCAACAGGAGGCTCCTGTATTTCCAAGTCACAGATGAGAGGACAGGCCGCGGGAGGGTTCCACCCCAGGACCACTGGAGCTTGTGCTCGTGACCAGCACCCCTGGGCCAAGGGGCAAGACAGAGCAGCTGTGACAAGGGCAGGGGGCCAAGTCCCAGCTTATTCTTTTTTCTAGCACCTGCCTGGCTCAAAGCATGCCCTGTCCTTTGAGTCTGGATCTCCAGGCTCCTAAGCTTCAAGATATTTTAGGCCATCCATTCACTGTATTATGTGCCTCTGTACTCCCCAGGATGCCCGAAGGAAGGAGGACAGAGCATCAGGAATCTATTTCCTGGAAAGTGTCTATTCTCAGCACAAGGTCACGGTTCCTTCGTGACCTCCCAGAATCCACCAGCACGCTCCACACCACGATATAACTCAATTAGCGAATAAAGTCCCTTCTCTCCCATTTCAGGTTAACTGGGTCTGTACCATAGTTCACAAATTTTTGTTTTCCAATCTCTGATTATTGATTAATGACAAGTCATTGGTTCCAGACACACGCTGCATACTGTCAGCATTGGAGACGTGAGTGGTAAATAAAAGCTCATAATTAGTAACTGAGATTGGATAGCTCCAAGGTACATGAAACGCTTGCAGGAGAAGTGCAATTTTTCCATGTTTGGGCAATTTCCAAAGTCTAGGTATATAGCTGCCTGGGTGTGGATGTAAGTTGGAAGTGAGATTTTCATACTAGGAGCAAACTTTACAAGAGAAGAAACAATGGGAGAAAAACCAATTTAGTTAATTGTCTTGTTGCACCTGCTGTTTGTGAGGATGTGAAACCAGATATTCTTCCTCTGGAGCCTGGTCTTGCTCCAGCCCAGTGGGCGTGTGGGCCGGTCTGGCTGCTTCTGCATACATTCCGACATCTCCCAGGGGTTGGACTTAATGGGAAAGTGGCATTTGCAAAGGTTTCGGGGAGTGGCCGTAGGACAGTGATGTTTGTTTCCATGGAAATGAATATAAAGTCTCCAGTTCATCACTGTCATCCCAGCAGGACTTGGGAGAGGAATGGACAAGTCAGAGTCTTTACAAGTTTGGTTAAGGAGGCGTTCATGCACCAGCAAAAGAAAGGGAGGAAAAACTGTTCAGACCTGCCTTTGCTCACTGCGTGTGTCACTTTAGCCAAAGTCATCATATCAGAATCTCACTCTATAGAATGAAATATGCCTTTCAAGGCAGTAAGGCTGTCTTCTTCTTTCTGCCTTCCCTCCCTCCCCCACTTGCTCCCGCCCTCCCTCCTGCATTTCACTGAGTCCACTTGATAGAGTTAGAGGTAACAATCATTTGTGCTTTTAACTGACTCTTTGTTAAAGGATATACCCAGACTGGACATAGAGATGCTTGGTTGGCCTTGCTTATCTCTGACTTGGCAAAACTATAGTGGGAGGTCAGCATAGTCTTCAGAGAGGATTCTTTGGACAAGACTTAGAGGAAAGGGGCACCTGCAAAAGACATGTGTCCCAGCACACATGTAAGGGCCCACCATTCCTGCTTAGTGGTGGTGAACAACATGGTTTCCTATCAAACTCTCTGGCAGACATTAGTTACATGCACTCAGAAGGAACTGTAGGTAGACAGGAAGAAAATGAGATAATGGAGAGAGGGTGGGGGTGTGCATTCTGAAGGAGAAAATTCCAGGTCAGGGATGGTAAATATGGGGTACTCATACCCCCACTTTCATGACAGACAATGGGAATCACCCATTCTTTTCCACTGAGCTGCAGGGTGGCTTTCTCATTCATCTATCACATCACTTCAGGCAGATGCTATCAAGATATCTGAGTTACCTCCTGTGGTAGATTAAAGATGGCAACAAATTCCCTAATTTCCCTCCCCTTGGGTCTGGTCTGGCTGTAGTGACTTGTTTGCCCAATGGAATGTGATAGACATATCTGGAGCTTTTGAGGCTAGGAAGTCTTGCATTTTCCATAGTCTTTTTAAGACATGCACACTAGGAGCCCTGGGCCACCATGGAAGAGGTCTGACTACCCTGCAGGAGATACATTGGAAATGCACTGACTCTGCCAAGGTGTAAACCAATAAGTGGCATTGGCAAGGACCCTCCATTATAACCTAGCTGGCAGTTAACACCACCAAGTAACCCCATGGATACCACCTGAGCAGAAGAATCACCCAGCTGAGCACTGCTCAAATGCCTCACACAATCACAAGATATAATGGTTGTTGTTTTAAGCTAAGTTTTGAGTAATCTGTTACACATCTGTAAATAGCCCGTATAACACTCAAAGTAAAACTCATGGCCATCCAGAATCTAGATTAAAAAAAAACTGTGTTTAGGGCCCAGCAGGAGCCTGTTGGGGCTTTCCGAGCTATATAACAGTAGTACTATCTTTATTGAGTGTCTACTCTGTGTGAGACACTTGGCCATATTTTATTGGGAATAACTCATTTATATGCAAAATCTCCCCAAGAACCCAAGGACAGATACCAGCCCCCATGAACTGGACCTACCTCAGTTGAGAGTTAAACAACCATTCAGCCTAACAGAGGGCTTCAGAGTAAACAATTACCCAATCACACTTTTTCTTTCATGGCATCTCACTGTACCCTTTATCAGTTGGGCAACACTGGTTCATCATTTTTTGTTTTAACAAGCAAGGAAATTGAGACTCATTGAGAAGATGTGACTTGTCCTAGCTAAAACTAGTTGGTGAAGGAGACAGAATTTGTCCCTAGATACAACTCCCTTGCCAATGGTCTTTCCATATGTCACAGTGTCTCTCTGAACAGATAGCTAGCTCATAGAAAGAGGTTCTCTTTACCAGGACATTTCTGCTCCTCCCTCAATATCTACTCAACACAATGAGGATACTTATAAGACAATGACCTTACAAAGGAAATTAACTTTCAAACAGATGTGTGTTGCAGGAGAGATTTATAACACCAAACATCTCAGGTTCTCCT
Organism: Talpa europaea; assembly: GCF_964194135.1. Classification (NCBI taxonomy): domain Eukaryota; kingdom Metazoa; phylum Chordata; class Mammalia; order Eulipotyphla; family Talpidae; genus Talpa; species Talpa europaea. The sequence continues at coordinate 27,905,521 of NC_140080.1, forward strand.
TGGTAAAACCCACCTCATGTGGGTGGGCTGAGGACCACAAGTTCAAGTTCCTGTGATATTTGAGCCAGGTGGGGCACACAGAGAGTGCTTTCCAAGTAGAGGCACATGCTATCATTCATTTATGTTGCTCATGCAACATTAATTATTAGGCGTCTACTATGTGCCTGCGCAGTTTTAGACACCAGGGACTCAATAGTGAACAATAGAGAGAGACATTTACTCCTGTACACCTTATGTTCCAGTATTAAGTGGGAGCCTCTGAGATGTGTATGCTGGTGGCTGGTCCTAGCCAAGTGACCTATTTGCACACATCTGCCTTGGTTAGCACTTGATTAAAATTTATTCTACAGTGAACAATGGGCATTCTTTAGTTACCTTTATAGATAATCAAAAATCACAAATGCTAAATCTGTCAGCTTTTTAATATGCTCTTAGGCCCTGTGGTGTGAGGTCTGGCCAAGTTACTACAAGCAGTTCTAAACAATGGCTTACAAAGGGGGGAAATGTTTTTTGGGTCTAACCTCTGGACAGGGTATCTGGTTCCACTATGCTTTCTACCTCTGGCTTCTCAAGATGTCACGGAGGAAAAGAGAAATTCCTGGAGTTGTGAGACAAAAAAACAAACAAACAAACAACAACAACAAAAACCTAAGCTGCTCTCTCTTCTGGTGAGCTGAAAGCTAGAGCTGAGATCTTGCATGTTTAAAACCAGAGCTCATTGGAATTCACCAAAACCTGGATGAGTTCCCCAGAGGCCTGCAAGAGCTTAATAGTGCTATTTGTTTCTGAAGCAGGGGACACTGCAAATCCATTCCACCTGCCTATCCACATTAATGTCATTTTCTGGTCTGAGAGGTTAGAGAAGGGAGGAATTACTCTCTCACTGGCAGGAGGGCACCCATGTGAGAGTGGGACACCCTTTCAAACCTGCAAATTTCCCAGAGTATGTTATTTTTGGAGGATTGCTGGTCAAGTTGCCTGTCATGATTGAATGTTTCCAGTTTTGATGAAACATTTTCAATTTCATTTTGGAGTTCATGCATTCAGCTAGCATTTATTGCCTACTAAGGCAGGATTCTAAGTGAAGACAGCAGGCTGTGATGGAGTTTATGTTCTTGTGGGGAAAGTTTAGACAATACCCAAATAAATAGACATACAAGAAGAAAATCATTACCTAAAAAATGGTAATGAATTCTTTGCAGAGAATTAGAATATTCTGGTTTGATCAGGAAGCCTCTTTGAGGAGATGACATTTAAACTGATATATGACCAGTAGAATCTGGCTCTGCAAAGAGCAGGGGAGCTATCCTAGCATAGAGAGAATTAATGGCAGGCAAAGGTGGGGCCTTGGGGGAGTGGGGTGGAGAGCAAAGGGATCAGAGAGGCTGAGGCACAGTTGGAGGGGAGTATGGTAGTGCAAATCTAACAGTCAGGCGGAGATCTTCTGGGGCCTCAGAGGTATGGCAAGAGGATGAATTTGGGATTATTTTTAAAATGTGAAGGGAGAACCTTGGAGGGTTTTAAGGAGGTTATGTGATCAGATTACACTGAAAACAGATTACGCTGGCTATTACATGGAGATTGGCATATAACAGATCCAAGGAGAAAGGCAGGAGACCAATGAGAGACTTCTGTGTGTGTCAAAGTAAACGATGAAGGCAGTCCTGGCGATGGAGAAAGGTCGACAAGATTCAGGGTATGCTTTGGAAATAGAATTGATAAAATATGGTTGATGGATTAGATGTGGAGATGTAGGGGATGGCTGTAAAATAAATGGAATGTTTTTCAGTGAAAGTAACTCAACATTTTGGTATATTTTCACCCTAGTCTTTTCCAGTTTCCTAAACATACATATGTATTTTTATAAAATTGGAATTTGAACGTAGCTTTATATCATGCTTTTCAACTTAACTCAACTTTTTGTGAATATTTCTCCAAGTCATAATTTTTAATGGCTGCATAATATCTCATTACGTAGGGCATACCATAATTTCTTTAACCAATCACAGCTTGACATTTGGGTTGCTTCCAATATTTATGTTAGCATAAACAAGACTACAGTAAACATTCCTGTATATAAATCTTTAGGCAATCTCTGATTTTTTCCCCTTGTGATAAATTGTCTGAAGTGGAATTACTGAATCAAAGGCATTTTAAAGAGGAGACTTGATAAATAGGTACTGCCAAATTACTAGTAAGATATGGGTGCCATTTTATGTTCCCACTGGCTTTATTTAATAGTTCCTGTTTCATTTTATCTTGGTAAAACTGGATTTTATCATTAAAATAATCAATTTAACATGCAAAAAATGTATTATATGACTTCACTAATTTTTGACTATTAGTGAGGTTAAGCATTTTTCTAATATTTAATGATCATGCACACTAGCTGAATGGAAGTGAAGGCAAGTGTGTATGCATGCCCTTCCCATTCATGCTTTCCATCAACTTTCCTATCTGGAAAGTTTTTATTATTTTTTGAATTATTTTATTGATTACTAAGCGCTCTTTATATAGCAAAGTCATTCCCAATGCCAGCTATTTCTCCCAAGTTTTTATTTGCTTTATAATATTCAGAAGCTCAAAATGTTTATGTGATCAGCTATATAAACTATTCCCTAATTGTGTCTACCTTTTTTGTTTGGCTTAGAAGCACCTCACTCACCTTAATAAAAGTACAACATATCTCTGTATACTTATGTGAGGTCTTTTATGGTTTTATTCACTTTTATTCACAGTAGCAACAATGGTTTTGAAAAAGTTCACAGCACAGATGTCTACTTCCTTTGTCTGAACATAGTATTTCCCAGACGTGTTGTGTATAGACCCATCTGCCTGCTATAATTATTAATAACCTATGAGATTGTTTTATAGAAAGCACGTTCTAAGAGTCATTTTCTCTAACTAGAATCATGGAGGAATCCCACTTTTTTTTCTGTTAAACAAAACCAAACCCTTCATCAATCATCCCAGCACCATTTGGAAATAATCTTCCTCCGTTCCACAGCTCTGAGACACTGTCTTTATGTTAGTATTCTGTATCCTAAGGTTTGTTCCTGGCCTTTCTGTTCGGTTCTAGTGGACTGTTAAAAGCTCCCACTACACTATGCTGTTATTTTTCTCTCTATTCTTAACAGCAACAGTCGCTGTTCTTTGGCACATAAAGCTCCATGGCCGCTGCATCTTCTTTATGGCTTTTATTACCATAAAACAACCTCCCTTTTTCTCATTTAATGTTATTACCTTGAATTCTACTTTACCTCTAAGATTGCACCTTCTGTATTCTTCTCTGTGTTTTTGCCTAATAGATCTTTGCCTATACTTCTTCCTTGAGACTTCTTGTAGCATTTTAAGTGTATATCTTTTCATTCACTTGTTATCAAAAATGTATTGGGTACATCCTATGTGCCCAGTGGTGGGCACTGGGAATACGATGGTGATTATAAAACAAACATGAGGCTTATCCTCATAGGTACTGAAGTGCAGTATGAAAGATAGACATTAATCAGTAATTTTCTTAAAGTGTAAACGAAATTACAATGGTAGCATACACTTGATATATGGCACATGGCATTATGAATTACTAAGTGCTACAGAAGTTGATAATAGCATGACTTGATGTAGTCTGGGGGAGTGCTCAGGAAAGGATTGCCTGGAGAAGAGACATTTAGCCTCAACTTAAATGATTTATTGGGGAGTGGGGTGGTTAGGGCACCGGGAAAATTCTAGATACAGGATGACCTTGTGACTGGAAGGAGTCTGCTTCAGCCAGTGGGACTAGATACAGAGACCCAGGAGAATAAGGTCATGGGTTGAGATTGGAAAGGTCAGTGGGATTGGACCATGCAGCACCTTTCAGGTCCTGCTGAGGATTTGGGCCTGTGTTCTAGAACAATGAGAAGTACCTAGAGGGCTTTAAGCAAGGGTTTTACAAGTAATATAAGCTGCAGACAGCTGCACGCAGAGCAGAACTGCGTGCGTGTCTTCACAACTCTGCTCACTGACACCACTGAAAACCTCCCCTGGCATGGTCTCTACACGATGAACACTTGCAATGCTACATATCAGGGCTTTCCCCCTCACAGCCTGCTGTCAAACATGTACCTGTGCGTCGATGATTGACATAATCACTACTTGCATTTTCCAAGAAATTATCCCTGTATCTGGGGGTATCTGTGAGATGAGTGAGGAATACAGAGTAAGGAAAGCATTCGACGAAGGTAGACCTGCAAGCCCATCATGCTGGTGGTCCTGAATGGGGCTCATACCTCATGAGCATAACCAGGGAAAACCACATGCAAATAAAAGCACTAGATGCAGAGGAATGGAAGTAAGCACGACCTTTGCAGAAGGAGGAGCAAGAGAAGAATTTGGGCTGCAGGAAAAGAATGTAGGTTTTGTGAGAAGCAATTTATACTGCATATAAAAGGGTCAGGATGAGCTTGGATGCTTAAGAGCTGCTGGAATCCCATATACCTTTTATTTCTTCTGCCCACTTTCATAGACGTCAGTAGAGATAATAAATCATGTTCCCGTGAGGTCACATTGTCTCTCTTACTCCACTGAATGCCAACACTGCCTAGAAGGGAACTCGGAGAGCAAATGGTGAAGTACCTTCCCTCGTGGCCTGCAGTCAGCAGGAGCCATTGACGGGACACTTCTCCCACTCCCTTGCTCATGTCCAGGAGGTGTGGGCACATGGAGGTGGGTGACTGATGGCAGTGGGACAAGAATATCTAGAAGTTGCTTTTTCCTTCCTTTCCAACTCTGTGAGTCCTTAGCTTACCAAAGTCTTACCTCTTAGATTTCAATAAAGTTTTTTCTTCAAGCCTTTTGGCATGACCGGGCCACACCTGCCAATACTGGTTCCTCTTAGGGCGATGAGTTTCTACCTTGAATCAAAGCTACTTGGTAAGACTGTGGAAGGACATTGCCTCTTTCCTCCTGGAGGGTGTGGCCCTCCCCGCCTCTGGTGTGCACATCCGGAGCCCCTGTTGGAATTTCAAATCCAGGGGAAGGAAAGTCTCTGGGTCTCTGAGTGCCAGAGAGGAAGCAGGTCTCTCTGCTTCTCACCCTCAGGGGTGCAATGCCAGCAGCTCACTCGTTGACTAGCACCCACATGGAGACATGCCGCTTTCCCCTCAAGCATCCCCCTGTACCAGGCCCTGCACTCCATGCAAGAGGGAAACTGGGCCCACCAGATGGACAGCACCTGTACTAGTGACCCTGCCGGTGTGTGGGGCACTATCAGCCAGCCTGCCGCGTTGGAGCATGCCTGTGGGAGGGCAAGAAGCAACATCAAGGCCAAGAGTTGGCAGATCTGGCTTCCCTGGCCCTAACTTTGTTATCAGTCAGCTCTGTGACCTGGTGCCAGTGACTCAATCTCCCTGAACCCTTTCCAAGTCTAGTAGCCAGGTCATAAGCTGGCCTCATGTCTCCCACTGAGGTTGAGCTCTCCCTCTCTCATCCCACCCTTTGAGATGATGGGTTATGCCCTGAGGACCCTCCTCCTCTGAAATTGCATATTGCAATTCTTGGCCACTACATCAGACAACACTGTTCCACCCTGAGCACTCGGCCAGGGAACTGGCCAGGGGACTGGCCAGGCCAGCTATGCTGGGAGCTCATATGCGGGGAGCAGCCTTCTACCACAAGTAAGAGTTCGTGGCTACATAGCAACTCTGTACTCCTTGGGGAGGACTTGGGGCATGTTCACCTCCATTGTCCAGAGGTGCCTGTCTGGGGGTCTGAGCCCCAATTGCCCCTGTTAATAACCTGCTCATTGGCTTTCTCTTCCTTGTTTTGTTTACCCATCCCCTCCCAGTGCTTCCTGGGATATCCTCCCAATAAACTGCTGGCATTCAAATCCTTGATTCAGGGTTGGCTTCTGGGGAAACTAAGATGACTGGCTACATCAGGTCAGGCCCTGTGTGTGAGGCCCTAACACCAGGAGTATTTTCTCCCTTTTCTTTGCTGTCTTCAGGAACAGAGTTGACCCTGTCACTGAACCAGGACATCTAGGCCAGGAGGGAGTGGTCGACTGAACTGTAGCGCAGTGCAGGGCCACAAGCCTCTACTCTGTGCCTCAGGGGTGCCATGAGACCACGGTGAGGGCTGAGGTGCGATTTGGATGCCATGACTGTCTCCACTGCCTTCTCCTCCCCTTCTGCCCCGAGCAGTTCACTGCCCTGATACTGTGCCTCCACGGAGATGACCCAGCCAGACTGATTTGGGGAGGCAATCCTTTCCCCAGGCCTACCCAGCTCAGGGCAGCTGTATGTCCAGGTCAGGGGTAGCAAGATCCTGGCTATCTTTCTCCCTCTGGCTATAAGACGATGCAACAAGAATACAAATTGACAGCCCAGACATCCCTTTCAGCTCCCAATCATTTCTCTTTGTTGCTAATTGTATAGTTGTGATGTCGCACCATTAAGTCATTAAATGAAAAATGCTAAATAGGTCTACCCTAGCACAGTCAGATCCATTTTTATTGAATATCCTCTTCTGCAGCTTTTCTTGAGAGACAGGATGTTGATGTTTTTTTTTTTTTTTTTATCTACCTCTATTCATCAAGAGTAAGAGGGAAAATCCTCATCTGTTTTTGACCACGGTCAATAAAAGCGTGTTCAGCAAAACCAATACCATCTTTTTTTGATTTATTTTTAAAAACACTCTCACGCAAAGATCCATCATCTAGAACTCTGGTGGAAATAAGAAGAAAAACACAGAGGCACTGGTGCTATGACCCTTCCAGAGGATAGGACCCTGAAGTTCAGGTCCCCATCTCCTGAGTCATGTAGGTTTAACCAGTCTTTCAAGTCACCAAGACAAAAAGCGCTCCCTGAGTAAGTCTCTTACTACTGACGCAATGTCCCCCATCCTTCCCCCCCCAACTTTATACACTGGTTTATTCCTTCTTTTTTGCTCTGTTCAGTGGCACACTTCATACCTTCTTTAAAACAACAACAGGTATCCTTATTAAATGTGGAGAAAAAGTACTGTAAGTCAAATCTTGTGATTTTTTTAAAGAATATTTTTGAAGACTCCATTTATCAGAAAATAGTTATCTCTAAATATACCTGCAGAAGCATCACTCCTGGTCCATATGGGCCACCTTATTCCCACTCATCCCAGCCTCCCTGGCAGAAGGTCTTCCTCACAACACCTTGTGTTCATAAGGTAAGTGTGACATTCTAATTAGAAATCAAACATGGGTGGTGGAGTCTAAATGTGGAATTTAAATTCACTCAAGGTCCAAAAATATCCAACCGTTCCTATCTGAGATTTTTTTCCAGGTGCAAGAAAGTGATAAGGGGAGCTCAATTCTTCTAATGTGCCTCGAAGGAGAAATGGCAACATTTAAGGAATCCCATCTGGGAAAGGAAAGACTCAAAGGTTCTAAACATCCAAGCTTAAACAGACTTCTCCCACTTTCTGCTGTTGGGACAACTCATTCACAGTTTGGGGAGGCCCCAACCATTTTACTATTGTATCTGCTCCTCACCCGCAGGCAGGGCTAACCCTTTAGCCCTGCTCTGCTGGGGGACACTAGTCTTCTCCCAGACAGGCTGCTTCTAGTGACCACCTCCAATCTGCTCTCTGCACCGGGGGGTGGCTTGGTGATGCTCCAAGTCCCTTTTGTTAAGGAATCCAGCCCTTCCAGGCCAGCCCGTGTTCTGCAGGGGAGCCAGGCCTGCTCAGAGCTTGGGGCCCCAGCACTGATGGGTAAATCCCTACCTGTGGGGACCCACTATCCCTGAAGAAGGTTGCATTCTGTCTCTGCCCTTGTACTATGTTCCACCCAGATTTTGCAGCAAACAATCCCCCCAATGCATACCACAGAAGGCTTGTTCTGCCCCTGGCATTTGAACATTACACGCTCTCTTCTCAGAACGCTCCCCCACTCCCTACCTTAGACCTCCACTGGCTTGCTGTTTACATAACTTTTCATCTTGGATACCTTTCTGACATCTCCATTTGGGGTTGGGGTTCCTGCTGTGTGCTTCTACAGCACCCCTCCTTCCCCTCCAGGGCACCTGTGCTGTCCTGTACCTGTCAGACCGAAGCACATGGAGGGTGGAGGGAAACACATCTGCTCTACCCACAGTTCCTTACAGGGCTGGTTAAGTGACTAATCCACTGAAAGGAAGGAAAAGGAAAAGCAAAACCACCAAGATAGTTACCATCCTGCCCAAGGCCTCTGCTTGGTCTGAATGTGTCCCCTCCCCACAAAATTTACATGTTGAAACCCAAGCCCCAAGGTGATGGTATTAGAAGGTACCTGGGTCATCGGCAGATGAAAGGTCAGTCTGAGTGCATGCATGCACCATCAGATTGCTAGTCCTCAACGGCACGGGCGTGGAATTCAGGTCCAGCCTGTCCAAGTCACCAGAGGCTATGTCAGAGGAAAAATGGGGAGCAACCTCCTTCCCAGATGGGGAGGGGAGGACTGATGAGGAATAGGGACAGAGCTAGGGTTTTGGGCAATGGAAGTGCTGGTGCTGTGGCAGTTAAACTACAGGTACTAAGGGGTGTCTATGGAGAAGCCACCAGTTTACCACGTGCGGCTTTGGCTTGGCCCTTGGCCTCTGCCCAGCAGACACTACCTGAGGGAGGACAGATAGCATCAGCCATGTGCCAGGCTATAAATTCTCTCTCTCGCAGCTCTCCCTTCTCCTACTCCCTGTGTAAATAAATCCTGCCCTGCTGGCGCCGCTGCCCTCATGCCTGATCCAGCACTGAGGCATGCTGGCTCAGCCAGGCCCTTCTGTCCAGGGACTCCTGGGGACAATGTGCATCCTTGTGGGCACTGGCCCCTCCCACGGAGTCTCTAAGATGCCAACCGGGGGCAGACAGATCCTTCCAAATGCAGATGGGGGTGAGCCTGGGGGATGAGACTGGGGCATGCCAGAGGGGCCTTCCACTAGGGCTTTTTCCCCTAGAGCTTGTGGAGGTCCTCTGGAGTTATGTGTCCTCTTCCCTGAGTTGTATACTATTAAAACAGGAAAATTCTTCAAGATTACTTACTAAGTTTTGAATTTATGCTTGAGTTTCAAGGAAGGAGAAAATGGACAACTCCCTTTAAACAACTTCCATGAAAGGTTATAAAACACAGATAATTTACATGTGGGAGCAGATGGCAGGCTGGGTGCTGTTCTAGGCAAACCATGTGTCCCCTGGCAGTTGTTTTTAATGGATACTATGAGTTTATATGTGGTTTATAAACTCAAGGGCTAGCGATTTTCCCAAGTGATTGATTGTAGGGCATAAAAATGCTAACAGTTGAGACCTTCATTTCTCCTGAGGAGACTCTCCTTCTACCCAACCCTTACTCCAGGGCCATCCAGAGCAACTGATCCCCATCAGGACCTTCATAGCCTCATTCTCAGGCCAATTCTGATGGCCCTGCTCCAAACTCTGTGGCCCTCTTCTGCTCCCACACATGCTGACACCCTGTGCCCCAGTTCTAGTCCTATGTTCCCCTCCTCTGAGTGTGCTCCACTCTTGAGTGGCTCTCTACTTTACCCACCATATTAGGGGACCCTGCCCCTGAAATACCATGCCCTCTGGTCTTCTCCCACCCAGCGTCCTCCCTAAGTGGAAGTCCTGGAGCCAGTCCTTTCTCAGACAACCTCCTTCCACAGCCCTGCCCCTACTCAAAGTGACCCAGGATCCTACTCAAAAGTTCCCAGAGGCCCCTGTGGGATGCAGCTACTCAGCATGGCTCCCTTCCTCTGACTGGGGAGGTTCCAGGCCTGGACCTGGTCCTCATCTTCTATGTGACTCAACATATCCTGTCTGTCCCCTCCCTGGACCTCAATTTGGTGGCGGAGCTATAGAGGTCCACAGGCACAAGGGAGAGTATCGGTCTAAAGAGTTCAGATTGGGAAGAATAAGCTGCTCAGGTAGGTCAGAGAAAAGTGCTGCCACTACTACAGATACTTCATCCCTTTTCGACCTTCCAGGAGTCTTCACTCTGGCCTCCCCTGACTATGCCATGGAGTCTCTGAGAGCTGGGACAGCAGGGGGTGGCAGAGCTAGTAGGATAACTAGCAATGGCTCACGTCCAGGGAGCACGTGTTTGCTGGGTGTGAGACGAGCCTCATCACCAGCCATGTCACGGAGAAGGAACCTGAGGCATGGAGTAAGGAAACAATTTGTTCAAGGCTCTTTGGGGTCACCTGGTCTCCAAGTGTCCCTGTAAGCCACTGTGCTAGTCTGCTTCTCTGAACCTTTACAGAAAAAACCAAAGCAGCATGCAATGTGCCTCCAGGAAATCTCCAGCCCCTGGCTGCAGAGGGGAAGGGACAGCTGTTTGGCGAGACCCAGGGCAGATTTCGGCAGTTCAGATTCGATAAAACTCACAGGACCACACCGAGCACAACACTGTGCGCGGGGTAATTGTTTTCAAAATACCATTTTAGTGCGAGCTACATAATCCCACTATTCTGGTGGAAATTTCCTAATCTTTCAACAGAACTTTCCTTATTTTTTTTTCTTTCTTGGAACAGATGGCAAGATTTTGATCTCAAATAACTTCAACGAGGAAATTGTCATTTTTACCCCTTGTTCGCATGTGTGAGCACACCATGTTTCATATATTAGCATGAAAGTAGCTGTGTGTAGCCTTCCCTCACACGTGAGATGGTGAGAAGACACTTTAAATTAAGCACTATCAGTAAACAGTGATCGTAAAGTAGCGGGAAGATAACCTTCCACTAATTTCCCCCTACTGGAGCCATATGCTGCTTCCCTCCCCGGCTGCCCTGCTGAATGGTTCTGTCTGGAACAGTCTTGGCTTCCAGCCCTTTCATTATGCCCTCTGTCTTGCACAGGACGGTGACTGTTTTCAGGGATCTGGGGTGCATGGGGCCAGCAGCATCCTATCCGAAGGGGAGGAGTGGCGAGGCCTACACCACTCCCCGACCTGTGGCTCAGGCCTGTCCCACCATGAGTCACTCCTGCCCCACTGGGCGTGTCCTCACCCCCATCATGCTCAAGCTCTTTAAAGCAGCCCCTCTGAGCACACATCTAAGTGCTGGGTGTCCTGGCTCCTGGGGCTCACCATGGGGTCCCACACTGCCAGGAACTCTCCTCTCACCCGGCTGTTGTCGGTCTCCTAATGACACCGCTGGGAGCACATCAGCACCCCCACTTTATAGACAGAGAGCAAACTGAGAGGATGGCTGACACCTGCAAAGTCAGGACGCTTCAGCATTTCCCAAAGGGCAGCTCCGATCTCCTGCCACAATTGTTACACCAAATGACCAAAGGACTCAGGAGTTGGGAGGGGCTCTGAACACTCCATCTTTCGAACAAACTTCCCAGGTGCACTAGACAGCTTGACACCCACAAGAGGTGAGAAGACAGGGATTGAAATTCAGGTTCCCATAATCCAGTCCTCTTTTTAAACCACAGCTGCCACCAATGTTCCAGGTAATAGACTAATTCACACCCAGATGTTTAATGGCCAATTGACTAATTTATACTGGGGAGGTAATTCTGACAATGGTTTAACAGGTTTTCCCTTCCAGATCATATTTACATTTTAGTGGAGGCCTTTAGGCAAACACTGCAAAGGGAAGCAGGGGGGCATCCCTGAGATCCCCAAGCCCCTGTGCACACTCCTCCGAGCCTCTTGGCTGCAGGTGCCCCGCACTTAGGTGCCACTGTCACTGCATCTACCTGGGGAGACATGCAGGCTGGTGTCTGTGTCTTTGCTCTGCTCGGTCCCCCAGGTTTCACCCCAGACCAGTACTGCCAGGTGGACTCTGAGCACTGACATGACCCCTACCACCCTCTTCAGAATGCTGGGCAACATGCCTCATTTGGGGGTGTCTCTACACCAGCATGAGTGCCCCATGGACTTAGGTCCACATAGAAGCCTTCAGAGTTGGCGAGAGGTAGGAGTGACCATACAGGGCTGCTGAGGAGCAGCAAAGCCAAGTGAAACAATTGCCAGTCTCAGACATGTGGGCTTTTTCGAAAGTCAAGAGCAGTGGATTGTCTCCCTGGAAAGGCAACTTTCATGGGGGGGTCAGACCAGGTAACAGGGTCAGGGAGTGGGGTCTGAAGTAGCCAGGAGTGATCACCGCATTCATGGAAAAAAACAGCAAACAGCACCTGAGAGGTCAGGCCCAGGAGACTCTTTCACAAACACCTACTCCAGCTGGAGTCTGGAGTGAGAAGTGAGTGCCCCCTCACCAGCAATTCCAAGGGCACATGAATGGTGCCCAGATTTCTTCCCAACATGGCTGCTTTCCCATTGGGTATTCTCCATCCTCGCCCCCAACATCACTCCAATTCATTCTCCCTGCATGTCTTTTAAGTGTTGGCAAATGCAAGAAATTCAAGGAAAACGAAATGGAGGGCAAATTGGATTTCATCCTGAGTGTAAAACATCTACAGCAATTGCTCTCCCCAGACCCCCTGCTCATGGGGCTCCACTGGGCCTTTGCTGGGAACATGTGGTCAGTTATCCCGCTGAAGTTATAATCCAGGTTGTTCCCCCTGGGAAGGAAGGCCAAGTTTGACTCAGATATGCAAAAGGTCTTCTGTGTTTGGCAACCAGTATAGAAGTGGCTTTGCACACCCACTTACCAGCTGACTTTGAAAGCGAAGTTTTTTCTGCTAGAGCTTAACCCAATTTCTTCACAAAACAAATACCAGCCTTTTCTCTATTTCTATGCCCTGGCCAAAAAAAAAAAAAAAAAAAAATCCAGGCTGCAAACCCACAACCCCACAGCCAAAGCCTACCAGGGGAGCCTTTTACAAGCCTTTTACAAGCAGCCCAGATATAGGATCCATTCTATTTATGGCACACAATCTGGGTCTCCCTGAGGGGAGGCAGAGGAGGTCACCCTAGGGGAAGCTGCTGAGCCCAGAGTGATGGCCCCCCAGCAGCTGGGGCTCCTCTGGGATTGCACCTTAATGGCTGGGGGGGCTCCAGGCCCCACTGCCCTTAGCCATCTGTGCGTGGCCCTAGCAAGGCCCGCAGGGCCCGGGGGAGCTCTGACAACCATCACTGGTCATGTCCATCTTCCATAATTCAGGAGAATCGGGGTTAAAAAAAGTGCATGAGCAATCGACATAATTTATAAGCTGTAAGTGGACGAGCTGGCATCCTCTCGCATCATAAAGTTTAAATAACGGTGGTTTAACACCAGATGTAAGTGCAGCTGTCCTGAGCCGAACACCATTAGCTCCATTACAGCGGGAGACGGTCTTGTCCCAGTTCAGCACCCCAGGAAAACATCACACCTGTCCTCTCAGTGCCATAGCGGCTGACTTGATGCAGGAGGCGACCTGCGCCTTTTCAGATCAGATCCATCAGGACCTGGGGCAGCACCGGGGCATGCCGCACAGGCCTGCACTTGGCCTGCCAGGTAGCCTGGCTCCTCACACTAGAGGCTGTGGGGTGAGTGGCAGGGAGGAGAGGCGGGGGAGGGGAAGATGAGGAGAGAGTGGGACAGCGAGGGTCAGAGGGGGAGCGAGAAGTACAGAGGGACAGCTGGACAGAGGGAGGTAGATAAAGCAAGAAGAGGGGAGGCGAGGGGGGGGGAGAAGAACGTGAAAGGCAAGAATGAGAACCAGGCCTGAGCAAGCTGGGGAAGGAAGCCCTCCCCCAGTTTTGGCCAAGCCCCTCGGGCAGGTGAATTGTTCTAGGCAGGCAGAGACTGCATATACTGATAGGTTCTGCATATATCGGCTAATGGTCAATGTTTCCACTCCAAAAACAAAAAATCTTTTGCGGGCCCACTATATACTAAGGGAAAACTTGAGAATGTCAACAGAAGGCCAACAGGGCTGACTGAGCTGGAGAGCCCCTGTGCATAGAGCAGCCAGCCTCCCTCTCATTTCGGCTCCATCTGTGGGCACTGTGCTTGGAACAGAGCAGTCCCATCTTATAGGGGGGAAACTGAGGCCCAGATGGGGAGGATTTCTCTAAGACCCCCGGGGCAATTCAGCAGGAAGCAGAACTGCCAGTCCGTGGAAGCAGTGAGACTTTTCTGTTTCTTGGGCAATGAAATGGCTGTAAAGTCTTCACTGAAGGAAGAGCACCAGGGTCGCCATGATCTATGAGCGCCAAGGCACTGAGAGCCATGGGGGATGTCCGTCTGTCCTGCAGTGCCCACAGTGTGACTTCCCTGCTGTGGATGCAGGATAAAAGATGGGCCCCTCTGCCTCTAGAAGCCCCGCCTGGCTTCTAGATGGCGATGTGGCTGGTGACGTGGAAGGTGAAAGGAGGCTCCTGATAACATGCTGAATGCCAGGGACCAGGTCACCTGGAGTCAGCCCCCTGGGAGCCACAGCTCACACCCTGGTGCCCTCTCTGGGGGAAGCTGTGAGTGTGCGAGACCTCCGAGGCCCAGGCTGGGGCCCTCACACCTAGGCTGCAGAGGGTTGGCTGCTGGGCCGGGGGCACTGAAGACATGAGAGCGGCAGCTGCAGGATGGAGTGTCCCCCACGCCTGCCTGATTACCTGGGGAGAAGCTTGTCTAAGGAGATATAGACTGTTCTTCTCGCATCATCTTTCTCTCATATCTCTCAAGTACCAAGCCAAAGAATTGAATTTTTTGAAGACAACAAAGGTATTTGTGCTGCACCGAGCAACAAGAGGAAAACAACGTAGGAATGCTTAGCAGGATCTGCAGCTGGGGAAATCTTCCCGAGCTAAGATTCCCATGCAGCCAATCTCGACAGACAGCTCTCATTTAAGTGGAAATTCTCCTGAAACACTAACAATGACCAACACACCTTATGCCACGCTATGTGCCAGGCACTGTTCTGAGAAGTCTGTGTGTGTCTGCTCATTTATCCTCACAACTGCCTTAGGAGGTATGGACTCTTTAGATGTACTGGACAGGATGAAGAAATCGAGGCTCAGAGAGGTTAAGCTATTTGCCCAAGATCACTCAGCTTGTAGGTCAGAGCCAAGATTTGAACTCACATAGTATGGGTCCAGGATTCATCATCTTAACCATGAATGAGCTGTGCATAGAAAATAGTCTAGCAAAAGCTCTAAATTAACTTTCACAAAAACGACTCATGATCCCGATGACCTCTGCAGCTGCTTTGGAGGGATCTATTTAGCTTCAATAGCCCCTGACCTATTTCGCTTTGGGAGCCCATCTCGCAGAGGGACTTTTCCAGCAGGGAAGAATGGACAGGCTCTCCCACGCTGAGCCCTCTGAGTCTTGCCACGGAAGGAGACTGAAGTTGTGCTTCACTGGGAAAAAGGGGGCCCGCAGGCAACTGAGTGGCAAGTGCTGGTGCTATTCCTGGCAGGA
Source organism: Talpa europaea (assembly GCF_964194135.1). Classification (NCBI taxonomy): domain Eukaryota; kingdom Metazoa; phylum Chordata; class Mammalia; order Eulipotyphla; family Talpidae; genus Talpa; species Talpa europaea. The sequence goes on from NC_140080.1 coordinate 27,920,811, forward strand.
AGAGCCCAGCAGGTCAGAGCTCTGCTGTCCTCAGACCACACCTAACAGCCACCGACCTGAGGGTGACAACACTCTTTTTCATCATAGGCTGACAGCTGTGTCTCAATTAGTCATTCCATCCTCCCATCAGCCCTACGAGGCAACCAAGGCTCAGAGGCGAAGTGACTTGGCGGTGACGCAGCGTGTTTAAGGAACTGATTCATATCAGCACCTAGGACAGTGTCTGAAGCACGTGTTCCCCAAAAATGAATGCATGAAAGACCAACTAACCCAGATGCAAGCCTGGCCTCACCCTGGTGCAGTAACCTGGAGCTCTTTCCTATTCTTCTTCACCTCCATTGACAAGGCAGGCAGACAGGACCTGTACTTTCTCTCTGCAGGGCTCATTCATGGGTGGAAGTGCAGTGAGCCCAGTAGAGGGTACTCAATATAGACTCACTGATGTCGGCCTCTCCTAAGTCTGCAGTCTCTATCACCATCCCCATGGCCTCCATGGGATGACATTCCAAGTTCACTGGGACTGCATCAGAGCTTTCCATGGTCTTCTGTTGAGATCGGATGGTCCTTTGAGTGCATGCTCCTGCCCCCAGGTAATGGTCCCTGTCCCGGGGCAGCACCTTGCTGTAGCTGGTGTAAAAGCCTCCCAGAGAAGACTGCTCTGGTCCCTCTCAGCTACCTCAAGACAAGACCCTCCCAGGTTCAGGCTGGCAGGCAGGGAGGGACACTGACTGAGGTCAGCCCCCAGGGCTGGTGGTGACTCCTGCCCGGCTCAGGCTGCTAGCTTGGGGGAGGAAATGGGAGAGAAGGAGCATACCCCTTCTCAGAGGACCTCGCAGGTCGAGTCCAGGCTGCAGCCACAGCATATGCTCAGGGAAGGTGGCTCAGTCTCCCGAGGGAGCACCCTGTGGAGTCCAGGGCTTGTGCCCAGTCGTGACCTTGAGGCTCTTTTCACGACTGAGCAGGAAGAGGGGCTGGGTGAGGGGCTGGAGGCTGGGGCGGGTAGTGGCCACCAGCCACAGAGGCAGTGTTCTCAGTTCTGAAAGTCACTGCAGCATTTTTATCTTTCACAAGAAGTGGAAATGACTAAGTCGGGCTGGGATGAAGCACACTAGCAACACAGCAGCTGTCAGAAGAGAAGCATAAACCATTCTCGGCAATAGAAAGATCACATTTCTTCCTCAATCAGCGAGTTTTAATTTATTTATCTAGCTGAATTATGATGGATACAGTCTGCCCAAATATATTACATGGGGATAATGCAATCTCTTATCCAGAAACCACCATATTATAGATACCATCAAGCTACTTTCTCAAAAGTGTTTGGTACCCTAGCAACCAAAAAAGAAAAAATAAAAAAAAAAACAACTAAGACATAAAAATTACATTGCATCTGCAATACTTTGTTGAAATTGGTTTTGCAATAAAGCATGTATTGTAAAAACAAAGGTTTAATGATATATCAGTTTGGTGAAAATCTGATTACAAAGCAAAAACACATACATCTAAGTAAAGTTGCAGAGCTTTTAAAAATGAAACTTGGCAAGGAAGTCCTGGGCAAGCTCTATCTGGAAGGGGCTGGATCTTTCCCTTCTTAATGGTGAGCCTTCACCATGGAACCCCTTCACCCACACCCGGTGAGGCCAGCCTCAGTCCTGAATGTGAGAACTTGCAGCAGCAGTTGTTGGAGTGCCCAAGTTACAGAGATGGCAGGTGTTGCCCAGACACAAAAACTGTTTGCTAAGAAGGAGATACCTCTGTCCCTGAAGGTGGCATTTCTCTGCTGTGCAGTGACATGGAGCTGGGGACCCAGGAGCTCAGCAAACTGCTGCCACCCCCCTGGTATCAGAGGCATGCACACCTGCTGACCTGGAGTTCGGGTGCTATGAAGACCTCACAGAGGTGCCAGCCACCAGAAAGGGGTGAGAGGGCATTGTTTTTTGTTTTTTTTTTTTTGAAAATTCTTTTTTTTTTTTTTAATGGAGGCATGTTTTATTTGTTTGTTTGTTTGTTTGTTTGTTTGGTTTATACATGCACTGGGTACAGTCAGAAGCACGGGAGGGTGAGAGAATTCACCAGAGCCAGAGCGGGGAGCAGAGCAGGCAGAAGGACCGAAGCACACTGCTGAGGGGAGCAGCGGGCGGCAGGAGAGGTCTGCACGCCATGTGGGACCCTCCTCCGGTGGCCGGGGAGCAGCCGGGGATAGAACCGGCGCCACAGAGGCTGCGGGCAGCTTCGCAACCCAGCGCTCAACCGCTGCGCCACTGGGGAGGCCCCAGAGAGGGCATTGTTGATACCCCAATAGCCAGATGGAGACTGCCAGGCCTGAGACCCCATGATGTGTGGGGACCCCAAGGCACCCTGTCCTAGCACTGGGCCCTCCTTGTCACAGTCTCCTGTAATCGTCTCTGTCCACACCCAGATCAGTGCTTGGTGCATAGCAGCCCTCACCCCACACGGGTGGTTAAATGCCTCTGTGCCAGGCCCCAATCAAGGAGGGCAAGGGGTGCAGATAGGAGATGGCTCTGCCTTATGGAGCTGACAGCGCCGATGGGCGCAGGGAGGGAGGTGCACGTGGAGCTGCAGCCATCTCCCTATGCTTGGCCTTACCCCCCCCCCTTTTTTTTTAAAGATTAATTTATTTATACAAGCACTGGGTATAGTCAGAAGCGCGGGAGGGTGAGAGGATTCACCAGAGGCAGAGCGGGTAGCAAAACAGGCAGACTGACAAAATACACTGCTGAGGGGAGCAGCGGGTGTGGCAGAAAAGGTCTGTCGCACCATGTGGGACCCTTGCCGGAGGCCGGGGATAGAACCAGCACTGCAGAGGCTGCGGGCAGCTTCGCAGCCCAGCGCTCAACCACTGCACCACCAGGGGAGGCCCTCCCCTTCTTTATTCCTTCACCTTCCCTGGCGCCTATTTTTCTGCTACAGAGAAAGAATAAACTCATCCTATTAAAATGCCAGGCATATTACTTTGGGAGGTACTTTTATTTCCCAGGAAAATAACAAGCAGGGGATGTCTAACCTAACAGAATGAATGGGGGAGTGTCCTGCGTGGCGCCCTCTGGTTGAAGGTGACACATTGCAGCTGCTACTGCTAACACAGCAAAGCTGAAAGGAATTGGTTTTTAAACATGGATGTACATGTGCCTCACTGATTTTATTTCCTAATGTATATTGATTGCCTTTTCAAATAAACTTGGCCTCGTACAAAGGGTCAGGTATGCAGACTTCACCAGATGAGGCTAGGGGCAGAGGGTCTTCGGAAAGCACTGTGAGAAAGAAGATTCTAGAGGGAGAGAACAGAAGGAGACTCTCAGAGGGCTTTCTGCCAGGTAGAGGCCAGCTCCAAGGAGGCTTTCACAGCACAAGATGACACTGAAGGTGTTGAGAGAGGAGTGAGAGGGCAAAGTCAGAGAGTCAGTGATGAGGACTATGGATAAGAATCCAGCCCTGTGCCGGCTCTACCCCACAGCCTGAGGATGAGCGCTCCTTGGCCTGGAGGGCCCCTCAGTTGAAAGCTGTGCTAGTCCCCCTCCCAGGGCTAGGAAGGGAGTGCCTGAAGGCTGGACCACCACCCAAAGGCCTGGTGTGGGCTCCTTAGTGCCCTGGCCGTCCTGGGGTCTTGCACATCCACAGTACTGTTCGGAGAGGTAGGGGCCATTTTTCTGGGGACAGGGGGATTAGCAGTTAGCATATTTCCCAGAAAGAACGTCAACCATGTGGACCAGGCTTTCAAAAGTAACTTCCTGACCTCCCTCATTATGACCCTGGGGGCTCTCAGAGGAGCTGCTCTGGTTTCTGCAGCATATCACCCCCATGCCCGGGCACGCACATGCAGCAGAGCAACCCTTGTGCAATGAGGCCCACTGGCCGTGAGGCCCGGCTGATGGGTGTGGACCACCCACTAGTCCTCGCCCTGGTGCCCACCAACCCTTTGGGTTGGATCCGAGAGTGCGAAGTTTTCTTGTTCTTTTCTCCTAAAAATACTTGTCATCATCCAACCCACAACCTCACACAAAGTTGGGCTTTCAAAAAACCACCCCGCAACACAGGTAACAAGTCCCAGAAATGGCTCCTTTTCTGCCCTGGTCCTGTTTTTGACCTTGGATCTCTGTACCATGCGGGAGCCCACTGACCGGCCTCGTGAAAAATGGCTGGGAGATTCCATCCCACAGAGCCTTAGCCAGGATCCAGCTAAATGCACCGGGTGGGATTTATAACCAGTTTTCTGTAACACTGCTCCCAGGATGGGGAGGGAGACAAGAAAAAAAAGAAAAAGAAAAAAGAAAGAAGGAAAGGGAAAAAAAGAGAGAGCTAAGAGAAGGAAATATAATTTCAAATTCATTCATGATTTATCTGTTCCCTCCTGGTGGCTGCAGGGGAATTTTAACTTTGCTGCAAGATGGCCTGGCCATTGCCGCTGCCAGGGAGCTGCAAAGAGCTCGGGCACCGTTAACCGTTTCTGTGCTGGTCACTCCCAGCCCATGTGCTGCTGCTACCCAGCCTGTGGTCTGGTTGATCTCAGAGCCTGGCAGGACATCACGGGCCTCCTGGGGCACACAGGTGGGCGCACCTAGCTCACACAGAGACTCGCCCTGTTCCCCGAACAAACAAAATTCTCTGGAGTCAAAATGAAACAGGAAACATTTGAAACTCTGTCCTTTCCACTGGGCTGCTTTCTCCTTTATCCAAAGCCTTCCCTTTGAAATGCCGTGAAGCCCTGAAGGGAGGCGAGTGGGCAGCGCACGCAAAGCAGCCTTTTAGAAATGTCAGTTTCCATGTTAGCGAGCCAAGGCGGCGGGGCCAATCAAATGCCTCTCGGCTGCCCTGTCATTTGCACCAATGGGCTCCATCTACAAAGGAATCCTCGCATCTCAAGCCTGCGTTGTCCCACACGGTTTACAAAGGCCCTTCCTCATACATTTCCGCACTCAGTCTGTTTCTGCCATTTAATCAAGGATCTTTAACTTCCAGAAAAAAGGGGACACAGCAACCTTGGAAGGAGTGGACGAGGCCATTAATCAATGGTCTCTGTGAGCGAGTGAGGAGAGGCCACGCCGTACACCGAGCGTCTGATTCCAATTAGTGCACGAGGCCGGGGCCCAGGATGAAGGGGTTAATGCCAGTGTCACCAGGCAAAAGAAACAGGGAAAATTCATTCCCACAGCCCAGCCTTCGACAAGCACCCATCTATCTATACGTTCAGCTGAGCTTTCCTTTCCCATTCTGCACGACGAACAGTCATTGTTTAAAAATGTCACGATAATAATCAGCTTTTGCGGCAAAGATATGAAAAATGTATTGCAAGATCTTAAGGATGATATTGTCTTCCAGCAGATTACACATTCCGCCCACAGAAAGGGCTAATCTGATGTCCTCAGAGAGGAAATAGGTAAACATTTTCAACATTATCACCATCTGTATTTCATTTCTTAGGGCCTGCTCAAGAAAACAGTTATTTATGTATAAATAAAAAAGAATGATTTTGTCCTTAAGAAAATAGTAATGGAAGCCTTGAGAGATCTGCCTTGGGTTTTACTGCCCGAGCCTGTGCACTGAGAGGAGACACGGATGCCGTCACCCAACCCTCCCTGAAGACAGCCCCATGCCTCCTACGCACATCCGCTGAATTCACCCAGTTCGGAGCCCATCTTGGAATTGGCTGAGGCCGAGCCCCATCCCAGATATCTCACGAGGGGAGAATGACCTCACCGTGAAGGGAATTCCAGAGAGGTGTCCGGAGCTGGGATCCCAGCCCCTCTGCCTCTAGCAAGACAGCTGCCCTCTCTGAGGCCATGCCCATCTGGAAAATGGGGGTGACGGGGCTTGGCCTGTGGCCCGGGACGATGGACAGCTGTTGGCTGGTCCTGAGGGCCTCACAGAGAGGAGGGGTTACCCTGGCTGTTATTATGGGGGAAGGATTATCATTAAACAGGGAGGGAGGAAGGTGGGGGAGAGGTCAACGTTTTGAAACCTGCGATTGTATCTGATGTCAGTAAGTGTTTCCTGAGCTACCTGCTATGTGCTTAGGCCTTGGCCAGTCTTTGGGGGTACATGGAACACCCCCAAAGAGTGCCCATCACAGAGGGGCAGTTAGGGACCATCAGAGTTAGGGAGCTCCTCGGCCCTTGGAGCTGGCTCTGAAGGACAGCTCAGACCCTGCCTTGTCACCTCCCTCTCCCCCAAAAGACCCCAAATGCCTCTGAGGGGGTCAGTGGTGCTCAGGCTGAACCCTCTGGAGGTAAGTTTAGATTTTGTTGGCAGACTTTCAGAAACCTTGGGGATTTCACTGTTTTCTCCTGTTTCCTTGGGCCCGAAAGCCTGACTCAAAGGGCACCTATGTTTATTTTCTGAGGCAAAAACAAAGAGCAAGGTGAACCACGGACTGTCTCTGAGAAATTCCCACTGCCCTGGAAGCCAGGAGAAGGGTGGGGAGGGGGGTTGCCATCAAGAAGCCCACCGAGGCGATGTAATACCACACATGCTACGAGTCGCTCGAGACTCGGGACAACCAGATGTGATCGCAACTGTTCTTAAATCCTAGATTTTATAGAAATGATTGGCTGGGATCTCAAGTACACATTTTAAATTTTGTTATGTTAAAAACACTGTGTGACTCACAGAAAGCCACCTTAAATTTGAGTAAATTCAATCACTAGATAGGACCAAACACCAGTGAGGAGGCTGCGGAGAATTAACAACAAAGCAGGGGGCCCTTATCCTCCAGCAGCAGTGGTCTGAGGGGGTGGGTCGCACAGAGAGGAGGGGCATGTGGGTTCCCTGCTCCAGGCGGCCCCTGGGATGGAGGACATCATGAGGCCACGGGGCAGCAGGGGATGCAGTAGCTCCCCCAAGTCTGGCTTAGGCCTTGTGGTGCAAACAACTCTTCCTTTTCTTTCTTTTTTTTTTATATATATAAATATTTTTTTAAAGATTTATTTATTCATGCATACAAGAACCGGGGTACAGGCCAGATGTGCGGGCGGTGAGAGGATTCACCAGAGAGTGAGCAGGGAGCAGAACAGGCAGGTGGACTGAAAACACTGCTGAGGGGGAGCAGCAGGCAAGACAGGAGAAGCCTGCTGCGCCATGTGGGTAGCATCCTGGCCAGCCAGGAATCCAACCCATGCTGCAGAGGCTGCTGTCAGCTTCATAGTGCTGTGCTCAACCCCCTGCACCACCAGGGAGGCCTTATTTCTTGTTTTAACCTTGATGTTCCCTGGGCTGCACACACCTGACAAGTAAACATCTCCCCTTTCCTGTCAAGGGTTCATGTTGATGCCCCCAGCCCTCTAGCCACAAGGCTTTCCCACCAGGGAAGCCACAAAGCCATGTGGGGGTGACAGTGCCAGCCTGTGTGGACATCCACCTGTCCCCTGGCGGCTCTCGGGCAAGCCCTGCTACTCCATGGGAAGACCAGCCTCCTCCATACACCTGAGTCCTGTTCTCCTGCTAGTTCCATCCTGGTTTACATTTCTTCTTTCTTCCTTTTGTCTGTGAGCTCTGGGGCTCTATTCCCAGAGAACCAGGGGTAGTTACAGGCCCCATGTCCATTTTAAAAAGAATAAACAGGACTTATTTTAAAGTGAAACTGGGAAAAAGAGATATTTAAGGGAACCCAACACTGCCTAGATGACCCTCAATGTAGAAAAGTCCCACAGGTATTATTTCCTGGGTCAGGGCAGGTCTGGGGTCTAGTCACACAGACTGACTGCATGGCCCTGGGCTCCCCCATCCTACCTCTCTGAACCTCAGCTTAGTCATTTGACGAATAAGGGCTTAAACTCTCAACTATTGCTCAAACCCTTTCCCCTATCACACCCTTGCATACAATGAGGTCAGCTCCCCTCTTTCCTCAGTTATGCCAATCAAAAAAAGAACCTGTGATATATACAGTGGCCCAGGTGAGAAACTATAATACCTACACAGTATTATAAACCGACATTACCTCAGAGAAAAGTCTCTCTGCAGTGGTACTATTTTTCTTATCACACTGGGTTCCCTGATATTAACCACACATGTGGAACATTTCTAGTTACACAAACGGTTAATAAAGTTTTGAGAGTGGTCTAGAAATCAACCCACATTCCAGAGAAATGCCTGTGGAATAAACGCATTTTAGTTTTCAAAGGTCCAAACATCGGCCTCACGACAGACTGCTGGGAACAAAACCCTCATGTGAGTTGTGAACTGCTTGCCCAAATCACTTACTCAAATTCCATCTGTCGACACTGCTCTGCTATTAAAATTTCCAATCTAAAGGGAAAATGCCATAACTAGTGTGGGTTTCAATCCCGTGTCTTAATATTGGGACCTGCCATCCATCCTCCCTGTCACAACAGACTGATTGCCTTCAGAAGTGGTTCTTCAAGAACAACAGGGTGATTCTCATATCCTCAGCATTTTGGTCTTCTGCAAGCAACTTAATTCAATTCCCATGTAGTTTACTGAGGCATTTACAAATTTCCTGTTCCCTATCCCAACTCCATAGTGTAATCTTCCAGTTTTACTTTACCAACCTTTGTGGCTGCAAATCTGTTCTTGAAACATCTTGGGATGAATGCAGATTTGATTTTCCCACCTAAGCCCCCCTCAAAAAATGCCTCTAACCCCCCCGCCCCTAAATTACAGGCTACAGACATTGCTGGTGTCTGACCAGGTAAATCTGGTTCCAATAACATCTTTCTACCAGTATCCTTGGAGAAGGGTTGGGAACTCAGTCCTAGTTGCTGTGATGCTAGTCATATCTAAGCATTTTACACCATTTAGATGATTTATTGTGCTAATTGATCAGCCTGGGTAATAAATCTCACACATTTTCTTCATTTCAGAACTCTCCCCCAACATGTTTGTTAAAAAAAGACCAAATGACCTGGGTTGTTCAAATAAGGAAATAATTACATATTCGGTACACGACATCTCAGAACCTTCCAGTTCTCAGAACGGGTGAGTGGAGCTCTAGACCCGCACGGCTTTAGCGGAAAAGTCCTGTCAAGCCCATCACCACTCTGTAGCCATGAGGAGAGAAGCAGCCGTGGGCTCAGGCAACAACAAGCAGGCCACCTCACAGAACCCACCAGCCTGTCCTGGTCCTTCACAGAGTCGTTCCAGAGGGGTCTGTGGGAATGCAGAAATACAGACACAGCCCCTCAAGGCCATGTCCCCACTGACCAGAGCCAGTGACATCTGGCCCTGATGGGGCTTTTCCAGAGAGAAACTGGCCAGGAGAGGGGCTGCCCAGGTGCTCACTCAGAGGCCTGGCACGCAGCAAGTCCTGAGACCTCAGCACTCCCTTCCCCACAACACCCTGGATTCCTCACAACACCCTGGACAACCCCTAAGAGACTGCCAAGCTGGGCAGCCTTTTTGGTGCCAGGGGCTCTCAAATGCCTCTAGGTGTAGAGAGCAACTTGGGTACATTCTAGTCTATTAAACCTCCACTGTGTCATCTAGATTCTGTTCCAGGCAGGCAGATTCTACGTGGCAGCACATGTGAGGAGGGGTAGCCAACCGTAACTTCCATTTTACCCCTGATGATTAGTCAAAGAAACTTTTAAGACCCCATTTCCATGCCAGTGGACGGCTCAGAAGGGGGTACACGTCCCCCTCTGGCAGTGAAGTGAGAGGGCAGCCTTTCGGACACTGAAGACGGATAGAGAAGAGATGGTGGTTTCGTGCCCTGCTGTGGTGATATCTGCTTATGACTCCCTCAGGGGGCTGCAGGGAGGGCGAGGCTGGCCATGGAGATGGCAAGGGGAGGAGGCTGGCCCTTGAGGGCCTCCCCGATGGTTCTAAGCCTGTAACCTGGCCCTGTCCATGCCCCCATGAACCTCACCATGTATGAAAATAACTTTCCCTACTGTTTGAGCCAGTGTGAGGGGGATTTTCTGTAACCTGCAAAAGCAGGTGAACTGATAAGACACCCAATCCCTGAGCTGCTGCTGCCAAACCCTGGGGTCTCAGGGTTGGGAGGTGTGTTCCAAAAACACTTCACTCTCTTGGCACGCAGGCAGAGTCTGGCCTCTGTTTCTTTCCAAGGCCTGGCTGAAGAACACCAAGTGGGGTCTCGGGAATTAAACTATCTTACAGGCACCTACAAAAAATATCTCAGCAGCCAGAGGCCACTCCAGCATCCTCAGTGACAGTGTGCTAGCCTTCAAGATCACTCTCCATACCTGGCGACAAAGACTTAGGAAAATTTCAGTCCGGTTCCATGGAACCCTCTACTCCACTAGCCCTTGTCCTTGGCTGGCCAAGCCCAGCTTTAGCAAAAAGCCTCCCACTAAGCTAGTTGATTTCAAATTCCTCTACTTTTTGATACTAAATCAAGCTTCTCTTCCTCCACTCTTGGTCTCTAATCAAGTTCCTCTTTCCTGACCCCTGTGACACTTTACCAAGGTTCTAATAGCAATTTTCCATTCCCCTCCCTCATCCTGTCCACTGGCCATAAGTTCCTACTTAACCCTGTTGATTTGGAACTGAATTGGATTTCTCTCCTCTCTTGCAACAATCCTTTTTTAAAAAAAAATATTTTTTATTTATACAATAGCTGGGGTACAGGCCAGAGGCGCAGGAGGGTGAGAGGATTCACCAGAGACAGAGTGGGGACCAGAATAGGCAGACTAATGAAATACACTGCTGAGGGGAGCAGCAGGCATGACAGGAGAGGTCTGCCGTGCCATGTGGGTATCTCCCTGGCTGGCTGGGAATCAAACCCGCACTGCAGAGGCTGTGGACAGCGTCACAGCGCTGCGCTCAACCTGCTATGCCACTGGGGAGGCCCTCTTGCGACAGTCTTGAAAAAAATCTTCCTCATTATTTTAAGCAAAAGTTAGAATAATTTCTCCTGGGCACAGGCCACTCATTCCCCCCTTAGCCTCACGGTTGGCAACCACCTGTGGGGAAAAGGCCTGTTCCCTGAAGTGCCATGTCCTTTCTAACCTCCTGCCCCTCTATGCCCTGGTACAAAATCTTTACATAAATAGGGGACAGTGTTTCCATGCCACAAAAATGGTTAAGGTTTCAAGGGCAGACATTCCATGTCAAGAACTCTGACCATAATACACACGATGTAAATGACAGATCCTTCTCTGAGTGTGAACGAGTACGAATGACTAAATTAATAAATTAAGGTGTTGAGCACTGGAAGGCAGGTAAGAGGATACAAAGGACCAGAAAAGGCTAGGTAAAGGCTGGTGGATTTAAGGGCTGACTCTACCTGAGGTACCAATTTGCTGCCCAGATGCCCCAAGCCTGCAAGTACCGAAGGACTTGGCCCTGTCAGTGTCAGCTCCTTGTTCTGAATTTGGTTCCAGTCGCCTCCCAGTGGGCAGCCAGTGAAGCTGGAGTGTGTGCTCACAGACATATCATGACACCCCTGGGGTCTCCCCAGATGTTCTCCGTGGAGGCCTGATCCCGGCACAGCACACCTGCATCTGGGGTGTTAAAGGGCATCCCTCTTGTGGGCGCACAAGTCCCCAGAGTCCTATGCCGCCCTGCTAAGTCTGAGCACGGGCCCACCAAGCCAGTGCCCGGCAGAGGTCGTCAGAGCAGCCCTTACTATTTCCCCAGTGTCAGGCCATTCCTCACTGACTTTCTATGCAGGTTATTCCAGTTAAATGTGAGAAAGATTGTCCCGCCTTCACCACCAAAAACCCTAAACAAATCCATAACCCAGGCTTCCAATGTTCAAGTTGTTCAAAGGAAATTGCTCTTTCACAAAAGAAAAAAAACAATTACTAGTTTTACAATGAAGCATCTCCATAGGGACCAGCCTGGCGGTGGGGCCAGCGGATTTGATTGCTGTGGCTGAAGCGCCAGGGCCCCTTCCTGCCCTTGTCGGGCCAGCAGCTCCCACCCCTCCGCACCCCCACAGACAAGAGATTCCTGATCAGTCACAGCAGAGGGAGAGGAGGTGCTGTGTAGGAAAAGGGGAGGGGGCTGTGACTTCAGGGCCAGGAGCAGGGGAAAGGCTAACAACCCAACTGCAGGATTTGGTGGGGGGATTTCTCAAAGGTTATATGAAAGAAGAGGCCATTTCCTTATGCTTTATGTTTTTCCTACAAAAAATCCCTGCGTGAACTAGTAATTTAAAGCCAACCTTTCTATTGAGTGCCTTCATTTGCACAGTCTATTTACTAAAGCCACACTTCCAGATATTTCCTCTAGATGGCTGAAATGATCATTTGCCACGGGGCAGTCTGGCTTCTCACACCAACCTCTGGAAGCAGCCTCTGTGCCCACCTCTCTGACCTCTGGCCCTGCCATGCCCCCCTGATCTTTGCCCCTTGCCACCCCCCACTCCACTTTCCACCCACACTTCTCAGTCTGGCCTCAGTCTATCAAGGCCTTTCCTACCTGACTCAGCCCTGTCTTCTCGACTCCTTGAGTCTGCAGATGTTTCACTGAACATGGAGGGTGCCTGGGCTGTGAGGTGTTAAACTCCCATTATTTTCTGTGTGTGGCATTTCCCCCAACTAGAAAGCTCCATGCGGTGTGTCCTGGGACACCCTGGCAGGATGCCAAGCCCACAGAGTGGCTAGCACCCGGGGCAGGGGAGGATTTCAGGGAGGGGCTGAAAGCCGGAGCTCTAGTCCTAGGTGTATGTCTGGAACCGGCCCCTCCCTGCTCTGAGATCATGTCCACCAGCACACTGCACATAGAGATGAGCAGGGGGTCCCCATGGTGCTGGGGAAGGTGCCTGCACCCCTCCAGGAAGTGTGTCCTCTCCAGCAGGGCCCATGGTGGGCCTGGAGTTGCAGGCTGGGCTGAGGACAGCAGCTCCGCGAACCTGCACAAATGGCCAATGCGGGTTACTGAAGGTGCCGAGAAAAACGCCTTAATGATGAGTGTGAGACAAAGCAGCATGCAAACACATGTGCACGAGATACATTCAACCGGAACACAGCACTGCCAAGTAACTGTATCGACGGGTGAAGACCAAGGGAGTCTGTGGGGAGCAGCATGTCTTGGCAGTGGCAGAGGCAGATCAAGAGAAGGGCTCGGGCGCTGACTCCACTGCTGTGGGGCTTCCACCAGCCAGCGCTGGGGCCTGGGAGAGGGGAAGGGATGCAGTGCCACTCAGACCCTGCCATTTCAACTCCCCAGACACCACCAGAATCTCAGGCGATGAGCCTAGACCTGTCCTTGCAGGCGACCTCCAGAGAAGTTGGCATAAGATGCCCCCAATCCCAGCCCAGAGATTCTGATTCAGCAGGACTAGGTGGGGTGCTGGAAGCTGATTTTTAAGAAATCCTCCCAGTGATTCTGTGTTCCGGACTTGAGAGCCACGAGCATCTTGGGACCAGAACTCCTGGCTGCCAGCTCCTCTAGTTATTCAACACAGATTCAAGGAACACTTTAAATAGATGGGGTTTCTGTGCTTCAGGATCTTCGCAGGGGGACACAGAAGGAGGGGACTTGTCTGAGACCAGACTCCACCCTTCTACCCCCCAGGTCCCAGTGCTTAGGGGAGAAGTCAGGTTGGGGCCTAAGCAGTTTTCAGCAGTGGAGCAGGAGCAAGGCTCAACGTGAACCTCACTTGGTCCTGCTTGGAAGGAAAGAGAGCCTGGTCTCTGTCCTCGGGCTGCTCACCCACTCTTTGAAGCTTCTCACCATGTTCTGCTTCCCACACAGGAAAGGGTGGTGCAGCGTGAGGAACAGAGTCCCTAACCCAATCAATCATTCTCTCCTTTCCTCCTGGGGTGGTTCTTTATGCTGAATCGAGGTGAGGGGAAGAATTCCTCGGGACACGAGCATTTACCGATCCTTAAGGGGACCCGTCCATTCACTCACAGCCACCTCCATACCTCTCTCCATCTGTGCGTCCGACACCTACTGAATTCGCTGAGTAATAAGCCTGTTGTCACACACCTGGAGCAGGAAGTGGACAAGGCAAGGTCCCACTTCTCTCAACTGCTCACAGTTTGGTGAGGACAATGGAGGGACAAACGGCTGTAGCCCAGTGCGGACACGAGCTGAGCTCTAGCCCCAACGCACAAAGGAAAATGGACCTGGCTTCTCCTGACGTGGTGGGGAAGCGTTCCAAGGCGAGGATGGCTGGCCTGAAGGCTGGGGAGCAAGGAGTGGTGCAGGGCCTCAGTGTATATGAGTCCCTGTGAGTGTGCGTGTTTGTGAGCAGGGTGTGTGTGCACACCACACCTCCCTGGGACAAAGCCACAGCATCGTGAAGCACGGAGTGAGGGCTTCCCAAGGGCAACTTGTGGGTAGCCTGGGCCTGCGGGTGGCGGTTTGCCCTCCAGCTTCCTGGTGCTAAGGGCTGTCTGTAGCTTACAGGAAGCCACAGAGCTATTGCAAGTGGTGAATGATCAGGATCTGATTTGTGTTGCTTGTGTTTAGACAGCCCCAGTGGTGGCCATGGGGAGGTTAGGTGGGAGACAGGGGCTCATTTGGCAACTGATCCACTGATTCTGGCCATGGAGAGGGCCTGAGCCCAGGCAGTGAGGAGGGGTGGGTTGGAGGACTCGGAATCCATAGACCATGAAGGTGAGGGAAAAGAGGGTAGTATCTGGGCCTCCCTGGTGGTACATGGGGTTATGCACAGCACTGTGAAGCTATCTGCAGCCTCTGCAGCACAAGTTCGAACCCCGGCCAAGGAACTGACCCACATGGTCAGACCTTTCCTGTCTCATCTGCTGCTCCCCTCAGCAGTGTATTTCAGTCAGTCTGCCTGTTCTGCCCCCTACTCTGGCTCTGGTGAATCCTCTCACCCCTCACCCCACACCTCTGGCCTGTACCCCAGTTTTGTATGAATAAATCAATCTTTAAAAAAAGAAAGAAAGAGGGATAGTGTCCAGGATGACTGGGGGCTCAGCAGGACCCTGAGTACATGCACAGACATCCAGGCATGGCGGCTCCCTCCACCCAACCCCACAGGGCATGGAGCTCACCACACAGAGGTCCCCACCTCCTGAGTACTTCTTATGCCTGCTTTCTGGCTGTTTGCTCAGATGCTGCTGGCTGTAAACTAAACGCTCCTAAAACATTTCTTATACATTACAGGCGTTTTTCTACCTTGAAACACTCGGGTGGTTTAATTTGTTTTCTGAAATAACAAAAGCAATTAGACTAATTGCCTTCAGAATGGGGCACTCATAGGGAACAGCCTCAGCACCGCACAGGAGGTGCTGGCAGACTCTCCCAGGTCTGTCATGTGCACGGCAACCTGCCTGTCTTGCCACAGGCCAGGGTGATCAGCAAGAGAAAGGTGTGCTGGGGGCAGGCACCCTGCTCTGCTGCTCCTTACTACACTTCTCTTGCCAGGAAGATGGAAATAAGGGATGGTCCCTTCCCACCACAGGGGGCTGAGGTGACGGCTCTCCCAGCAGCACCCGGCCTATGGCACCAACAGGGGCGCCTGGCCTGAGAGCTGCATGGGTGCTGCTGCCCCAAGGTGCTGCTCATGATTTGCATACGGCTTGACCCCGTCATGCTAGACCGGATCTTGGGGATGACCCAGGCCAGGATAGCTGGGAGTGACTGTCTGGGCTTGGTTCATGGCTGCTTGCATCTTGGTTTACTCCGGAGCCAATACATAAGCATCACCAGGGACAACGGTGAGCCCAGGATGTAAAGGGTGAATGGGACCCCTTGCTTCCTTTGTTTTCTCATAGAGACGCACCTGAAGCTCCCCAGATAGGCTCATGCAAGTCACCCGCACAGTGCACAGGACTGTGGCGTGGCCACCTTTTATAACTGCAGCAGCACCTCCACTCAGCACCGGGCGAGCTATTTGGAGCCTCTCCCCCAACCTGAGGCCGGGTCCAGGTGCAGTTCTGAGTCTTGTACCCTAACATGGCGCACACAGCCCTCATCTCCCTGGGGTGCGGCAATGCATGCCAGGGCCTTTCACTGGGCAGCCCACTACGCCCGATCTCACTTCCTAGATCGCACAGCTCAAAGCAGGAAACACACCCACCCAAGCAAAACCTGTGTACAAGGCAGAGGGCTGATGAGGAAGGGGTGAGGGTGTGCAACGTAAGGGATCCCTCTAAGTGCAGGAACTCAGGAGACTACCCAGGACAGGGCTGCATTGAGCCCAGGCAAGGAAGGCGGAAAGGCAGGGAAGAGTGGAAGAAGGGGCTTTTCAAGCTGACGGCATACACGAATTGTGTGGGCTGAAGACATGTCTGGGGGCGAGCTGGTGGTCTCATTAGGTCAGTGGATGGGAGGCAGAGGATAGCAGAGGGCTGGAAAGACAGCCCAGAACCTTATTGGAAGAAGAATGGATGGCAACCGGGTGACTGGGTTTTCCATTGTGGTTTGGAGAGCCCAGTTTCCAGGTCTGAAGATGGTGAGCTGGGATGCAATGGAATCCGGAGAAACAGCAGAAAGATGAACCCAAGGAGAAGACAACAGTCCATAACCAAACACTGTTGAGATGCACCCTCTCTGGGCATCCCAGCCGTTCCTCTTCCACCTGCCCATCAAGACTTTGCCTAGCTCAGCTGTCCAGACACCAGGCAGGAGCCAAGTACACACTGGAGAAGAAAACCAGCACAGTGCTGTCCTCTGATTGACCGATGAGTCAGTTGTCCCATTTAAGCAAGTGGGTGGACTTCAGTACTATACCCTGACGTGGGTATGACCGAGGATGAGCAGATACTCTGGGGCAGGCAGAGGGGCAGTAATGAGCTAGCTTTGGGCCCATTAAGGTTTAGCTGCCAGTTGCCAAAGCAGAAAGTTAAATCTTTCTGACATGATAGAAACAGCAAGGGCAGGGATCCCTCACTGACCGGGATAGGTACGTGCATTTCTTTTCTTTTTTCTTTCTTTCTTTCTTTAAGATTTATTTATTTATTTTACACAAGAACCAGGGTGCAGGTCAGATGCATGGGAGGGTGAGAGGATTCACCAGAGCCAGAGCAGGGAACAGAACAGGCAGACTGACGAAGAAATACACTGCTGAGGGGAGCAGCGGGCGTGACTGGGGAGGTCTGGCGCGTCATGTGGGACCCTCGCCGGCCGGCCGTGATCGAACTGGCACTGCAGAGGCTGTGGACAGCTTCACAGCACGGCGCTCAACTGCCTGCGCCACCAGGAGAGGCCCTTCTTTTCTTTTTAAAAAAATTATTTATTTATTTTATAGAAGAACTGGGGTGTGGCCAGAGGTGGGGGGGATTCACCAGAGACAGAGTGGGGAGCAGAACAGGCAGATTGACTGAAACATACTGTTGAGGCGAGCAGCGGGCAAGACAGGAGAGGTCATATGTGGGCTAGCTTCCTGGCCGGGGATGGAACTCAGGTCATAGAGGTGATAGCACTGAGACTTAACCCCTCAGCCACTAGGAAGAACATGTGCACTTACTTTATTTTCTTCCTGAGACTCCAATTAAATGACCATAAGAGAATAAATAAAAAAAAAAAAATGGAGAGACCAGAGAGGTATCCTTAGTGACAAGGCATTTAAAGAAATTTCTGCAGGACAGTTTCTGGTGAACATGGCTGAGGGCATCTCAGTCCACAGCCCACAACTCAGAACATGCACAGAAGGGCACAGATGAAGAGGGTGCCCACCTCCAGAACGACACATCCCCCAGAGGCACAGCTGAGATGGTCACCGGGAAACTGAAGGTCTGTGTATGGAAAACTCCCTTCTGCACAAAACGGCACGGGTTCTTCTCTAAAGAAATGAAATAAAGTGCTTGAGGACAGCCATGGGGGTAATGTGGGCATCTTCCTCACTCTGGCACCTCGGGAGCTGCCCAGCGCAAAGGCTGGTTCCTCTTAAAGAAACTGCCATCTGGCCAGCGCTGCCCTGAAATAAGAGCTGGTCAGCCTCTTCTTCATTCTTATACTTGAATGTAAGACCATGGTGGGAGAGCTGTGTGAGTGGTCAAGCAAGACTCACCAGACCCACAGCATGAAACAGACAGCAAGATCACAAACTGAAAACAGATAAAAATGGCAACTGAAACACACACACACACACACACATACACACACACACACAGAGAGAGAGAGAGAGAGAGAGAGAGAGAGAGAGAGAGAGAGAGAGAGAGAATCTGTATGACAGAAGAAAAATAAAAATAGAATTCAAACAGAAACCCCAAAATTACTAACTAGTATCTTCAAACAGCTCAAAGATGTCACTTCTGGAAATCAGAAAGAGAAAGAGAGATTGTGCTTGGAAAGGACAGTCCTTGAAATAAAAATATTCAATACTCAGATTGGGTGAGAAAGCCAAGGAAATTTTCCAGAATATAGAATAAGATATACAGAAGCAGAATCTTTGAGAGAAAAGGTGAGACAGAAAATAATGATCCAGGATGTTATGTATTCAATTAAGAGTTCTAGAAAGACAGATGAGAAAACCAAGAAGGAATTATTTTTAAAAAATTATAACCGCTTTCACTTGAGGAAGCATATATATTTTTTAATTGAAGACCCTACAGAAGGGAGATACAAAGTCAGATCATCACTGTGAAATGCCATAACAGTTCATCAGTTACGATTCTATTCATTATGGATTTTTATGTTAACTTTCATTTTATAAAATATTGTTTATAGAAATATTATTTATTTTTTATGAAAATACTATTGATTAATGAGTTCTGAGTTTGAGGTGAGGGTCTTGGTCCCCCCACCCAACCCCAGCTATGTTGTATGCCAGGCAGAGATTTTGGAGGTAAACTAAGGAAACAAAGTATCCCACTCTAATGGAACTTCAAGAAGATAAAGAAATGATCCTAATAGCTTCCAGAAAGATTAAAGCTGGTTATCCACAAAGAACAAAGATCAATCTAGTATTGGACTTTTTAATCAAAGACACAACATGCTTAAAGAGGAGCCCTTAAAAATTGAGGGTGTGGTTTTCTCTTCCTGTGTTCACAGTCCAACTTCTACTTCCCATCCCTGAATAGTTTTCACAGAGAAGCTACGAGTAGAATAATATATCACTTCTCGGCTAGGTCAGTTAAAATCTGGTGGGTCTTTTCAATACTCTCATTCCTGTCCATCAGGACCTTGGAATCACAATAGAGGCAGTCTGTATGGTCCTTGAATTATTTTGGGGAGCAGAGAACCCCCACATCTCAACATCTTGGGGAATGAGTAGGCTATAATGTGAGCACACAATAATCTCTGTTGTACCTCCAGCATTAAGGGTTGTTTATTATAGCAGTTACCATGTCTTTACTATTAAAAGGTAAAATGTCAACTTGGAATTCTATGTGCAGTTAATCTGTCATGTTTAAAGACAGAATAAAAGCATTTTCAGACCTTTAAGGAATGGAAAGATGAACCCCTGTACATACTTTCTTAAGAATTACATAAAGGTGTGCTCCAACAAAATGAAAATGTAAGCCAAGAAAGGAAGAGTCAGGATATTCCGGGAAGGATGGTGCAACCCACAAGATTGTTCTATATTGGAGCAATATTAAAAGAGGCTCCAGAACAGAGGACTTTGGGGAAAAGAACCAACCAATGATAAAAGAGATAACATGCATGAATGTGGGGATGTGTGAAAGGCAACTAACTGATGGAGGGTAAAAAAGGAGAACTATTTGAACCTGATACTAGAAAATTGCCTTTGTTGAGTGACAAGGGGTGAGCATGCTGGATGCAAAGGAATACTAGGACATGATGTGACTCTGCAGGGAATAATAATATTTTACAGTAACAACAATATAAATGTGATTTACTTGTTCTCAACTGTTAGAATCAGCTTATAGACAAATGATGAGAGGCCGTTCACCTGCTGGAGTGGCTGGGGTTGACCTTGGCATTACTCCAGTCCCAGCTTTAAAGACCAATAAACCCAAATTGGAACAGGAAGGTGGCTCTCTCCAGGTCCCTGGGAGTGCAGCTCTGACCAATCTGAGCCTGCCGTTCACACAGTCACCTGCCCTGCTCTCATTGCTAACAGGCTGTGGCAGGGTGAGCTGTGGCCTGTAACCTCAAGTTTCCAGCAAAGGCTGTTCTGACTGCAGAGTTGATCATGCAGTCCCAGTTCTGACAAGCCTTTCCCCTCCCTGTTTCTTTAGACACTTTTCCTCCCAGTAGGGGCAGCTGTCGATATCCTTTCTGGAGAAGATAACCTTGTCTGTCCAACATGTTCTAATCCAGTGCCCTGCTCCTATGGTTTTTGGATGCTATTGGAGAGAGGCTCTGATTTGAAAGGAAAAGAAAATCAATGGTGTGCTTTGTAGAGGTGACATGTCAAAGCGCATCAGCTAGTGGCACTGCGCCAGGCAAGCAGCTATGACCTCCCATCTGCAGAGAGTGAGCCATGGGGGGCAGTGCCGGTCTGTTGATCAGGGATGAACAAAAGGGCTCTGAGCCTCATGCAAAGTGTCCCTCCTGTGACTTCTGTGAGTCTGTGATCAGGACCGAACAGTCAGGCTTAGGATGAGGCCACCTTTGAAAGCCCAAGTGATGCTGGGGTCAAGTGGTCACCTGGTAAGTTATCTGCCTCCAGATAATTCCCCCACACAGATATGCTTTGGCCAAGGTGTTTTCTACCTTTAGGACTTTAGAAAGGATATAACCCAGGCAGAGTCCCTAGTGTCACAAGGGTGGCAAGATCTATTTTGTGATAAAGAAATCAGGATTTCAGGTCTTGCTTCAAGTCTTCCTGTTGAACTTTCTTCTTTTCTAGGCTCAGAGAGGCTGAAGGAGAGCTGGTCCCCAGCTTCAGAGTGACCTATGTCACATCTGGAAACTGAGGCAGGGGCACATGGCACCTGGGGTGGCATCTTGCACCCAGGTGGTACCTAACAACTAGCGAGTGGACACAAAAATCTTTTGGCCCCTGAATCCTCTGTCCCCATCCCACCCTTAGCAGGTTTAATCCCGCTGCCTGAGGAAAAAAAGACAAAGGAGAGAGGGAGCCGGGTATTTGCTGAGAAGCAAGTGCTTGGTGCCTAGCTCGGGCGAGCATCGTGCCCTGGGTAAGGTGGGCTGACTCTGCTTGGTCAGGCTGGGTGCACCTCCTCGAGCCCCACCCTGCTCTGGGAAAGCGTACAGGCCAGCGGAAAATGCTGGAGTTTGCTTATCGGCAAGAATAATTCTATTCTGCAGCTGTCATCAAGGGCGTTCTGTGCTCGGGGGTGGGCAAACCTCCATGGCTTTTGTGACTTATAGACAAGCATTGCAACATTAAGCAGCTATTTGCGAAGAAGGGCCTTCATTTTCTGCTTCCCTACCCTGGCATTAATAAGGAAAGCACACCTAATTGCCAAGAATGATTGATGCAATGAAAGAAAACCCTGAATGCCAGGGTCAGTGGAAAGGGCTGGCGCACCAGTGATTACTCTTAAATTTTCTTCCCTTTGCCTTAGCAGTTTCTTTTAAGGGAAATAAACAAATGGCAATTTCTTCATAGTTTTGACTGGTTAATTATCTCACTGAGCTAGCCCTGTAATTTTAACTGCCGGTATTCGTGCCCACCGCCTCATGGGAGGAAGTCAGCCTCACAGGGTCCCCTGGGTGCCAAAGCACCCAAGGGTGCTATGTTGTCCAAATGATAGGTCCTCGAAGGCTGTCCTCAAAGAGAAAAGAATGAAGGAGAATGCTTGCAGGTCTCACAAGGGCTGTGGGCCTCACGTCCAGCCCAGGTTGGGCCCAGGATGTGGCCTTGATAGACATCTAACTCGGGAAGGTCGGAGCTTTCTCGGTTGAGAACAAAAACTGAGCTCCAGGCTTAACTTCCAAAGTTTGCTCGCCTAGACAACAACTGCATCAATTTTCCCAGTTAAGTACCAACAGGTGGGAGAGAAGGGCACACAACAAAATGTCATTTATAATTTAAAATTCATTATTGAAAAGGGCTCCGCAGTAATAGTCCAACTTCAATCATTTCAAAGATGCCTTCACAGAGGCGGCCCTGTGACTGGTGACAAGAGGTCATGCGGGCTTTCCAGGACTACCTTCCCGCCTCTCTTCCCATGCCTCCCCCTCCCCCCGCCACAACCCTCCTGTCAGAAAGCTATTTCATCTCTGGAGAAGTTTTATGCCAGGGATATATGACCAGAATACATGAAGGTCTTTCAAATTTATTTTCAATAGCCCTGCTACTCTCTTCTCTATGAAATATTTAGCATTTAACTCGTTATTTCTGCTACTGGCAAAGTCTCAGGTGCAGGTGGCTTTGTAGAGATGGCAGAATGTCACACCAAGGTAATTGTTTCTCTTTATTTCCTCTAGATAAAGAATAAGTAATAGGCAAGTCTGAATTATCGGGTGGTGCTTCCATCACAGGCTCCGGCGATAACATAAACCAGGAGATTGAATTTGGAGTGGTTTGCATAATCGGCTCTCCCCCCTCACTTCAAAAATTTGCTTGAGAATGAATCTGCATTCCGGAGCCACTTCTGCTATACTTCTCGCTGTGCTCCTGCCCCCTGAGTCTGGGCGGGCAAGGTGCAGTGGAGTGTATGGCAGGGAAGTAGGAGCTAAGTTCAGGGAAGAAGGAGAGGCGTGGAGGTAGAGAAAGCTACCTGAGGTCAGCAGGAAGGTGTGAGATGAACACAGGCTCATAGAGCAAAAACAAAGATTGCACCAGCTAGATAAGAACCCAATGGGATCAGTCTCTGGCCCTTCTGATGCCCCATCACTTGGCTTCAAGGAAAGTGAGTTGAGCTCACTTCACAGAAGATGAGGGAAGAGGAGAGCCAGTGCCTGATGCATCTCGGGCAACACGATTCCCGGTTCTGTCTCCTGGTGCCAGGGGCACTCGTTGCCACTGGTGCTAATACACAACTGGCTTGGGCCTTCCGTGAAGATTGGTCTAAGCAGTTGGGTGAGCAGCCCATTGTTGCTATTTTATACCAAAGATTTTATAGCTCTTAGAAAAATTTGAGACCGAATGCAAAGTTTGTTTTTTTCCTGCCTCCAAGCATTTTAAGCAGACAAGGCATAAATATTCATGAGTGATAGGAAAGCCAGCTAGAGAGAAGTTGTGGTAGAAAAAAGTGATTCTGTGAAATTTTGATAGCTCAGACACTTACCTCCATGGAAAACTCTCACTGAGAAAACAGTGTGTCAGATGTCAAATTTACCGTCCTCACGGACGGCTGTCTGTTCTCTGAGGAGAGAGGCCTTTGTCCCGTGAATTTTCTCCCATGTTATTCGGACTCACCCTTTCCCCAGTCCATCACAGCCCCTCTATTTAGGAGCCAGAGGTTGCCCTTTCTCTAGAGGGTGGCCCTCACTGACGCCCCTTCTGAGACAGTGATCTTGAGACATACCTACATGGACAGTGAGACCTCAATATCATCAGTCGGTTCCTAGAAATTGTGGTTTCAATTGAAACACGCTATAATAAAACCAATTTTACCATAGGCTAATTGATATAAGTTGCAATAGAAATAAGAATTAACTTCTTAGGGCATATTTCTGTCACAAAGCCATCACCAAACTTCTAAATGAAGACCCAAAACACTCCCAATGTTCAACAATTACTTGCACTCATTCATTTCCTGACCCGCTTGCAGGGATGCAAGCAGCTAAGCCTGTCCACACAGCCCAGGGCGCATGAGGGGACCAGCCCGCGGGACCCCCTGCCCCAGCAGGGCGAGTGCATGTGCACACGCAGGGACAATGGATCCCCAACAATGAACCTCACATGCTCCTCTTTGGGATGCAGGAGGAAACCAGAGTACCCTGAGCAGATCACACACACATGGGGAGAGAAAACTCACACAAACTCCACACAGACAGCAGCCCTGGCCAGGAATTGGTATTTTTTTTCTTGTCAATGTTGTAACAAAATGACACCGAATGAAATGATAGGCCTGCTGTATTATTACTATGATTGGGCGATTGATTTGGAAGTTCCCTCTCAGGTCACAATGTGAACCCCAACAAGTGGCTGGGTGAGGTCAGCAACTAAGCGAAGCCTGGCTTGGGGGCCAGTCCCAGATCCAGCATCACTGGAACCTCCATGTGAGTGTGCAGAAACCAGACTGATGCCCGGGGCTGTGCCTGGCACGCTGTGTGCTCACGAAGTGATCTCATTATTGAAGACTGTGTGTCCTTGAGGGTTTGCTCTGCCATGGCCACTCTACTCAAGGTGACAGCAAAGTGCTGATGGGCAAATTTTACCCACTATGTTTGAATCGCTTTTAAAATAACCGTTCAAATGATTAATTGTCAGTGAGAAAAAAGTCTAGAAAGGAAGGAAAGAGAGAAGAAAGAAAAAAAGGAAAGAAGGACAGAGGAAGAAAGAGAGGACAAGCATTAAATAGATCCATAAAATTTCTTAACTGGTCATAAGAATATTGCTCTGATTTCTCAGGAAGGGAGTCAAATTTTTCACAAATGATTAATGACCAGTACTATCATTTTCTCTCTTATTCTCTGCTATTCTAACAAATCCCATTCCTTCCACATCTTTCCAATAGGTTGACATTATGTTGGGCATTAATTTTATATGGTACTTTGCTCAAGGGCCTTCATAATTCTGCTGGCACCTGTGAAGACAGGGCTTACTGTGCTGCCCCCATGCAGGTGAGGAAACTGAGGCTGGAGAGCACACGTGGCTTATTCAATGCCAAAGAACTGGTCAGTACCAGGGCTGGAAATTAAACTTTTGTGTTGGTTTTGTGTAATTCCCAAACCATTGCTCTTAACTCTCTTTTCAGGAAAATACTGGGCAGACTTGACCCCATAAATTTTTGTCTGCTTCTCTTTCAGAGAGCAACCTGCTGAAATTTTAATTGGCTTGGGCACACACTTTTCTGAAAGTCTCTACTTTAAACCTTATCTTCAAAACTCTGCAAAACCTTCTCTTTTTTCCTGAGAAATGCTAGTTTTCCAGAGTTTTCAGATAGGAATTAGCCCAGATAATTGATAACTCTATTCACAGGTACTGAAGCACACCTCTCATTGGGGACATTTCATATTACTTTATGTTTCAATTACTGAAAAGTTCCCATTGTCTGGCCCATATGACTTCAACAGTGATGACATCTGAGGCAGAAGCCAATCCATTAACGCCAGAGGGACAATTTTCTCTTTCGGAATCTCGCTCTGGTACATATTATTGTATGAGCAAGTTTCATTAGGAAGCAAATTATGTTCTTCCATTGAATGTCCCCATTGAATCAAAACCACTTTTGATGTTCTTCCAAGATTTTACTAATGAAAAGAATGTGAGAATGAACTGCAAAACCAATTCCATGATTTTTGCCTCTTAATAAAATTTATGCCGTGTGAAGCCCACATTGTGGCCCCCGTTGGGCTGAGACTCAAAAACCCACCTTCATCCTTGTGATTTATGAGATAACTTACACACAAACATTCTAAAAATATCTTGACTGCTCATCTGAAATTCTAACTTCACTGGTGAGCCAGAGTCATCTGTCTGGTCTACTTCTATGACCCAGACGGGTTCAAACCACAGGAAGGAGCATCTGTAATGGTGGTAACAGGCAGGGGATAAATTATGCATTTTCAGGAGAGAGCCTTATTTTGCAGCAGTTTTAGAATGCACTCCCAATATTACAGGCTTGCAAATTTAATCTTAATTTCTTCTGTGATTTTCTCTTTGAGATTCTCCATTGATCCCCTGAGTCAAGAAAATATGTAGTTTATCATCTGCCTGATCAACAATGGCTGAGTTCACCCAAGTTGCCTCATCCATTTCCTTTCATCAGGTCAGGACAAGATTTTAATTTTTCATGAAGAGCAAAACTGCAGCTTTCTACATGGCCAGATAACTGGGGTAATTTGCTCACACACACTAATGCAGTTTCAGCTGGAGGCTCCTGACAGCCTCTCAACTGCCTCTAATGTTAGCATGGAATGGAGGCTGCCTTGTCACATGAAAGAAGGGAAGGATGGGGGGATCCTAGTGTTGGGAAGTCGATTCTGACCCCACAAATTGTGGAAAGAGGCCACACCCCATCCAGAGGACAGTCCATGGGTGTATATCCAAAGTTTACAGATAAAAATGATTTCTTCCTCTTCAAATATTTGAACATTTCCCACGCAAAATGAAAAGATTTGTATCATTTTTAAAGAGAAAGAAAAAATTCAAATAAAAATACTGTAAAAATAAGTAAGTAGAATAAAAATGCTGAAGAAGTTCTGAATTCCTTGTTATGTGTTTTTACGGTATTTATGTTCTTGCTTTTATAGCATGTAAGCACGAATCATTACTTAACACTCTTTTAAATTTGCTTACCGGGAACTGTCTTCCTTCACCAGAGAGAGCCCCTGGGAAAGCAGCAGGGACCCTGTGCATCTTGCTTGCTGCTGGGCTCTAAGGGCTCAGACCAGTGTCTGGCAACAGATGGAGCTAAACACGCATTTGCTTGGGCCAGCGAATGAGCTGGGAGTCACCAGTCCAAGCCCTGCCTGTCTGCACTGATGTGTAACTAACAAGGGCGTGAGACGCTTCTGAGACCCAGTGACTTCTTCCACCCAAAAAGGATGGTACAATAGCAAAAAATTGCAAACAACCCAGATGTTCCTCAACTGGGAATGGATGAACAAAATATGGCACGAGATGGAATATGATTCAGTAGTTAAAAGGAAGGAATTACTGATAACATGTAACAATGTCAAGAATGTTATCTGCAATGAAAGAAGCCAGAGTCAAAGTGTAGGGGCCATTTACACGGCATGTCCAGAAGAGAGAACTAAATCTACAGAGATAGATGGATTAGTGGTTGGGTGAGGGTGGGAATGGGGAGTGCCTGTAAGTGGACAGAAAGTTGATTTGGAGTTAAAGGAAAGCTTCTAACAGGAGATCATATGGTGGTTGCACAGTTCTGTAAATACATTGAACTGTACACTAAAATTGAACAAATGTTATGGAATATAAATTATACCACACCATAAATTTTTTTAAAGATTTATTTTATTTATCCAAGAGCCAGGGTACAGGCCAGATGTGCGGGAGGGTAAGAGGACTCACCAGAGACAGAGCAGGGAACAGAACAGGCAGACTGACAAAATACACTGCTGAGGGGAGCAGCGGGCATGACAGGAGAGGTCTGCGGTGCCATGTGGGACCTTCGCCAGCGAGCTGGGATCGAACTAGCACTGCAGAGGCTGCGGACAGCTTCACAGCACGGTGCTCAACCGCCTGCACCACCAGGGGAGGCCTCCACCATAAAATTTTTAATGAATGAAGTATTATGTTAATGCTGTAAGCCCCTACTGTGATGTATGGGAAATGCATAGTGGTACAGGTAACAATAACTTTCATCTGCTGAGAAAAAATAAACTTCATACAAATAGGCAGATAGGCAGGAAGGCAGATAGATGGATAGATGGATGGAAGGATGGATGGATGGATGGATGGATGGATGGACGGACAGACAGATACATACATACATACATACATACAGAACAGAGGGTGACTCTTCCTCCCCTCTCCATGAGGATTAAGTGAGCTGATGTTGGCGCACGCACAGACCACAGTGCAAGAGAGAACCCTGGTGTGAAGCCGCAGTGCTCCCTGCCCTTCCAGGGAGCAGCAAGGGGGAGGGACACGATGCTGAATTCCAACACCTGGACTTCACCTGCACTTCTAAGCTCTGCCACCAACTGGCCATATGACCTTGGGCAAATGATTTTACTTCTGTAAGCCTCAGCTTCCTAATCTGTAAAGTGGGAATTTTAACATCAATCTTATCGTCCTCAGATCTGACCCTGGTGCAGAATAAGTCCTAAATAAGTATTTGCTATTATTACTATTAGAATTTCTCATTGAATGTGAAGAGCTGAAATGCCACCACAGTATGTACAGTCGCCCTGCTGTGCCCGTGACCACTGGAACAGCGCTGGAGCACTCAGAGACAATGAGCTTTTGCTTTGGGAGGCTTTCTCTGAGCTGGCCTGAGCTGCCCCTCTCCCCAGCTGTGCCTAGCTCAGTCACAGTAAAGTCCATTTCTACCTGTGGCTACAGTATTGGAGAGCGGGCAAGAGCCCCATGTGTGGGCGCTGGCAGCCTAACTCCTTTGCCCCAGATGTGGTTTTGCAGCCATGCCTCCGTGTGCCCTTAGGGTCTCACACCCAACCATTCACCGTCTGCTCTGGAGCCTGCTGCACATGCTGAATGACCTTCCATCTGCATGAGTTTGAAGAAATGCTTCAGTATATAATAGGCCTGTTTCCCCAGTAAGAAGAAGCTGGTTCTCAAATGAGAATTCTCCCGCTAAGGCTATATCTACCTTTCAGTATTGCCAAGAGCAGCCCCTGACTCCATGCACACTGAATTAATTAGAGGGGGTAGGGCAGAGGGCAGCCCATGATGCACACAGTCCTGGTGGTCCAGATACTTCACATTTCAGACTGGAGGGGAGGGCAGTGACTGCTGGCCTCCTAAGCTGACCCCTCAGGGCCTGGGACAGAGCTGTGTGCCAAGGACCTGGCAGGTGGTCACATGTCTGGTTCCCGCAAGCTCATGACAAGGTCCAGGCCCTTCTGACCTGGATGCATTCAGGCCCTGCCTGGGGGGTGGATAGTAGAATTGCTTTCCTATCCTCATCACTCATAAATGGCCAAGCACTACTATGGAAGAAACTCATGCACATTTGATATGTTTATTCATTCACTCAACAAATGTGTATTGCATGTCCACTGTGGGCCACAGTCAAGTTTCAGAAGGTGACAAGTCAGACACAGCCCTCGCCAACCTGCAGTGATCAGAACTGACCCGCCATTAAGGGGGACATTCTGCTTCTACAGACAGCAACCTAACACGGGGCTAATTTGGGAATTGTAAACCTCTGACTTGTCTCCCACGATCTAAGAGGGCACCCCTTGGTGGCAAAAATCCCTGGGAACAGTCAGAGAGACGTGGATGTGACTTTGGGGCTGATTTGTCTGGAGAAGGAGGGAGGGAGGGAAGCTGGCTCCAGGCTGAGCAGGATTGCGGCCAGCAATGTCTGCCTGAAACATAGCCCTAGACTCAGTGACTGCTCACTCTCGTGGATGCACAGGGGAGCAAATGTCACGCAAGTGTGTGTTTGGAAAAGAACAAGGAAGGCAGACTGCATGCAGGAGACAGGCCCCAGCCCCCAAATCCAGGCTTCTGGCTGTACTGCTCTGGTGTTTAATATCATAAAGCAACCCTGACGAGGAGCAAATGAGGACAGTGTAAGCATCTGTTAAAAATGGCCAGGCTCCCACCACTATGGAGAGCTGTGTGGAGATTTCTTGACCTACTAAAGATAGAGCTTCCATATGATCCAGCAATTCCACTCCTAGGTCTTTACCCAAAGGACACAGAAACATCAATTCCGAAGGTCACCTGCACCCCTGTGTTTATAGCAGCACTATTTACAATAGCTAAGCTTTGAAAACAACCCAAATGCCCAAAAAGAGATGACTGGATCAAGAAGATGTGGTACATATATACCATGGAATATTACTCAGCAATCAAAACAGATAAACTCATGCAATTTGCAGCAACATGGATGGCGCTGGAAGGGATCATACTCAGCGAAATAAGCCAGAAAGAAAAAATACCAGATGGTCTCACTCATAGTAGGAATCTAGAAAACCTAAATAAGGGACCAGGAAAAAGACTAATTAATGCAAAGTAAATATCAAAATCAACAAGCAACTATAAACCAGAGACAACAGTATGGGGGGCGGGGGGGAGACGGGACAGGGAGAGGCAGGACTAGGGTCAAAATAAGGGGGGGTGCAACTGTATGGGGAATATAACCAAAATGATAATGCATACATTGTGCAAAAATGAAAAATGATGTGAGAATTATATAAAATATTTTTTTAAAAAATGGCCAGGCTCCTGTGAAACTTTACAAGGGTGAGGGCCACTCTGGGATCCGTCTGGGCTCAGTTCACAGCAGTCCACACCAGTGACCCACTTGCAGAGAATGCTGCTGACCCTCAGCTTGTCCATAGGCACCAATCCCTCCTGCAGAGACCAGTGGGCTACCTGGAGCATGGCCTGGCAGCCCACCCTGAGTCTCAAGGCACCTCTTGAAGGGCAGAAGTTTGAGGATCCCTTAGCCAGTGCCACGGTCAGCAGCGATTTGACAGGAAGAGGGGGGCTCAGAGCAACTCACCAGAGACTCTGCTCTCCCCAGATAATCCAGAAGGGCCACAGGAGCACCGGGCAGGAAGCTGCAAGTTCCTGTGTTTATATTAGCCCCGTGTTAGGTTGCTGTCTGTATGTACCAAAACCATACCAGAGAGAACACAAACAGCTGCGAAGAGTATATGGCCTTTGTTTAGAGACTGGTCATGCATGCGCCCCCTCACATGTACACACTGCAGAGTCTACTCTCCATACCCACCCAGGAATAGGGCCAGGAGATGTTGGCTGGGGCTGTGATGGACCCTCTTACAGCCAGATTTTCAAAGGCCATTCAAGTCCCTATGGACCATTAGTGCTTTGACCATAGACAATCCTCTGATTCTGGTCTCAGACTGGCCTTTTATTTAGCCTACAGGGCTCTGCATCAGCCAGCCTTTTTCCTTTGATAACACTGATTCGCAGAGCTTCTGTGGCTCAGTGCGAGCACGTGAAGCAAGGGAGCCAGAGGCCCAGCATGTCCCAGGAAGGCAGGAGTCTGTGCGCAGGAGCAGCGGGTGGCTCAACCAAAGACAAAAGCCTGCCCTGGTGTCCATCCCACTGCACAGCCTACAGGCTGCCTCCTTAGCCCCTCACCCACACAAGTCTCCCCAAAATTCACACTAGAGGAGCAGGCTGCAAAGTCTCCACACTTCCAGCTCCTCCCTACAGCCTTCCAGCTCTCCCGGCAAGACTGCTGGCTCCCATTTTCTTTCTCCGGATCCTCTCCCCTGCCCCGCTCCAGCCTCTGGCACGCAGCACTCTCCATGCCCTGGCTACGGCCATGTGGCTACTTCACGTGCCCTCCAACAGGGCTCGGCCACCCCTGCCTGTGCTCAACCTCTCCCAGCTGTACCCGGGAAGCAGGTCCACACAGGTCCACTGTCCCCTAGGTGTGGCGCTTTCTCTGCCACTCAGCAAATTGGGCAATTTCTTCATCTCCCCGCATGGACTCTCGAAGCAAATGGAAGACATCGGCAGAGTGGCACTCTTACATGTCTGAACCCCTCTTTGCAGAAAACTGAAATGTAGGAAGAAAAAAAACTCTTTTTGAAAAGGATGCTTCGTTCAAAGGCCTTCTTGCATAGAACTTTGAAGATGACACTGGAAGAGAGGCTACTTCCACCAGCAGGACGTGACTTCCTCTTAAGAAATAGAGTTAAAATCCCTGTTATCTTTTTCCTAGCCAAGGAAGAAGAGAAGCATATACTCACTCACTTGTATGTAGCAAAAACTATATTCTTCTACACAATAAGAACCATCATGTGTCAGAGGAAAACATGATTTTTATATACAGTTTAAAAGTTCATCTGAGAATTTTGTGCCAAACCATAAAGAAAACCAGCCCTGTCTGTTTCCCAGGCCTCCGGTGCTTCTCCTGCGCTGAGCTCAGCAGGGTTGGCCCGAGCGTGGTGCCAGCATTCAGGATACTGCAGCTGTACCCCCATGTCTGCAAGTGGTGAGAGCCTTGGGGACCCTTTCTGGAAAATGGAGACAGCTTTTTTTTCTGGTGTGATTGTCATCACAGATAAATTGAGACCAGAAAGTGACAGCTTAGAACCATCCAAAGGTAAGCACATCATGTTTAATCACTAGTAGCCGCTCCTATCAGGCCTCAGGAAAGAGCTGTGCTGTTCTAAGTGATGTGAAGGGTAACTTCACCCCAAGAACATTCCCGGCTTCTTCCCTTGTTTTTATCTCTTTGTCATTTATATTACCCTTGACAGTAGCCATGAATTTTGGTTTAAAAATGAAATGTGACTGCCCCAGGTAGCGTCATTTCTCTGCCTGGAAAGGAATATTTCTGAGACATTCTCGAGCACCAGAGTTCCTCTTGTTGGTCTGGGAGAGGACCCCAAGGCAGCCCTGCGGTAGAACGCGCATTTCCTTAGCTTGTGCTTTGGAACAAGGCAGGAAGCAGAGTTCACATTCACAGATACTGAAGAAATAGCTGCCTGGATACTGGTAGAGGAAGCAGGAAGCAGCTCTTTTGGGACACATAATGTGGCTGCTTTCCACCAACCTTCCCAGTCCAGGCTAATTAGGAGGCTGGCTACTGTGTTAGCAAGGACTGAATTTGGAAACATTCAAAATGAAATGCAAGTAATTTCAGTTTCGCAGCCACTCAAACTAAGCTGAGAAAGCATGGCCAGGAGTTGCTCTGCAGAGGGCCTCCCAACCCGCCCACTACTAAGAGGTAAAGGATTTCTAATCAGCACACTGCAAGCAAATACGCAAATGGAAGCTGCCAGGGCAGCTGCAAATAAGTCGCCATCTTGAGTGGGTGGCTGCGCAGGCCACAGGCTCTGTAGCTGACTCACTGACAGTGCTCAAGTCCTCGGCAGACCCTCGGTCCCTGGCAAATTCAGCCTGTTCCCATCTGTCAGGTACTGCAGATGAGGGAGGCTGAGCTGCTGAGGTCCGCTGTACAAACTGGGCCCGGACCACAGCTAGCTGAGCGGGTGCATCCGTATTACCCCAACAAATTAGGTATCACAATGTGCTTCCTGCAGAGGATACACTTGCCTGCAGGTGACAAATCTGCTCTGAGTCTGGACTGTGCTGTCTTCCCTTTGGCAAGTGGGCCTGTTCCCAAGGGGGACAGGAAGTAGTGCTGCCGGGAAAACTGCAATCACAGCGCACACTTGGGACATGTAACCCTTCTGCACCATCGGTGAGGCATGAGTGGTGGGTGAGAGGGTAAGCAAGGCGTGCGGGTGTCAGCAAGGGAGCCACTGAGACAAGACTGCGTGTGTAAGAAGATCTAAGGGGAAGAGAGGGGATGGAGTTATGAGGAGCAAAGAGACCAAGAGAGAGCAAAGGAGAGAAACCTCGAGAAAACCTTTAGAGAGATGCAGAGACAAAAACTGAGGGAGTGAGGCAAGAGGGGGAGAGAGGAGGAGAGGTTGATTGATTTCTCTAAGGAACTGGAGGAAGGGACATAATTCCAGCAAGCATTTCCCTCTCCTATTTTGTCCTTCAGTTTCTTTAAAACTAGCTCAATCATCAACCACGTCTGAAAAAGCTTTTGAGGAGATAAGTTGAAGAAAAATGTGTTTTTCTATGAGAAATCCATCACCCAATACAAGTTACTCTCACTGGCTTGCACTGAGAAAGCAAAAACAACTGAGGTGACCCTTTGCAGCTGATTGGCCCGTTACTGGGAGGACCCAGAGACACCCCCCCCCACAAGTCAATGGTCCCCAGTGGGGGGACTGAGGCCACTGCCAGGAGTTGGCCTTACAAGAGCTGGCCATGGCTGGCAGGAGGGTAAAGGACTCAGACCACCCCATCTTCAGCACTATATATGTATTGATGCCCCACAAAATCATGCAAATAAATATTATCCACATATGGCTGATGAGGAATTTGAAGTTCAGAGAGGAGAACTAGGTCCAGTTTTGCAGCAGTAAGAGGAGGATGTGGGGCCCCTCCAGTGTGGGGACCCCGACACTGACTCCTGAGGACTATGCTTCTTCAGGAATTTCAGTACACCTACATTGCCCTTGACAGTAGCTGTATATATGTTGGGGGTGGGGAGAGCAGGAGCCAGCCTTGAATCCAGTATACCAGCGAACCATGTAGAAGTGGCAGAGGCCTTCTATGCAAAGAAGGTGAATATCCAGCACATTCTTGGGGTCTCTGAAAGCATCCCGTGAGTTCACTGCTCAAGACTCACTGCTGCGGGTGTTTTATCATATGAACACGACATACAAACTTTGGGTCTCCCTGCACTTGGAGCTTCACCAGCACCGGTGCTGCCCCCAGGGCTGCAAAACTCAGAATGATCACATACAAAAAAGGCCAGGTACCCATGATTTATGCTGCGGCCTGTTTGATATTCGCTTCCTCCTACAAGCTGAGCTGTCACCATCTTTCCTTGTAGATGATGGAGCACAAACCACTCTGAGGTTATGCATTGCTCTCAGGGGCCCCCAGATACATGATGGCAGGGTCCCTGCTTGGTGAACTGTTCCCCGTCCTCCTATCTCTGTGACCTCAGGTAAGTGACTGCCTCCGGGCCTCGTGTTTTCACTGCTGAATGTAAAACTCATGCCTCGTTGGGTCTCTGAGCGCGCCCTGGGCTGGTGATGGAAACGTTGTAGCACAGTACCTGGAGAATGCCAAGTCCTCCCTCAGCAAAGGACATAGGCAGCCATAGGAGAGACTGCGTCCCCCTCTGTATAGGCCCTAGCACACACAGGACCCCCACTCGCCATCCCTTGCGGACTCTGATGGTGCTACCCAAACCCAGCGCTCACCTCGGCTGAGTGCTCTACAGAGCCACAGCAGAGGACGAGCATCCCACACTGCTTTGCTCTCTGGAGAGTCCCTCAGAGACCCGGGTCTGCTTGCAAGCCCGTGCTGTGGGCTCTGGACATGTTTCCTCCATGGGGGCTTCGGATTTGCCATCCTGAAGCCAAGCCTAGAGCACAAGGGCCCAAAAGTGGTGGTCCAGTTCATCACTATTACTTTTTTGGCTACTAAACTGGCTATCCCCCTATTTTATTGAGAAACAACTGACACACATCACCATATAAGTTTAAGGAGTACAGCAATATGCTCTGCTTACACCATGCTGTGAGAGGATTACAATGGGGTGCAGCTAACATCCAGTTTCCTGTACAGATAAAATAAAAAGAAAAGAAAGGAAAAAATGTTTTCTCCTGGTAATGAGAACTAGTAGGATTTACTCTCTGAACAACTCTCTGTGTACCGGCCAGCACAACACTATCATTTTACAGACAGGAGACCCAGTGCTCCAAGAGGGAAGGGGTCGAGATTCGTAAGTGGCTGGTTAGGAAAGAGAATTCAGCCCCATTCTCACAAAATTGCGTTTTAAAGGGCTGGAAATTACACTAGAATGTCTACTGCCATATATGGATATATACATTGTTGATTTTTAATATTGATTTTTGTTAGTATAATCATCGTGTGATACTTAGGACTTTTTGAAGAGGCTGGGAGAAATGAGATGCTGGTCATAGAGGCCATCTTCCTGGCAGGAAATGTGCAAAGAGGCACGCTAGAGCACTCCTCCAGCGTGCAGGGAGAAGAGCATGGGCTCACCTCTAGGGGGGAAGGTTATTAAAAGTGTGGATTTGGAAGAGAAACCCCCAAACCATTGCTGGTTTTCATTCTTGAGGAAAATGAAAACACTGAAGCAAGAACTTCCTTACAGGGTGGGGGCAGGGGCTGGATGTGGAGGGGCTGTGAATGTCTTCACCTTAATCTCACAGGCCTGGGACGCTCTCCACCTCCAAGCCAGGCAGCCCGGCCCTCCCAAGCCTCTGGATCTGGGCTCCTGGAGACCGGCGGTCAGTGATTCACAGAGCCTGTTACCCCTGGGGCTCCTGCTGAAGGAACTGCATGAAAGGTCTTTTCACCAAGGCCACCTGACCAAGCCCCCGTGGCAAAGGGTCAGAGCAGCAAGAGGGGCCACACAACAAGTGTTTGGTGAGCTCAACCTGACGGGGGCCTCGGTGATTTGTTCCTGTCCTGACACAGGTCGCTATCAACAACATTCAGTACCTTAAGAGCAACACCAAACTCTGGACCTCTGATATGGACCCACTTTGCAGCTCAGTTTCTGTGGAACATTGACCCAGTCCAGTCGACTGTGGAGACCCTGCTCTTTTTCATGGATTCTCACCGCACTGAACACTGGGGTGGTCAGTGAGAGGTGGAGTGAGAAAGAACCCAATCAACCTCACCTGTGATGATCCATCCACACGGCCCTTTGGGCAAGGGGCTTCCTTGTGACGACCGCAAGTGGCAAGGAAGGAGGGAAACCCGCAAGTGTCTCTGAGGTTCCGTCATCTCAGATATGATCTGTTCTCAGGAGAACTTGGGCTGAGACTGCTAAAAGGTTCTCAAAAGACATGCAGACTCAGGGACCACTGTTGGTTCTGGGGGTAGAAAACTTCCATTTTACAGTACAATGTGTCGTAGATGATATTACCCCCAAATAGTCCCTAGTTCTCAATTCCGTGTTTCCCAAGGAGGATCTGTGGTTCAAGGCCCTCCCTGGGGGTTGACAAAAGACAAGCAGTCACTCATCACTGATAATGAACAGATGTTCAAGGGAAAGCCAGGTCAGAGGCCTAGCTCTGACCTGCAAGCTCTTGCCCAAGCTCCACAACCAGTGACATCATCTCCTGCAAGTCATCCCCTGTACCAGGAAATGTCCTCCTTGCACTAACCTTGATGGCTAGGAGCCATCACCTCACTCCGATTCTTAATACAAGACCTCTCCTTTTACGTCAAGAATGGGTTTTCCCTTTTAAAGCCTTATTTTAAGCCTGCTCTAGTGTACATGTATTTTCTTGTTAAGTCACTGCCCATTCTTTCATGCCTCATTCATGTTATTTTTTTATTTCTAATCTATGTGATGCTATTAAAAAGCATAAATAAACTACAATGAAAGAGTACCAGTAGCTCTGTGGTGAAATAATAAAACATATCTACCTCTTAGGTTGTTCTAAACTGTAAGTAAATTAAAATATATAAGGCACTTGGAACAGTGTCTGAATTATTATCAGTCCTGCCAAAGCTTGATGCATTTTTATTAATTTTTTTAAGGAGGCCAGATTTTGATTGCATGATTATTGCAATTATTTATTTTCTATTAATTTCTGTTCTTCATGATTGTCAAAATTTTTGAGTTGAACTTGTGGCTTTTTTAATTTTCAACTTTTCTAATATTTTAAGATTACACTGCAAGCTATAACATTCCCCCCAAATCTTAATATCAGTATCCCATATAGTTTGGTACATAATGAAGTCATTATTGTTCAACTCTAAACGTTCAGTAATTTTCATTACAACCCCTTGTCTGACCACTGAGTTATTTGGAAGTATATATTTCGCTTTCCAAAAGTATGCATTGTGGTGGAGGTTTTGTTAATTATTTATAAATTGATTGTGTATTGTTAATTATTTATAAATTGATTGTGTATCAAAAACTACAGTCTATTAATAACTTGGTATTTGTAACATATATTAATATGCTACAACATATATCAATTGGATTAAGATTACTGATTATTATTCCCAAATACCCCATTTTCAAATTTTTTGTTTGCTTGAGTTATCATTTTATGAAATATGTGTTAGAATTTCCCATCATGATGTGAATTTATCCACTTTCACTTGTAAAGCTCTAGGTTTTGTTTTATGTCTATTTAGCACCTATTTTTTTAATTAATTAATTAATTTATTTTTATTAGATAATAAATTTTATTGTTATATTCCCCATAAAATTGCAGCCCCCCCCATTCTGACCCCAATCCCTCCCCTCCTGCCCCCGCCCCCCTAAAAGTGTCTCTGGTTCATAGTTTTTTGTTGATTTTGATTTTCACTTTCTTATAGTTATTCATTTTCCTGGTCCCTTATTTAAGTTTTCTAGATTCCTGCTATGAGTGAGACCATCCGGTATTTTTCTTTTTCTTTTTGGCTTATTTCGCTGAGCATGATCCCTTCCAGCGCCATCCATGTTGCTGCAAATTGCATGTGTTTATCTTTTTTGAATGCTGAGTAATATTCCATGGTATATATGTACCACATCTTCTTGATCCAGTCATCTATTTTTGGGCATTTGGGTTGTTTCCAAAGCTTAGCTATTGTAAACAGTGCTGCTATAAACATAGGGGTGCAGGTGTTCTTTGGAATTGATGTTTCTGTGTCCTTTGGGTAAATACCTAGGAGTGGAATTGCTGGATCATATGGAAGCTCTATGTTTAGTAGGTCCAGAAATCTCCACACAGCTCTCCACAGTGGTTGGACCAGTTTGCACTCCCACCAACAGTGCAGAAGAGTTCCTTTTACTCCACACCCTCGCCAACATTTGTTGTTGCTAGTTTTTTTAATATGTGCCATTCTCACTGGTATTTAGCACCTATTTTAACAGCACAGAAATTCCTGTTATTTATTCCCAGTGAATTACTTCTGTCACTGTGTAATAAAACCAACAATGCTGTTGTGCCTTAAAATATATTTTGATATTAATATTACTACAAAGTATTCTTTCCTTTCAGTATTTGTTAACTATATCTTTTTCTATCAGTTTCATTTCAAACTTTGTCATTGTATTTAGATCTGACTTATAAATTGCATATATCTAGATTTTTAAAATTCAATCTGAGTATTGCTATTAACAGATGAATCCAGTTCATTAATTATTATTACTTATATATTCAGATTTATTTTGCCACTTATTTTGTGTATTTATGTATTAGTTTTATGTAGCTATATATTTATGTAATATTTTTACTTTGCTTCATTTTTACCTACTTTCCTGCTTTCTATCAAATTGATTGTTATTTACCAACCCCCTTTTCCCATTCTGCTATGTTTAGAGTTGTACTCTGTTTCTATTGTTTCACAGGTTACCATTAAATTTTTAATAAGCATTTTGATTTAAAATCTAAAGATTATTAAGGCCTGATTATCTTTTCAAATGACACAAACCATAAAATGCTCAAGTCATCACTATGACCTCCTTTCTTGTTTAAATACCACCAAATTAGCAATCTGATTTTTGCTCTTTTTCAACAATCAGTACTCACTTACATTTACCTATGTTTGCCTAAACCATTTCTTGCCAGGAGTTTTTGCATGCCATTTTTTTTTCTGAGTTCAAATGCCTTTATAGCCTTCAATAGTTCTTCCAGTAAAGGTCTGTGAATGGTAATCTCTCAAATCTTTGTCAGAAAGTATCTCTGCCTTGATAAACACCTGGGATTACATCAAACTAAAAAGCTTCTGTACAGCCAAAGAGACATTAACCAAAACAGAGAGACACACTACTGATTGGGAAAAAATCTTTTCACTCCATCCAACTGATAAAGGACTGATCACAAAGATATACAAAGAACTCACAGGGCTCAACAAAAACAAAATAAATAATCCAGTCAAGAAATAGGCAGAAGAACTTAAAAGGTATTTCTCCAAAGAGGAAATGCAAATGGCCAACAGGCATATGAAAAAATGTTCAACATCCCTTATAATCAGGGAAATGCAAATCAAAACCACACTGAGATACCACCTTACACCAGTAAGAATGGCACATATCAAACAAACAAGCAACAACTAATGTTGGCGAGGATGTGGTAAAAAGGGAACTCTCCTACATTGCTGGTGGGAATGCAAACTGGTCCAACCACTATGGAAAGCTGTCTGGAGGTTCCTCAGTCTACTAAAAATGGAGCTACCATACGACCCAGCAATTCCACCACTAGGGATCTACCCAAAGGACACAAAAACAGTGATTCAAAAGAACACCGGTACACCTATGTTTATCGCAGCACTATTTACAATAGGTAAAACCTGGAAACAACCCAAATGCCCAAAATAGATGACTGAATCAAGAAGATGTGGTATTTATACACAATGGAATATTATTCAGCAATTAAAAAAGATTAACTCATGTCATTCGCAGCAACATGGATGGAGCTAGAAGGAATTATGCTCAGTGAAATAAGATAGAAGGAAAAAGAAAAATATCAGATGGTTTCACTTATAACAGGAATACAGGAGAATCAAATAAGACATCAGTGTAAAAAAAAATAATAATAACAGTACAAAACACAACAAAGCAAAAACAGACAATTACAAATCAGAGACATACTGCTGGGGAGGAGAAGAGAGAGGGATCAGAGGGAGGAAAGAGGAGACTGTAGTGATGGTGTACGGGTGTCTTGGGGAAGGAAATTCTATGGGGACTCAACCTGAGGGGGTGGAAGAAAATATTGTCTAAAAAAAATTAAAAATTAAAAAAAGAAATAACAAAAAAAGAAAGTATCTTTGCCTTTACTCTTGAATAGAATTCTAAGTTAACAATTTCCTTATAATTTGATATTTCATTGCTTTCTGACCTCCTATGTCTGATGAACAGTTTACAATCAGTACTTGTTTCTTTGCAGTTAATCCTTTTTCTCTTCAATCACTTTTATTTTTGGTATTCTGCAGTTAACTGTCATATAATTTGTATTTGTCCTGTTGAGGATTTGATATGCTGCTTTAATTTAGGAATTTATATCTTCTTTTAATTATGGAAAATCTTAGCCATTATCATTGAATGAACATTATCATTCAATGTTCTCTCTCCTTCATTTTCTTTACACTTTCCTTATAAGTCTCTCTATTCTCTCTTCAAAATTCTTAATATATTTTAACATGTCTTAATGATATCACAATACCTTAATATTCTCTCTCAACATCTGCTTTTTTTATTTTCCATCTTTGTGTCTCTCTTTTCTGGATAATTTCCCCAGATAATCTTCCAGTTCAATAATTCTCTCTTCAGCTATGTCTAATATGCTTCTTAACCTACTTGATAAATTATTAATAACTTAAATTTATAGAAATTATACTTTTCCAAATGTACCTGTGCTTTTCCCCCTCTATCATTCTTTCTTATAATTCTCCTCTTTTTACTATTCTAATCATTTCAAACATGAGGTTTTTTTTATAAATTTATATTTTTTAAAAGGGATTCATTTATTTTTATACAGACACTGGGTACAGTCAGAAGCACAGGAGGGTGAGAGAATTCACCAGAGCCAGAGGGGAGAGCAGAGCAGGCAGACTGATGAAATACACTGCTGAGGGGAGCAGTGGTCAGCAGGAGAGGTCTGCGTGCCATGTGGGACCCTCGCCTGGTGGCTGGGGATCGAACCGGCGCTGCAGAGGCTGCAGGCAGCTTCGCAGCCCCAGCGCTCAACTGAGTTTTTAAATAGTTACTCTTACACTGTTTGAATATCTGAAGATTCTGGAGAAGCTAAGACCTGCCAGTTGAATTTGTTAACTCTCCCTCATGGGAAATTATGATTTACAATTTTATAGTGAAGGCTCAAATTTACTTTTTCCCATAGGTATCCCATACATTCTAATGCAGAGCTATTCCTTTAAAATATGTTTATGAGTATTTCTTACAGCATCTCTAATGGTTTTACTAATCAGGGACCTACCCTTATGTTAATTTCTAGGATTAGAATTTTGGCACGATTTAGGTAGTATAGGCTCAAACTCCACACCTATGTGTGGGTCAAGTTACTTTCCACTGGTTCAAAAAGCACATTCTTCTGGGCCTCCCCTGGTGGCGCAGCGGTTGAGTGCTGGGCTGCAAAGCTGCCTGCAGCCTCTGCAGCGACCGCTCCATCCCCAGCCACTGCCGGCGAGGGTCCCACATGGCACGCAGACCTCTCCTGCCGTGCCCGCTGCTCCCCTCAGCAGTGTATTTCGTCAGTCTGTCTGTTCCGCTCCCTGCTCTGGCTCTGGTGAATTCTCTCACCCTCCTGCGCTGCTGACTGTACCCAGTGCTTGTATAAAATAAACAAATCTTTAAAAAAAAAAAAAAAGCACATTTTTCTTAGTCCCTGGCAATGCCCGCAGGTTGTGGCTTTATATTGGGCACTTTATGTATTAGGTAGGCCCAGATCACATGATGTCCTGGCATGGATTATTAAAGGCTGTGCAACTAGGCAAGATGGCTTCAATCCAGGTCAGATACTACCTCCTGGAACTTTAAGCACATGACACTGGCTGGTTCACCAACCACTATCTTTGAGATTTCTTTGTTCATTTTTGGTACCTAAGAATTTCCCTTACTTATAGATTCAGCTGTATCTTTAGAAAACAAAGATTTTTCCCTGCAATATTTTATCCCAATATTCTATATGCTTGGAGTAGGGATACTTAGAGCTCTGGTGTCAA
The DNA here is from genome assembly GCF_964194135.1 of Talpa europaea. Classification (NCBI taxonomy): domain Eukaryota; kingdom Metazoa; phylum Chordata; class Mammalia; order Eulipotyphla; family Talpidae; genus Talpa; species Talpa europaea. The sequence goes on from NC_140080.1 coordinate 27,962,545, forward strand.
TTCAGATCTCTCTTCTGTCAGAAGCTGAAACTTCCAGCTCCTTGCTTCAATATTTGATTTTATGCTAAAGCAAAAACCAGCCTTTAGCCAGCTGTTCAATAGTTCTTCAAACTACACAAAGTTAAAACAAAGAGAACTCCAACAGTGAATCACAGTGAATCACCTGCATGTGTAATACCAACAGTAGACTTATGATGTGTCAGACACTGTTGGAGACACTCAGCCATATTAAGATATTTGGTCTCCATGACAGCCCTGTGAGGTAGGCATTATCCATTTTACAATTAAGGAAGCTGAAGAACAGAGAGATTAAACATAAATAAGCAGCTATGTGATTAATATAAGATTGATAACATCTCAAAAGAGCAGAGAGAGAAAGAGGGAGAAGGAAAACATTTCCACTTTCCCTGAGTTAGGATAATGAAGGATTTCATATGTGAGAGTCTTAAAACTTTTACCTGCCACTAGGGGTTTACAGTTGGGTTACCCTGCCTAAGATACCTGTGATCTTTTTTTTTTTTTTTCCTTAAGATAATACTGCATTGTGCGTATGTGTAATTTAATTTTCTTGAAAGCTTTCCCAGTCTAGGAGTGAATTCACAGAATCACCAGTGTCGGTACTGATGTTCCCAGAAGACATGAGTACACACGGAATCTCTCACTTGAAATATATTTGCAGACATTTCTGGATTCCCTGCCAGCAAAGAGTACACTGAGAAGTAGTAGTTTTTGAAGATAAAATGTTCAACAACTGTGTTCTTAGACCTTATGGAATTCCTAGCATAGATTCTGATCAACCTAGTCTGAATACCATGGGGCTAAACCGTATCTGAAAACTGTGAAATCCCGAAGCCCCTTTGAAGAACATGGTCTGGCTTATGCAGACATTAATTTCCATTATAACATTTACAAGAAGAAGGCAGGAAGCATGGGCCCTGAGAAACCAACGGTTGCTGTGACTTTGGCGTGAACACCCCCTCCAGGCACACTGGGGCACTTGCCGCAAACTGCCTGCCAGTGCATCTTATTCAAATGCTTTGATCAACCTGCAAAGTGAGCTGTGTTTTCTCCTCTCGTCCTAGAACCGCAGGTTACTTTCAGTAAATATTTTGATTGGTGAGGCTGCAAATAACTGTCTCCATTCTGAGGCTGAAAACCAAACATATCCATGTTGAATAAACAAAGCGGACGGAATGCTTCCTGCCTTGGCCCGAAGCATCCTGACTGAAATCCGTCCTGGGAAACAAGCAGCCAGAATCATTTAAGAGAAGGATCAACACAAATGCTGGCCAGCGTGCAGACTGGCTGGGACTGAGGGATTGCAGCTGACATGAGCAGGGGGGGGCACTTGCTGTTAAGGAGCAAGGTTGAAACTTGATTGGGTGCCTATGGGAGGTGTGGGTGGGGGTGTGAGTGGGGGTGGGGGTGGGAGTCAGGGTGCCTAGCTCTAAGAGCAGCTCCTAGGCAGCTGTTTTTTCGGGTGTCTGCCATGACTGCGGGGGAAGGAACGAGGATCTGGGATGTGGTGGTCACACCTAGAAGGCAGCTGTTCCTAGCCGTGAGGGAAATGAAACAAAACTGAAATACCAATCCTGGAAAGGAAGTGCTACAAATCACACCCCAAAACAGGCACATTTGTGGATTGCTCGAAGCGGATGAGCAAGGAATCCAAATAGTGGCACTTAAGACCTTTACATGGCAAAACTGGTTTCGTTCTAAGCATGATCATCTTGGATGGAGTATCCAGGGTACCACAGGGTATCACACACCTCCAGCCTGTACAGAGAGCGACCTGGGAGCATCTGAGGCCCTGCAGATGGAAGATGACCACAGTGAACAGCAGTGACCAGCCTGCTCTATGACCACAGGGGGGTTGCTGAGCATTGGAGGGAGAGTCACACTGACTCTGTCCACTGTGCAGTTTGCTTGTGGACTGCCATCTGTCCCCACACTGCCACCAGCATCTGTCTCTGGCAGCTCTTTCCTGTGTCTACTTGTTCTTGGGATCTGAAGCCAGGTCACTGAGTTACTAGACGTGTGGTTAAAGCAGAAGCCATAGACCTCTGAGGGCTGAAGAGTGGTTTCCCCTCTCATGGAAACATGAGGCTCTGCACTGACTGTGGCCTCAGGGTGAGCAGGCTAGGGGTCTCCTGGGTTCTTTCCTGCCTGATGTCATAGGCAGAGAAGGGGAGGATGTGCTGTGCACATCCCTGCTGGGAACAGAAGGATCACTGCCAACTGGAGCACAGAATTTGGGGTGCCATCCTCCTCACCACTCATTTCAATCTGCACCATCATGTTCTATGGCATGTGCCCTGAAATCCAAAACCACCTATAGATTTAATTTCTTCAAATAGAACACACAGAATTGTGTGACATAAAGCAGGTGGGTGTAGGGCACTTTCTACAAGTGTACAAACATTTAAGTAAACAACTCTTGTAGATTAAAATGCAGATTTCTTTTTTTTTTTTATAAATTTTATTGTTATATTCCCCATACAATTGCAGCCCCCCATTCTGACCCCAATCCCTCCCCTCCCGCCCCCGCCCCCCTAAAAGTGTCTCTGGTTCATAGTTTTTTGTTGATTTTGATTTTCACTTTCTTATAGTTATTCATTTTCCTGGTCCCTTATTTAAGTTTTCTAGATTCCTGCTATGAGTGAGACCATCCGGTATTTTTCTTTTTCTTTTTGGCTTATTTCGCTGAGCATGATCCCTTCCAGCGCCATCCATGTTGCTGCAAATTGCATGTGTTTATCTTTTTTGAATGCTGAGTAATATTCCATGGTATATATGTACCACATCTTCTTGATCCAGTCATCTATTTTTGGGCATTTGGGTTGTTTCCAAAGCTTAGCTATTGTAAACAGTGCTGCTATAAACATAGGGGTGCAGGTGTTCTTTGGAATTGATGTTTCTGTGTCCTTTGGGTAAATACCTAGGAGTGGAATTGCTGGATCATATGGAAGCTCTATGTTTAATAGGTCCAGAAATCTCCACACAGCTTTCCACAGTGGTTGGACCAGTTTGCACTCCCACCAACAGTGCAGAAGAGTTCCTTTTTCTCCACACCCTCGCCAACATTTGTTGTTGCTAGTTTTTTTAATATGTGCCATTCTCACTGGTGTAAGATGGTATCTCATGGTAGTTTTGATTTGCATAAAATGCAGATTTCTTTCTAAAATGTTAACCTGGGAAGAGAGGAAACACTGACCTTGGTGTGACTCTCGGCGCTCTCTCTCAGGTCAACCCCCTCCAGAGCCCAGGTCTGCAGAGGTGTAAGGTCTGAGACAGAAGTCGCAGCTGACTTATTTCTCCTCCAAACCTGGTCATATGAACCCCCCCCCCACCCATGGCACTCAGGGAGCCCTGAGACTGTAAAACTCTATATTCACTGAATGGGGCTGTACGTCAACCTGGGCCGGGAGGTCAGTCTCCCACCTTGGCACTAAGTCCAGGCAGACGCCCAGTGGTGGAATGAGCCCTCCACAGGGATGCACACACAGGCGTGAAGAACAAGGACTCCTGTAGCACATGTGCTTGGCCAGCTTTCAGATGAGAGCTGTCCCAGAGAAGCAGAGAGGCTCCAAGGAAGACGGAGACCATTTGGGCTCCCGCTCTGAGGTTGATCTCCTCCCAGCCAGCACAGCCATGATCTGCCCTTTGCTGCTGCCCTGCAGCCACCAGGATGTCTTCCCCACCCCATTGCTCCCCACACAGAGAGCTGTCAGATTCTCCTTGTTGCCTCTCACATTCCCCTCGCCCCCGCCCAGTCCTCTCCCCACACCTGTCCTTCAGGCCAGCTCCCACCTTTTCCTCTCCCAGGGGTCTTCCCTGCCCATCTCAGTTCCAGGGGTCCTGTCCCCCTGGATTCCGCCTTTCAGGCTACATTCCTTGTGCCATGCTGGCTCCCAAGCACCTCCCTGCGATTGGTGGGCACTGTGTCTGCTCTACCCCAATCCCAACCCCCCCCCCCCCGGGCAGCTTCGCCCCACAGCAGCCTCACCCCACATGGGAGAAGCAGGAACCACAGGGTGAGGAGGCAGGCAGGGAAGAGTGATGGTCATTTGTGGAATCTGAAAAGGGCTCTGGGAAGTTGGACAGGGCCACAATAACAGATGTTTTTTAAAAAGGACAACTCTGGTGTACAAACTGTAATAACCATCCCAGGCCCTGTCAATCTCTGTGTTGTAATTCTTAATGAGCAAGAAAACGGACTGTGAGTCCTGGAAATGGAAAAACTTCTCAAGTAGGAATTCATTGAAGAACAAGATGAGACATGTGGAATAAACCCCAATGATACTTCCAGATGCTCTAAAAGAGCAGGGTTGGTGGGGGGCAAGGGGCACAGTTGCCCTGGAGTGGGAGGAGCCTGAAGATTTATCAAGAAGTGGGCACAGCATGCCCACTGTTATCAGTTGTATTTATTATGGGAGAGGCAGGAGCATATTACTGGGGAGCTGCAGCATACCCCCACTCCAGCAAGTCCTCATTGCCACCACTGTGTAGGTGGCATGCATGGAAAGAGACCCCACAAGTCACAGGCAAGCCGAGCACAGAGACCACTTCGTGTGGGTTCAGCAGAAGCCTCCTCTGGGTAAATTCTTTCATGAAAATCTCCTTCCTCTAAGCATTAGCTTTCCTGGGAGCATCTCCTATTTAAAATAAATTAAAATTGTATAACCACGTTCTAGTCTGTCTTCCATTTAAAAGGCAAGGCAAGGAAATCAGTGGGCAGAACAGGCAGACTGGAGGACTCTCTGGGAGCAGCAAATTTATGCATTGCCTTCTGAATCCTGATCTAAGGTTTTGGAAGAAGCTGGACCTCAGTGCAGTGTGGATGCCAGCCCCCAGGCAGCTGGCTGGGGCCTGCGGTTCTAGAATCCTGTCCACTTGCTGGGCACGGTGCCCCAAGATCTGACAGAAACTCAGTCTGACCTTTCTTTGGATCCAGGGCACTATGTCCCCATGACAGGGGAAGAGGCCTGATGAGTGGGAGAAGAACAGGTTGCAGGTCAGGCCCACTGAAAATGTAGCTGTGGATTCAGATAGCAGTTAGCACCCTGGAACTTTGGGTCTGGAGGCCCGTTCTCATGACCATTACTGTACACATGCATTAACCATTACGAAGGCAAAATAAACACATGCCCAAAATCTTGGGGGGGGGGCCTTGGGAAGAGGGAGAAAAGAAACAGGCCTCTGTACCTCCAGGACACAGGCTGAGAAGAGAGTGGGGGCCAGTGAGCTCCCTCCCCTGCCCCTCAGGCAAACATCAGCTGTGGCTACCGTTTACATGTGTGCACAAGGAGTGAGGGGTGTTCTAAGCCCTTTACTTGTTATTCTGCTTTCCACAGCTGCTTAATGAGGAAGGCTTTATTCTACCCCTCTTACAGGAGAGGAAGCTCCAGGAGGAAGAGGCTCAAGGTCACACAGCTACTTCATTGGCAGAATCTGGACTAGAACTCAGGTCTGTCCTGAGACCTGAGCTCTGAGCCCTGTTCCCTCAAGGGAAGCTCCACTTCAGTAGGGAAGGGAAGGGAGATCTGGAAAATTCTGTGGTAGACCAGTTATCTAGACCTGGGTATGGCAGTGCCTGAGAAGACTGGTCTGGAGAAAGAGATTTCCATTTTCTTTGTTAACATGTGTCTTGGTAGTTTTGAGAAATGCCTACATACTCAGCACACAGCACTGACAGAGGACACAGCAGCTCCTTGAATTTCCCGAAGCCTAGCACATTTTTAGCATCAACAAATTATACACACATGCACACACTTGAAGTAGTTGCACACACTACTTCACCCACAGTCATTTTCCAAACATTTAAAGACCCCGCGTGGTATGAGCAGGACCAGTCAGGATGGATCTCAGCCTGAAATGTCCAGTTCAGCCAAAGGGCTGCAGCCTGGTCGAACACCAATTCTTCTCATGGCCATTCTTAGAAAACTGCTCTCAGAAGATCTGCTAAGAAGTTATTAGATCCTTGTCCTGTCTGGTCCTGAGATGCTTGGTTTGAAACCGGGAAGACAACTCCAAGATGCCAGGTCTTGGCTGAAATGTCAGGAGGGCTGTGGCCATTTGCACGGAGCTGCTTGGTGGCACCCCTCACTGGGTACTGTGAGGGCGGAGGCAGGGGAGGATTCCTCGAGAAACACGGTGGAAGCTGACTCTGTCGTGGATCCAAGAGAAAGTGAGACTCCCCCGATCAGGGCGATGGGGCGGGAGCTTCCAAGAACAGCTTACACAAATTGCAATTGCCAACTGCTTCCCCGAATTCAAACCCAGGCATAAAACAACCTCCCAGGGTTTCAGTTCAGCTTAAAATTTGCTATTCACGACAGAGACAAGTTATATTTGCTTCAGTGAAGCACACTCTTACATGATTTTAAATTCCTTCTGTGACTCAGCACGGGCTCAACTGATTAATCCCATGTTGGGGATTTGGGGCCTCTGACACACTGCAGAGGCCACGCTAGCCCACACCCTCTCTCATCCCTTTGAAGTCCTCCAGGCAGCTCTGCTCTCCACCCATCCCCACCTCCCACATTACACGTTTTAGCTTGATTATGGGATCCTGGGAAGGCATAATCTAAATCCTGCCTTCTCATATTTTGTTTGACATTCATTTATTCAATCAACCAATATATATTTAGTGCATGACTCTGTGTGAGTCTTCTCTTTGCAACGAGAATAGAGGAGCTGTGAACCATGGTGCAGATTTCCTTTTCCCCACCTGTCACGGGCCAGCAAGAGGCTGGGGATGTAGCGGATGCTTCATAACCAAGCAGAGCACTGATTAAGTATGTGCTCTGTTACAAGAAGAAAGCAGGGGTTCCAAGCCCCACTGGGCTCCCTGTTAAGTTGATGGGCGTTACATTGAATGGTCTGGCTCTCCAGCCTCCTCATCCCTGCTGACTTCCCACTTTCACTTCCATGAACTCATGTGACCCTTCAGTGTCTCTGCAACAGAAGCTGAGAATGTTCATGGCACTCAGTCGACTTCTCCCGGGTTTCATACACCAGTGAGTACCCTTGACTCCAGCTTTCATAGTGAGTGTCTCTGCCACTGAACGATAAATAAATGAGACCAAAGTTGTGGGTTTGAATTGGGTCCCTACTTAGAAGTTCATCCTCATCCTGTCTTCACCGAATGACCCATAACACAAGGGGTCAAGTTCAGCATATGCAAGCTGTGAACTTTGCCTCAACAGCTAGAAAGTGCAACCTCCTGATTCTGGAGGTATCATGTCATCCAGGGGTGCAAAGAACCACACAAAAATAAAGCTGTTCATTTATCAAGTGTGTACTCTTAGACTAGTTTACTAAATAGGCAGGTTTAAAAAAAATCCAATGGATTTACATGTTAACTTTTCAGAATGTAAAAGCTGATAAAATAATCAAACCCATTTCCAAAAAGGATATCCTAATGACTAATTCTTCCCTCTAACCTTTCTGGATTGAGTAGGCCATCGTTTGACACCTTTGCATAATTAAATTCTCTGAAGGAAATTGATCAGGAGAGCATGGGGTGGACACACAGGGGGACGCCACTCGGCCATCAACACCCCTGTCAAACACAGATGCCCACTAGACTCCTGTTTGCTTCATAAAAAATGTGTGCTTTAACTTTTGAATTTGCTTGACAGCTAGAGGAAGGGGAGATAAAAGGCAGCCTGTAAGTGCCGTGTAATTCTGGCCATCACTCACCACAGGAAATGCGCTCCTGGGGAAGATGAAACAAGAGGGCAGACCGCAAATAGGTGGGCCCCGAGATGACTCCAGCCTGCACAAATGTACCTCCAAGAGGGTGGCAGCGCGGGGTGAGGGCAGCAGCCAGGGAAAGGAGACCGTCTCCAGCCGAAACCACCCAAGGGAAAATGGGGAGCAATTTGTTACATGCTTCTCAATCTTAAGGAAAAAAAGAAAAGCAAGCTTTCCTTTACTGATGACTGGAGCACAAAATTGGTCATGTTTGAAGGATGGGAGAGTTTCTTATTACTATGTCTTGCACCAACCACCTTAATCACTCAGGTGGAGCCTCTCTGCTGGGTCTGGTGTAGAGAAGGGAGCAGGGTTGTGTGAAGACAGCCCTTCTCTAGGCAGGCAGTACGCTGGGAACTGGGCACAGGAGGGGCACGTAGGAACTGAGGCCATTCAAGGACGGGCTCTGGGTGGCACGGGGATCTGTTGTTTTTAGATAAATCAGCAAGTAGGACAATTCTTAAGGGCACCTTAGGAGACTGTTGGGGGCAGGTCTCTAAAAGTATACCCCGGCCCCCAAATAATCCATGCCCCATCCCCGGAACCTGTGATTATGAGGTGATGATCATATTTTGTGAGGTTCATGGCTTTGTTATGGGCTGAGCTCTGTCCCTCAAAGAAGATATGTTGAGACCCTACCCCTGAGGACCCCTGCATGCAATTTCGCTTATGAAACAGGGCCTTTGCTGATGTAAACAGTCAAGATAATCATTAGGGTCACCCCGAGTCCAACTTAACTGGTGTCTTTAGACATAACAGGAAATGCGGGCACACAGGAGAACACACAGAGGGTGGCTGCTCCCGTGAAGATGGAGACAGATACTGGGCTAGGGATACCTGGGGCTTCCAGGAGCAGACAGGGTCCCACAGGCGTCAGCGGGAGAACAGCACGGTGGGCAGCCTGATCTTGGAATCCTAGCACATGACACTGAGACAATACCGTTCCCCTGTTTTAAACGACTGTTTCGGGTACTTTGCTACAGCAGCCCGAAGTTGCTGGTAATGCCCTCTCGGATGGGGACATTGTCCAGGTGGGACTGAGCCAGCGTCATAGACCCCTGAAGGCAGAGAGGTTTCTGTGGGGGCCTGGAAGTCAGAGGTGGGAAGCCAGGGGAGGACTGCAGGTTTTTGTCGCTGATTTGAAGATGGAGCGGCCATGTGGAAACAGTGCACGTGATCGTGAGCAGCGGGGGCTCCTGGCTGACAGTCAGCAAGGGACAAGGATCTCAGTCCCACTTCCACGAGGATCTGAACTCTGCCAACAACCTGAAGGAGCTCGCGATTGGTGTTCATCCCCCCGCACCTCCTGACAAGAGCCTGTGTCAGCCACACCTCCACTTTGCCTTTGTGAGACCCATAAAGAGAACCCAACGAAGCACACGCGGACTCCAGCCTACAGACATTTACTAGAACCTGAAATGGTAAATCTGTGTTGCTGCAAGTCACGAAGCCTGTGGTCCTCTGACACAGCAGCGACTGGAAACCTGTACGGAGGAAGTCCACCTTCTCTTCACCCACCATCTCAATGCGTCAGTTGCTAACCCCCTCATTAGCAGGGGGCGCTGGTAATTCACAACCAAATCAGAGCCTTTCATAAGAGATAGCAAAGTGACCACAGATAAATCTCCCTTTCGGATTCCAGGGGAAATAACTCACTTTGTTTCATGGAAACAAAGGTGGTTACAAAGAGAAGAGTCCCTCTACTTGTTCACCAAGCAAAACTCGGGAAGGAAGGAAAAAAGCCCTGATCTGTAGCATTTGCCAGCCTCCGCGGTGCTCCTGTGATGGCCAGCTTCTAACCACTAGCTCACTGAATTCCTGAAAATTTCACACGCACTCTCAGGAATGAGTCACAGCAGGTGGTGGCCCACGGTTGGATGCATGGGGCGGAGGGCAGAGAAGCTGTCTTGAAGGAATGCAGCAGCCTGGCCTGGAGCAGGAGACCTCGCCCCGGCGTGCACCCTCCCTGTGAACCAGCCCTGTCTCAGGCTTCTCCTCTGGCCTCCAGCAGTGTCAGCCACGCATGCTTCCTTTGCTGCCACACGCGATGGTGCCTGGTATTAGTTTCAGTCCTTGCACCCCAGTCCTACTGTCTCCTCTCCCACAGGCAACTCCAACTAGACACATCCAAACCGGAGCCCATTATCTGCCCCAAAGTCCTCCCCAGCACCCTGGTCTCAGGCACAGTGCCCTTAGCCAGCTGCAAAGGGGAGACATCCAGAGGGCAGGCTTACAGCCTCTTTTTCTCTTTCTATATCCAATAGGCCATCATATCTGATCAATCGTTACTCCAGCAAAGGAAAAATCAGGGTGAGTCCATGCACTTCTCCCACCTCTGCTAGCAGTCTAATCCAATCGCTGCCAAGCCCTGCTAGATTATTGGAGGTGAGTCCTAAATCAGCCTCACAGCCCACAATCTGTACAACACAATAATCCTTTAAAACTGTAAATCTTATCAAGTCACACTGCTGGTTAAATTGCACTGGTCTTAGGGCAAACCCAACATCCTTAACTGGGGCTCTGCGTGATCTGGCCCCTGCCTCCCTCTCTGTACCCCCTGCGCTGCCCCTCCCTTGCTCGCTAAGCCACACCGCTGCCTACAGCACCCCAAGGTGCTTCTCTCCCACTCTTACCTGGCTCTTGGCTGAGACAATCCTTACTGGGCTCTCAGCCTTCCAGTCACTTCCTTGGCGAAGCCCTCCTGATACTCTGCCTGGGTCAGGCAGTCACAGCGCTGTCCTTGCCCCATACAGCCCTCACCACAGGGGGCTGTCCTCAGCCCCTGGACGGGCAGGCCCCTACAGGTACGGTGGCCACAGAATATATATTTTGAAAGAGCCATAAATGAACAAATATAGTTTTCAGTTTTTAAGAATTAGATTACAGAAGAGAATGTGCAGGAGGATGCCCATTTTGTGGAAATAAAGGCACGGGGAGAGAAGGGGCAGGAGATAAATCAGAATGATAACAAAGACTGTCCGGGTGCGAGACCACAATTCCTCTCTATGGATATTTACATAGTCACAACATTCTTTTTACAACATGCTTGTTTTTATAATCAGAAAAAAGAACACCCATGGGGGTTTTGTTTTGAACTCTAAGAGCACAGAGGAAGGAGCATCGTGTGGAAAGTCAAGGCCAAGAGCGTGGACCTCCCACCAGCGGGACACCATCAGGCGAGTCCTCACAGCGCCCCTTGGTGGCAGCAGGGACCCACAGGCAGACATCTGTCCCAGAGGGCACCTGCCCCGGAAAGTAGACAAGCTTTTCTTCCTGAAGTCTGACTAGCTGAGAAAACAAACAGCAAGCGAAGGAATGCCCATCTCTGCAGTTCCTTCTTAATCAATGCCCAAGGGAGGGTCCTGGCCATTAAGCAGAATTTTTACTTCCATTGGGATGAAAATATTTTAGAATAACTTCTCTCTCTTATTCCCTAGAATGAATTTTTAAAAGAAGAGATGCATTCCCTATAGCTGCCGATTTTTTTACGAGTGGATGAGAAACAGCAACGCTAATGTCTATGTGATAAATTAAGGTTCCTACTAGCAGATGAAGCAATGGAAGGTTGTTTATAACGTTAATACTCCCAAGGGCTGAAATCACGGCATCGGGGTTGCATATCAATGTCTGGCAGAAACAAATCAGTTGCAAGATAAAATCCAATAAACTACATCTCTTCTCCATCCCCATCAAAAATACCCATCCCACTTGCTTGGAAATATATTCTTCAAGTAGGTTTATTTAAGGCAAGACAACTGCAGAATCCCAGAGTGTGGGCCAGCAGGATACCTACAATCCTGACAAGATGGGGATCTCTTTTGGAGCTGGGAGAGGACCCTTCACTCAAGGAAGTCTTCACTGAAAGGCAGATCAGCAAAGCTGTGACCCACACCCACATCTTAGAGAAAATGCTAACCATTATTTTTTTTCTTTTCTTCTTTTTTTTTTTAAAAGATTTATTTATTTATTTATACAAGCACTGGTTACAGTCAGAAGCACGGGAGGGTGAGAGAACTCACCAGAGCCAGAGCGGGGAGCAGAACAGGCAGAAGGACCGAAGTACACTGCTGAGGAGAGCAGCAGGCGGCAGGAGAGGTCTGCGCGCCATGTGGGACCCTCCTCTGGTGGCCGGGGAGCAGCCGGGGATCTAACCGGTGCTGCAGAGGCTGCGGGCAGCTTTGCAAACCAGCACTCAACCGCTGCACCACCGGGAAGGCCCAGTGCTAACCATTATTTTATAAAAAAAATTAAAAGTGGAGTCATTCATTGGATTGTCCAGGGATTTGTGATATTGCAGAAATAAGTTCTTTCCTAGTTATAAAAGTTTAGCTCACCATACATCCCAATTAGCCCACACAGCTTGCGGGAGCCCAGAGTGAGAGATCTGTTTGACAAGCTGATGACCTTGTGCTGGGAACCAGAAAATGCAGCGAAGGATGTGGCGGGTCATCACGCACTTCCTACACATTAGCACAGAGGACTTGATTCTATCTACCTGTCACCCTAAAAAAAATCAATAGTTCCATCCTAAAGGAAAAAGAGGAGTGAACAGATAAAAGTTGATGAGTAGGGAGGGAAAGAAAAACAAAATTTAACTGGGTGGACAAGAGGGGATGGAGAACAAGGCTGAAAATTCTGATGTCTGATTGATCCCTTATTTGGACAGCGCACATCCCACTAATCACGCTCACTCCTGTCCCTCTTGCCTTTGTAGCAGGGGCCACCTTTGCCCAGTGAGAGCAGCTGTTGACAGATGCTCCAGATTTGAGGGCCAAGGCAGGGCTCAAACACAGGTAAAAATCAGCTTTAAGCATCCACCTCTGTTCCAGAAAGGCTGACTAGACAGACAAAGAGCAAGTATTTCTGCACAGTCCATCTGAAATAAATTAGACTGGGCCTTGAGAAAGAAAGAATACAAAATTGCTTTTATTTTGTTTTTTAATAAAAGTGAAAAAGGCCATGTGCTGCACCAGATTTTGAGAGTTTTCCCAATGAGGCAGGCAGATGCTGGGACCACTGGTCATTTCTATGGTTGGTCAGAAGGCTGCTTTGGAACTAGCCCAGAAGCTGCCTTCACCATTTCAATAGTCTAATATGCTCTTTCAAAGTAATTCAACATATGAAAACAAAATCTGGCAACAATTTCCAAAATGCAGGCATTTCCTGCCACCCAATCACACTCCCATGCCCACGTGTGAGTATGCCTCCTTCAGATCTGGGGAGAGCTGCCCCTCCTGTGGTGGTGGTGGTGGGGTCTTCTCAGGGCTGGAACCCTGGCCGCAGGGCTGCCCAACCCTCCAACCTCGGCAGAAGAGCCCTCCTGGACTCTCATGGGACAGCGCCCTCTCCTCCTTTCACACACAGCCAGGAGGGGACTCCCTTCCCATCTCCATGTTCACATGGCTGCTTCGCCTAATCTCCTCTGATTCTTTACCAAAGAGGAGCCTTTGCCATCCCTCCTCACTCAGTGCCTGCCTCCTCCTCACTCATTAGCCAGCAGCCCGAATGCCCTTACAGAAGTGAAGCACTCAGCAAACACCAACTCATCCCAAGAAAACCTTTTAACGGGCTGGGACCCCGAGCACTCTCTCTCGCTGTTCAAACCGTTCTTCTCACAGCCTAGGAACATGGCTGCTGGAGCTGTCTCTGTTTTCTTCTGGAAAGTATTCACTGCAGGGGCCTCCCCGGTGACGCAGCGGTTGAGCGCTGGGTTGCGAAGCTGCCTGCAGCCTCTGCAGCCGGTTCGATCCCCGGCTGCTCCCCGGCCACCGGAGGAGGGTCCCACATGGCGTGCAGACCTCTCCTGCCGCCCGCTGCTCCCCTCAGCAGTGTACTTCGGTCCTTCTGCCTGCTCTGCTCCCTGCTCTGGCTCTGGTGAATTCTCTCACCCTCCCGCGCTTCTGACTGTACCCAGTGCATGTATAAACCAAACAAACAAACAAACAAATAATAAATAAATAAGACATGCCTCTAGAAAATTAAAAAAAAAAAAAAGAAAGAAAGTATTCACTGCATAACAACAGAGTCCTTCAGCAAAGGACTGCAATAGCATCTGGGTCGCTACACACTCCGAGTGCTTCATTAAGGATAATGGGCCTAATACGGTGACATGTGTAAGCAACCAGTAGATATGAGCAGCTGCACCTCCGGCTCTGCTACTGGCCCGCCAGTGGCGCTGCCGAGAACTTGGCCCTTGTGGTGCCTACTCCGACCTGGGCAAGGGTGTCGGAGGGAGTGCATATATCACATGCCTACAGGGCTCTGGGGCCAGGTCTCACACAAACCCCAGATGCCATGCTTCATGCGCAGGGAGCAGGTAAAGGATCTGGTGCACCTATCTATCCTTATGAGCGGTAGTTAACGTCCAAGTGCCCACGTGGCGCTAGGTCCTGTGCAAGGTGTTTCCTTTTTAAAAAAAAATTTTTATACAAGAGCTGGGGTATAGGCTAGAGACACGGGAGGGTGAGAGGATTCACCAGAGACAGAGTGGGCAGCAGAACAGGCAGATGACAGAAATACACTGCTGAGGGGAGCAGTGGGAGAAGCAGGAGAGGTCTGCCTCGCCATGTGGGATTCTTGCTGGCCGGCAGGGATCGAACCCGCACTGCAGAGGCTGTGGACAGCTTCACAGTGCGGCGCTCAACCTGCTGCACCACCGGGGAGGCCCCAGTGTTTTTTTATGTCATCTCCTTCAACCCTGACAATGATTCTGGGGAAACTGAGGATCAGTGCAAGGTAACTGACTTGTCTAAGATGACGAGTTATTAAGTGGCATGGAGGGACATGTGCTGACCACACCCCAGTCCAGCAAGCTGCTAACCAAAGGACTACAGCCTACACCAGTGCCTGGCACATGGTATTTCTATACAAACCAACTTGTTGGCATAACATATTAACAAAAGCCACTGATCCCCAAAGACCAAATGGCAAGTCAATTATGATTCCACCCATTTCTTCATACAAAAATCATCTTTTGAGCCCCAAGGACTGCGCATGAATAGTCCCAGGTTGGGCTGCAAACTCATGAGGTCCAGGTGGTTCCTTTCTGACAGCTCATCCTGATTAATTGGTGACTCTGGGGTTTATTATTGTTCCTACCCAGGGTTGCTTCTCGCCCTCCCCAGAAATGTAAGGAGGCTTCAGAAAGATCAATTTTCCCAGCAGAAGAAAAAAGCACAGACTCAGCTCCCTACCCAGGTTTTATCTCCTGCTCCAAGAGAATTGGGAATAAAATTTAGTATGTGTTACTGTGGGCCTGTCTGAATGCAGCCCCAGGAGTCCTCCTGCCTCGCCAGTGAGTCCTGGAAAGAACCCACACCCCACCAGACAAACAGTCGGGGGGGGGGGGCCATGAAATCAACCAACCCACCAAAGAAGGTTTCTGTACAGCTCTGGGTGGTGTCCTCTGTAGAAATTTTCTTGCAGTCCCTCTGTAGCAAATGAGGTTTCCAGGAGATTTTGTGAACTCAGTTACTGTGACTGGGGTGCATCCTGAGTTCCATCAAGATCACAGCCAGCACGTTTGAGGACATCTCCAGCACTAGTGCCTGGCACACATCAAGCTGGCTATGGACCCATGCCCTAGGCTGGCAACTCCGCAGTGTAGGCATCTATGATGGGCCAAGACCCTGAGCCGGCTAGCCCCTTTCACTGACCGAGCCACGTGTGATTTTTTTTCTTCCTAGTCAGATGTGAAGATCCTTAAGGGCAAGAATCTAGACTACTGCAATTGTGCCACAGCCTCCACCCCCAGGGCTAGCACTGCTACACTGGTCCCGTCACCTACTGTCCCCACCGCATCCTCAGCCCCTTCTAAGGAAAATGTCTCAAGCACAGACAAGTGAGAGAACAGCTGTCAGCAGCCACATCTCATACCCCGTGGCCTCCAATGGCAACTACCGCTTAGATGAGGGCGCTCTCAAAGGCAGTAGGTGGGAAGACTCTCCAGTGACATAGTCCAAGAGGTGAGCTGAGCTAGTTGGATTCAAGGACATGAATCAGTTTGCTCCAGATGTGAGTCTTAGAAGAAGCATCCAGACAGGCCTCGAGGAAGCCTGGAAAGCAGAAGTTTAGGGCAGACCTCAGCCAGCAGGAAGCGGAGGCAGAGGAAAGAGACAGGGCAGAGGGTAATGTGTGTACCTGGCAGTGACAATGTGGGTCCAAGGGGGAAGACGGGGGGAAGAAGTGAAGATGGAACTGAGGGTCAGTCGAGGCAGAGGGAAGAGGTGGGGTGAGGGAGTCCAGGAGTGAGATGATTTGGATAGAGTTCTGTCTCTGGGTCTCTACTCAGCATTCTGCAAGATCCCTTCTTTCCCTTCGTTTTACCCCAAAGTGACCTCATTCTTCAAGCTTAACTGAGAAAGGCCCTGCTCTTGGAGCCAACAAGGCCCACGAGAAGAGTCACTCCAGCCAGAGTGTAAGTTCCTGGCTCCAGAGCTGCAAGCCCGCTGTGCACACTCAGCCCCACCCCCCAGTCCCCTCTCCTGGTGCTGAGGCTCCCCCTGTGTCTACCTGCCTCTCGCTCTCAGCCACAGAGCCCCACATGCTGTCCGACTCAATTCTGACCATGCATCTCCCCCTGCCTCCAGCTCTGGGCTTCCAGCCCAGGGCCCTCTGCAAGCACTGCTGACTGGCAGACAGCCTGGGAGAGAACCGCCTGGAGGAAGAGCAACTGTCCCACCTGGAGAGATGGGTCGCAAACAGAGTGCAGATTTGCAGTTTAAATTCAGTTTCTGTTCAATAAATTTTTTCAATTTGTGTTTTAACAGAGCAATCTGACACAGAATAATGTGGGTACCTCCTCCAAGAATTTTATGTGTTAAGACTTTAATATTTTTATATATTCTGAATTGTACTTTAGGCGATGTGCCTGTGTTTTTAAAGCAGCTTTCATTCTGCATCATAAAGTATGTATTATGCTCCTTAAAAAAGGTAAATATGTACATTCACACATATGTATATAGGTACTTAGGTACCTGTAGCAAGAAGAGCAATGGGTTTTGCACTGGATACTGCAGTGACCTTAGTAAGACTGGAATGAACAGATGATGTAAAAAAACTCAATGAAATTTTCTACAATCGCAGAGTCTCTAAGTGCAGTTCTTGAAGTGATGGGCATTTTGCCATGATGATGTCTAACCCCAAACTTCAAACGTGGTGTTTTTTGTACCTGTGCATATATAAATACATGCACACATATATGTGCATGTGCCAGCCATATACGTACATGCATACCACACACACGTGTGTGATGCTCTTGTACACACATGCATGTATACATTTCACATATATTAATGGCACATATAATACACATATATTTAACGGTAGAGAGCTATTTCTTTCCACCATCATTAGTTATTAATTATATGGGACAAAAGTGAAGTGAAGCTGTGTCCTTTGGCTGGAGAGAACATGCTCCCCACAAGAACAGGCAGGGCCACACTGTGCTCACCTTGGCGCACTGGCAGAAGCAGACCCCAGCAGCAGTGCATTATGGAAACTGCAGTTTGCCCTGCGCCTACCTGGACGTCAGCACCTCAGAGGAGCAGCCAGTTACTGCTAAGCAGAACTGCACAAACTGCATTCTTCCAAACCTACAAATGGGAATGGAGTCCGGTGACTGGTCTTCAGTCACCTGAGTGGACAGACAACGAGGACAAGGGCACCTAAATGCCCCAGCTGTTGGCAAACAACAAGCAGGCCTAGGCCTCTTGTTTTTAGGGCCCAGTAAAGGATTTAAGCCTGACATGAAGCCTGGGGCAAGGGAGTGGGATGGTGCGGGGCAGAACCTGTACCAAGGAGAATATCACCCTGAAGAGCCACATTTGAAGGTCTGAATCTTACTTTCAGGCCTATCAGAAAGATCTGAAATCCAGCTTTAGGATTTGGAAGAATATTTAAGACAGCTTCTGCACCTCAATAGGATTCAAAGGTGACATTTCTGAGAGAGATGCAGAAATTCATAGAGAAGGATAAAAAGACAATAGAAGGAATCAAAAACTCAAGAGAGGGGAATGAAGGGACAAAAGGGTGAATGAACTGTGACATCGTTTAGAAAAAGGGAGACTGCAAGAGACAGAACATGGATTTGTATAAGTAAGTAACAGCCACATAGGAGCCAGTAACAAACAAAACTAAAATGGCACAAGACTCAATACTGACATGGAAGACAAACTTCAGAAGGTTTCCCCCAGTGCAGGAGGGAGAGAGCACAGAGGGATGAAAGGGGACAGAAATCCATACCCCCCCCCAAGCATAATTTCAGATGACAAACCAGAACAACTAATTACCACACAGTTGAGGAAATTTTTTGAAAGACCATAGCACAGATTCAAAGAGTTCATTATGTTCCAGAAGATAAAATGGTAAGAAATCTATACCTATGCTTATCCAAACAGAACATTTGGGTAACAAGGATAAAGTACAAGTGGTTCCAAAAACCAAAGAAAAACAACAAAATTATTTTCTGCAAGGAAACAAAATAAGCCTTCTTTAGATTTTTATTTTGGAACAAAGAACAAAATACTAGAAGATGGAGAAATCTCTCTATAGTTGTAACAGAAAATAATGTTATTTGAGAAGTATAGCCTGGAGAATTGACTTTCATGTGTAAAAGTACTGTATTCGTATTATAGATATGCAATATAAAACTCCTGTACTCTTAACTCAAAAGCATTGCTTGAAAATGTAATATTAATACAACTAACCCAATATAAGAAAGTTAATACCCTCTGAAACTACAAAAGAACCTCCAATAAGTCATGAAACTAAGTAAACAATAGTTAAACTAAATAAATGCTGTAACGCTGGTTGATAAGCTAAAAAAGAACACCTGTCCACATTTTTTTGAACAGAAAAACTAAAACTTTTCTTAAAAATTAATTTGGCACTGTCATCATGGTGATATGAGAAAGTGAAAAAGGTAGAGGGATAAAGGACAGAAATTTGAAAATGGTAGTTAAAATTCATTAAAATGAAATCACATTGCAATTCAAGACACTATTCCAGTGAATTTGAGGATTAGAGAAAGGAATATTAAAATGCTTCAAAAATTTAAAAGGTAATTCATAGGAGATTTAAGAATTGGAAACATTCACTAAAAAACACCAAAAGATGATAATGAAATAACAGGTCAGAAGGTAAAACACAGAAAGCAAAGAGAAAACGGAAGCATACATTCAGAAAACAAAGTTGAAAGAAGTAATTCTAATCAGAATGTATAATAAACATAAACAAGTTATGCTCTGCTCTCCGCTCTGACTGGTGAATTCCCTCACCCTCCCGAGCTTCTGACTGTACCCAGTGCTTGTATAAAGAAACAAACTTTAAAAAAAAAAACAGGTTAAATCATAAATATAATTACATTAAATATAAGTGAGGGCCTCCACCACTGGCGCAGCGGTTGAGCACTGGGCTGCGAAGCTGCCCACAGCCTCTGCAGCGCCGGTTCTATCCCCAGCTGCTCCCCGGCCACCGGCGAGGGTCCCACATGGCTCGACAGACCTCTCCTGTCTGGCCCACTGCTCCCCTCAGCAGTGTATTTCATCAGTCTGCCTGTTCTGTTCCCTGCTCTGTCTCTGGTGACTCCTCTCACCCCTCGCACCTCTGGCCTGTATACCAGTTCTTGTATAAATAAATAAATCTTTAAAAAAAAAAATAAAGATGACAATTCTAGCTCGTGGAAATGTATGCAAAGAAAAAAAAAAACACCTAAGAAAAACCTTACTAAATTAAATGCAGCACTGTATTTTCACAAAGAGTAGCACCCCCTGACCAAGGAAGACTCCTTCTGGTCCTCAGTGATGATTCATTTGCGGGGAGTGAATGAACTGCACAGGTGCAGCAACAGCGATGGTGATAATAGCTAACAGCTCCTATTGACCAAGGAACTATTATTATCCTGATTTTAAGGTGAGGAAATCAATATAAAGAGATCAAATAATTTGTCCCAAATCCCACATCTTATAATTGGCGAAGGCAGGGTCTGTGGCTGGAGGTTGGGGTCTGGAGCCCATGCTTAACCAACTGCTCAGACATTTGAGTCCAAATGTAAGGAGCGGCTTCATGGATGTGGAAAAGGCATTTGACCAAGTTCCCAAGATGCTCCTGATGCAAAGTCCCTCCAAATAAGTAGGAATGGAGTATTTGCTTTATGTGATAAATTTTGTGTACCTAGAAATAACCACCAATATTATTTTAAACATAATTCACTTTTACTATTATAATTTCCCTTTACTTTTAAATTAAGATAAAGATGCAATACTATGCACTATGGTATTTTTTCTGTAAGGTCTCATCATTGCAATCAGACAAAAAAACCAAATAGTATTACAAAAAAATTTTAGAACATAGCAGAGAAAAATTATCCTTTTTTTTCCTGGAAAAAAGCCACAGTTCTCAAAATTACTATTAGGATTTATGTAGAATTCAGTGAGGTAAGTGTTCACAACATAAGTGAACAGAAGAACACAACGGCAAAAACTATACCAGCTTACACAGTAAATGAACATGTGAAAAGTCTATGCAATATGCAAAATATATTTAGAAAATTACTCAAGTTTATTGAGAATAAGAGGAGACTAAATGGAAGTCTCTGTATTTCTGAAAGGGGATATTGAAAGTTGTAAACATTTAAATTTTCTCTACATTTACCTATTACATTAACCCATCTCCACTACACCTCCAGCGAGGTTTCTTTTTTGGAACCTAGCAAAGATTATTCAAATTCATATGGAAGAAGCCCCCCCAAAATATTTAAGAAAGGCAACAGGGGGTGTTGACCTTTCAGACATTCAAGTAAATTAAAAAACTAGGGAAACCAAAACAATGGAGACAGAAGTAGGAACAGAGAGATCAAAGCAGCAGAATGAAAAATCCAGGGATACCCGACCGTGAAAAGCACACCCTTTCACAGCAAAGAAGAAAGCCTGCATAGTTGACTTTATGGTGCCGGCAGGAACAGTTAGCCTCTTGAGAGATAATGAAGTCGCATCTCTGCCTCACAGTAAACATTCCATTCTTGATGGACTAAAAAAAAATGTGCACTGACACTATAATAGCACTAGGAGAAAATATAGATGTCTACATGGTCTTTAGTTTGGAAAGAACTTTCTAAGCATAGGAGTGAATGCAGATACCATAAAAAAAAAAAAAATTCGACAAATTGAAAAATTGAACTAAACATTCAAAAAACTGTCAAATTGGAGAAATAGTTGCAGACCAGGTGTTAGCAAGTTAATGTCCTCAATATACAAACAACTGTTATTTCACAAACTATTTTGCTATGTCAACAGCCAAGCCGAGCAAAGCCACCTCCCTGCTGAGAGACGCCAATGCGATTGCTTAGTAACCAAAGCAAGGGGGACATTAAAACAAGAAAGTACCATTTTTATACTCTCAAATTAGTCAAGATTTTCAGAAGTGGGAATAACCAATCAAAGAGAGGTGAGGGGAAAAAGGCATTTTGTTAAATTTCTGGTGCAGCTGGTAACTAAAGTAACCTTTCAAAAGCACAATTTGACATTATAGTTCTAAAGATCTAAAACTGCCTGTATTCTGCAAATCCCAACAATTTCACTACTGAAACTCCATGTGAAGGAAGAAATTAGGAAAAAATACAGATGAGGATGTAAGTAGAAAGTTACAAAATACCGGATATTCTTAACCCACGCCCGGGGGGAAAGCCTGCCCAGGATACGAATGTGTGTATGTGAGGTCTGCACGGCATCTTAAAAACATATTCTTTGTCCTTTGTAGTGTTTCCCAAATTGACTACCATATTGGTGCACGCACTAGGAAACTAAAAAACAAATAGAGAGCTATCTCAAAGCCAAATGACAAAGAACATTATTCCTGACCAAGGCAGCGTGGAAGAAAATTAGTAATTTTTGTGTGTGGTCAGTCCTTTTTTTTGACTCTTTATCAAGCCAGTGAGAGAAGAAAAATTCTTATCAGTGCTGCTTTCTAGACGAAAGTGCTGAGACCTGCAGAGAAGAAAAAAACGTGTATAAAACAAGCTCTGTGCTTGGGGTGCCCTTGTCAGGTGAGGACCACGCTCCTCCAGCCGGGTCAGGCTCTCCCCGCCCCCGTGCCTGCCACACCATCGCTGTCCTTGCTGCTCAGTGCTGTGCAGGGCACTTCCCACAGACGACTCTTTACTCAGATCACTGTAAAGGTCACCCACACATTGGCACCCCAGGGGGTCCTAGAACATGCCGCTGCTCCCTAGATGCACAAGGACTCGGCAGGCACTTGACAGTCCTGCCAACAGCTGCCTCCTCCGTAGATGAGCAGCCCCTGAGGTGGGCAGGCCCTTCCTGCTCCTGCCCCAGCGCCTGGGCACTCAGAGCTGAGCCGGCCTCGGGCAGGGCTCCTTGCCTTGTGCTTTGGTCACCGAGGGCCACGCTTCTTAGGGGCTGCTCGCCCTGGAGTAGCAACGCAAAGGAGAGCCCCAGGTGGCCATGGTGCCTTCTGAGGCGCTTGGAGCCTTTCAGAGAAGGGCAGTGGCAGGAGGGCTGGTGGCTGCGCCCCTCTGGCATTTTTCATGCAATAACTAGCTGTACTTTCCCAAGTGGATATTATCCCTCCTTCCTCAGCAAGTTGCCTTTTACAAAGAATTTTGTTGTTGAGCAATAATCATTCTGCTCTAAGAGAAGCACCAGGAGCAAGAATTTGAACTAAGTCATCTCTGAGATCTTCTAATCAGAGGGAGAGGGCGCAGGGCCTTTGACCTCCCGTCACGTACATTTATTCTGGGTCTAATTACAATATTTAGGCAGTAGATGTAGGTGTTAGCCCCAGCAAGGGGAATTACAGAAGATTGAAAGTAAATTCTATATAGAAAAAAATTACATAAAATTACTTGGGATAAACAAGCAGCTAAATTAGACTGTGGGCACCACTGCATTAAAAAAAAAAAAAAAAGCACCAACATAAGACAGTTGCACGTGCAAGGAAGCTGGAAGGACACGAGGCTCGCAGGCACAGGGCGAGGTCCCTATTCCCACCTCAGTTTTCCTTCTCTCTTACGCTTCTCCCTTCTTTCTTTCCTGTCTTCCTCTTCTCTCTTCCTCCCTCCCTCTGTCCTTTTATTTTTGCAGTGTGGTTATTACTTATGTACTTGAAAGTACAGGCCTTGGGGTGGAGGGTGTGCAAAGATAGGTGGGCTGAGAGCTTCTTAAGAGTATGTCACTGGACACCCAAAGACTCCTGGTGAAGGGGACAGAACCAGTCTGCACCCCACCCTGCAACCCTGTGGAGCTCTGAGGGTCCTCAAGGAGCCCTTCTGTCAACCGTCACCCACTGAGCTTGGCTGACAGTGTGAGTGCAGGGGATGGACCAGGCAGACGAACCCAGGATTGACCCTTGTCATGCTCAGAGTGAGAGAGAGAGAGAGAGAGAGAGAGAGAGAGAGAGAGAGAGAGAGAGAGAGAGAGAGATATGAAGGGTGGGGGGACAGGTGGAGACTTCATAAGACTCAACCTGAGAGGGAAGCAGAGTACAACAGGAGGAAAAAACAGCCCAGGCCGCATTCTGCAAACATTCATGTGGATCTATGTTTCTCCAGCAAGTTGCTGAGTGCTGAAGTCAGGAGCTGCTTGGTCCCTGGTACTAGAAAGTGTGCTAGGGAACTTGAGCACAGGCCAGAGGAGGGGGAGATGCAAGTGTCTGTCCAGTGAAGTGATTTTAAAAGAACAGGGTAGCTTTTAGTAAGAGTGTGAATGTGGGGGTCTCTCTGGTGGCCTAGGGGTTAAGTCTAGCACTACCACCACTGCAGCATGAATTCCATTCCCAGCCAGGAGCTACCCACATGGCACAGCAGACCTCTCCTGTCTCACCTGCTGCTCCCCTCAGCAGTGTATTTCAGTAGATCTGTCTGTTCTGCTCCCCATTCCCTCTGGTGACTCCTCTCACTCCCCACACCTCTGGCCTGTGCCCCAGTTCTTCTACGCAATAAATAAAACTTTTTTTAAAAAGGAGTGTAAGTGTGTGTCATAGATGTATGATTTTCATTTTGTTTTTAACATAGAATTATGCATCACTTTGGAAAACAAAGAGCCAGCGCTGGAGAATGAGACACGGCTGGCTGAGGTCTGCTGGGATGAAGGGGCGCGGTGGCCTGAGTGTCTGGGGGAGCAGCTGTGGAGGAAGATGAGGGCCCTCCCTCAGAGCCCCAGCTGCTTCTGTCCACAGGAGCAAGTTGAGGGGAGCTCTGGGCTCAGTGTGCAGCTCCACTTCTTACTGGGACCCTGAGTGGGTCATTTCAACTGCTTCAAGTGTGTTTCTTTCTCTGAGAAATGGTGTAGTGGGAGGAAACTGCTTATTTTCCCTCATCAAACATTCACAGTTCTATCCATAGGAACCTGCATTAGAGTAAGCGCCCCACACAGACCCAGTCCTTGGGTGACAGAGGCCTGAACCCCAGCGCCGGGGATGATAGGGTCTCCACCTCACCTCTGGCGCAGCCTTTCCTTGTCCCTGTAATGGGTGTTCAGGGAAGGCCAAGACTAGCAATGGTCTAGGGAGCGGAGAGCAGGATTTTGTCCTAAGCAACTGGCTTCTCCGCTCTGATTCCCGCCCTGCGTGAAGCCAGTTATCACTGTGCTGCAGCACACCCCCCCCCCCCACTCCTTGGTTAAAATTGTGTTGGATTTCTGTCCCCTTCAACTGGAAATCCCAGTGGATGCGGAGTGGGAAGCTGCAGGAGGCAAGGTCCTGCACTGCACTATCCTAAAACCTAGAAGAGTGACGTCATCTGGTTGGCTCTGAGGAGTCTGTGAAGTCAATGAGTGGATGAGACAGATGAGGACCATAGCATCGCCTTTGCGAATCCCTTTTTATTAATAACAGAATGGTGATTCTCAATAAACATTACTTCCTTCTCCACTTTGCTGTCTGTTATCCTACAAACTGTCTAAATGAACTCCCAGAAGGGGTCCTATTAACTCTTTGTGACCGTTGCTGTGTCCTTTCATGGAGAGGCAGAGCAGGTGTCGGGGTGCTATGACTGCTGTTAAGTTGTAAGCAACAAAGCCATTAGATGTTTAGACTATAAAGAGGCTTCACAGGCGATCTGGCTTAATCTCTGACCTCCAGGTAGATGGATTTATAAACTGCACGGTGGTCCCAAGAGGTAGAAGGTATAGAGCTCCCTTTGGGACAAAGATGTACAAATTGCAAGAGATACTGCAAAACACAGGAAGGTATGCACCCCCAGGTCCCCAGTGGTCCCCACAGGGACATACAGCTGAGGGGGAAATTATTTATGAATAGCAAGAATTCCGCCGTGTGGAAGGGGATGAATCTTGCACAAAACCATTCAAGACAAAGGGCTGTGGAGCCAGGACCACCGGCTCAGCTCTCTCTTGTCTAACTCAGCACTTATTCAGGCTAAAAACAAAATGATCATTCTTTGTCTTCTCTACCTTTCCTTTGCTGGACTTGAGCCCACGACTCCTATTAAATTTTCCAAGAAAATGTTAAACAGTTGGTCAGCATTCTCCCTCTAACAGCCCTAAAAGACAATAAATTACCTATTTGCCATAATCTCTTGAGCATTAGGATTTTAAAAATGAAAAACACAACTCTTATCACTTTCCCTCCTAGCATCATTTTCTATCCCTTAATTCACCCTTGTTGCTCATTGCTGGACCCTTTCCAGCCTTTTCACATTCTGCTTAAATTTTGGAGACCAAAGCATGACATAATGCTGATGCAGACATCTCTCCGATGTGACTTGCAGCCTAAACAATTTCCAGTAGCACCTTTCACATTTAATATTTCAGTGGCTGCCAATTTTAAATTAAGCTAATTGATTATCCAATTGACACATTCTTAGCATGCATCTGCCCCTGCGGCCCCTCAGAGCCCAGTGGCTTTAACAGGGGCATCCAGAATTCATTCTAAAGGCCTCAATATCATTAATAGAGCATACAATTCAATGATCTGAAACCCAAAGTTGCTTGGGGGCAGGAGCCATATATTTCAACATTTTCTTTGAGGCATTTACTGGGATTTTTTCTATTTTAATCACCTGGATAATCTTAAGGAGTTGGAAAAATGTTTTCTGTGGAACATGTTATGGACTAAATTGGGTCCTCCCTAGGTCATGTGAAAGTCCTAGCCCCAATGTGACTGCACCTAGAATTACCAAGGAGGTGAGGTCTGGTAAGCCAAGAGGAATAGGCTGGGCAGTGGACAGTACACTGTGTTATCTGCCTGCTCTTTAGAGGTTGGACATGGGTTTCTAGACCTGACATACCTGGGTCTGAATCCTGGATCCTGTGTTTACTATGAAAAGGAAAATGAACTTAACTTACATGAACACTGACTTTCCAGTAAGTAAAGTGAGGGCAACAGCACTCATCACCTGGGGTTGGTGTGATTATTAAGTGTGCTCCTGTAAGGAGCCAGACACATACTATATGCTCAATAAATAGTGGCTGCTACTACTGCTGTCACCATTCATGCACTAGCGTTCTAGGCACTGAAGAACCGGCAGTAACCGGTTCTCACAGGACATTTTTTCTCTTGGAGCTTACGTTCTACGGATAGTTCACTGACCAGACAGCACAACTATCCATATGACAATAACAACTGTGAGGGAAATAAAACCCAGTGATGGGCAGTGGAGGGCTCTGCAGAGGAGAATGGCAGTTATGGCCTTTCTGGGGCGCAAACATCTAAGGGGGTGCCCGATAGTAAGAAGGCAGCAGCCGTGAGCCATTAGAGGGAAGGCTTTCTCAGCAGAGGGGACAGCAAGCATCGGGCTGGTTCTACTTGAGCGGAAGAAAGTAGGTGAGTCCCTACCACGTGCGGCATGGGTGGCAGGAAGGAGAGGGAGGAGATGATTAGGGAGAAGCAGGAGGGTGAGATCATGCAGAGCCTTGTAGACTCTGGCAAGAAATTGGATTTTATTCTAAGCATAATAGGAGGCCATGGTGGGGAGGGGGGGGAGTTTAAGGAGATAAATCATGGTCATTACTCTGGGTTTTCCAAAGTCTGACAAGACATCGGGAAAAGGCTGAACGATGACAAGAGGGTGAAAAGCCAGGCATGGTCTGTGGCTATGCAGAGAGAAAGGTCAGAGCTGCCAACCCCAGTGTCTCAGGGACCAGAGATGCCTGCTGCAGACGGGGCTCTGTGGAACCCACACCACTTGGCACCAGCACTGCCACAGTCCTGCGACCCAGGGGGCCCTCCAGAAGACCTCAAGGTGGCGCGGCTGACACTGCAGTGACTCACACCTACAGAGTGGACCTCAGGGGGGTCATGCCCAACACTTGGCCCCTGCCCACACCATTCGGCCACCTCACCTGTGCTGCTGTAGCTGCATTTGGTTTGTTTGTTCTTAATGTGCATTGAGGGAGTGTTGGTTTACGGCACTGTCTGATTTAGGGATGCAGGGTTACACATCTACAATGTGTTGCCCTACCTGGCATACCACCAAAGCCCAATAGTCCTCCACCACCCTCCATAGGGCTGCCTCCCTCTTTTGCTCCCTCCTCCCTCTCTCTCTGGTAGCCTCAGTTCTGCAGTCAGATTTCAAGCATTTGTTTTGCTTTTGTCTGTTCCTTTGTTTCGTTTCTTTCTGTTCCATGCAACAGGGAAATCATCAGGTATATGTCTTTCTCCCTCTGACTCAATTTCCCTAGCATAAACTTCAATGCCCTCACCCCCTCCACAGTACTCACCCCCACCACAGTACTCCAGTATGGACACGTACCCCGCCTTAATACTGCTCAGGGTCAGCACTTAGCTGTCTGTGCGGCCCACCTGTGAAGGACGCCATCCCTGGGTGCCCGCTCAGACTCGCAGGCGAAGATTAGGTTTCAGGATTGAATTTAACCTCCCTGTACTGAGGCATCTGTAAAACTCTTTACTGCCACTGAAACTTGCTAATTTGCCTTAAATGCTTTAGATAAGGAATCCTTGAATAGGCCTATGTAGCACTAACCTCATGGATCAAACAGGCCTCCGAAATTTTACCTTTTTAATCCTGCTCTGTGGCGCCCCCCAGCAGACCTATGTGCTAGCCTTTTAGCTATTCTGACAAAACAGGCCCCAGGTCAATAAACCCAAGTCCATTTGATGTCTGGAGAGCAGCCATTAATTATGTATCCCTTTGGTTAAAAATGCAAATAATCCCCAGCAGCCACTTAGATCTCCTTGTGCATGAGCTTATCACGCACATTCCACCCCAAACCAATCCGGCTGAGGGTGGTGCTGGATGGTGTGGGGGGCCGGTTCCCAGGAGCCACCTCCTCCTCCCTGTACCCCCATGTCCACATCTGCCTTGCCTGTATCTGACGTCCTCCTCATGAGGAAATGCAGAGCTCCCACTCAAAGACAGCACCTTTATTTCACGATGTGAGTGAAGAGACGGTCGGGAAAGAATTAGTGCTGGCTAAATGAGGTGCACTGAGAACTGCCTGCCCGCTAATGTGTCAGCTCCTGGCCACAGCTTCCTCATCGGATGGTGGATGGAGAAATTTTTTATTCAGCTCAAGCAACCTCCTCATGGTCTCTGCTCTCCTGAGACTGGCAAATGGTCGCCAGCTACCACGCTGGCCCTGGCAAGGATGCATCCTCACTAACAAGCTGTGCCTCAGCTGGGTAATTGCCAGCTCAAGAGTGCCGAGTCCTAATTAACCTCTTCAGGGAACCAAGATAAAAGTACCAAGAACTTCAGTACTGGCAAGACCTGCCCACAACCCTTGTCACACAGATAGGGAAATGGAAGCCTCCCGGGACGAGTCACTTTGGCACGTGGGTTATTTTAAGTTATGGTCAGTCCAAGCCCTGCAGGCTCACAAGAGACTCTTACCATTCCCTGAGCTACCTAGAAGGATACAAGCTACCTACAAGCTGGAGGTGTTACCAAGAATTAGGATTTTTTTCAGAAACAAACTTTCTGTTGGGGAAAACTGCTGGACAACAGGGCAGACACTCAATGACAGAGCAGCTCCTTGAAGCCCCAGACACTTGTCCCACTCCCCAAGTCAGGAGACAGAGGGACCCTCATTTTGCCCCCCTGGCTTTACACGCTACATCCATACAGATACTCCACACTGAAAGGGAACCGCTAATCAAATGAAATCTTTCCTGTTTCCTGCTAAAGGAGTCATAGGTCTGGTGCAGTAAATAATGCAAAGTAAATGTAAACAACAAGTTTTGCCTCTCCAAAGCCTGTCTAGATGAAATTACCTAAAGGAGGTTACCTTTTAACAAGGCCAGGCAGCCTCCAGGCTGATTGATCTCCCATAGCATCCTTGAATACCTGTCTTTTGTCACAAACTTTTGTGCTTACTGACCAATGTTATCAATGTAAGATGGTTATGTATAAAAGAAACTCTCTGTCCCTAGACTGGTGCTCAGACCTTACGGGACTACCCAGGTCTGGGACCTCATGCATGAGTAATAAAGCTTCTTCTGACCTCACCATTCCTGAAATACCACTTGTTCTTCCTCTGCCTTGGTAAAAGGCTAGAATTTATTTCTGCAACAATACATATTTAATTGAATGTGTACCTTTCTTCTGCTAACCTGTCCAATGTTGATTTGATAGCTTGACCATCCAGAGAAGAACCCAGAGGGGTAGGTTTTCTCTTCACACCTACAAAGGTTGGGGGCCCAAGTTCCCATGGCAAATTCACAGAGCGCCAGGACCAGAGTCCAGATCTCTAGACCGATACCTAAAGCACTGGTTACTCTACCAGATGGCAAGAGCTGTCTGTGTCCCTAACTCTTTATCCCTTCAAAGATGTCAGACAAAGACAGACTAGCTGAACATGTATTATGTGATCCGCTCCATGCCAGGCATACATGCCAGGGTCATGGGGAAGATACCCTGGCTTGTTCATTCTTTGACTAACTACCTCCTTAGCAACTGTTGTGTGTCACATGCAGTGAGACACTGGTTATAAGCTTTTACAGAAACTTTTGCTTCCTGGCATTATTATTTACTAACTAAAATGAGGCACTGAGAAAATTAAGTGAGACCTTATTCCTAACCAAACAGTTATTGAACACGCTAACTGTAATGTAGTATTTATGAGGGACCTGGCCCAATCTTTGGCTCCCAGTAAATGATCAATATGTTGTAGCAATTTCTATTCTCCTCACCATGTAGCTGGGAGATGAGGAGATACACGAGGAGGCAGCCCCGTTATCAAGCACCGGACAAGGAGGGTGGGTTTGGGGTGGTGAGGGGAAAGCAGGTAACCAGAGAGAAATGGAGAAAGTCTTTGCAGAAAGGAGATCTTTGCTGGATGTTGGAGGAAAGATAGAGCAGACCCAAAAAGAGAGCCAGTAAGAAGGACGCAGGCTAGGGTGTGGGAGGCAGGGGAGGACGGTCAGGGACGGCCTCGAAACTGGGCAGAAGAGGAGGGACAATTCCCTGAAGTCTCCACGTGGCAAGTCACTTAGATCTTCATCTGAGTTAAATGACCGCACACACTCCATGCCCAAACCAGCTGACCTTGTGGGAGAAAATAACTCTAGGCAAGTACAGAAATGGCACTGGGGACACTGGGGCCCTAGAGGCCTTCGCAGGGAACTGGGCATAGGGGAAGCAGTGACCGAGGAGGGATGGATCCGCAAGAGGAGGAGAAGGGGCGGGACGGGGGGGCAGACGCAGGAGGTTAGACGCAAGAGGCCTGTGACCAGGGTGGGGAGGTTCTGAGCTCGAGAGCATGGAGTTGCCAGCCAGCCACTTCCTTCTTAAAAGGGTCTGTGGAGGAATGTTGCAGCCCCCCACCTTCCCGCCCAGCAGAGGGACGAGTGGCAGCAGACAGAGACAAGTCCCAAGGGCACTGGCTGTCCAGAGAACCTCATCAAGGCCGTGCGGCTCTCTCCGGAAGACTGCTAATGTGCTGCTTCCCAGCCAGCGCGTGCTCCTGCCGCCTCTGGTTTTGTTTCTATGCTGCTGGAAAATGAGAGGTTTCAGTGGAAGATGAAAAATTATCCTTTATTTTGATTCTGTGTTTGAACATCTTCTGCTTCTCTATAAATTGAAGGGTATATTTTGGAATTCGATCTAATGCTTGGCTAACAGAACCAGAGAATCAAAAATTAGTCAAGGTTCCAAGAAGACTGATGTAGCGTGATGCCTCAGAGAGACAACGTTACTCTCTCCAAAAGCTGCTCTGGCCTCTCAGGAGACCAGGGAGCACCCTCAGAACAGCACTCAGCCTCTCATCCTCTCCATTACACTCACTCTCCCTCAGTCTCAATCGCCTCCTTCCCCCACCTGTCTCTCTCTCACAAACACACATACAGATACACACATACACACATGAGCATGTTTACTGCTACAATGACCGAAGTTATAAGCATTCTCTGCACATAATGCTGCTAAACAGCAGGAATCCTCTCCAAGAATGCAGGCCAGACTGAGCCTACAAGAGCTGGAAGCTGGACAGCTGAGGGAACTCACAGTACCAGAGCCTTTCACATTTTATTGATTTCCCTCTTATTTTTCCTCTTTATTTGGAAACACCAAGGTGCAAAATAAACACAAGCATGCAGAGACCAAGAGGCTAGAGAGTGGCACCCAGCAGCAGGCCTGGCCAGTTAGGTGTGACCAGCCCTGGGCACAGCCGAGAGAAGCCAGGCAAGGCCGCCTGGGGTCAGCGCCCCTCGCTTGCCTGGCCTACCTCTCCCAGCCCATGGAGTACTGCACGCTCTCCTGCTAGAGGCTTGGACACACACCACATTCCTTCAGTTCCCTGAATCAGAAAGTTCATGCTAGGAATGAGGATGACCCATGGTTGGCCCAAGCACCACATCACTCTGTATGTGTTTGCACTTGGCCTCTGCCAGGGCTTTGGGGAGGAAGGTGGTCCCAGAGCCGTGGCTGCAGGTACATGCTACACACTCTGCTGCCATTTCTCAGTCAGTCCTGTGATGCACTCCAGACCCCTGTTTACATTCACCTTTCTCCTCGGTTTTCTCCACTGGACATCAATGCCAGGAGCCCACCTGGCACATTGCTGGTACTTAGCAGGCCCCGATATCTTACTTGGCACACACTTACATAACACTCGCCAGGTGCCAGTGTCTGTTTGAAGGTTTCCACGAACATGCAATTAATTCTCTCAACTTCGTGAGGTACATGTTATCATCATGTGCATTTTATAGACATGGAGACTGCATGCCCTGCCTCCCTAGTGCCCAGCCAAGCAACGGAACCCTCCTGGCCCAGTTAGGTCATTCCCAGCCCCAAGCCCCCAGCGGCTCAGCCACACCACAGCTGGGCTTTGCTGCACACGCGCTTCTCCCGAGCTGTTGCTACAGATCTCCACTGAATAGCTTTCTGCTGAAAGGTTTTTTGTATAACATTGTTCATCTATAACAACATTTATTTTCTATAGAACAGGAAAAGAAAGAAGTAAAATGTTTTTTCAAAAAGAAAACCCTATGTGGCTGCCTTTGTGCCACGGCACCCGGACACCGATCTGAACTGCTGAGGGCAGACCCTGGCTTTGAGGACCCAGCTCTGGCCTCTGATGCTGGCAAGCCAGACTTTTGGGGAGTGACACCCAATTGGCTTGTTTGGATTTTGTGGCACTTCTCTTCCTCCTCTCCTACAAACTCAGCTAAAACTGCTGCATCCTGCATATTTGCTTTTTGTTTGAAGCAAATGGCTTTGAGAGTTCTGTGCCAACTCTTAAGACAAATGGAGACACCCTGGGGTGCTGTGAAAGCAGGGTGGGAATCACTGATTGAAGGGAGAAGAAAGGGTTCAGGGGAAAACTAGCAAATCAGCATCTTCAGAAGCTGCAGCCCAAGCTCAGTCCCTGCACATACCATTTCAAGGTTAGAGCAAGTTAAAAACACCTGCAAGATGGCCAGTCCTGCCTGTGCTCCTGCCCCTGCTGGCTGTTTCCCGACAGCTCACACATATCTCCCAGGGCTCCCTGGAGCCCTGAGTCAAGACACTCACATCTATGCTCTCAGGCACTGTGGAGAGAAAGGCAGACAAGTAAGCAGAAACCCCTCCCCTGCCGTCAGGGAGCCTGTCGTCTAGGCAAGAAGACAAGACACACCCCTTACCCCTTAGAGCGCTCCCTTGTGATGAAGACAATCCGAAGAACTTTGTTTCCCCATCTTAGAAATGACTGTGCCACTGGGCTGCCAGAAGGTGGACGGAGTCAGGACCCTGCCCTGGAGCACAAGTCCCCACGCGCTGGAGATCTTGGCAGAGGAGGGTCAAGCAGCCACGTGTTCAGAGCTGGATCCAGGCTCCAGGCCCCCACTGCAGGGCCCCAGGTCAGAATAAAGCAGGTGCTAAGGTGGAGAGCCTTGTGCTTCATCTAGTCACACCCATGAACTCTGCTCCAGGTTTGCGCTGCAACAATCAGAAGACATGAGAAGGAGAAGGACTTGCCCTGACACCTGGGCCTGAATCACAGCACACAGAGCCCAGACCTGGACAGGGGACCGGATTCTACCCCAGCACATGAGCCTGGAGAGGAGGCTCTACCCACCCCTGCCAGGAGAGGGATCCTGACAGCCCCTCCTCGTGTCTCACTGGGGGCCACTGACGGGACTATCTTTCACTGTTTCTTACAGCTTCTCTCCATCAAAATCTTAACCTTATATCAATTGTTACCGAGTGCCATTTTCAGAGAAAGCCCCAGCCACCCAGCACTGCCAGTGAGGAATGAAAGCGGGGCGAGTGAGACACTAGCTGGACACTGTGGTCACCTGGCCAGGGAGAGCCCCACATCTCACCAGTGACTCACGAGGCCTTGAGCCTTCTGCTTCTGCTGTCACAGGCCGGCTGGGAGGAACTGGCCAAGCAGATGCAGAGGGTGGATGCCCTGCCCATTAGGTGTGCTCAACATCACCTAAAAGAATGGCGTTCCCAGTAGGCCTCTCAACTCTGGGGAATACAGCGACAGAGTGAGCAACAAATGGAGTTATTTGCTAAGACTATAAGCTACAACCTGAAATAAATCAGTGTGAAATGAGAAAATAGAAAGGGAAAGATGATCCTTTTCAAATTGCCAGTGAAGTTTTAGTTGACAAAATCATGGGTTAGCAATAGGAAAGGAAATCTTCAGAGTCCTCAGTCACAGTCATATTCTCAAGTGAATCATATTAAAAAGCAATCCAGTGAGCTCACTCCTGGCAGCCTTGCTGCACTATGTAACATTTCAATAACCTGTGCCCTTTCATCAGGGAGAGGAAACCCAGACCGCTCCAGGGCAGGCAGCTGAACGCAGTGGCTGGGGACCCAGCTCCGAGGTGATGGACAAAATGCTGCCCCTCCCATACCCCCACTCCCACCAGGGTCCACACCTAATATCTGGAGCTGGTGACACATCCCCTTATGAGGCAAAAAGGACTTGGCGGGTGTGACGGAGGGAGGGTGTTGAGATGGAGCAATTATCCTGCACAATCCAGGTGGGCCCAATGTCCTCACAAAGGGCCTTATGGGAGGTGGGGGTAGAGCCAGAGAAGGAGTCGTGACCATGACCAGGGGAGGCGGGGCTGGAATGGTGTGGGGCCACAAGCCAAGGAAGCAGGTATTCTCAAGAAGCTGGAAAATACAAGGACACAGCTTCTCCCCAGCACCTGCAGAAGGAAACTTGGCCTCACACAGCCCAACCCTGTAACTTCTCAGAACCCGCAGATGCTACCCTGCCTCCCATGAGCCCCTCTGAGCCGTGTCTTTAGGCCTCACAGCATAGAGAATTACTACATTCAGAATAATCTCCAGGTCCCATCTTGAGCAGAGACAGCATCCTTTGGGGGTGAGAAGCCATGTGGCCAAGCCTCCCAGGGAACACGGCTGGGGGCTAGGTGGTCTGGTTAACCCAGTGTTGTGGTGAGCAGAGACCTCACAGAAAAAGCCAAGACCCTCCCTTGTGCCACTCATCAGCAGGACTCTGGGCTCCAGAATCAGGCTGACCCAGCCCACGCGGGCTTCTGATTTTCCCAACACAAGAGCACAAAACACAGTGTGAGATGGACAGAGCTGCTTGCGCTCTGACACCCGGCCAGAGCCTTCTGAGCCACGCTGGCAGTGGCCAAGTCACCTGCAACCATCCTGGGAGGGCCCATCAGCCCCTACTGCACCAAGCCCCACTCTGCCCTTTGGTCAAAGGCCCCAGAGCTCACGCCAGATGTCACAGGGTCAAATGTACTCAGAACCTGGTATCCCAAGTGGGGCCAAACCTGTGGACTGGGTTTCAGAGCTTTCTGCTCAGCACCAGGTTGCAACTCGGGTCCAAGGGGTTGACACAGCAAGCCAGAGGCTTGATCATGGGCCAGCATGACCCAGAATCCCTCCAGTCATGATGTGACTTGACACCTTGATTTTAGTCAAGTGAAACTGATTTTGGACTCAGACTTTCAAAACCAAAATATAATAAATATGTACTATTGTAAGCCACCTAGTTGGTGGCAACGCGTTACAGCAGCAATAGGAAAGAAACACAAGGCCTCCACAGTTATCTCCATCACCAACCCCTCCCCACCGTGGGCAGGCCTGTCAGTTTCATCTCACACCAGAGATGTTGCCCCAAGACTATACCCCACAGCACATTCAGTCCTCAGTGACAAAGGCAGTGGATTCCACACTGGGAGGGTCTGGCATAGGGGAGGGTCTTGGCTCACTGCCCTTTCCATTCTCCAGTGGCTCAAAGATGGGGCTCAGACCCTTCACCTCTCCCCTGCATGGCGAGTGGCCTGCGGTACCTGAGCTACGGCCCTTCACACACACCTCCTAGTGACATCTCAGGCCAGAGCAAGTCACCTTGGAAGATAAAGCAGTTGTAATATTAAAACTCAAATAATCAAATACCTTAAAAAAAAAAGAAAACTACCTATGAAACAGGAATCATCATGTTAAAGTTAACGAGTCATTCTAACAAGTCATTCTATGGGGTACGGAGGCAAGTTATTTTTATATCACTTGCATTTCAGAAAAGGTCTATCACTTCCCGGCCAGCCAATGGCAGCTGTTTTCTGCAGTGGGGTCCTACCTGGGACAAGCGCAGGCACGGGGGAGACATGAGCCCCAGGACAAGTCCCACGAGGAACTTATTGCTGATCCTGTCTGGCGTGCTTAGCTGCAGGGGCGAGCTTCCTTCGTTCTGGTACACTTCTTCACACTGCCATTAATGCTTTCATGCCTGGTGATGGAGTTTCAGACAACTCCATCCTCCCTGTGCTCATAACTACTATCCCTGTGTAATCATTAAACCCAGAACCTGTAATAGCCAGCCTTGGAAGAATAACATGGTTGAAGGAACACAGCCCTAAAGCCAAAAATAATTCTTCTTAAAACTGTATTACTTTTTATTGAGGTGACATTAAGCGTAAACACTGTCTACGACTGGGGTAGAGTTTCGCATCTTTCAGATGTATGTTGCACACCACACCCAGCACCAAGTTCCCACAACCCTCCCCCATGGTCCACTGACCCCTCCCCCTTGGGCAGGCCCAATTCTGCAGTAAGATTTCCAAGGATTATTTTGGTTCAGTTTTGTCTGTTCCTTTCTTTATAGCTATAATGCGACCTACTCAGTTATTTGAAAAAAAAATGGAAAAAATCTTAATCAAATAACACAAGTCCTTAACTTGCTTTCGAAAACAATTGTTGCAACACAAATGACACAAATAACATCCTTCTTTCCCTCCTTCCTCCAGTCCCTCACACCCTACTGTCCCGGCATCTCCCTACTCTTGCCTTCACGTCCTCACTCGCAGCCCTCCTGCTTCTCTTCCATGCAGCCTTTCTTCAGCCCTTTCCTATAGGGACAACCCACTTTTATTTTTCTTTAAAGTTCCATTCATATGACTTTTTTTTTTTAATTTTTTTTTTTTTTTTTTTTGGTGGGACCCTTGCCAGCGGCTGGGGATCAAACCAGCGCTGCAGGCGCTGCAGAGGCTGTGGGCAGCCTCGCAACCCAGCACTCAACCGCTGCACCACCAGGGGAGGCCCCGGCTTTTTTTTTTTTTTTTTTTTTTTTAATGAGCCAGGGAGGGCAGCAGAGGGGGTTATACATCAGGATAGTTACTGATAGTAACATAATAGTAACACTCTGTTACGCAGAGCTCCTCCTGGCCAGAGCCCATACTGAGCTAGTCTTTTGCCGTCAGATGACCTCACATACACCACATGCTTAGTAAATCCACAAGGAACTGATTTCATGGTGGAAAGAGTTCTCACACACTAATCTCTATTCAGCCGATTTTACCCCCTTTCACAAATACTAAGTTTATTGTGGGAAAAATATTGGAAGTTCAGATAGCCATTAAGAATAGAACAATTAGGGCCTCCCTGGTGGCGCAAGTGGTTGAGTGCAGCGCTGTGAAGCTTTCCGCAGCCTTTACAGTGCAAGTTCAATCCCAGTCGGCCAGGAGATACCCACATGGCACAGCAGACCTCTCTTGTCTTGCCCGCTGCTCCCCTCAGCAGTGCTTTCTGTCCGTCTGCCTGTTCTGTTCCCCACTCTGTCTCTGGTGAATCCTCTCACCCTCCCACACATCTGGCCTGTACCCTGGTTCTTGTATGCATGAATAAATAAATCTTTAAAAAATAAAAAATAAAAAAAGAATAGAACAATTATTCAAACTATCATGGAGAAATAAACTTTTTGATTTTTTCACTACATCTCTATATTTATTTCATGTTGTTTGGCAATTAAGAATCCAATAGTTTGTATTTTTTTTTTATAATTCGCTTTGTTTTCCCTTAATAGCATATAGTGCACAACTTTCCATTTCAACAAATGTTTCTGTCATACAAGTATTTCTACACTATTGTTTTAAATAGCTGCTTAGTATGCTGTGGCACAGATTATTTAAATTACTTTTTAATTATTTTTAAAACATGATTATTATCAATGTTGTGATCTTTCAATTTTAAATAAATTTAAAGTAACTCTGAAGAAAAACAAAGTATGTATAAAATAAATGTAGCATATAAAAAAATACAATGATAGCCCATGTAAATTACTTAGTTTTTTACTTATACATAAAGACATTCTTTTGCTTCTTTTTTGCTAAACATTATGTTCCTGAAACTCATTTGTGTGATTACATGTAGATGTAATTCATTCATTTCCACTGGGATCCAGTATTTTAATCTATTTTATCCATCTTCTGTATATCAGCAGAGAATAGATCACTATATTCATGACTATAGGCTAATCACAATTTACTTGTGCATTTTTCTGTTGCTAGACCTTTAAATTATTTTTAAACCACTTTAAACAAAGCTGTTAGAATTTTCTTGTTCATGCTTCCCAGCACAGATACACAGGGAATTCTCTGGGATTATGTGGCTGGGCGTGAAATATCTGGACCCTGGGATAAAAGCACTGTCCATTACACCTAACAAGACCATAGTGGGTTCCAGAGGAGTCCTGCAAGTTATGGGCTCAACAGCAGTGTATTAGAGTCCCCTAAATCTCCCTCAGGATGGCCTCACTATTTTTTAACTTTTGCTTTCCATGTGAATTTTAGCACCAGCTAATTGGGCTGTCGGAAAAGTCATGATGTGTTTTTCTATTTTTTTCAAGCAAAAATGTGTCATGACTTTTCCGACAGCCCAATAAAATTACACACACACAGAGATTCCTGATAGGAAGTTAATATACTGATCATTTTGAGGAAGAATAACTTTCTTTGTAAGTATTGAGCTTGCTTACCCATTAATTTAGGACCTTCAGCGAATTTCCATAACTTCCTGTGCATATCTTACACATTTTAATTATATTTACTCTTAGGAACTTTATTTTTATGCCAGTGATTATATTAAACTTACATTTTCTTTGTTTCTGTTATGTAGAAACACAATTGAATTCTGTATGATAATTTTGTATTTAACAACTTACTAAGAAACATTAGTTAACCCTAATAATTTACTCAGTCTTTTGGCTTCTCTGTACAAGCGCATCATTTCTGAATAGCCAGACTTATGTTTCTTGCTTTCCCATTTTCATATTGTTTAAATTCCCGATTTTTATATTGCTAATGTGTAATATTTTTCTTAGCATCAGTGCGCTAACTAGGACCTCCAGTGCAATGGTAAGCAGAAGTGAGGTTGTGGTCATCTTGCATGCGATGATCATAAAATCTCATCATTTCTCTATTAAGGGCAATGTTTGCTATAGATTTTGGGTCACTTTTTTATTCTAATATAATTTGAATTTTCTATTTACTTTTAAACATACTTGTTTATAACTTCAGAATTACAAATAGCAAGAACACTATAGGGACCCTGTGCACCTTCTATCAGATTCATCACGTTGCTCTGTTTGCTTATCATTTCTCTCTCCCTCCCCTTCTTTCCCTCTTGTGTGTCTATGTTCATCTGTCTACACGTACACACATGTGTGTATGTTTATATGGTGTGTATCTGTGTGTGTACTTTTTGGGAAGCAGCTGGAAACAAGTTAAAGACAGGATGTGCCTTTAACCCTAAAGCACACATTTCCTGAGAAGACTTTCTTCCTATCATATAAATCAGCGATGCTGATGGTAAAAAGCAAAATTGCTACAATACTATTATCCAATCCACAGCCCACATTCCAATTGCTGGCTGTCCAACAGCATTATTTATAGCGATTTTTCTTTCCTCGTCTAAGATCCAACCCGGGATCACAGATTGCATTTAGTTGTTAGGTTTCTTTAGTCTCCTTTTATCTGGAACAGCTCCTCAGCCTTTCTCTATGTTCCTTGACCTTGGTTTTTTTCTTTTTCCTTTTTGAAGACCATAGGCAAGTTGTTTTGTAGACTGTATCTGCAACCTGAACTTGTCTGATGTTTCATCATGATGAGATTCAAGTTATAAATTTTTCACAGCAATGCCACAGAACTGACACTTCGTCCTTCTCAGGACACCCTGTCGCAGGCACGTGATGCTGGCTTGTGGCTGCGAATGCTTGGTTAAAGTGGCAGCCACCAAGCGTCTCTGCAGGAGACTTAGTGTTTTTCCCTTTGTAATTAAAAAAGAATTGGTGACGAAATAATTCCAGATTACGTAAATGTTCTGTTTCTCATCAAATTCTGACCCTTGGTTTTCAGTACCCACTGATGACTTTTGAAATACCATCATTCCTTCCTTGAGGCAGAACACAAGGAAGAGCTTTCCTTTATCCCCATTCATGTATTCATGTGTTTATATAAAATGGACATGGACTCCTATTTCGATCAATGCATTACAATCCTATTTCAGTTATCTTTGGTTGTATAAACAATTGTTCAAAATCCTAGAGACTTGCGTGTGGGCTGGCATCTGGAAAGGACTCAGCTAGGAGATGGTGGCTCAGGGACCTTCGTGTGGTTATGGTCAGACAACAGCTGGAGCTGGGAGAAGAGGGAAAGAACCAGCTGGGGGGTTCGCTGGACACCTCGCTTCACATAGTCTCAGAACTTCTGTGTGGTCACCCCACACCTGCTCATTTGGGTTCCCTCACAGGATGGTGGCTTCATGGAAGTAAGACCATTTATATGTCAGAGCTCAGTGTAAGTGATCCAGCCAGCAAGATGGAAGTTTTGTCCCTTTTTATGACCGAGCCTTAGATATCCTGTAATCTCATTTCTACCATAGTTACAAGCCTGTCTGGATTCAAAGGGAGGGAAATAGAGGTCATCACTTGATAGAAGGAAGGTCAAAGTCACAGTATGAGAAGATCTGTGCTGGCAGATACTGCTGCAGCCATCTCAGGAAAATAATCTGCTATATCCCACCCTCTGACCACAAACACATCCCTCCCACACACACACACACACACACACACTTGCAATCTTCTTCCTAGTATCTCTATGTCTATTATTGTTTCAGCTCAAGATCCGAGACCTTGTTATCTATATCAGGGCCAGGTTTAAGCTAAGACTCCTTAGCTAAGGTTTCTTGATCTGGTTCCTTGGGTACTGTTCCTCTTAATGTGAAGATGTGTGAACTAAAGAAACACATCTTTTCTCCCTTCCACTTCCATCCACACAGAAACTTATAGTGGTGGGATAAGCATAGGACTCCTGCAGAAATTTTCATTTAAAAAAGGGAGAAAAACATGAGCTGCATTTCCATTACTGATCCACAGCAGTTCTGAAATCCAGCCAGTGCTTATTTCCAGTTCCTTGATTAGGAGTCAGGTCTACTGCTGCCCAGGAATAATTCTCCATGGCTCTTGACTTCACCCCTTGAATCATTCTTCTTTTCCATAAAACATAGCCTGTTTATAGTTAAGTCAGCAGTCTCTTCATTGTATACTGTTTCTGTCCCTTTCCTTCCAAACTTGTATACCATTTTTTAAGAACCTGTGAGTTCTTAATGAATGCATTTATAATATACTATGTGGTGATTCATTTTATGGACCAATGTGGCTGGGCCACACTGCTTATATTTTGATCTACATCCTTCTGGATGTTTCTGTGAAGGTGTTTTTGTTTTGGATGAGATTAACATTTAAAAGGGTGTATTTTGAGTGAACATATTATCTTCCATGGTGTGGTCCAAATAGATGAAGGCCTGATTAGAACAAAAATGCACTTTCCCTGAGCAAAAAGGAGCTGCAACAGACGGCCTTCAGGCTCGAGCAACACTTCCTGAACCATCCCCCGCCGCGTCAGAATCTGGACTTGCCAGCCTCCACAACCGTGTGATTCAATTCCTTAAAATAAATCCCCTTCTATATAAACACATTCTGTGGGTTCTGTTTTGTGGAGGAGTCTGACTAATACATACCCTTTCAGACAAAAGACAAATCCACACATCTCTTCGAGATAAACCCCTCTGAAGCTGTTACGGGGCAATGTTCTTAGATACTAGCGACCCTATTGTTCAGTGTGAAGGCACACCCAGACACTCCTTAGAAGACCCTTTTTATTGTCTTTTTTTCTGGCTGGAGGGGTCTACAATGCCTTAAAATTTTCTGAAGTACTTATAAAAAGAATCTTACAGGCCCTCCATGGGTTTGTTTGCCCTGAAATATTTTCTTAATTTGACAACTTTTTCACATCTTTGAGAGTCTGGGAATGAGGAAGTTTTATTTTCAAACCCCTAGTGAGTCTTGGCTCACAGTTCTCTCTTTTGCTCACCTCTCTCCTCTCATGTTTTATCACAGGTAAGAGGCAGCCAGGAGGGACTTGCATTATTCTTTCTGATAATCCCTCTAGTTAGGCCATTGAGCGCCTTTGGTGTGTTTCCTATTCTTGTATTACCACAGGTGTCAATATTATCAAAATATCCACTACTCCAGTATCAAGGGTTCTCTTTCATCCAGCTCTTAATAACATTTTCCCTTTTCGCCATTAAGCTCTCACTTAGAGCCACCTCCAGGCTCTTCAGATTTCTACGAATATTCTCAAACAGTTCCTTTAAGTGCTGTTCACCAGCAAACTCTTCAAGGCCCTTGTGGGTTCTCCCTGCCATCCAGTCCCAAAACCAACGTCACATACTCTGATTTTTTGTTGTTGTTACTGCACCATTCCATTCTCATGCCCCAAATCTATTATGATTATCTGTGGCTATGCCACAAATGGAGGCAACAGGCATTGTTTCATTTCTCGGTATTTCTGTAGGTCAGAAGTTTGAGCGGGATTGAACTGGAAGGTCTAGGCTCAGGGACTTAAGTGTAGCTGGAGCCAGAGAGGGGCAAGAGCTGAATCAGCTGGGGTTTTTCCACATGGAGTAGCTTGGGTTTCCTTACAGACCTTGATCTCAGGACATTTAGATAAATTTTGGGGTAACTGAAGGGTCCTGCCTGAATGCACCAGCCAGCAAGATAGAAGCTACCAGCTTTGTAAGACCAAGCCTCAGAAGTCACATAGTATCACTTCCACCAAATTGACAAGCTGGCCCAGATTCAAGGAGAAGGCGCACAGCCCACTTCCTTCCGTGGGAGAGTGTCAAAGGCATGATTTAAGAGGAATGTGTAAAGCAGGAGACAGTGCTGTGGCTCTCTTTGAAAAATACAATCTGCCAAAATCCATCCCTCCTTTCCTTTGAACTGTTATTGTCCAAATGTGGCTGGTGTGGGCCCCTTTAAGTCTCCACGATTCTATAAGCACTGCCTTAATGTCTGGAACAAGATCATGTTCCAGATCCCCCATGGAATTTTTCTGCTCCAGCACTGGAATCAGCTATTTCTCCAGGTGTCCAAATCTAGGTGGTAATAGTTGTTGTTGCTTTTAAGTTTTTATTGCTATTGGGATATCACTGCTTCTGGGCCATCTCACAATACAAAGTTAGAAAATGTTACACACACACACACACACTCTCTCTCTCTCTCTCTCACAGTGATGTCTTACTAATACTTCCAACTCAAATCCAACAACACAGGGTACATTCTAGACTTTCTCAAACCTGGTTCCCATTACACTCAACATATTCTCTAATTTTCTGCCATTGGGTTTTGTAAATGATGCTATGTTAAATAAGTTCCCTTATACTTAAGTCTCCTTTTCTAAGAATTTTTTAAAAATAATAATGAATAGACAGTGGC
Source organism: Talpa europaea (assembly GCF_964194135.1). NCBI lineage: Eukaryota > Metazoa > Chordata > Mammalia > Eulipotyphla > Talpidae > Talpa > Talpa europaea. The sequence continues at coordinate 28,005,768 of NC_140080.1, forward strand.
ACAGGGGTCAAAGTCTGAGCACTATCAAGTCATTGCCAGACACTGAGACATGAGTTCTATCCCCGGCCAGGGAGCTGGCCCACATGGCACAGCAGACCTCTCCTGCCTCGCCCGCTGCTCCTCTCACATTGTATTTCTGTAGATCCACCTGTTCTGCTCCACACTCTGGTGAATCCTCTCACCCACTGCACCTCTGGCCTACACCCCAGTTCTTATATGCATATATAAAATAAATCTTTAAAAAAATAATGAATTGACATTAGATTTTTTTTTAATGTTCTAGTGAGATGATCATATGACTATTCTACTTAAAATTGTTGCTGTGGTCAAATATATGAAGATATTCCTAGTGGCAACCTGTTATTTTGGGAATAAACCAAATCATTATGGTTTATTATCTTTCACTAATCTACTGCCTATCTAGTTTGCTAATTTTTGCTTAGGGCTTTAACAGTTATGTTTAAAACCTTGCCTTTCTTAATTAAAAATGGAAATTCCATTTGACCCAGCAATGTCATTGTTAGGTATTGATCCAACTAATATGAAAACTCTAATATGAAAAGATCTATCTACACCTATGTACACGGCAGCACTGTATACAATTGCCAAATCATGGAACCAACACAAACAGACAAATGTGTAGAGAAACTGTGGGACATATATTCTGTGGGATATTACTCAGCTGTGAAGAAAGATGAGACAGTGGCATTTGGGACAAAATGGATGGACCTTGATGTGACTGTGCTGAGTGATTTCAGTCAAAAAGCAAATGACAGATTTTGGGTAGTCTCACTCACCTGCGGAATACAAATACCTAAAAAAACAATTATATGCAAACAACAGAAGAAATAAAAATTTGAACTTGACAGAAAGAAGATAATGACTACCAGACAGGAGAGGTGGAGGGGTTAGGGGAGGGAGGCAGATGAGATAGGGACATGGTTGCTTTGGTGGAGGGAATAGAAAAGAATATTAATTTAAAAAAGAAACCAAAAAAAAAAAAAAAACAAAACCTTGCCTTTCTTTTTTCCATACCACCCTTGCTGGTTTTGGTATCACGTTTACTGTAGCCTTGTAAATACACCTGCCTTTTCTCATGCTACAACAGTTTATGCGAGATTGAAATTGTGTCTCCTTGAATGTCCATCAGTACATCTTGATCTAATATAATCTTTGTAGGATGATCATTAGCTAAAAATTTGATTCTATTTCTTTAATGATTATAAGATTGGATATTTTGTTTCCATTTGAGTAAGCTTGGGCAAATTTTGTTTTACCTTTTTTTTATTTAAGAGTTATTTATTTATGTATAAAAGAGCTGGGGTACAGGCAAGAGATGCGGGGGGTGAAAGGATTCACCAGACAGAATGGGGAACAGACAGGCAGACTGACTGAAACACACTGCTGAGGGAAGCAGTGGGCGAAGCAGGAGAGGTCTGCTGTGCCATGTGGGTTTCTCCCTGGGAGGCCAGGGATCGAACTCATGTTGTGGAGGCTGCGGATTGCTTCACAGTGCGGTGCTTAATCCCTTGCGACACCAGGGAGGCCCTATTTTTTTTTTTTGGTAAAGGCATTTGACCATCAGAGTTTTCCTAGCTATTGGCAAAATAAGATGTTGACACTGTATTAAATTCTGCAAAGACCCCATCTCTGCTTTATTCCTCACACTGTTCCCTATCTTCGCCACCTTGGGGTCCCATCCTCTTTCTTTCCTTTATTCTCTTGCACAGCTTTGCTGTTCTTTCAAAGAACCAACATTTGGCTTTGTTGATCCTTTCTGCTGAAAATGCTGCTTCAATCTCATCCATTCCCTGGGATCATTGTTCTTGGCTATTTTCTTCCTCTTACTTTACTGGGGTGTCTCTGCAATTCTTTAGTTAACATTGTGAGTTGAATGTTTAATTCATTACTTTGGGGCCTTTCTTCTATTCCAATGGAGTCATTTGAAATGAAGGATTTCTAATTTTCACCTTAGCTGCATTCCACAAATTTCCATACATAGTATTTGTTGTTTAGATTTTTCTTATTTTAATCTTTTGATTCGAGTATTGTTGAGAAAAGTATTTAATTTTTAAAAATTCTGACTTAGTTGCAATAAGGGCAAATTTTATAAAATTGCTTTCTGGTTTAACTTTGGCAATATCTTTAAACTCTGAGGAAAAGGTATATCCTCCAGTTGTATGCAATCTTGGTCACATCTTCAGCTCTATCTTTTAGTTCTCTTTAGTTACATCTAATATTCTCTCAAATCCATTCAGTGATTTATTTTAATGTAAGCAATCAAGATCACATGTGATAGCCTACTCTCTTCATCTTTTCAGCTTTTTTTTTTTAAATAAATTTTATTGTTATATTCCCCATACAATTGCAGCCCCCCCCATTCTGACCCCAATCCCTCCCCTCCCGCCCTCCTAAAAGTGTCTCTGGTTCATAGTTTTTTGTTGATTTTAATTTTCACTATCTTATAGTTATTCATTTTCCTGGTCCCTTATTTAAGTTTTCTAGATTCCTGCTATGAGTGAGACCATCCGGTATTTTTCTTTTTCTTTTTGGCTTATTTCGCTGAGCATGATCCCTTCCAGCGCCATCCATGTTGCTGCAAATTGCATGTGTTTATCTTTTTTGAATGCTGAGTAATATTCCATGGTATATATGTACCACATCTTCTTGATCCAGTCATCTATTTTTGGGCATTTGGGTTGTTTCCAAAGCTTAGCTATTGTAAACAGTGCTGCTATAAACATAGGGGTGCAGGTGTTCTTTGGAATTGATGTTTCTGTGTCCTTTGGGTAAATACCTAGGAGTGGAATTGCTGGATCATATGGAAGCTCTATGTTTAGTAGGTCCAGAAATCTCCACACAGCTTTCCACAGTGGTTGGACCAGTTTGCACTCCCACCAACAGTGCAGAAGAGTTCCTTTTTCTCCACACCCGCGCCAACATTTGTTGTTGCTAGTTTTTTTAATATGTGCCATTCTCACTGGTGTAAGATGGTATCTCATGGTAGTTTTGATTTGCATTTCCCTGATGACAAGTGATGTTGAACATTTTTTCATATGCCTGTTGGCCATTTGCATTTCCTCTTCAGAGAAGTTTCTTTTAAGCTCTTCTGCCCATTTTTTGACTGGATTATTTTCTTTGTTGTTGTTGAGTCTCATCAGCTCTTTGCAGATTTTTGTGATCAGTCCTTTATCATTAGTGTTGGGTGCAAAAAGGTTCTCCCAGTTGGTGGGGTTTCTCTTTGTTTTTGTTATTGTCTCTTTTGCTGTGCAAAAGCTCTTTAATTTGATGTAGTCCCAGCTGTTTATCTTTGCCTTCACTATCACTGCTTTGGGTGATGTGTCTGTAAAGATGTCTTTGATGTGCAAATCACGTAGTGTTTCGCCTATATTTCCTTCTATATATTTTATGGTTTCAGGTCTTATGTCTAGTTCTTTAATCCATTTTGAGTTGATTTTTGTGTATGGTGTGAGGTGGTGGTCAAGCTTCATTCTTTTGCATGTAGCGACCCAGTTTTCCCAGCACCATTTATTGAACAAACTTTCTTTGCTCCAATGCATATTCTTTGCTCCTTTGTCAAAGATTAGTTGACCATAAATCTGTGGGTTTATTTCTGGATTTTCTATTCGATTCCATTGGTCTGTATGTCTGTTCTTGTTCCAATACCATGCAGTTTTGATGATTATGGCTTTGTAGTATAGTTTGAAGTCTGGGAGTGTGATGCCTCCATTTCCTTCTTTTTTTTTTCAGGAGAGCTTTGGCTATTCGGGGTTTTTTGTGATTCCATATGAATTTCATCAATAATTGTTCTATTTCTTTGAAGAATGACACTGAAATTTTGATTGGAATAGCATTGAATCTGTATATTGCTTTTGGAAGGATGGCCATTTTAATAATGTTTATTCTTCCAATCCATGAGCAGGGGATGTCTCTCCATTTCTTTGTGTCTTCTTCTATTTCTTTTAACAGTGTTTTATAGTTTTCTTTGTATAGGTCCTTTACCTCTTTTGTTAGATTTATTCCCAAATATTTGATTTTTTTTGTTTCAATAACAAAAGGGATGGTCTTTTTGCTTTCTTCTTCTTCAGATTTATTGTTTGTGTATAGGAAGGCTACTGACTTTTGCGTGTTGATTTTGTATCCTGCCACTTTACTGAACTGATTGATGAGTTGAATTAGCTTTTCTGTGGAGTTTTTGGGGTTCTCTATGTATAATATAATATCGTCTGCAAATAGTGATAGTTTGACTTCTTCTTTTCCTATTTGGATTCCTTGGATGTCTTTCTCTTGTCTTATTGCCCTGGCTAGGACTTCCAGTATTATATTGAAAAGCAATGGTGAGAGTGGACATCCTTGTCTTGTTCCAGATCTTAATGGAATTGCTTTCAGCTTTTCACCATTGAGAATGATACTGGCTGTTGGCTTGTCATAGATGGCCTTTATGATGTTGAGGTATGTTCCTTGTATCCCAAGAATTTCAAGGGCTTTTATCATGAATGGGTGTTGCACTTTGTCGAAAGCTTTCTCAGCATCTATTGATATTATCATATGGTTTTTATATTTCTTTTTGTTGATGTGTTGGATAACGTTGATTGATTTTCGGATGTTAAACCATCCTTGTGCCCCTGGAATGAATCCAACTTGGTCGTGGTGAATTATCTTATGGATACATTGTTGGATTCTGATAGCTAAAATTTTATTGAGGATTTTTGCATCAGTGTTCATTAGGGAGATTGGCCTGTAGTTTTCCTTTTTTGTGTTGTCCTTGTTCGGTTTTGGTATTAGTGTAATGTTGGCTTCATAAAACGTGTTTGGTATTGTCCCTTCCTTCTCAATTTTTTGGAAGAGTTTGTGAAGGATAGGCACTAATTCGTCTCTGAATGTTTGGTAGAATTCATTTGTAAATCCATCAAGTCCTGGGCTTTTGTTTTTGGGGAGGTTTTTGATTACCATTTCAATTTCGCTAATTGTAATTGGTCTGTTTAGGTGTTCTATTTCTTCTTTATCTAGCTTTGGGTGATTGTAGAGTTGTAGGAATTTGTCCATCTCCTCTAGATTGTTGAACTTGTTTCCATATAACTGTTCATAGTAGTTACTGATTATTCTTTTGATTTCTGCTGTGTCCGTTGTGATTTCTCCTCTTTCATTGATGATCCTGTTTATTTGTGCTTTCTCCCTTTTTTCCTTTGTGAGCCTGGCTAGGGGTTTGTCTATTTTATTGATTTTTTCAAAGAACCAGCTCTTGGTTTCATTGATCTTTTGGATTGTTTTTTTAGTTTCAATTTCATTTATTTCTGCTTTGGTTTTTATTATTTCTTTTCTTCTACTGGTTTTGGGGTTTTTTTGTTGTTCTTTTTCTAGATCTTTGAGCTTCGAGATTAGGTTGTTTCTTTGCGTTCTTTCTTGTTTCTTGATGTGAGCTTCTATTGCTATATATTTTCCTCTTATTACTGCTTTTGCTGCATCCCATACATTTAGGATATTGGTGTCCTCCTTGTCGTTCAATTCAAAAAATTTTTTAATTTCTTCTTTGATCTCCTCATTAGTCCAATGGTCTTCCAGTAGTGTGGTTTTTAATCTCCATGAGGTAGGGAAGTTCCTTGCCTTCTTTTTATGGTTTATTTCTAGTTTGATGCCTTCATGGTCAGAAAAGATGGTTGATATGATTTCAATCTTGGTGTATCTGTTGATGTTTGTCTTGTGCCCCAGTATGTGATCGATCCTGGAGAATGATCCGTGTGCGCTTGAGAAAAATGTGTACTCCGTTTTTTTGGGGTTTAGTGTTCTATAGATGTCTGTTAAGCCCAATTGCTCTAGGTCCTTATTTAGAGCTTTAGTTTCTTTACTTATTTTTTGTCTTGTTGATCTATCCATTGTTGATAGTGGTGTGTTGAAGTCTCCCACTACGTATGTGTTTTCTCTGATGTCTGTTTTCAGAGAGGACAACAGTTGTCTGATATATTTTGGTGCTCCTTCGTTTGGTGAGTATATGTTAATGAGTGTTATTTCTTCTTGAAGTATTGTCCCCTTGATCATAATGTAGTGACCATTGGGGTCTCTTTTTATCTTTTTGAGTTTGAAATCTGTTTTATCTGATATAAGTATAGCTGTTCCTGCTTTCTTTTTTGGTCCATTTGCTTGTAGGATTGTTTTCCATCCTTTAACTTTGAGCCTATTTTTATCTTTTGTAGCTAAATGTGTTTCCTGGAGACAGCAAAAGGTTGGGTTTTGTTTCTTAATCCAGGCTGCAACTCTGTGTCTTTTTATTGAAGAGTTTAGTCCATTTACATTTAGAGTTATTATTGATATGTTAACATCTGTATTTGCCATTGTGTTTGTCTTTCCTTTGATTTTATTTATTTATTCTTTTAATAACTTTTTTTTTTGGCCTTCTTTCATTGTTATTCGTCCCTCTGAGGTTCTGGCTTTAGGACTCCTTGTAGTATTTTTTGGAGTGGGGGTTTAGTTGCAATGAAATTCCGAAGTTTCTGTTTGTCTGGGAAGGTCCATATTCTTTCTTCAAAGAGGAAGGAGAGCTTTGCGGGATAGAGTATTCTTGGTTGGCATCTGTTTTCTTGGAGTCTGTTGACTATGTCCCTCCACTCTCTCCTTGCCCGTAGTGTTTCTTCGGAGAAGTCTGATGTCAGCCTGATTGGTTTTCCTTTGAATGTTATCTGTTTCTTCCCTCTTGCCAGCTTCATTATTTTTTCCTTGTCCTGGATTCTTGGGAGCTTTACTATTATGTGTCTTGCTGTATTTTTCCTTTCGTCGTGGAAGTTTGGTGTTCTTCTTGCTTCTTGTATATCAATTTTCAGCTCCTTCTTCACATTTGGGAAGTTCTCTTCAATTATCTCTTTGAATATTTTCTCTGTTCCTACATCTCTCTCCTCTCCTTCTGGTATTCCTATAACTCTTATATTTCCTTTCCTCATGGAGTCAGATAGTTCCCGAAGTCTTTCTTCGTTCTTTTTCCTTCGTACTTCTCTTTCCTTTTCTGTTTTGGTTCTTTTTATTTCTGTGTCTTCAAGATTACTTATTCGTTCTTCCATTTCATCTATTCTGCTTTCATTGCTTTTCCCAGAATTCTTTAGTTCTTCCATTAATTCTTTGATCTCCTGCATTTCTTTTACTTCCCTCTTTAGGGACTCAATTTCTTTCTTCTGACCATTGTTTTCCCTCTCTAGGGACTCAATTGCGTTCTTCTGATCGTTGATTATTTTTCCCTTATCATTGTTTTCCTTTATGACTTCTGTTAGTTTTTTAATCACGGCAATTTTAAATTCTCTTTCTGGAAGGCTCAGAAATTCTTCCAAGTTATTGTCTTTGCAATCTGGGGGCTGGCTTTCTTTTTGTGGTGTGCTTTTTCTCTGGAGAGTTGCTAGGTTGCGTGTGGTTCTTCTCCTCCCTACTGTCTGTTTTCTAATTTGCCGTATGCGTTGGGACACTGTGTTGTTGGGACTGGCCGGCATCTTGGGTGGGCTTCTCTGTTCCCCTCTGGTTCTTCCAGGAGTCATCTGTCAGTTTCAAGCAGTCTTTACTGAAGAAAGGTCCCTGTTCTAAAATGCCGATGTAGGGACACACTCCCCTGTGCGCCTGGTCTGCCCCGGCGGTGGGTTCCTGCTCCCCTCTGGGCTTGGACTGCAGGCCAGAGGGGGTCTGGCGTGGGCGAACTTCCCCCGCTCACCTCTGGCTCCTGAGGAAGCCTTCTGCAGGTAGTCTTTACTGAAGAAATGTCCCTGTTCTAAAATGGTGATGTGGGACACACTCCCTGCGTGTCTGGTCTCAGGCACACTCTTCTGCGCACCTGGTCTGCCCCGGCTGTGGGTGCTCGCTCTCCCTGTGGGCTCAGACTACTTGTTCGGAAGGGGCCCGGTGTGGGCTAACTCCCCAGCTGGCCACTAGCTCCTTCAGGAGCCTCTGCTGGCTTCAAGTCGCTAGGTGGCGCCAGAGATCTCTCCTAGAGCCCTTGGGGAGCTGATTTTCCACCCCGTGGGACAGGGAGCAGAGCAGGGATGGTAGGGTACACCTCAACGGCTTTGGGGTGCTGTGTCTGCCTTGTGCCCCACCGTCGTGGGGAACCCACGCCCCTAATTTCGTGCCCCGGGTCTCAGTTCCAAAGCCCTCAGTTCCAGGACGCGGGCTGTAGCCCAGATCAGTGGCGCGGGAATGGCGCCTTTTGAATCCCGCTTCCCTGCCAGGGCGCCTTGTTCCTGCTCACTCAGGGAGGGCCTCCGCCGTTTCCCCGCAAGCCTATGTCGCAGGCGCGGGGACCTGGGCAGCTGCGATCCGGTCCGGCTCCGCGCCGCTTTCCACGCGCAAGCTTACCGGGCGGCCGGGGCTGTGTGCTGGTGCTGGTCTCCTCCTGGGGGGCGAGGCTCTCTTTAATGGAGCCTGGAGCTCGCCTCCGCGGTGGATCCTGCAGGGTTCGCCTCAGCTCCCGTTCACGGGGTGTGGTGGCTGCAATAGTTCCTTTCCACTCACAGTCCCGCTTGCTGCATCCGTTTTTCTTGTTGGGCGTTTTGGTTTGTTGTTTCCCTGGTCTCTGCCGGTCGGAGAGTGCCGCCTCTGTGGGCGGGGGAGGGGAGCAGGGTTCTGCGCTTCCCTCCCTTCTGGTCCTCTTTTATGGCCACTTTCTTCTTCGGGCAGTTTGCTGGAGTCGTCCGTTTATCTTCCGTGTCCCAGTTCTCACTGGGACCTGCCGCTTTTCCTCCCTATTAACTTTTTTTAATGGGAGATCTTACTCGCAGCGTCTCCTCGCCGCCATGTTGCTCCGCCCCTTACTCCAGCTCTCTTTTTTTGTATCTTATATTGAACATAGTTTTTCTTATGCTTTATCTATTAATTACAATATCTAAAGTTCTGTGTTGACTGGCTCTCACTTTGGTGTCTTTTTAAAATTTATCTATTTATTTATTTATTTTTGACAGTGAGCTCTTATTGTTTGGATGCAACCTTTCAAAATTATCTAAGGCTTGTGTTAAAGAAGGATTCCTCTGGAGAGGGTTTGTATTTACCCTCACACATGCCTGGCCCCACCAGCCAGGACAATTTTAAGCTAAAGTCTTGCTTAAGGTTTTCTGAGACCAGTCTGTTCATTAATTCAGCTGAAAACCCAGCACCTGGTTCCAGTTCTCATGTGAGATACTTGGACTCTCTCCCCAGCACCACAGTTCAAGTCAGACAATTTTCTTCACTCATCCCAGCCGGGATACAAGGCAGGCTCATTTCTATTTTCACTCTATCACTAGAGATGTAGACTGTTGGGGTCTCATCCTTAGGAGAGGGGGTTTCCAAATAAACGGATAGGTCCTAGGCTTGGCTCTGGTCCTCCTGTATCTCTTGAGGTCATAAAAATCGAAGCTCAAGGTCACCTGCATTGGACAAATAGCCTCTAAACAAAATCAACATCAGAGCCTGATTTTCAACTCTCACTGGGTTTTTGGCCTTTAAGAAAAATCTTCATCTTCTGCCTTCTCACTGATGTCACAAAAAGATGACTTAATTGCTTTCTTATCCATCTTTGAAATTGTTTCAAGTGAGTGAGCGAAGGTATTTAGTCTTCCTTAGAGTTAGAAATAAAAACCTGTACAAATCATGCTCAAGTTCTTACCTTTTTATTGCTCATTCTTCCTGAAATAGTGGGTAAATAGATTTACTTAGTTTTGATGAAAGGAAATAACTTGGTGCATGAAATCTGAGGCTTTTTAACCCAATTCATTTAAGCAAGTATTCACCGAAGACATCCTAGTTCCAACTACTATAGACCTACCTAGAATTAGAAAGCACGAGCCCAGTGCTGCCCCAGTGAGGGTTAATAATAGCTATCATGACGGGGACCACAGAGTGTGCTTGGAAGGGGTCGGTGCTTTCTACTATGCATTGGATCCATATAGCTGCTGAATGAGTTCAATAGAATTATCACCCCCATCTAGAGGCAAGTAATTCAGGCCACAGAACATTAAGTTACTTGCCCAAGTAATAAAGCTGATAAGTTGGATCATACTTGGAATGTCTGGCTACATAATTTTGAAGAGCCACACACACAAAGTAGAGAACATGAGAGCAGATGATGTGAAATCACACAAAGAATAAAAGGAGGAGAAAGTCCCTAGAAACAGCAACTGGAAATATGGAGAAGCTGACTTATAGGTAGAATGGACTCTGGGCTTCTTTGCACTCTGCAGTGATTTTCTTGCCCTCTTTGTTAGGTAGTGTGGCATGATGAGTGGTCGCCCCACACTCTAAGCCTGGCCCAGAGGGTGGCACAAGCTGCCCCTCTCCATGGGGGAGCCCATGGTCCCCACACAGACACTGTTAACCCTGCCCTCTCTCTGTTGCTAATGACGCTTTTCTAATAAATCTCCTGGGCTTCCTTTAAGTCCTTTCATAGGATAGCAGGTCACAAACTGGCAATCATCGCTCCTGAAGGCAAGGGGCAGGCATGAGAAAGCTGCGAGTGGCTGCCCCAGCTCCTGTAGAGGCCAGAGATGTTTGTCCGCCTCGTGCCTCTGCTAAGGACTGGTGAGGGAAAGCAAGAGTGGGAGGGAGGATAAATCATAAGGCAGTTTTTATAAAATGACTAATAAAGAAGTAATGAAAACCCAATAACTACCAATTATAGAGGCAAGAGAAATAACAAAAATAATAAAGCAGAAAGTGTACAAAGCAAACAATTAAGAACATTTTATTAAAATAATACTTGCTACTCGGCAGCATTAGTTCTTACCACACAAGGGCAGTGAGTGTTTATCATCTGAATTTTGCACATTAAGAAGATGACACAGTGGGACTTCTCAAGCTTCTCCAAGCTTAAGGACACCTCGGAGCCCTGATTCAAAGTTGACCGTGCTAACTCTCAGGCTGAGATGTCCTCTCTCATTAAATTCTAAATCAGCTCAGAGAGCACACTATATTTATTGTTTTTTATTATCATGTGACTGATTCTGGAGGAACCATGAAAATCTTTGCGATAAACAAACTGATTCTGAAAATACTTTAAAAGTCTCTTCGTTTTTTTTTAACCCAGTGGACCAAAATGTATAAATCAGGATTATTCAGGTCTATTGACTACTGTAAATGTATATTTAGATGTAACAAAATATCAGTGGGAAAGATCTTTGGAAAATAATTACTTTACAATATATGTGGAACATTTTTTAAATGCTTAAAGCGACTGACCCATTTTAAAGTCATAACTTACAGAAGGAGGCACAAATATTAATTACCAAACTGGAAACTCACTTGCAAACTTATAACCTGAAGTAAATGTTCACAGATCAGGACATAAATATCAGAAAATAAGATAGCTTAATGGAAGCTATCTTAAACTGCCTAAACTCAGCTTCATCAGAGGATCTCAAGGAGACTGGGTAGATAAGAGTTACTTCAAACTTCACACTAAATTCATCCCTATTTCCTGCTCCCCACACCACTACCAACATCTGACTCTGGCATGCTATCATTAATAATTCTCTGCATACAGAACAGGAGCTGATACTCAAATGCCCACAGAAGTCACTCAGGTTATTTAATGAATGTGATTATCCTGGGATTTCAACTTGTTCATATTTATTATTCTAAATTATATCTGACACTTGTTCTCAGTATCAAGGATGCATCAGAGAGTAGTGTGGACTGTGGCAAACTACAGAGGACAAGCATGGTTTTTAAGAGCATGGTTATTACTCCAGCCTGTTATTGCCATGATGTTATATGGACCCAGGATTAACAAAACATTGCACTTTCGAAGATCCACCAATTTGGATCTGTGTGCAAAATTTCTTTTTAAAAAAAATATCAGCAACTTATTCATATTAAAATATAAATCAAAAAAAAAAACCCTCATAAGTCAAATATCTGATCAGGTGAACTGACTGCTGAGAGGTCCCAAGGCTAGTGAGTAGCAGAAGTGGGACATGAGCTGGGCCGCAGCACTCTCTGTGGTGGGTTTATTTCCTTTGACCCACCACAGAGAGTGGGTTTATTTCCTTTGACCCACCACAGAGAGTGCTGTGGCCCAGCTCATGTCCCACCTCCACTACTCACTAGCCTTGGGACCGCTCAGCAGTCACTTCACCTGATCAGATATTTGACTTCATCTATGAAAATAAAGGTGACCCACATCTGAAGCAGCAGGCTGTGTGGGGGTGAGGGAGACTGTGGGACTGGAGAAAGAGGCAGGGGACGGGCGGTGCAGTGAGAGGTGTGGACCGGGGTGACAGCCACAACCAGCTCATGAAAACGGGGCTCGGCCATGGACGGCACACCCCCCACCAAATTCTGAGGGTCTCTGATCCATGGCACCAGTGTCCTAATGGATCTTGCCAGCAGCCTTGGACAAGCATGGAGCTAATAGATGTCAAACAGCATTTGCATTTCTGAGATGACTTCATCTGCTCCCTCTCCCAGAACTCTCCAAACCAAAACTTGAAATTTGGACAGATGGGTCAGCTCTGGACAGCTCCTCTTCCAGAAATCTCATAGGAAAGAAATGGTTATTTCATGATTTCCTGAACAGACAGACAGTGTTGAGCTTACGAAACAAAACCCCAGCACAACTACAACAGGAAATGCGGCTGCTCGGCCTTCTCAGCCTGGACCAGCATGTGATTCCTTAAGAGACATATGGAGAGGTTTGCCAGCCTTTGTCACTGAAGCAGCTTTCATCCATTCATTCAAAACACACTTCACGATGAATTATCTGGTTCATTAGAAATTCTGCACGCGGTCAGGGAGAGGTCTAGGTTTGGGAGTGCATTGGGAGGCTAGCATCGGAATCTGATTCGAGAATCACACCATGTCACCCACCCAAATTCCCTCTGGATAACGACAGCAGGGTCAGAATGAAATTCCTGGATTGGGTTTCAGTTCCAGGGACATCTGGAGCTATCAGAACATACTGCAGAACACTTTGTCTGGAAGCATCTGTATTTGGGGGTTACTCTAATGCAGCACCCGACACGGTGATGAATGATTTTCTGGTTCTCTCTGGCTCTATTTTAAACTGTCATCATTCTAAACCATGAAATATGTCAAGTGATAATTAAACCTCACCACAGACAGGTACTGTGAAAATGATTAACTTTTACCATTTCCCCCACACACACTTTGAATATTCTGAATCCCCAAGGTATGGGATCATTACATTGACAGATGAGAAAAGGTGTCTTTGCAATAAGTTATTTTTAAAAGAACCAAAACAGGACTTAAAACTTCATGCTTTCCCATTGGATTTAAATTTGAAAACTTCTGCCAAGACTCACATTAGAAAGGAAGCCAGGTAGGAGAAGCACAGAGCTGACCCTCACCGTCTCAATGAGCTGTGGCGCCTGGGATGAGCTCAGCCCTGCTGAGCACCAGCTCCCCCGTCACCAGACGCCAGGGACAATGTCCTCACTCTACCTCGTGCACAGGTTTCTTGAATGTATTCAATGCAGTGACAAATAAGAAAGTTCTGAGAGCAAAATCCACATTATCTAGGTTTAAGATGTTATTACTTTAAATTCTGTATAAAGGGGAGAGTGATATGCTAGCCGTCTTACAGACCTGCTGTCTTAAAAAAAAAAAAAACAAAAAAAAACCCAAACTCAACTCATTGTCTTTCCAGCTGAAGTTTCTAAGCCTGAGATTAGATCTGACCCTATCAGATAAACGTCTCCTCTTAACCACAGGACTCCCATTTTGCCTCCAAATAGGCAGTGACTCACACAAATGATAAAAATTCAAATGAAGCAGCCAAGCAGCTGGATGGGAATGCTGCTTCCAGCAAAAAGACACAGCAAATAACTGCTAAAATTAGTAAAACAAACAGACTGAAATGTATTTTTACTCCCACAACTCATTTTCCAGGCCTGTGATTTTGCCTTTAAGGCCCATTTCTTTTGAACGTCGAGGTCTGTGTTTCTCTGACAGCCGCAGACCCGTGGGGTCCCACCACCTCCAACCTGCAGGCACCTCCACTGCAGAGCGAGTCTGTGTGTGACTATGAACATTTCAATCAGAATCGTGCCAGCACTGCTGAATTTCCATAAAGAATGTGCTTCCCTGAATGACCTCGGTTAAGCCCACTTTAATTCTTTGATCAATTTCCTATCAAGTTCAAAGAGCCCCCTTCCCCATATTTTTTCTATTTATAAAACAAGATTGCAATGCTTCGTGTCAGAGGGTGTTTATGAGGAATGTATGAGACTGAACGTGAAAATGTTTCCATTAAGACTCCTCCAATCTAAGAATTTATATTGAGGCCAGAAAATAAGTCTTTGCGCCTAAATTCGTGTAGAGACAAACAGGTAACTGCTTATTAAAAACGGATCTTCAACAACCATTCTGGTTCTACATAAGGCCCGAGTCCCCCCGCTCCTTTATCCCCCATCGCCTCTGGAATGTCCTCGCCTCCACAGAACCCCCTAGTGGGAGCAGCCAGCAGCACGGTGAGGCCCTGCCATGTGCTGTCGAAGCAGATATCCAAGATCTACTAAGACCTGCTGCTCACTTAGGAAAAAAAATGGAAAGTAAAGTTTCTAAGAAGTTTCATTAAAGTAACTAGTGAAATCACCACCAGGAGGGGATTTGTGCAGAGGAGGAGACCAGTCAAAGGAGGCAGCTGTGATGTTTTTAAAAAGTACCTTGCATGTGTCATCAGGGATCTGGGTTCCAATCTACACTCCCTTCTAAGCATCTATGACCTCGGATAGTAATATGAGAACATCATCTCTTCGCCTCGGCTTCCTTCTCAGAAGATGGAAGAGATGCCCTCTCCTGAAATGCTAGGTGAAGGCTTGCTGCAGTCTGGTTTGCCTTTGAAGCACTCAAAACCCGGAGATGGGGGGGGGGGGAGGGAGGGAGTGGGGTAGACACCCAGGTGTGAAATAATTAAGTAAATGTCAATATACTTCGCAGTCTTGTCTTTTAAACCCTTCCTATATCTGTGTGCTTCATCCTGACACACTCCCAGTTGTCAGTAGGGGCTAACCTTCCTCCCACCCTCAGTTCCTGACATTCTGATGGCAGGGACACAGTCTGTGTTACTCTCCCTAAACCCAGAAGCCCCCGATCTCATCACTGTTTCAAGAGGGGACATGTGGCCCAAACACATCCTACCCAAGTAGATTTAAGCATGTCTGCAGGGAACACCAGACCAGAGGCTCCGTCTTCCACTGCACTTAGAGAGGTGACTGAGGCAGGGGAGGCTGGCACTCACGTGAAGGGGAGTCATCTGTGAAGAGTGTCATGAAGAGCAAAACCAGGTCTGAAGTGTGCCTGAAACAGCACCCCCACCTCCGCACCCACTGCCCAACCACTCAGTCACAAAAGCCAATCAATTCCTTTTTGTTTGAGGTTAGCTAGAGAGGGTTTTGTTATTTGCAATAAAAGGAGCCCTCTGACAATATCACCATCCTTTGGAGAAAAGAACCTGCAACTTCACCTCCATCAGAACATTCTGAGAGTTGTACTTCCAGGTCCTCAGGTGCACTTCTCATGTGCAAATGCCTTCACATGCTTGTCAGCCCACCTGTGAGGTGCCTGCCCATGGGGCAGACGCTCCGGGTGGCCTGTCCATCTGAAGGATGCCTGTACACCTCAACCACGCATCCTCATTGGCATGGCTGCACCATAAAGGCAGGGACTGTGCCTGGCCACCATCTTCATCAAGGAACATCCAATCCACCCAAAGAAACTCCCATTAGCACCAAATAAACCTCCAACAGACCCTAAGAGTGGGAGCTAGTTCTCCTTTACAGGTAGCAATTGACAAACTAGGTGTCAGTCTGTCAGTCGTTGCTTTAGAAGCACGACAGGGATGAGAGTGCAGCCAAAGGGCTGAGAAGTCCCCACATCAACCTCCAGGGTGGGTGGGGCCTAGGTGCCAGGTAATCCATGTACCATTTGACCCCGCAGACTATGCTCAGACTCAGTAAGACTTTCCCTGTTGGCCACACCATGTCCCCGGGGCTGGGGTCACTGCCTACAAGCCAGTGTCGTATGTCCTGTGATTTCCTGGAGAGCAAAAGCATAAGGGATACTCATCTTACCTCACGCAACGTGGACCCTAAAACATATTTTGCAAAATGAAATTCCAAGAGTTTCTTGGAAGCCTTTGGTGGCCCTGAGAACTACCAAACCAAAATAGGGGTGTGCAGAGGACACCCCTATCAGGGGTTGTAATGCGGGGATCTCGGGCCCTGGCTGCCGATCTACAGGGCCCCTCCAGGAAGCCGGGGCTCAGGCAGCAAGTCTGTGTGCATCAGAGGATTCACAGGAACCATGCCCACAGCCCCGCCACAGGGAGAGACAGGTCACCAGCGCTGCAGTGGTGGTAGATGGGGTGGCTCAGAAAAGTGAGCGCCCCGGGCCTCCAACATTCAGATAAGATGCCTCCTCTTGCAGATGACTTCCAGCTTTGGCTCTGCTCCCATCGGCGCTGACAGAGTAAAGATTTTCTAAGAGACAACATAATCTGAATATAAGGCAGGTTATTTCCAAAAATAGTTTTTAAAAAGGTGAACTCTTTCTGGTGATCAGAAAAGAATTAGAACATAATGGTCAGTTGGATTCTGTACCTCATTTCCTAATGAAGAAAGATTGCTGAGCAGCAATGAGACAAAAGAGACAGAAACAAATGATTTTTAAGTCACAGATAATTAACCCCAGAGGCTCGCTGATGCCGCAGGAATATGCCTGGGGTAAACGGCTTAATGAGTTTGAAAAGGGCTTCAGTGTTTATAAGAAGATAGTTTCAAGGATTCCTGAAAAGCAGAAAGCTCCATCCGGCCTGGGGTCCAAGCAAGGAGTAAAGGTAAGAAGCATTACCCTTAAATGTTAGGCTCTCAGGAAGGAGAGGCAGGCACGGGCCCTCAGCAGCAACATGGGGTGCTGTCACCTCCCGAGCAGGCTCTGCGGGTACCTGACGTACTGCAGGGCAATGCTGATGCTTGATGGGCTCCCCTGACAAACTGGCAGCTTCTCATACCTTCTGTAGACTTCTGGAGACCCTGACTCTCCCCATGAATTCCAGATAGGGGCCTATGCCTAAAATGTGCACTGGCAACTCCCACTCAGACCCATGCACATGCATAAAGTACTGCCTGGGACCAGCTGACCCCGCCAAGATGTTAAGAGTTTGTCTGTCATGACCACAGAGACTTAACGCACTTGCATGAACACATCTGAAGTCCTCATCCAGACAGCCCCCTCCACTAACGTTGTCAGAAAGAACAGAATAGCTGCCCGAGGAGGGTCACTGGGCAGAGCGAGCCTCCCAAGGGCACCGTGGGAAGAGTAAGCAGAAAGGTGGCAGTATTCTGGGCTTTGGGGCCCACGGCCTGGCATCCCTTGTACTTGCAGTTTCACCTCATGGAAGTAGAGAGGTGGCATCAAGCCAGGTCAGCCCTGGGGTGTGGACTGTCGGTGCTCACTGTGTCAGGGGCAGGGTCCCAGGAGGAAGGGCCCCGATTCCTGCTCCAGCCCTGTTCATGAGAGTTGCCCAGAGCACAGCACAACCACCAGGTGAGTGGGCTGTGTACCCAGGTGAGGCGTCACCACCCACAGTTCGAACAGCAGCACAGGGCTCCAGCCATCAGCTCGCACTGGACATAGCCAGTGATTGGAGAGGAGCAGTCCAATCACCAATCAAGCCAGCCTAAGGACAGGACGGACAGTCACTTCCCCAGAGCCTGGGGGATCTGCCACCAAGGAAGATTCCCAGGTTCCCTCAAGCTGTCTCAGCGCACCGCTGCTCTAAGAGCCAGCTCAGGCATAGAGAGTTTCCTTGGAGAACTCAGGGTGATCCACAGCCTGAGAGTCCTGCAGCTAATACTATGCTTGGTCCTTGAAGATGGCCTTGTCTTCATTTCCTGAACTTTATTATGATGCAGAATTGAAAAGACATATGAAGGGTCAGTACTTGTGATGCTCAAGGACAATTTCTGACCCTGGTGTCCAGAAAACCCCTCACTGGGGAGAAACGTTTTAAGTGTCTAGAAGATAACCACTTCTACGGGGAAGAGAATTTCTCCAGAAAGGCAGAGACAGACAGAGGGAAGAGACAGGGGTGGGTGAAGATTAAGGTGGTCCTGTAACAGGGTGGTCCCCAGGAAAGGGGGAGGTTCCAGGTTTCCTGCCCCACCAAAAAGGAGAGTGGAGCTGAGCAGGGAGGGAAGACACTGCAGAGGAGACTGAGGAAGGAAGGAAGCAGGATGGAACCAGAAGGAGCCCTGGAGGAGGCACATGGAGCAGAGAGACATGTGAAGAAACTGTGCTTGCCTTTTGGTTGTGGACTGGTTGAAACAGATGTGGGTGAGAGACCCGTGGGGAGGAGACTTTGGCGTTTTTTGTCTTGATTTTGATTTTCCTCCTTTTCTCCCAGACTTGTCCGGTTGTTTCTGACCCCTTTTTGTGGGTCCCCACTAGAAGAGACTTTAGACCTGTGGCAGGCTTTCGGGCCTTGCTCTGGGCCAATCCCACTTGGGTGGACTTTCACCTATGAGGAGACGGGTAACTTTGGGTGCTTGATTTAGAAACTATATTTTTTGCCTTTCCTGTGTTGTTTACTAATTGTATTAAAGTTCCTTTTCATTAAAGTCTCATATGTTTTGTGTTGATGCGGCAGATAGCAGAACCTATTTAGGGCAGGCAGGTTTACAGGGTCTGGGGTGCCCCTCTCCCTGCCCTGTAACAGTTCTTCATTGGGAAAAGGCAGCAGCTACAGGAGGCAAGGTCCTATGTGCATCTGCTTCGAGCCAGGGAAAGCCTGGGTTACCTGAGATACTCCTGTGTCTAAAGCCAAACCTACAGATGCACCGTGAGAAGGGCTGTAATTGGCTTTACTAACCTCACTGGGTGCTGATCACATTGCCCATACAGTGCCACACCCCGTCCCTCCCACACCATCCCACGAGGTTGTCACAGATGGCAAGCTGCCGGCATCCACTGAGTGTATCTGCCCAGCTCTGAGGGTCAAACCTGTCCCCAAGCCGATGTTTGGGTGAGGGTGATTTGGCAAACCTCAAGGGAGGCCAGGTGACCTGGCCTGGACAATGCCAGCAGTCCCTGCCTTCCCTGCCACAGTGGCAGGTCTGGGGCTGAGTCATGGCACAGGCCCAGGGAATCAGAGTCCCTGCTGGACTCCACAGGTATCATTCTGGGAGAAAGTAGGGTCCCCCTTGGGGAGGGGAGCAGTGAGCAGTCTAAGCCCTAGTTGCCGCAGCCATCCTATCCTGCAAAGCCGCATGGAAGAAGGCAACTCGCTGGGAGGAGGAGGAGATGGGGAGCATGAGGACCCCTGTGTCAGCTACTCTTGGAGCCAGGGCCTCCTCAGGGTCTGCAGCTTTATGAGCCTTGCGGGTTGCAGCCAGTACAAGCTGAGTTCCTGCAACTCGGACTTGGGACTAATGGTTCGTATGATTACTATCTCCACTTTATGGGGCTGGAGTCACTGACCTGAAGTCACTGCTTGCCGACCAGCCATGGTTGATGCTGGCCAAGCAATCACTGTATTCAGCCAGAACATCCCAAGAGCTCTGCCATCCATGTCCCACCCAACCTGGAGCCACCAGGTACAGTGCTGTTTCCTGGAAGCTAAAAAAGGGGCAGCACTACCCAGAAAGAGCCAATGTCACTTCCAACTTTCTGGAATCCAGCGACTTGTAGGAAAGAATTAGCAAGTCCCATTACAGATCAGTGAGGGAAGGGTGGGTGGGGAAGGGAACTCCAGCTTCTTCCCCAGATGGCAATCCCCCTAGAATTAAAAAGGATCCACCGCCCCAGGCACTGTCAAATCTGGATGACTTCTTTTTAAGTCCCCCACATCTGCAGCCATTAAAGAAGTTATCTCAAAAGAACCTAGGAGTTTATTAATCTGTTTCATCCAAGAGAGTCAGCCACTTCACATTATACCAAGATAGATTATGCAGGCGACTGAGAAATCCAGAAAACATCTGCTAAACAAAATCAAAATTAATGGTAAACAGAATGCAATTCTTGATGGCTGAAGTTCACCCAGATGCAGAGATCTATAAAGGGGCTATTAGAGGCAGCTGCCAATTAGGGACTAATTCCAAGGGTTTTCAGCAAGTGAGGTTCTGGCTGTACACTCAGGACTGCCAGGTCACATTTATTTAAGACACTTGTATTGCTAAGGCGTCATAGCTCCCCTGGCTATTGTGTGATTGCCCCTCTCTTCTTTCTGTTTCCCTGAAGGCAGCAGTGTCCCTCCTCCTCACCAAACCAGGCTGTTCTGGACAGGAACATGTGAGGGAGCCATCCCAGGGAGGGCAGGTAATGCAATGTGACATGGGTGCCCACCCCCAGACTCACAGCCCCTAATCACAGCACAATCACAGACATCTGGACTAGACCACTGATCACCCCAGGACCTTAAGAGATGGCTGTCAAGGGCTGAATTATCCTGGCCACTTGCTCAGCTCACTCAAGCATTCTCTCGTGGCTATAATTCAATGTGATTGGATCAGTTAGAGAAAAGTACTGGTTTGAGTAGATGAATTCTGGCAGTCCCAATCACCACCAGCCCTCGGAGTGGACACAAGAGTGTCTTGGAGCAGTGAGGTTGGCACCTTTTGCTGCAGCTTTGAAATTAAATTGCAGTTGTCTGGAGGGAGGTGCAGAAACACCTGCATTAGAAAGCAGATGATGACGAAGCTACGGCTGCTTCTCTGCACAGTTAGTGCAGGTGTGTCAGGGTCACGAGGATGACACAGGACTGCCTGGGGCAGGGGGGTGCGGAAGGAGGAAGGCAGGTGCCATTCCAGAAAGACCTGCTACCAGTCTTGTAGTCCTGTCACAATCCATGATACTATGATGCCTCCAGGTTCCCCTGAGAGTTCTTACCACAAATCTACCCTGGACTCAAAGCTCCCCTAGGAAGTGTTCTTCTCAGCTCTCTGGGCTTGGCAGTGGACAGGTAGGTACAAAAGCTCTTGGATGATGATGCAAGACCAGCTCACTTAAGTCATTTCCCTCCATGAGAGACAGGGGATGTGCATCAAAGGGACCCTGATCCACAGTGAGTCTTCATTCCTACTAAAATTAGCATGGAAAGGGAGGTGGTACCTGCACTGCTCAAGTCATGGGTTACTGAGGGTCAAAGGATTTAAAGAAAAGTTCTATGAAAACTTCTTAACAACTGAGGAGTTGTATCATCATTACTACCTCCCATTCTCCTTCATGTACCACCTCGGAAGCCCTGGTGCTAGGCCCGTCTTCCTTCTGGGCACTGAGGAAGTAGTTCTTCCTCCTGAGCACTCTAGAGCAGGATTTGGAAAGGATTACTCTGTTTCATCCAAGAGAGTCAGCCACTTCACATTATACCAAGATAGATTTGGAAAGGATATTACATGGAATTCTAGCTCTGAGATGATTAAAAGACACACATGCAATTTAGATGCCACAGGAAACAACGTTTGGAAATGCTGTTTATTACACCTGCATTGAGAGTCCCATTTACCTTCTTAAAGAACCTGAGAGGTTCTTCAGCAAAAATAACAACAAAAAAATTACTCAATATTGAACCTAGCATTTGCCAGGTGTATTAATTTCCCAAGTATGATGTAACAAAGTTCCATAAGTTGGTGCTTTAAAACAAGAGAATTTATTTTCTCACAACTCGGGAAGCTAACAGTCAGAAATCAAGATGTTACAGAGCCGTGCTTCCTCTGAAAGCTTTAGGAAAAGATCCTTCCCTGCTTCTTTTTAGTTCCTACCATCAAACCTTGGTTTATAGATTCACCTGCACCATCACCATACAGTTTCCCTGTGGTTCTGTGCCCACACATTGGATTAGGGCCCTTCCTAATCTACAATGATTCCATCTACCTACTTCCAAAATACGTCAAGCCCACAGGTTCTGGGCTGATGTTTCATCATAACTTTCTCTTTTTTTTCCGGGAGATGATTTAATTCATAAAACCAAGTTTATTTAAATATAGAACATTTTCATCAATGCACCAGTTAGGAATATTGGAAGGGTATCCATCGAATACTTCTTCAAAAGTACCTTGCTAGAATCAAAGGACTCAGTGCCTCACTTGCGTATATCACTAGGACAGGATCACAGTGAAAAGACCACACACGGTTGCACTTAATTCAACAAACAACTGTTGAGCAACTACAGAGTCCTTGAATGATCAGAGAGTGAATGGGGGTCAGGTCTTCCTCTCAGGAAATGAATAACCAGCAGGAGCCCTGAACACTCATATAAAGTAAACAAAACACTAAACAGTAAACTCAATACTTCAAGGAAGAGAGTTGAAAGGGAAGAGGGACAAAGAATATGCGGGTTTCAGGATGAATTTGAGAAAGGCCAGAGGCAACAGAGCTGTCTCACAATCTGGGGAGCACGTCACAACTTTATCTAAGGCTGGGAGGAGCACACAGGGAAGTAAAGAAGGGAGCAGGTACACACATGCCTTCACATCAGCCTAACCATCTCCAGTCCCACTGTGATTGTTGCCTGGACTCTATTTGCACGGCTAACATGTGCTCCCCTCGCTCCTCACTTCACAGACTTGGACAAGAGTTTCCATGAGTCAGGTAGTATGAATTTACACTGCTCGTCCATTTGTAGCACAGAGGCCTGGATGGAGCTGATAGTACTAAACAAACAAGTGTAGTGTTACAACAAAACAAAAACCTAAACTTATCTTAGATTTTGTGATACGGAGGTAACCTCTCCATTTGCAGACCCTCCAGACTTCTTCAGAAACTCCTGGGCTAGTAAACTGGGCAGAAAAAATTCACAGTAGTACTTATTTGTTCTTCTTTCAATTCCATGTCAAGGAAAAGCTAAGAAATCAACCTTCAGTGTTTGTTGCTAGATAATAATATTTTTTTGTAGGAATAACAATCTATTGAAATATTCACAGTATTTTATTCACATAGTGTCCTGGGAAAGATTAAAGACACCACTACCCAAGCCAATTCTCAGACTTGAAAAGACATGTTGCCAATCTGTAAGGCCCCACTCTTCCTGCCTGGCTTCCTGCTATGCCAGGTGATGAGCATTGACATTAAGGCACTGGGCGACTTCAGGAACTTGCAAATACTCAACTTTGACAGAAACAAGCAAGAAAGACAGCAGTTCACAATAGGACAAAAAAGGTTTAAGTGATGTCAGGATAAATTTGCTAGTACAAACACAAAGCATATGCTCCTAGTCAACCAGCTGTGAAGGCTGATGCTTCCAGTGTGGAGGTGGTTATAGGTAAATAGTCTCCAGCCTTGACCATGTCTTTGCTCATCCTTGGACACTTTCAATCTTCTGAGTGTTTGTAACCTTAGGTACTATCAGCACTTTTTATGCCTTAGAGCAAAAATATACAGGGCTTTCTCATACTTCATCCTTACTGATTAGAGACCCTTTTGATACTAGGACAGTAAGATTCCAGAGTGGATACATTTGTATGTGATTCCATAATGCAAATGAATTCCAAGCACTCACACTTAGGGATACTGACATGAACAGAACAGTATTCAAAGCAAAATGTCATGCCAACATCTCTCCTTAAGGCTTTTTCTCCAGTTTACAGTCTTCATACTCACTGTGAACACAACTTTCAATAAGAAACATGACTTCCCTATCTCATTTACTTTTATCCAATATCATTTGGGTTGGATATCCAAACAATGTGTATGACCTTGCAGGTGCAATTTGAAAGACACCGAGTCTAAAATCAGAGACAATGGACAAGGAAGCCACAAAGCTCATATCCTAGGTCAGAATACCCAAATCCTTGTGTCCTGGATTACAGCACCATGGAGAGCAGCAAGTAACCAGGCTGTCACCATTACATTAAAACAAAGTCTGGGGAGTTTAGACCCCCAAGCTCTAGAAACATGCTTTGATAACACAGATATTCCATGTCTTTGTTGTTGTACAGTTACTAAAATAGTAAATATCAGTTACTAAAATAGTAACTGATATGGAGGCAAAAAAAATATGTCAGATTTAGGTGTCAATATGAAATTCGCTTACTTTTTCAGACTGCCATTCTTTTTAGAGACAGTGTCACAGAGAAAGGTGTGGTTAAGGATAAAACCAAAGGCCAGTTTTTTATAAAAAAGCTCACTTTTGTTTCTGACTTCATCCTCCCACCCGTTCAATAAATGAGTGATTGGTGATGATTCCATAAATCACACAAAAGACACTCTAATCAGAGACGAGGTATTGCTTTAAGTGAATAACGGAAACCTCAATTTCCAGGAAAAGATCTCAGCAATTACCACCCCTATACACTTACCTCAGAGACCAGAAAACAAATGTGCTAGAGGAACTCTGGCAAGGAAAATAGAACATCATGGAATTGTTTTCAAAAGGGATATTAATTGATTATTTCTATTTCAGCTTAGCTACAGCTGTAAAAATCTAATCAGAAATATTTTTCACAGTGGCATCTCTTCCCAGATATTAAAATACCTCAAACCACAAAACCATTTTTTGTTGTTGATATTGTTGTTGCTAGATGAAACTAAATAATTACTTCAAGCCACTCAAAAAATGAGGTTTCGAGAGAGAGACTATAAACATGATTACGAATGAGCCAGTTCCCCAAACCCCACCTCTGATACTTGAAGGTAGAAGACATAATTCTCACAAGCAAATCTGGCCTTCAGTTCTGGCAGTCCCTAGAGGGAAGTGCCAAACAGTCAGCACCCAGAAAGGCCACATGAAATTTCAAAGAACAGACTGCCCACAGTCTGAAATTCATCTTGGCTTCAGCTAACAACTTCCAAAATGTCACCACTGAGAATGAAATGAGTATGAATGTATTTCCCCTACCTTCTCTTCTTGAGACTTCAAAGCTTCTGGATTCCTGCAAGAAAAAAAGACTTTGTGTTTTTGAAGAATAATTGGTATGTAGTGATACTTGCAAATATCTCACTTCTTGTTAGTCACATATTCACAAAAAGTGAACAACTAAGTGAGAACATGACATTGAGCAATGTTGGGTCTACTAAACTCTACATACACACACACACACAGCACATTAAAGATGTAAACAACTTATTGTTTGGGGAGCTTATGGAAACTATATATTTTTAATTATGTAGTTTTAAGTAAGTGGAGCCAAGTATCATAGTCTTCTTTAATGTGGAATCTGGTGAGGCCCTACATTAAGGGAGACTTTGTTCCTTTAAGAGCCCCCCCCACTTCCTGCCAATGGGACTGCTGGTACATGGAAGCCCTGGGGAAATCATAAGTAGACAGAGTCAGAAATATCTAAGTAGCAGCTGGTTTTTCATGGTGGGTCACCACCATGATCCCCTGATGGACTCGCTCACCTCAGTAGTTTCCAAAAGTGGGATCTTATGCACAGTTTGAATAGCCAGTCTATGCCACTGGAATAGACTAAGCCCTTGTTTTTTCTCAACTCAATCTTATTTCCTGTGCAGAACAATAAGCTGGGCAGTGAGCAAAATGCTTCAGAAGGTACTTAGGTAAAGAGTCCCCAAAGTGCAGACATTCACAGCTTAATAGGAAAGCTCAGAACAAACACAAATTACTAAGAAATAAAGGGGTGGATTTTTGCCTGATAAATACCAGTGCATGTGTGTGTGTGTGTGTGTGTGCATGTGTGTATGCAGTTGGAAATTCACGTATTTTTAAAAGAATCTTTGAAAACAGCACTGGAGAACGGGCAGGCTTTGCAACAAGAGTAAGGAGGGAGGGTGAGGAAGAGCGAATGGCTTCTAAAAAGGCAGGTGCTAGGAGAGTACAGGTATGCGCAGGAAGCAGGAAAAGGTCCTGCAAGAAGCAAGAGGGGAGAAGGCTGAGAACATATATTGTGGTTTCATAACTAATAACAAATATCTATAATTTACCATAAATGACAAATTTAGGATAAAAAAAGCATTAACACTGAGAAGAAGCTAAAAATCCATGCTAACAACAAGAAAGAAGATAAAAAAGAAGCTAAAACAGCAAAGTTGGGCCACTTCTACCTCCTCACATCACAACCAAGATAACCACTCAGCCTCAGCACTTTTCAAGCAAATGACCTTGTCTTTCCCACCTTACCATTCTTGGGAGCCTCCTTTTGGGGTCAGAAGTAAGGAGATGAAACTGTGGTGGCAATGAAAGTTTTGTCCTCCCCAAATGACACTGAGTGCCACCTCAGTAATGAGTTAATAGCCCCAGAGCAGAACAATGGAAAATACAGCCAATTGGCCAGCAGCCCATCAGCATAGCACAATGAGCCAGAGGTGCTTCTGGAATGCAGGTTCCTAAAGCTCAGGGTTTAGTATAGAGAGTGGTAAGAGTCATGAGAAATACGTAAGCCATGAAGCACATCCTGTGCAAAGCAAACCCTCCTCCCACACTGCCCCACAGCTCCCTGCTACAGGATCGGGCGCCTCCTTCCCGGGAATAACTAGCATTTGCAGAACAAGAGAAATACATAATCAGTGTTGAAAGTTCCAGGAAAAAAACTTATGGAAGTTTTATTGCAATTGCATAAAAAGGTATAAATCAGCTTAGGAGGGGCCTCCCCTGGTGGCGCAGCGGTTGAGTGCTGGGCTGCGAAGCTGCCCACAGCCTCTGCAGTGCCAGTTCAATCCCCAGCCACCAGGGAGGGTCCCACATGGCATGACAGACCTCTCCTGTCTAACCCGCTGTTCCCCTCAGCAGTGCATTTCATCAGTCTGTCTGTTCTGTTCCCTGCTCTGGCTCTGGTGAATTCTCTCATCTTCCCACGCTTCTGACTGTACCTAGTGCTTGTATAAATTAATAAATATAAAAATAATCAGTTTAGGAAAAGCTGGCATCTGTATACTATTGTAGCTTCTTATCTAATAACATGGTATTTTTAATAATTTGTTCAAGGCTACTGTTATTTTTTTCAAAATTATTTTACAATTTTTCCATAATCCGAATATTTTCTTTTTATATTTTTTATAAATGAAATATCTCTTTAATTCTATCTATTTGTATATACGATGACAATTGACCTTTATATATTAATAGATATATATATTTATTTGTACTACAAGCAGTCCCTTGACTAAATATCTTATTGTTTATAATAATTTTCCCATAGTAGTTTATTTCCTTTTGTATATTTATGTATGTGCATATTTGCGTATTTGTAATATATAATTCCATTTGTATATTTGTGTATATATATTCATCTACAAATAGAAATTTTATCTTTTTTCAATTCTATAGCTTTCTCTTGTCTTATGGCTTGAGCTAATTCCTCAACCTAATAGTAAATGATGTGGATACAATGGATTCCTGATCTTATTTCTGACTCTAAAGAGAAAACAGAACTTCCCTATAAGTAAGATGCTGGCTTTTGACACAAGGTATGCTCAGTATTTTAATTAAGCCCACACATATTTTACTGAGTGTTTAAAATAAATGTATGTTCTAGCTTGTCCCCTTCCTTGTGTATTTATTGGCTGTTTTTTTCCACTGGCATGAGAGCTGGGATGTTGCCAATACCTTTTCCACCCTGGCATCCTCAGTGTTATCATAGAGCAGCTGCTCAATACATATTTGTTGAATGAAAAGTAAAATAAATGTGTTGAATTTTATCAAATATTTTTCTACATTTATGGAGATGATCATGATTTGTTTCTCCTTGGCTCCATTAATATGATGATTTATCTAGTAGATTTCATAGCATTTAGCTATCATATTTTTGGAATAAACTTTTCTTAATCACAGTGAACTTTTTGAAATATGCTACTAGCTTCTGTTTGCTATGATTTTAAATATGCTTTTGTATTAATATTCATAAATGAAAATAGTCTATTTTAGATGCCATATTTCTTAGATTTAGTAATTAAAACACCAGTTTCAAATAAAGAATTTGGAAGTTTTCCTTTTATTATGCTCTGAAATAGTTTAAATAAAAGTGAGATTATCTGATCTTTATAGATCTCGTCACCTTCATTTCTCAGATACTGATTAAAAGGGGAGGAAATATAAGGTCAGAGAAGTTCAACTCATTCAAGTTTTCACATTTTGGTTAGTGGCCAGCTGGGATTTAAATTCCAAAGTCTGATTCCAAAGCTTATGTTCATAAAAAATTCTATTTCTACTTAATACATAAAGATAATAAGCTGTCACTTTTTTGTGTGAAAATTATATGAGATAGACTTCTGCTTCCAAATATGAGAAGATAGTTTGTATCAGACAAATCTTTCTGCTAAGAACTATGAAAGTTGGATAAAAGCATACCAACAAAAAATGGGGTGCATGTTAGAGCAACAAAGGCATTCAGAACTTAAAGAGTCAATATTTGGAGAGAAGAAAAGTCCATTGAAATGAGCCCTACATTTTACTGCCACATTTCCCCTTTGGAGCATTTGCTGTTTTGAATAGAAGCCAAACAGAAAAATAATGTTATGGAGTTTAATATAAAGTCTCACTGAGTTGGGAGAAACCTGAATTGGGGTTACCAAAGCAGATAGAACTAGAAGGTCCAAAATCCTGGAAAAGGGAACCAGAAAAAATAAGCCCAATATTCTATATATAGTGTTCCCTATAGTTTCATAATGACTGAGCTGCAGATACAGTGGACATGAGGCTGAAAAGAAGAAAATAAAATCATCTCAATTAAACTAGAAAACTAAGCATAGTTTGACAGTATCCTGACTCTCAGAAAATAAAAATTAGGCTTTCCAAGTAAGAGTGGCCCTGGCTGGCAACTGACTTTGAGTTGAAATCATATATTCTCAGTTTTTCTACTGATAAGCTACAAGCATCTCAAGATGATTTCAAGATGGTCTGCCACCTATCTAACAAGGAGAAGGAAATTCTCTCTGGAAGACAATCAGGTCATGGAGAGACTTTACAATTTTTGATGTAGAAGGTCCAACATCCAATCTTCATTCACCAGTATGACAAGAAATGGCAACAAATGAGTAAGACCCAATAAGACAGAAAAAGATATACAAGTCATCCAGATTTTAGAATTATCAGACACTGCTCTGAATTATGATGATTAATATGTTTAGGAAATGAGAAGGGAATTTATTTTCACCATCAAATTAGACTCTATTAAAAATAATCAAATATTCTAGAACTGAAAATTAAATAACTGAAAGAATTCAACAGGTAGATGTAACAACAAATTAAATACAACTAACAAGAGGAACAGTAAGATGGAATATAGGTCAGTAGAATATAGGCAGACTGAAGATCTAAAAGGTAAAAATGAAGACTGAAAAGTACAGAAAAAAGTATGAGAGATATGTTATGGAACATGGTAAAAAGGTCTCCTAAGCATAATACTGAATTTCTAGAGTGAGGGGCAGGAAAGAAAATTAAGTAGAATCAATATTTGAAGAGATATTGGTTGAGATTTTTCTAAAAACTGATCGAAGGCATAAAGCCAGAGATTTAAGAATCTCTATAAACCCAAGCAAGATAAATATAAAGAAACCTCACTAAAAATCTAGCTGGATATTCAAAGGCAAAAAGAAAATACTAGAAACAGAGGGTGGATGCCATAGATAGAAAAGACAAATTACCTACAAAGACACAACAGTAGGAGTGATTGCTGATTTTTCAACAGAAAGTAATGGCACCAGAAGACAACAGAATGACATCTTGAAAACTCTGGGGAAAAAAACAACTTAGAATTCTATACTTAGAGAAAATATGGGTATTCAGAGGCTAAAATAAGATCTAGGTAGACTAACAAAAATGGAGAGAATACACTGCCAACAGATAAACACTAAGAGTTAAAGAAAACTTTGGACAAAAAGTAAATGCTTTTAGGACCTCCCCTGGTGGTGCAGCGGTTGAGCGCTGGGCTGTGAGGCTTCCCCAGCTGCCGGCCAGGGTCCCACAAAAAAAAAAAAGCAAATGCTTTTAGATAAGTGTGTAGTTATGTAAGAAGAAATAAAGAACAATATAAAGGGTTTTTAATTAGAAAAATGTAATTTTGGCTACTTAGCACAACAACAGTGTCCTGTAAGGTAATATTTGTAGAACTAGAACACATGATGATATGATCGCAAAGGTCAGGAGGTCAAATGGAATTGAAGAATAACCATTTCCCATTAGTGTCCAAAAATATATAGTAAGATCAGCATTATGAGATCAAAGGAATGGGATAACAAAAAACTCACTGAATCCAAAATAAGACAAGAAAGGATGGGGAAAAGGAATAAAGAACAGACAGAATATTGTGTTAGATTTAAGTTCATTTAAAGGAAAGTATTTAGGGCCTCCCTGGTGGCACAAGAAGTTAAGACGCAACCTATGAAACTATCTGCAGCCACGAGTTCGATCCCCGGATGGCCAGGGAGCTACCCATATGGCACAGCAGACCTCTCCTGTCTCGCCCACTGCTCCCCTCAGCAGTGTATTTCAGTCAGTCTGCCTGTTCTGTTCCCCACTCCGTCTCTGGTGAATCATTTCACCCCCGCCCCCTCCCCCCCCCTCGTCTCTGGCCTATACCCCAGTTCTTGTATGCATAAATAAATAAATCTTTTTTAAAAAAATAAAGGAAAGTATTTAAATAACACAACTAAAAATCAAAGATTCACATAATAGATAAAACTAAATTCAATAAAATGCTGCTGACAAGAGATAAGCCATAAATTAAAGGTTACAAAGTGATGAATGTGAAGATAGAAAAGATAAACTCCATATTAACTCCAACCAAGAGAAAGGGTGTAGAGAAAACAGATTGTAAAACAAGAATTATTTTTGGTGAAAAAGAGGATGGCTCAAATGATAAAAGGACAATTTAACAAGAATAAATAGCCTGTCTGAACCTGTACACATCAAACAGCATAACCTAAACACATATAAAGTCAAGACTAAAAGAAAAAACTAACAAATATACAGCAATGATCAGAGAATTTACAAAACCTCTGTCAATAACTGATAAAGTACAGAAAATAAATCACAAGGATATAGGAGATTTGAACCTCATGATTAACAAACCCAGCCTAGGTGACATACATCAAACACTATCCAACAACCATACACTTCATGTCCATTTCAAGAGTCTATTCAACATCTATATAAATTGACCACACACTGGGCACTCGGGAAATTTCAACAAGTTTTAAATTATTAACATCACATAGAAAATGAAATATTTTTCTGACTGTAGTGAAATTATATTTGCTATAACATAAAGATATTGAGAAAAGTCTCCAAATACTTGACCATGGATTTATTTTTATTTTTTTAAAGATTTATTTATGCATACAAGAGCTGGGGTATAGGCCAGAGGCACGGGAGGGCGAGAGGACTCACCAGAGACCAGAGCAGGGAACAGAATAGGCAGACGACCGAAATACACTGCTGAGGGGAACAGCGGGCGAGACAGCAGAGGTCTGCTGCGCCATGTGGGTTGCTCCCTGGCCAGCCAGGAATCGAACTTGTGCGGTAGAGGCTGCGGTGGCACAAGGGCTTAAGCACCACAATTTGACCATTCCCGTTTTCTGGGTTTATGACAAATGTCGCAATGCAATCTAATGGGAAAGGATGGCTTTTTCAACAGATTGTACTGGATCAACTGGAGATCCATACAGAAAAAAATGAACTCCCACCTTATACCTTACAGCATACATAAAAATCACTTCCAGATGGATTACAGATCTAAATGTTAAAGATAAAATAACAATGTTGCTAAAAGATGCCTTAAGAGAATATCATTGTGACCTTTAGCTAAGTGGAAACTTCTTGAGTGAGATGTAAAAAGCAGCATCATAAAGAAAAAGATTGATATACTGGACGTTCTTAAAATGAAGACTTCTATTCATTAAAAGACAGGATTCAGACACTGAAAAGGCAAACCATTAAGGGTGTATATTTGTTTTATATATAGATATAGCTAGGGACTGATTTGGAATACATAAAATACTTTTGCAAATCATTAAGACAAATACAAATAACTTAATTATTTGTATTGCTCATTCTGTATTGCAAAATGCACAAAAGACTTCACTAGGAAGACTTCACTGCTGCATACCACAGAAAAGATAACATTAACAAAAAAAAAAAAAAAACCCTGATGTTTACAAGGACAAAGAACGACCACAATTTCCATACCTTAGAGGAACCTTCACCAGCACTGCTCTCATTGGTCTGGGCCTCGGCTCTATGGGGGCGCCTCCCCTGAAAACAATAGCTGTGCCCTGCTATTATTTATCTCAGGGTTTCCTTTTATTTGCCTTTTTAATCTTTCAATATTTGCCTAACCAATTTCCTATATTAAAATCTATTGAAATAACGAGTATGTTTCTGATTCCTCACCCAACATCCCCTTTCCTGGGTAGACATCCAACAGAAGTATATTCACGTGAGCACCCACCATGTACACTCGGGAGCTGATAACAGCATGATGTGTCATCAGCAAGAATAGGGAACACCACCAATGTCCCCCAACAGGAGAATGAATGAATATATTTTACATGTCCATACAATGGAAAACGTCACAGCAATGCAAAAGCACAAACTGCAATACATATCAACTTGCGTGAATCTCACAGACATCGTGCTGAGTGACAGGAGGCAGACATAAAAAAGTATGATTTGCAGGACATTATTTTTATCAATTTTAGTAGTAAAGCAATCTTTGGTGGTTGATTAGTGGCAGCCCATGCGAGGATGACTGGGGACACAAAGGCATTTTCTGGGTGTTGGGAATGTTCTAAATGATGATCTTGGTGGCAGTAACTACAGCATGTTCACTTCGTAAAAATTCAATGATCTTCATACTTAAGACATATGCACTGTCCTATATATTTTATATCCTTCAGTAAGTTTTAGAAAATTAGCCAAAATACCCAACTGCACACATTAGAAGTCTATTGAAGAGAGGGAAAAAACCATGCATCCTAACGTAAAGACGGGAACTTCTACAGAAGTGAAGACTGTAGCTAGGTGAGTATCACACAAGCCAGTCTGGGCGCTAGACTTGGAAATCCGACCAGTATAAACTGCTGCCTCAAAGCAAAATACTCAGAATGTTCATGAGCTATAAAGGAGACAAAGTAAAAGCTGGGCTCTGCAGAAGAAAGAGTCCAAGCTGGAGCCCGGTTTATCCCTGCCAAATGAGCCCCTGAGCCTTTGGTGCATTATTTCACATTCCTAAGACTCAGTGTACCTGTAAAATAAGGGCAGGAAATGGCCCTTTCCTCATGGAGTAGCATGAGGGGCACCATGTACCACACAGAGGCCTCAGATGACAGACGTTATCCACATTCCATGGTTGATGAGACTTGGGAAGAGAGAATCTAAGATCATTTGCGGGGGTGAATGAGTTCAATGACTCCCTCAATTATTGAAATGAAATAAGAATCTGTCTTTCTAGTACTTCAGAAAGCAACAAACCTCCCCCCCCCAAAAAAAAAAAAAAACAACTGTAGCAGAACTGAACAGAACAAAATTCATTGACATAAACGACACCAAGGCCCTGGATGCATTGCCTAAGGAAGAAATTCTTTTCTGCAGAAGCTTCAAACCAGATGGTTATAGATGAGAGTTAGTGCACAGGCATTACTTAATGACTAAATTTCTTTAACGAAAAATCTAATTTTATTATGGTATAAATCACACTTTCTTGAAGTAGAGAATTAATTTTAGATTTTTCATTCACTGTTCATAACCTTTCCATGAATTTGACAGCCAAATCATTTTAAATGTCATTTCACCAATACAATACAACAGCTTTATTCCTCATTGTACCCTTCCTGAATCCATTATCTTCCACTATAATGTAGAAGAACTTATGTAAAAAATTACCATTCTATAAAGCTGTATTTTACTGTACAGTTGAACTGCATAATCTTTATTTTTGAATCAATATAATGTGAGTGCTGAGTAATACTTTTCATAATCCAAAAGTCTATTACAGATTTTCAGCTACCAAAAGATAGTTTGAGAGCTGCTAACAGAAGCTGCATGAAGAAGGATCCTCTGATTCCATCCCTGGCCCCTTCCCCTGGCCATCTTAGGTTGTGTGTGAGCTCGGGAAACGGGGGTAGAGCTGGGCCGACCCTGAAGTTGCGTTCCCCATCCACATTTCCAGCCATGGTTGGTTAGAGAGGAAGTCTCGGTCTGCGTGGGGTTAAGTGGCTTCTGGGAAAATGTTGACTCTCTGGGTTAGGAAAGTGGGAATCTAAAGCATCAACTACTAAGAAGAGAATGACATGAAAATGTAAGCAGAGCGCAGCTCCGATGGCCAGGTATCCACAAACAGGCAGCTGGGAGTCTGACGCAGACAGAGCATGGCTGGCTAGGTGGGCCACTGCGGCCTTCAGCCCATGCCGGTGTCCTGAGCCCATGCACCACACGCAGCACCTCAACCCAGCATCGGGGGAGCTGAAAAAGCCCCCTGCTTCAGGGTTCCTCCACAGCCTGAAGGAGCCACAAAAGGAAGCCCATGTGTTAAATGTTTAAACCATTTGGTGCTGTTGAGATGGAAGCTTTGCTAACAGTCAGCACTAATCGCTCCTGAAATCCTGACATCTAAATTCTAAGTTTTTCATATCTGAGATGTTCTTAAAATTAATGCTTCCTTAACAACCTTTCTTACAATTTTTCATTTAGTCATTTGAATTTTAAAAACCTGACTCAAACCACTTGCATTTTTGCTAGCAAGACACCATTCTGCAATTAAAGTCTTCATTTGGACTGACAGAACGCAACTAAATAAAGCGCTGCCTTATGTGGCATGTATTCCGTTACTGGCTCCCATTTACTGAGCACACACCAAGCATTTTTCTACACTTTATCTCATATATATGGTTCAGTTAAAAGCAGAAGGAAAACCGTGGAGTTATTAGATTTCCCAGCACATCATGTCTGGGTCTTTAAAGCCAGATGACGAGAGGGTTAGGGGATTAACCCTGAACGCAAAGGCTAGCTTGAGAGAACAAGCTGAATAATCCAGCAAACAACAGGATGTTCCGGGAGCTGGGAAGGCTTGCACATCCCTGCCTCCTCTGGTTGGTCACGTGGCCTCCGTGGCAAGTGTTCAAGGAAAACAGGAAGCAATGAGGTGCTGGCTCTGCAGGGACGCAGCTGGCCGGACCAGAGCTCCTCCCCAGTCTCCCCTCACTGGGAACAGCGCCAAGGAAGGAGCTTTCTGGGGGCACAGGCAGGGGTGTGTCCTCTCTGGCAGACTGGCTCAGTGCCCACAAAGTCTGTTAAAGGAGGTCTCTTTTAGGTAGCTAAGCAAGCTGGGCACAACACCTGGCTCTCTGGCCTTCCTGCCAGCCATGCCCCCCATGATGCTCTGTCAGGGGGCCTCACTCATCTTTCTTGCGGGACTAGGTGGGGTGGGAATGACCCCAAGTCAAAGCAAATGGCAGGTGGCTTCTCCAACACTTAGGGGCTGAAGCCTGGATGATGCAGCGAGCAAGTTCTGCGTCCCTTCTGTTTCCTATCTAACAATGAATGCGTCCTTGTAAGCAAACTGATGTTTACTGGAGCATCCAAAGGGAGGTTTATCAGGACAAAAGAAGCAGACCATGTATGGCTGCTTTTGGAAAAAAAAAAAAGTCAAATCGCTTTACAATGCAGGAGCAAGTCATCTGTTAAAAAAAAATCATCCTCATGAATTTACCAACAGCACCCCAGTTTCTTTTTGTCTTCAAGGAGGATGGAAAAACAAGACTCTCCCGGCCTCTAGGGCATTCTAGGATTTCTGAGGTGGGGAGTGAAGGGTGGTCAGTACAGGAGCAAGTTGTGATAATTCTGAAGAGAAGAGGTATTGATGGTGATTGCAAGACACTAGAGAAAGTGTGAGAATGTTCGCAAGGCCTTCAGACACTGAGATTATCTGGATGCTCATTTTCTGCTGTTTGAACAGGAAAGAAAGAATAGAATAATAGGTGAGGATTACCAGATTTAAAATTCTAGGTATTATTTAAAGGCGTATGTTAAAGCTTCTTCCTATACAATTTAAAAAGTTAGCTCTGATTTTCAGACAGTCTTCCGCACCTTAGCCACCCAAGCAGCATCACAAGTAAACACTAAACTGCATTTGATGGAATAAAGGTCAATGACTAATTGATCACTCCACCTTGTTAAACATAATCATCTGCTCACAGCCAGATTAAGAGACCAAGAAGAAAAGAGAGCCTTTCCCAGTTTTATCTCTCTGACAACACAACAAATTAAAAATGAATTAACTTTTTGATTTGGAAAGCAATCCACATTTCTCCGTCAGATCGAGTCATCACCACATGCAGAGCCATCCTAAGGGCAGCCCGGGCCTTGCCGGGCACCAAGGGAGGACTGCATTAGAGTCATCACCCGCAGGACACCAGCAGGCATCTCAGGGGGGGTCCTCGCAACTGCCCGTCTAGTGCAGAACGACTTAACCAGTGTGGGGCATGCTGGGTGGTCGTGGCCAGAGCAGCCTCGGTCCACCGCAGCCACACTTCATTCACCTCTGACTCCAGCACAGGCCCGAAACGCAAGGACCGCAAGAACAGAATTTGCTGCAAAATCAGATTATTTCAAGGACTGTTGGCAAAACTGTGGAGGCGAGTCAGGTTCTCCACGAGGCTTGCAGAACATACCACCTGTCACTGAAGCCTGACTTCCTATTCTCTTCCTCTTCTAGGTGAGTTTCCACAGAAACGGGGACACCCTAAGAGGCCTCCCTCCTTCTGGGAGGTTCCACGTCCACCAATTGTCCTGCCAAAACCCCTCCCCTGCGCTGGCTGTGTTCCAGCAGCCCATGCGCCACAAGAACTCAAGACCATCCTGTGGGTGTTGCAGGAAGGACAGATGGGATGGAGGACAGACAGCCCCTGGGAGAAAAGGGGACAGGAGCTCACATTTTAATTATTCATTATACCCTCCGGGTACCAGCCAATAGATGAGATAGCTCAGCAGCTACCTGTTTAACATAATATTCAAATCTACCACTTTTTCTCCAGTCCCAGCTGCAAGCCCAAGATGAGGTTTAGAATAATCTGCGTCTAGAAAACGAAAAGACCAAAAGAAATGCCACCCTCCAGCACAATCCTCGTGCCTGAGTCCATTGTTCATATTTTTTTTATATTTTCACCTTTAGCTACATGGGTGGGGGTCAGGGGTCTACATGACATGAGATAAAGATGCAAAAGGCCCAGAGCCGTGGTGGGGCGGGGGATGGATGAGAAGGTAGGCAGGATGGGACAGGTGTGCTGCGGCCCTGGGCCAGGTCAGCGGCATCTGACAGGAATCAGCTGAAAACCCCAAATGGGCTGATACCCAGACAGGCACATGCGGTCACTTCCCCCAAAATGAACAGTGAGGACCCCCTATTTAGTCCAAGGAGCAAGAACCTCAGCCAGAACCTCATCTCCCCCAGAAACAGCGCCCCCCCCCCCAATCCTCCTGCTTAGCCAGTAACCCCCCCTCTGTCCACCTGGGCATCTCTATGCCTCCTCCTTCCTTTTCCATCACTTCCAGCCTCCATGACCTCAGCTTTGTGGATGTATTGTCATCAGCCTTTCCCTGCTATTCCTACCAGCTTAAATCCCCCCTACATGCAGCCCCTCACCCTGCTCTGCAGGGGTCCTGGTGGTCTCCTGACCAATTATTTAATCATCCCTTCATTTGCTGATGCATTTGTTCATTTAATAACTACTATCCTGGGATACAGCAAGGCCAAGATAGCCACAGCCTCCAAACCCATGAGCTTATAACCTCATGCGGGGAGACAGAAGACAATTAAGCAAACGAAATGTATAGAACACGCTGTGGTGAAAAGTGCCATGGCCAGCACCACAGCAGGGAAGGGGACAGAGAGGAAGGGTCTGCCTTTTACATCAGATGGTCAGGGAGGGCCCCCCAGGGAGCTGGTTCTTGAAAAAAGGACCCATCTATCAGCTCTGAGCAGGACCTTCTGCTGTTCAGTCACCCCTGAAGCCCACCCAGCAAGCCCCTCTCCACCAGCATCTCCCCCTCCATGGCTGCAGCACCAAACCAGCCAGGGAGGGAAGCAGCTGCGGCCCCAGAAATGGCAGTGAACATCCCAATGGGGGCCTCCCTGTGCTGAACCCTCCCCCGACCCATCTCCTTCAACCTTCACAGAACCTCTGATGCCTCCTCACTCCCCAGCCTCCACCACCAGGCCTCCACTCAGCGCTTGGTGACTTTGGATGTCTGCATAAACAGTTGGCCTGAGCTCCCAGGAGCTTCTGCCTTTGTCCAGGAAGATAAATCCCCAAATGCACTTTGATTAGAAGGTACTTTCATTGTACCACTATAAAACTTATATTAAAAATGAAACTTCAAGTAGTTCAAATTAAGTGAGTTATATATAATTAAAAAGCCTTTAAGGCACAATAAGGCTTTTTCAATTTTCTTTTATAACAAAAAGGAAAAAGGCACCCGATGGTCAGCACAGCTTAGTGGCCACTCACTAGGCAGGTGGCCCATCCAAGTACCCCCTGTAAAACCAGCGGCTTCCTCCCTGCCCCTCTCCTGCTCCTGACCTGGGCAGTCAGACTCCCTTTGCTGAGCTGTAAGATGAAAGTCGGAGCCTAAAATTGTTTTGAGAAGGATCAGGGGTCCTCAGAGAATACTGCCCCCCACCTGCCAGTTCAGTCTAGTCACTCACACCTCCTGGCAGAGACACTGAGCTTGGGGCCAAGGCACAGGAAGGCTTTGTCCCCAAGAGTCTGAGTCATCTGTCCCCGGAGGAGACCTGCTGACACTGACCCTGAGGACAGAATAGGGCTGTGTCTGCACTTCCTCCACAGGCTAAACTGGCGCTTCGCAAATAAGGCTCTTCTCCATAATGCAGAACTCGGGCCACCCCACCCTCCAGTTAAATCTCCAGGGCTGGGACATGGGCATCAGTTCTTTTGGGGAAGCTTCCCAGAGAATTCCAATGTATGGAGACATTTGGGAACCGCAGGGCCAAACCAAATAACCTAAAACACTCCCCCCACCCAACCCCCCCTCCCATCACCCCCCCCCATGCAGGCAGGGCCATCCCAGGAGAAGCTGGGTGTCCCTGGCACAGAAACTGCACATGGCGTCACCAGTTCCCCTTATCCAGCAAGATTAAAGATTAATTAAGCAGAGAGATGGCTCGGGCAGGCCTGTGCTCTCTCCACAGGGAACAAATGCACCCTCACAGCCAGGTCTCAGCAGATTTCAGGAGCCACTGGTGAAGGAGGAAGGACAGGCTCACAGCAGAACTGAGAAACCCCCAGTAATCAGGGGAACGGGGTTTCTGGCCTGCAGTGCATGAGCAGGACTTGTGCAGCTATGAAGGCATTTACCTGGGTCCCCCCGACACTCAGGCCACCCAGTATTAAGGGACAAACTTCCAGGAGCTTCTGTCTGCTACAAGATGAGATTTAGGTAGTGCCTCTGAGATTGCTGTGAAAACTGCGAGGACGTGTGCCCAGGGCACCCGGCGTTTCCCAGCTGCTCTGTCTTACCACGTAGCATCGTGGGTGCTCTTTGGCATCTCTTTGCCCCTAACACTGAACACAGTGCCCAAGATGGAAGAGGTGCTTAGCAAAGTTTTGGGCCTGTGGGTGGGTGAGGGGCCCACACTCCTGCTACAGCCCCTGGGCAATGATGGGGAAGAGGGGCTGGGGAAAGCCCCCACTGGTTGCCACAATGTCCCTTGGGAACCAGCCATACCTGGCCAGAGATGTCCTGTCACCTCTTCTTATGCCTTGCCGAGGCTGTTGCCCCCCCCCGTATGTCACCCTTGGGGCTGCCTGCTACTTCACTGGCTTCAGCACACCCCAATGTCTTTTGCTCAGTGTTCTTCAGAGTAGGCACTTCATGTACCGCACCCTGCCCACAAAGCTGCCCTGCCCCCCAGGGTTATGGCCACCCTGTGGGACAGGGACTACGGCTTCTTGGTGTGACCACCTGCCTGGATGAGGAAGGTGACACCGCCCAAGCTGCATGGCCCATGGGCCCGGGGTGCCCTACTGCTCCTGCTTCTGGGGACGAGAGCCCTCCCTCCATGACAGCCCTCTGCCATGGGAGCACACCCAGTTTGCTCTGGCCATAACGCAGGACTGACCGCCTGGCTCCCTTCCAGTGGCTGGTGGAAGAGTCAATAAACATATACATTTCCCCACTGGGCCTCCAAACCTGCCCAAAACCTTCATCTGACAATAACCATCTTGGTGATCTTGGTCAGAGATGCTGGGAATCCTGTCTTCTCCCTAAGGTCAAGGTCCCAGAGCCTAGCTTATGAAAAGGGTTTGCTCTTAACACCCTTAGGAACTTCCCAAGGCCAATTCCCAAGGTAGAACAGATGACCACCCAATATCTAGGTTAGGCCCCCACCAGAGGCCACACCCCCTTCCCACATGCAGAGGCACAGCAGAGGGCCCGGCCAGGGCCTGCCCAACAAGAGGCAGATCCTCAAGGACCCACAGGCAGTGGTCGCAGAGTCCCCACCAGACTCGTTCAGAGAACTGGAAGAGACAAGCCAAAGAGATGTTAATTCTCATGGGATCAGAGCAGAAGCAGGACGGTCTGCCACATCTCTCACGGTAGGCAGGTCACGAGTCCACAGCTGGGAGACCACAGTAAGCTCTGCTGCCTCCCAGAGGGGGGGGGTGGCTTACCTGGTATGACAGGCTTCGCTTTGGCCCTTAAAGCTCATCATCACCAGAAGTCCTTACCTTGGCCTCAAAAATCTGTGCAGGGGTGGGGGTGAGGGGCAGCAAAGCACAGGCTGTGTTCAGGAGCAGAGGCTGGACCGCAGAATGCCAGGCGCAACCCTGGTCCTACCACTGTATGGAGACTGAAGCCTCACTTTCCACAGTGTAAATCATGCAGTGGCTCACAAGTCAGGAGAACTTCACAGAAACTTCTTAAGAAATCAATGAAGTAATGCAATTAACGCTTTAACAAAATGGTAGCTCTTTATTGCTATCAGCATTAATAACTATGGTATTCAAAGAATGCAGGATCAGGAACCAGAATTCCGATCTGGAATTTCCAGGCCTCCAGACCTGCAGCCCTGCACTCCAGAGGCCACCATGCCCTGTCATCCTGGCCCACAGGTGCCCCCATCCCAACTCCATA
This sequence comes from Talpa europaea, assembly GCF_964194135.1. NCBI lineage: Eukaryota > Metazoa > Chordata > Mammalia > Eulipotyphla > Talpidae > Talpa > Talpa europaea. Next base: position 28,046,764 of record NC_140080.1, read on the forward strand.
ACTCTTGCTTACACAGAAACAGACGTCGCGGTGCAAACCTGGTTCCTAATGCAACAAGACTCTGCACCTGGCTGGGAGCAAAGTTTGGCCCCAGAACTGGGGGAGCATCTATCTCGCCTCGTCCTCCATGATGACAGAACTAATTATCCTACAACTGCAATGCGGCTCCCTGGAGCCCACCGGGTGGCAGACCCTCCAGGAGGAGACATCTGGAAAAGGCATGAGTCCCCTCCCATGCAGCCCTTCTTTCTCCCCAACAACAATTCCAGCTATTCTCAAAGCAGCTGCCCAAGGAGCTCCCTGCAGCCACAGGCTGTGACTCTGGAGTTACAGGGCCATGCCCAAGCCCCAAAGTCTGCTCCCCTTTAGTCAACCTGGGGGGCAGGGCACGGACACAGCCCGGGAGCCAGTTAACACAGGCCCCACAGGGAGGACAAATCAGGTGGGAGCTGCCAAGGCTCTCTGTCAGTCCTTTTGTGGCCGGGCCTGCTCTACAGCCTGCATCTGGAACCACGTAGGGACAGGGGAGTTGGGCTTCTAAGGGTGGCCCAGAGCAGGCAGGCCAGATTGGTGCAATGGAGGCACCAGTGAGAAAGGCAGAGGAAAGTGGTATGGCAAAGCAGAAGGGCAAAGATTTAAGACCACACAGGCAAGCCTTCCTGACCGTGCCTACACCCACTTCTGCTCTGAAGATCAGAAGCTCCACTGCATTAAAAGCAGCAAGCTTCTGAAAACTCAGTTCACATTGTTCTGAGTTCTTTCTGAGAGGTTGGGGACTGACTCCTTAGTCTCACCAGCCATGCAGTCCACAATAAAGTGTTCCCCACTCCTTCACGGGAGCAGCCTAGGCTGCACCCACACCGGTAGCTCAGAGCCCCTGGATGTCACCTCACCTCTAGGGACCCACCCCCCGCCCACCAGCCACAGGCCCAGAGCAGAAGCTTCTCCAGGTCAACCGCCCAGGTTCTCAAGAGACTGGACTTCAGCTGAGTCCAGGTCCTTGGAGTCGTAGGCAGTCTGTGTGGTGGCAGGGCTACTGGGCTGGGGTTACATGATAGCGATCCAAGATGGTTCACAGTTTTCTGGAAGGGCCTGTCTCCAAACAGAACAGGCAGGAGAGAAAAGGAGGTGGCACATGGGTGGCTGGGAAGAAAGGAGGGACAGGAGGCCCCAGAACTGTGCCCTAAGCCACCAGGTACCCTGAAGGCCCTGAAGGGCCTGGGAGACCTCGAGGCCTCAGGATGCCCTTCTTTGTGCATATGCATAAAGAAGGTGAGCCTGCTCCTGGCCACCAAAGGGTCCCTGATGAGCCACTTTGCCAACAGGCCCAGATATCCCCCCAATCTCTTTTCCCTCCCACCAAATTTGGTCCTATTTCACCCACCCCTGCGCTCAGAGGAGCCCTCTCCTGAAACACATAATACTCTGCCCACCCAGACCTCCACCTGTGGCCCCACCTCCATGAGTCCTTCCCAATCCTACCTGCCCCCAGTACCACCCTGCCCTGAATGCACACCCACCCTGCTGCACCCCTGCTGGGCAAGCGCACAGGTGATTTAAGGATGTTTGTGACTCTTTCTCCTTTCTCATGATCCCATGGTAAGGCATCAGTCCACGTCTGGGAAGTCCTATAGAAAGCAGCTCATGACCAGCTCTTCATGTAACATACGGATAGTTGTTTTGAATGGGAGTCAGATGAAAAGTTATTATACATTCTATGGCCAGAGTGTGGGGGAGATGCTGGCATTCCAGCTTCTTCCAGCCCCTAATCCACCTACCCTCTGATGTCATCTAGAGTGTGTAATGAATCACAGGTAATTTTGTCCTAGTCAGCACCACCAAAGACAATAAATATGTCTTTGGTCAACAAACCCATTGGTATAACCAGCTGACCCAGGACAGCCAACGAGCACATGATGGGACTCTGAGCAAGTTAAGACTTCTAGTGTGGCAGCTCGGGCACTGCGGTGGCAATGTCAAGTGTCACAGTACCCTAAGCAAGACCAGACAGAGCAGTAGAGCACAGCCATCCCCTCTACACCGCCAGCCCAAGCGCTGAGTGGGACTTAGGAGTCGCTGAGGGAACAGAGTCATATCAGGTAGAACCACCTGAGGGGAGAGGCCCCAGGACAACTTCTGGAAGGGGGACAGGGGCTCTGGCGGAGAGTCTGACCTTGCACACATGGAGCTGTTGCTGTCAGCATGGTGTTCACCTGTGGCCAGAGTGTGGGGGAGATGTTGGCATTCCAGCTTCTTCCAGCCCCTAATCCACCTACCCTCTGACGTTTCTCAAATGGCTGACTCTTGGGCCAGGACCATCCTGTGACACTAGATCTGCCACTAGCCGTATCCCTCCAGGAGGAAAATGTGTAGGCTGCAAGCACAAGCATCCTGTTCTGGGGCAGGCTCTGGGACCTCCTGTCTGACTTAGTACCTGCACCTCATTTCCTTGTGACTAAATTGAGAGCTTAATTTTATCACTGCACAGGTGAGGAATGGCAGAGGAGTTTAATTCCTTCTGCTAACCCAGTTTCTGGTCAGCAAGAGCTATTGCTCCATCCCCTTCCCAATCCAGCACTCTACCCCTGTGCCTTTTTGGGACTCAAGCCCAAGTGTGAAATCACAAATCCCACTTCTCTGCAGAACAGGGCCTGGCACACAGCTGCTCGGTGGACACCTGCTGACCACTGAGATTGCAGACCACCAGAGATCCTGGGCTGCCCAGGGCTCAGAGGCCTGAAGCAGGCAGGTGGAGCGTTCTGAGGAGGCCAAGAGAAAGTTCTGCTCTGGACACCAAGACAAGCTTCTTGGCTCCACTGCCTGGGAATGAACAGCCAAGCAAGAGGCAGAGAATCCCACTCTTCACAGCCAAATGCCAGAGTGGAGACAACAGCGCACATAACCACCCAAGAGAAACTGCAGAGGAGGGGAAGTGGGTCTATTTCAGAAGCACTCCAGTTACAGCACCCGCCCGCAGGCCTCCCACTTGTCTCCCAGTGCTCCCACGTGAAGTCTCTTCCCCAGGAATGGACATGCCATGTGGCATCACCAGCACCACAGAAACCTGAGTCTTCGCAATGGAGGAAGTTTTCCACTATGTTTTAAATGCAAGACTGGAAAGGGAAATAAATAAGAGCCCTATTTTCTTTAGAGGGCAAGCTTTAAATGATAGAACAGCTTAAACAAGTTTTTGATCCAACTGTCCTAAGACTAGCACCAAGAAAAGGCCTCAAGAGTCTTAAACCTACTCAGTGGCACCTCCACAGAGAACTTCTGTCCCCACCATCCTCAGTCCTTGCTCCCCTGCAGGGACCCTTGGTGGCCACCATCCCCACAGACATACGCTTCTGCTGACCCTGCAAATTCTAAGCACAACCAGAAAACTTGCATTTGTTTCGGTGTACATTTCACTCCCTCGGCTCCCATTTTAGGAAGTCCTGGTGTGTGTTCCCCACAGTGGGGGCGGCTTTTCACAGGAGTGATGGCCAGGCCTGGGCAGGACCCAAAGACCACTGCAAGGAGGGGGCAGCGATTGACTTGGGGATTCTGCCCCCTCCCACATGCAGCCCATAAGACTCTCTCAAGCGGGGTCTCTCTGGTGGCACAGCGGGTTGAGTGCAGCGCTATGAGGCCATCCGCAGACTCTGCAGTGCGGGTTGGATTCCAGGCCAGCCAGGGAGATACCCACATGGCGCAGCAGACCTCTCCTGCCTCGCCCGCTGCTCCCCTCAGCAGTGTCTTAGGTCTGTCTGTCTGTTCTGCTCCCTGCTCTGTCTCTGGTGAATCCTCTCACCCTCCCATGTCTCTGACCTGTACCCCAGTTCTTGTATAAATAAATAAATCTTTAAAAAAAAAAAAAAGACTCTCAAGCTTCTACTGATTCAATAAGGATGTTGGAAAGACCTGAAACTGTGACAGGATTCTACTATAAATGGAAACCGTAGACAGGCGATCCTCTACCGGGATTTCTTCAGCAAGGCGTCCCAGAACCTGAAGTCACCTTGCCTAAATCCCGATGCGAAATGAATGATAAAAAAAGATCACAGATTCATCCCTAACTCAATAAACACCCTGCACATCCAACTGGTATCAGGCTCCGACCCATGGGGCTCAGACCCCAGGAGACTTAACCACCCCTCCAGAAAGAGGGCACTCCCGCCTCAAGATTTTCCACGATAAACAGTGAGTGACACATACTGCAGGGAGGCTGATTGGCCCAACCTGTGTGTGGTGGGGTGGGTGGGTGGGTGGTGGGGGAAGGGGGTACACAGTGTTCCTGGTGGGTGCTTAATGCTTAGTGCAGTTCTGAAATTAGGGACATGGACCCACAGTTTCGAATGCACGTTCTGTGCCATATCAGGTGCCACATCACCAGCTCGGCCTGTTCTGCAAGCAACTCTGCAGTTGGTGCTGTTATCACCTGTATATCACTCCTGGTTAACCTGAAGGTTAGAGAGGGCAAGTGACACCCTCAGCCATATAGCAGGCCAGGGAAGAGACAGATTTGAATCACTGGGCCTTGGCACTTGAGGGGCCCTGAGGCGAAGGGAGGACTAGAGATTCCTAGGAGGTAGTTCAGAGAGGCAAGGCTCAAATGAGTGATTCAGACCCATCAGGAAAATCCAACTATGAGGTTTTAAAACAGATATCCTGGAAGAGGTGGGGATACAGAACGTGCAGGCTTCGGTTAGGAAGGGGCAGGACGGCAACTGTATTCCCTAGAGCCCAAACAGCTCCTGCATGGTGGTGCTGCCCTCAACAGAGAGTGGCCCTGCCACAGACAGTGTAGCCTCCTGGAGCACAGAGGACCCGGTCTGAACAGGGAGAGGCATGTTGTCAGAAAAGCAGGTTGTGCTTCAGAGGCCCAGGACCCTGCTGAGGCAGACACCTGGGTTGTCATGTGGAGTCTATCACCTTGGCTGCTGGGTCAGCCCACCAATTCCCACACAGATGGCTAGGTGGCCGGCAGAGGTGGCTCTTTCAGCCACTTGATACTCCAGGAGAGGCTTGTTGGTGATCAGCGGTGTTCTGAGGGAGGGACTTTTTGAAAAATAGAGGATGATTTCCATTTTCAACTCAAAAACACACATGCATACCCTTTCTCAATCCAGACTCAAAATAACTCAAAGCCTCGGTACTTAACTCTGGCCGAGAAGCACTCAAGTTGCCTGGGCTGGGAGTACTTGTGCGTTCTTGCACATGCACTCGCACACATGTGTGCACACACATGACAGCTGGTCCACACTCAGGTCTGCTCCACGCAGATGAAGTTTCATTCAGCAGAGCTCTGACTGATGCAGAGCTCCTCAGGGGTGACTGGTCGTGGTTCAATCTGGGGTGGTCCATGGCACGTGGTTTTGGTTCAGCTTTTCAGAGGTGGAAGTATCTCGACATGCCCAAACATGCCAGGGGCCTGGATAAGCAGGGGCCAAATCTCAACCACCTCCCACCTATCCTACATACCCACACTCAAATGACTCCAACATGTTTCCAGTTTCTTGTGAGGTCTAAGGAGGACTTCTCTGAAACAGTTCCTGGCCCAGGGCAGGAGTAAGGAATACAGATCCAGTTCCTTCCGGCTGGTATGGGCTCCTCCTCCTCTCCCAGACAGCCACAGCTCACCGGCAGTCAAGCCCTCTTGGAGTCCAGGTCTGTGCTGATCAACAGCCGGGAATGTTTCTGGTGAAATGACAATGGTTCCAGCCCAGAGTTAAGGACAGAGAATTCAGTGCTTCCCTTCTGAAAGGAGCACACACAGGTGACCTTAGACCAAGGTGGGCCACCCTGCATACTCACACCTGTTGCTGGGCCACACAGGAATGTAGAGCTACGTATGGAACAACTGGAGCATTCTCCAGTTACAAGAAGCCCAGTCAGCAGCGACATTATTTAGATATGAAGACAACCTGGGACCTGAGTTGGCATCTTGACTGTCGCCCCCACAACTTCCCAGATGAGGCGACTGAGGCCCCAAGAAGAAGAGGGAGCAGCTTGAGTGCCTGGGCCGAGACTGTGCCAGGCTGGCCCTGCAGTGCAGAGCCTGGTCTTCCTCCTGAAATGAGCAGACGTGTGCAGACTCACTTCTGATCAGGGGTCCTTACAGGGGCAAAGGATGTCTGCTTGGTTCTTCACCACTGGGTCATGTTTTAAGTCTTAGGAATGGATAAAGGGGATAATGGGCTTTACTCTGCAGAAAGAAGACCCACAATAAGACACAGGGGGGCTGCTAGCCGCTGGCACATGCCCTGGGGTTGTACTCACTCACAGACCCACCAGCAGCACTGCAGAGCTCTTCTTCCGCATCTCACTCCAGCCTCCCAGCACCACCACCCCAGGCCTTCCAATCCTGCCTGACCTCACTACAATCCAGATCCTCCCCAAGGGGCTTATCTCCTCCAAAACATGTTTTTATTGTGCCACCCCTGTGAGAAGAGGAAGAAGATTGGATAACTGTCCTTTCTCCGTCACCACCCAATTGTAACCTGCAGGAGCCTATTCAAGTCTAGAAGCAGTACCCACACTGCCTAATAAGACCAGAGTGCTGTCAAGGAGACAGATTTTAAAATTAAACTGAAGTTAATTTTATGAATTTCACTACAGTCCTTGCAATATGTGAGCACAGCAAGGGAGCAGGAGCTGCTGGTCTCCAGGGTTGGCGGGTTAGCCCATCAAGATGAAGTGTTAAATAAACAGGCCCAGGTTTTACTTTTTAAGGAACTTGGTATCAGAACCAAGATCCCATGATGAACGAGGCTGGGTTTCTCTTGATTCCTGTTCCCACCCCAACTCAAAAGACACCCTTGTGTTTGCTTCGGCAGCACATATACCAACTCAAAAGACACCCCAAGGCCAAACACGAAGTCCTGTGGCCACCGACCAAGAGACAGGCTGGCGACAGCTGAATGGACAGACGGCTCCTCGGCCACTGCGGTCAGTGTCCCCCACCTGACATCAAGTGCCAGCTCCCACTGCAGTTTGCTAGGTCTTTCCAGCTCAGAGTACATGGCCTATCTCATCCTAAGCGCTCCATTTCTGGAACCAGTACCTCCCCCTCCCAAGTAGCTGGAGACAAGACAGGCCCAGGAGCCTCGTAGCAGAAACTCCAGTCATGAAGGCAGAAGGACAACGGCCCTGGCTTGGCAGGACAGACAAGTGGAGCCCACACACCAGGGGTCTGTTAAAGTCTGTCTGACACCAACATGACATTCACTTCTCCCTAAATGGGAAGCAAGAGAGAGAACCCACCAGTCGTAGGGAATAAATCAAGCAGATGACTGGGGCCTGACAGACCTGATGCTGCCAACTCCCTGAAAAATGAAAATCAGAGCCCCATTTACAATGCCTGGCCTGATGTCCTGATTACAAGAGTGGAAAGCTTCCTAGAGAGGCATAGATTATTTAACATCAGAGGCATAAATAAAGTAGTTAGATGAGTAAATGCTAAATTAAGAGGAAGAGAAATAATGGTTTTCTGTGAACTCATAAATGCTCATTTTCCTGGGTCACAGAACTTTTCAGAGTCAATTAAAACTCTGGTCAACTGCCATCTCAAAGTACTAAAAGAGGATGCAGGGTGCTCCCTGGCACAGGGTGGGAGGCACCGGGAGCAGCGAGAAACCATCAACACAAAGAACAGAGAAAGTAACTTCCCTTTCCAAGGATGAAAACAGAAATAAGACCTCAAAACAGAGCAGCACGCCAGCAGTCGTGGTCCTCAAAACTGCCTGGCTGGGCACTGGGGACAGAGACCGGGGCAGGACACCAGGACAGGTGAGAGTGCAGGGGAATGGACTGAGCCCCCAGCATTTAAATCATACACAGACAAGCCAGAGAGGACCGTGGGGCCAGAGGTCTAAGCCTACCTGTCCACCTGCTTGTTAGAAACAGAGAGAAATGATTTTCAATCCCAGGCTGCTTAAGCTCGTCTTCCCTTCGCCACCTGTCCTTGCTCCCTGCCCATCTCATGTCACATCAACTCCTGGTGTGACGCAGCCTGCCATTTCTCCCCTGCACATGATGGTATCGTGTTGGCATGAGCTTAAAAAATAAAGCCAGGGTTAATCATAGCTAGCGTCTCCTTGGGTGTGTGCATGGCATGTGTGCAGGCAGTGGGGGACCTCTAAGGGCTTTTCTGCCCAGTGGCCCCTAAGATTGTGTCAGCGGAGCTCATGAGCAGTTCAGAACCTTAGCATCCACCCCAGATCTCCTGTACCAGCATCTGCATTTTTTTTATTTCTTTTTTTTTCATTTTTTAAAATTTTTTTAAAGATTTATTTATTTATACAAGCACTGGGGTACAGGCCAGAGGCACGGGAGGATGAGAGACTCCACCAGAGACAGAGCAGGGAGCAGAACAGGCAGAAGGACCAAAATACACTGCTGAGGGGAGCAGCAGGGGAGACTGGAGAGGTCTGCCACGTCATATGGGTATCTCCCCGGCCGGTGGGAATCAAACCAGCGCCGTGGAGGGTGCAGACAGCTTAAAAGCACCGCACTCAACCTGCTGTGCCACTGGGGAGGCCCTACCAGCGTCTGCATTTTAACAGGCTCACAGCACACTGAAATTCAAGAGGCGCTGGAGTAGGGCAGACCTCACGCTAACTCTGGAGGTGGGAACCAACCCTGGGAGCTTGGGCCACCATCTTCACCTTGAAAGTTATGATTTGTTCACACCTCTGCAGATGGGCGGTTCTGCTCCCCCGGTGTTACCTGAGAAACTAAAATCCACGTGCCCTAACACAAACTAATCAGCAGAGAGCCTTGGCTGAGGGTTTGAGACCTAGAAGGGAGGCCACACCTGCCCACCCATGCCAGCACTGCACCACAGGAAGCCCTGGATGATTTCAAAGGGGTGCAGCCTGCAATACAGCCCTTCGAGGATCTGAGAGGGGTCTGTGCACCCTTGCTGAACCCCTGACCAGAGTCTCCCATGGGAAAGCAAGTCAAGGCTGGAGTGGCAGCAGGGCGCGTCTAGGAAAGGTGGCACCGCAGAAGGCACAGGAGAAAGGTGTGCATGTCTGCACTGCAGAAGAGGCCCAAGAAAGGCCCAGTATGCAGCCTCCCTGTGCAGGGGTTGGGGGCTGCTGCTTTCCCACGCCTACCAAGGGAGCAAAGGGCAAAAGTGAGAAGACCCTGAGCCCCACAGAAGATCAACTCTTCTTCCCTGGTCATCCACCAGAAAGAAGTCAGGACATGAGGGGGGGACATCATGGGAGAATGTTGCTAGAAAATGAAGAGGAAGACTATCTTAAATTTAATAAAATACACAAGAATAATTACACTTATTACAGAAGAGAAACACTTTTTTTAAATGAATGCCGTCTTAGCAGCCCAAGTCCTCCTGCATACCCAGCCAATGTGGACTGAGTCAGAGCATTCAAGGTCTCTGCACCCAGAAGCCACCCTCTCAGCGACAAGGGTGCCTGAGAGCAATCATCAAACACCTGCAACAAGGGGAGATGGCCAGTGTGCCAGGGTAGGATCCCCTATTTCTTAGACTGACCCTTGGGTTTATGGACGGGGTTTATGTTTATTAACTGAAATCACCTTACATATTGTTTCCTGAATATGTATATGAGACTTTGCAAATATTGAAAACACATGGTGTCTGACCTCAAAGCCTAGCACTAATCCAAAAACACGAGGCACAGGGAAATAATGATGTTAAAAGGAACCAACATTAATATTTATGGTTATTTAGTAGATAAGCAGAAACTATAGGTAAGAACTGTTTAGAAAAAAATTCAGTAAAACGCACCAAGAATGCATAAGGTGGTGGACCAGCCGCATCCAGTCCCAGGGCACGGTGAGTGGTGGGAAGAAGGCACCCAGGCCCCAAAGAGGGGGGACCCTCCCACAAATGCCTGCCTCTCAGGACAGGGGCTGCCACCACATCACTTCTCACTCTTTCTTGGTGCCCCTCCAAATAGAACATTCTACCACTATTGATTTTATACCGTATCTGTTGACCAGAGTGTAGGGGGAAAGGGAAAACATAATGATTTCAGAGATTCAGTAAGCATCCCATAATTGTTTCCTCTGAATTCAGAATCACATTAGTATTCTAGGTGAGGTTCTGCCACTGTGCTCTTATTAAAGAGGCACTCCACCCAGCTACATTTCCTTTTATCTACATTTGTAAAATGGTAAACTCCTTGAAGCTACTTCAACTGCAGTCTTTGTACATAAAACAATAATTCAACATTTGCTATAATTGTCTTTAAAATGTAGGAATACACACACTTTGGTTATTTAATCCTTATTTATCCTTAGGACACTCGAGTAATTGATATGTTAACTTTAAAGGCAACTCAAATCTTATTAATGGTTTCCAAGGACAGAGAAGATCTAAGTCCATGAGTACTATGGAAAGCACCACCATCAGAGAGAAAACATTGAGAAACAACTGAACACTCAGTTTCTGAAAGGTTTTTTGAAAAGGTTTTTTGACTGACTTACTGGGTCTCGGAAAACTCCATTGGTTTGATTCTTTTAGAAAATAAGACAATCATAAGAAATTGGCAGAAGAGTTTAATATGATTTGGGTAGCGAATTATGGGTTTATTAATAGCCACAAATCTAAGGAGAAACTACCAAGAACCTATTACACAGTATCTTGAATATTGATAAGAATTAAGCCTGGCCTGACACGAAAGCTGCCACAGGTTTGCTGGGATTACAGGTTACTGGAAACTAATCCGTCATGCAGGGAGCTGGTCACACACTGAAATCCATGGACTAGCATGACAACTGAGAGCACCGGGGTGACTTCACGACTAGTACCAGATATTAAATAGCAGTTAGTTTGAAAACACGCTGAACCTCGATTTTGTTCTTAAAAATTTTAACTATTGCGATGAGATCAGTTTCATCCATATGCTAAAATAAATATGTAAGAGTAAAAAAAAAAAAGGAGGTAGACAAGACACCGAGTTCAGAGAAAGAGATCAAAATGACCGAGAATGATCAAAGAAGTTGCTAGAGATAAGTTAAGAACAAGAGCTGAATCTTGGAGCAGGAAATAATTCAGACATGTGTAACAAAGGGACAGCACTCCAGGCAGAGGACCCTTGTGAGTGAAGGTATCAGGGCAAGGGGGGCATGCACAAAGCTCACTGTCGCACCTCTACACACTGGCAGGCCTCTGCACAAAGCCATTCACATTGTGGGCACTGATGCCATCGCTGATAAGAGCAGCCTGGACCAGCAGTGGTCATGACGCTGCAATACTCAATCCACTGCAATGACACATGGATGGAGAGGGCCATCATTCCTACATTCCAGAGTTCCCTGAGACAGGGAAATTCCTGGACATGGGACACATGGCATCTCCTTGGTTCTCTCCTGAGGAGGGATGCGGGGAAGCAAAATGACACTTCCGAACAACTAAAAAGCTTCACTTCCTCAGAATGAACAGAACCGCTCCTACTTGTTGGTACACAAAGTATTAGGGTATTAACAGCTAAGATAAAGGGGCTCCAGATCGACATTAACTTACCTTCAATTTACCTCCAGCTAAATCCCATCTTAATTGGCTTGACTCTTTTTAATTGAAATAAGTGGTTTTGGACAGTGGGCCAAGGAGCCCCAACAGTAAAAAGGTTAAATAAGCAACCTGTGAGCTTGCCTCTTTGCTATGAAATATTCAACAATAGATTTGCAGGATTTAAGTGATCATTTTCCCTCTGCATGAGTGTAATGATTAAGCTGTTCCCATATGGGAAATGCTGTGTGCTCGCTAGCAAGTCAGCCTCCAGACTCTTTCAAAAGAGCATTAAGTTGCGTCCTTCATGGATTTAGATGGGAGAGATAGTGTTTCTATTTAATCATCTGCTCACCACAAAATGAAGCCACACTAACTTCAGCAGGAAAAGTGTGCATTAAATTACTTTTGAAGCTCCCCGAAGATTAAGGCTTGTAGGTTTGGGATTGCATTACAATTAAGTAATAATGAAAGAGAAATCGTGTCTTTTGATCAAATAATGCATTAATCCTACCATACACTGTGTGCTGTTATTCACTCTCTGGTATTCCACAGGACCCCCATGGGGAGAAGGACCCACATCTACAAGGAGGACAATGGAAGTGAGATGTCCCCGAGCGCTGTCCAGAAGAAAGCGTTGACCACGCTGTGAAGGAATCCCAGGTAGTTTGAACAAAAGGGTCAGGTCATTTCTTAAGTTTCAGCATATACACAACATTTTTCTACAGAAAAAAAATCCCTCGTGGACCCCAAATGCCTGAGGCTGACTGCCGGAGTGGGCAAGACTGCAGCTTACGATCCACCTTCAGTACTTCAGACCAGAGTTCACTGAGCAATTAGCAGGATATCGGGAGTCTCCAGGGAGATATTTGAGAACAAGTTTTTCAAGCACTTTAGGAGCATTTATATATACCTAACACGCCATTAATCACTCTTATCTGTTCATTAAGGCAGTCTCCCTCAGGGCTTCTATTTGCCCGTTCTTTCCCAGCCTGCTTCTTTTTATCTATATACCTGAAAGGGGTCCATTTCTTTTTAAACATATTTTATAATTAAAAGACTTCATTAATTCACTTGGGTGTGCTCCACCAGCGAGTCTGAGTTTTCAGAGTTTTATTAAATATACAGAGAGGCCATTCTCTTGGCGGTCTTTGTGGACAACGAACCATCAATGCGAGCTTGGTGCTGGAATACATGTCAGCATTAGAGAGGTTTAGGACTTATTTCCAGTGTACTATAAACCTCCTGTCCATATCAACGCATGTCGGTGGCTCCCATCTGTCCCCAGGGAGGGTACAGTTTCAACTTACACTGTGGTCTAATTGATGGAAAGATGGAGAAGAAATCAGATAACATTGAAAAGCCATCAGTGTTAAATGTCGTCAGCTGTTATATTTGACCATACCTCTGCCTGCGACTCCCTCATGCCCTCGCTCAGGCCTCTGCTGGTTCCGGGGTCCATCCATCCCAGTGCAGCCAGCAGGGACGCCCCAAGCAGTGCCAGATGCAACCAAAAGCCTTCCAGTTTCATTTTGTTGAGTCTGTTTAGACACAAACAACAAAACATTGCAAAATGTAAGCAAGTCCTAGGGTAGGTAGTTGGTACTTGTGCTCAGAAGAGAGATGCCCAAATTTAAATCCTGGAACCAACCCTTCTGTTCTACATTGGAGGAGTAATATTACTTCTGATCCTTAGCTTTTTCTCCTCTAAATTAGGATCAATTATCATAGGATTGTGGGGATCAAAGGAGACGGTGTTAGGCGTATGGTAAGAGTCCTGGAAATGCTCCGAAACCCACCTGCTCTGCCACCTACCACGGCAAGTACAGGAGCAACGGGAGGGAGCGAGCCGGGCGCCCTCTGACAGCTCACCATGTACCTCTGCTTTAGCCTCCTCACAAAGCCATCAGGGATGGGCACATGACCAGCACTCTATTCTATAAATGATGGTGACAAACTGTGTTAACTATTTGGCATCCCATTTGTTGCTTATGCCTCAGTTTATAGTAAGCTTCAAAGAGGCATCATTAGGTCCAATATTTTCATTTCAAGACTACTCATGCTTATAGCAGAATCCAAGCTTCCATGGATAATGGAATTTCAATAACCTTTAACTGTTTCCTGAGTTTCACTTGATAAATTATCTAAAGTCCTAGAAGACAAGAAATGAGCAATTCGATGAGTTACATGGATAAAAAAACTAAGGCTCACTTACTGGGCATTGTGTTAAGGGGACAAAGACACAGATTATCCCACTTGTCCAATTAACTGCGAACAATTTCCAGCCTTAATTTCGTGATCTTTGTCTAGGAAACATAGCCAGAGAGAATTCATCATACAGTATTTATAACTCTCACTCAAGGAAAGTTTTAAGGTTATTGATTCTGTGAACACCACACCATTCAGTGCTTCATTCCAAGTGGTCCACACTGCATCCCAGTCATGGCTGGGGTGAGGAGCTCACACAGAGCCCCGGGGAGGCCAGCACCCATGAGATATGGCCTAGTGCTGGCCCACAGCGGGGGTCGGAATAAAAACTGATTAGCTTGACGGGCACTGTCGTCTATTTGAAGAGTGGAAGAGTCTACCCCGCCCAAGCCCAGCAGCTTTGGAGGATCCCTGCTACAAACAAGAGGAGCTGGAGGTGTACCTGATCACGACTGCTCATGCCAGGGCCACCAAACAGAAACACTCCTGCCACATCCCAGGTTTCCCCTGGGCTGCGTTTCCACCTCTCCAGATTTGCTTTATGGCTCCTGCTTGATACAGAAATGCCCATAAGAAGAACTCAGACCAAAAACTGTGGGCATTTAGCCCTGCCCTATCCAATGCAAAGCAGTGAGTAATGACTAGCTTTTAAAAGAAGGTGCTTCTTGTTTTAAAAAGTCCATAGGCTACCATCCCCACATCTCTTTCTCTAGCCATTCATCTTTGAGATCTGTTGGCAAAGCTGGCACTCCTGGGAAAAAAGTCCGAGTGGCCAGTAAATATAATCTGAAGGTCACACAGCCCTGCCACTACCAGCCCCGGCTCCCACTCTCGGGATTGCAGCAGGGGGAGGAGAGGTTCCGCCTCCATCGCTACCTTGGCGAGGGAGGCAGCGTCTCCTTCAGCCACCGAATTTACACTCCTGAGTTGGTGCTTCAGCTCGGGTATGGAAGTTCTTGCAGGGGTGGGAAGGAGTGAAATATCATATTCACGACTAAAAAAGAATTAAAATGTCTTTCCCTAACAGCAACCAGTTTTTCTAAAAATAAATAGGGCAACTCCCTACTTTCCATAAATTATTCTCTTCTGAACATCAAACCATATTCCAGAAACTGCAGAAAGCAGTTATTGGCTTTAGAAAAAAAAATTTTAAGACAATCTAGAACTAGAGTCACTGTTTCCTACTCTACTTTTGTTAATTATTCCCTACTTATCCACAATCAAACGCCGATCATAGGGTAAGCACACATGTAAAAGGTCTTCTACTTTCCTTTTTCAGGCCTTCAAGTCCAAGTAAGCTAAAGACAGATGATTAGGAGTAATATACAGATGTTTGAGTAATGTACAGATGTCAATTCTTGCAGTTAAGAGCTATTTAAACCACAGAATGTAGTATTTATTTCCCAATTTGCCTAGGAGTCCAAGAGCAATCAGGTTTGATATTTTATTTCTAGTGGAGAACATCAAAACCAAATCCATTTATTGCAATTTTTATTAGCACAGCAAACCACTTCATTTAAAAGAACGTCCCAGATCTCTGGTGTGAAACCCGCTGTTTCGAACTGTTTCAGAAGCCAAAGCTCCAGTCCAGCTGCATCAAGTGCTGGTTTTACCTGGTTAGTGTTGAGGTTCCCTGAAAGATTTTATTTGAAGACATGAGCCAGACCAACTACTGAGATCCTCGTAGGCAGCTGCTTTGTTAAGTCTAGCTCAGCTCGGCCACACTGGATCAGACTTCATTTGCACAGTGGATGCATCTTAGATGCCATTTTATTCTCACGGTGATTGACAATTCATTACAGCTACAGTAGCAACAGCCTAAAAATTTACAACTCAAGTTTTATGACAGTTGAGTTCATAAAAAAGAATCAATTTGGTCTAAATCAATTGTGATGATCTATCTAATAACCAAATAGAAACTATCTATTTGGTTAACACTTATATAGCAATTACTACATGTCAGGAGCGATTCTAAATGCTTTGCAGGTATTAACTCACAATCCTCATTTCTACTCCATGAGAGGACAATGATCACCCCAGATAGATGACACAGGAGACAGGTTTCAGGGAGGTTAAGTACCCTGCCAAGGCCACAGGGCAGAAGAAGTGGCAGAGCTGGGACTCCAAGCTGGGAAGGTTGAGTCAGCACCTGTGTTCCGAACCCCTGTCCTCTGCTGCTTTTCAGTACTCAGCAATGTCTTATTTTGAGAGACAGTGCTTTTTTAGAATGATGGGGGGGGACCTATGCAGACCTAGGTAGGACGCCATAGCCCTGAGCCTCTCCTTTCCTCTGAAAGCTGCCACGAGCTGTGTTGCTGCAGCTTTTATGGCTCCAACAAGGCAAAAGCAAGAGGTGATGACAAGTTGCTGCCCTTCCTGTAGCCACCCATGATGGGACCACTCAGTATGCTCCCCTCAGCCCTCCCTGGTGCTGTCTTTATTTGCCAAGAAAGAGTGAGTTTGGGGTGGGGGGGGACAGGAAAATATGAGGAGGGACATTGACTATGAAGCAGCAAGGATGCCCTTTAAGTCCGTAGGGAGCACGAGCATGGTAAAACCACTGACTCTGGGGGAAGCAGATCTGTTGATAAAGTAAATACTCCTCAAATTCAAATAGCCACACTGCCATTCAAACAGAAGAAAAATACAAGAATCTCTCATTACAGGAATGAGAAGGTACCATCAATAAGGTCACAAACCCTCTTTTTCAATCCAGAGCTGTTCTGAGATCAATTTAGGTTCATAAACACTCAATTCATGCTAGAGTTCTAAGATTGGTTATAAATCTACCTGAGATTGTGCTCATAAAATGGGCTAGGACTAGGTTTTCTTTCTAACAATTTGTAAAGCATACCACTTGATAGTCAACGACATCTTGTTTCCAAGAGAACTTCACTCCTTCCTGGGTGGGTCCCCACACGCAGCCCCCTCAGTGTCCAGACCTAGATTAAAACCCAGGCATTCTGACTGGGCAACTGTTTTGTTTCTTACATGATCACAAACTTTCATATGGACTGTTTGCATCCCCTATTTAGAATGAGTGATTTTGCTTTTTACGGTGATTGATGGGCCCACCCTAGATGTTCTGCCCTCTCTTTGTGGAAACCACAGGATCTTCTGATGCTATAAGCTGAAAACTGATGTTATTTATTTGTATCTAAGATTATAAAGGTACTACAAATCTGTATGATGTAACATTCCAATCACGACATGCATTTTGGAAAAAGGGACACAAGAATGCAAATGGTTAGAGAAAAATGGGCTGAACATGTAAATTCCAGAATCTGCCCCAGCAGAGAACACACACCAGCTGGAAGCTCTCTGGTTTAGACAGGGTCAGAAGCCAGGCAGAGGCACTGACGTTAAATTGGCAGGACACTCAAAACAAACTTCTCTTTTCTCCTCCAGGAAGCAGTCTTGTTCTGCAAGAGTGGGAATTCTGACTCTCAGAGCTTCAGGGGAGACTGTTCTCTTTCTCAGTCTTTCCCCCCAAATATGATAATATTACCGGACCAGATAATACAGATTAGCCACATGGGAATAGATTTTGTTCTGTAACCAAAGAACCAGAAATTAAGAAGATAATCAAACTGAGCGACATCACCCCCTTCACAAGAAGCCAGAGGTACCCACACTTCCAAGCTTTCTTACTGAAAAGGGCAGGCGCCAGCCTGTTACCTTAGGTGTTTGCATTTTGTACTCGGCATGTGGCCAATCAACAAATAGAAACCAGCTGAGCACTAATAAAATCCTGTGGTCCTCTTCTGCCTGTCTGCCCAGCGTTAAGGAAAAAAAAGTCTTACCCACCCAAACTTAAAAGCAGGCGCCTCTATAGTAATTTCTTCTGAAAGATTCAGGGTACTAGTTTTGATTTGAGTGTTATGGGGAGGAAAGAGGTTCACACTTCCCAAGACAGTCTTAAAAATACCAACCCAGGAAAATTAGGCAGAGAAATATGTCAGGCTAACTACACAGCAAACCACAATGAGGTTACATTACATTTCCTATTCGTGAACTATTCTACACAGTTGGTTAATTGTTTCAACATTTGATAAATGAGATGCCTAAATTAGCCTGTGTGCAATATAGAAATCTACTACACTCCTATCTACCACAAAGCCTAACACAGACTGATACCGTCAGGAGTCCCCACTCTTCCAACACTGGATTATACCTCATAAGTTCCCCCCTCACTGCAGTGTAGTTCTAGTTCACTTGATGTGCAGCTCTTGGGCTATGCGTTAAGAAAGAAGATCTAGGGCCTCCCCGGTGGCACAGCGGTTGAGCGCTGGGTTGCGAAGCTGCCGGCGGCCTCTGCGGCGCTGGTTCGATCCCCGGCTGCTCCCCGGCCACCTGAGGAGGGTCCCACATGGCGCGCAGACCTCTCCTGCCGCCCGCTGCTCCCCTCAGCAGTGTACTTCAGTCCTTCTGCCTGCTCTGCTCCCTGCTCTGGCTCTGGTGAATTCTCTCACCCTCCCGTGCTTCTGACTGTACCCAGTGCATGTATAAACAAAAAAAAAAAAAAAAAAAAAAAAAAAAAAAAAGAAAGAAGATCTAAGAAAAAGACATACTCTTGACATAATGACCTAATTTATTAAGTAAGCACACAACTGATCACACACAAGCAATGAAAGAAGGTTGAGTTTGCAGAGCAGTATCAAAAAGGGCTAAGCAGGAATTAAGGTAGATTTTATGAAATCTTGACTATTCAATGCTGGTTTTGAGAATACAGCATAAAGTCAAACAAAATACCACAACATGAAGATCACATTTAAAAAACAAAACAAAACAAAACAAAACCCTGCAGCCCTTAGTAGAAGGAGAGAGAGTGGCGTGATGGACTGGTGAAGGTAGAAGAGTCCCAACCTACCTCTCCCTCCAGTGCACAGGCAAAGGGATGACCATTCTCCCAGTGCCCAGGAAAGCAAACCAGCCTCTCACTGGAAGAAAAACAGCTTTTCTGAAATTAACAGAGCTTGAGGTTGATAAAAAATACTAAGTGAGAAAAAAACCACACCACTAGCACAACTTTAATGAGCAATTTTAGTACATAACATGAAAGTTAACTATTTTCTTGCATGATCTGTTGCTCCATCTGAAGTTTGCAAGGAGGGGAGGCACCTTTTCTCCCAGAAGGGGAAGAAAGCTCACGACCTGCTGAACAAGTCTACACAGCCGTGGTCTAGTGATGTGGCAGTGCCTTCTCACAAAACTAAGATGGGAAGCAGACACGGGCCCTGGGGGGCATCCGCTCACCTCTCTGGCCTGACCTACTGACTGAAGGTTGCTGGGGTGGGGGTGTCACAGCAGCCACATCACTGGCCATCCATTTCCCTGGCTAATAGCTGGCTAACTCTTCCAATATTTGATGAACGTGAGCCCTTCACCTCACCACTGCTCAGACCAGAAACAGGCCCTCTAGCATTCAGAGGACTAAGCTTGGTGGGAGGAACTTGGAACTTTTGAGAAAAACCCGAATTTCTTCCTCATCCCTCTTCGGGGCTCAGGCTGTGCCACGGACGCATTCCCTGCACACATTTGGCCTTAAGTTAGCGTGCCACCTCCTATTAGAATTCTGCTTGTGTTTGTCCCGGAGAACATGGACGGATGGTGTTTCTCGGGGGCCCATCTAGTACAATTCCTGGTGCACAGGCTTGCAATAAATTGAGGAAAGGAACAGACCCAAGCTGCTGGCGCTGTTTTTCACTCTGCCGAAGCGACACCTAGAGGGGAGCGGAGGGGAGGCTGCGGAAGCGCCATTCATCAATGTCCGCGGCGGTCAGCAGGCGCGAGGTCTGCTGGACCGCGCCACGAGGACCAACTCCAGGAGACGATACCGACCTAGCAGGGCCCAACTCCGCCGGTCCCCAGCATCTTCCTGCAGGCAGGCGGATGGGGCGGCGGTCATGTTCCCGACACTGTGAGAAAACCTACTGCTTGCAGCGGCTTTCTGCTCCTGCAAGAGTGGCGGGCTCCAAAGTCCTCAGGTGGCAGGCCTCTGGCAACCGTACTCTGGGCGTCGCTTTGACGGCTGCAGGGAGTCCCCAAGGCTCGCACCGTGGTCGTCCCCAAACTCGGGGTGTCACGCGGCCAAAGCGGAGCGCTCTGCCCCTGTCACCTAGGACGCCCCCCTCCCCCCGAAGCTTGGAACAGGTCCTTTGCTGGCGCAGAGAGGAGCAAAGATCACACACAGTGCAAGCTCTCCTAGGACCACCACCCTCCTTCCCAGGATGCCCCCCAAACAAAAACTGCTCCCCGGTGACTGACTCCCCAGCAGACAGCACCCGCCGCTAGCCCAGAACAGCAGCCACTCGGGCAGAACCAGAGCGGCAGGCTGTGTCCCGAGTCCAGTCTCCTCCGCGGAGCCGGAGCGCCCAGCCCCAGACGCCGCGGACCTCGGGGCTGCGAGGGCCGGGGGAGGCGCCGCGGGCCCTTCAGGCTGCAGCGAGGAGACGCAAGTTTCCCCGCAAAGCTGGAGGAGTAGGTAGAGCGGACGCCCGCCCGCAGCCCAGTCGGGGTCCAAGGGCACGGGCCCGAGCCGAGAGCGCGCAGCTCGCCCGACTCGCCGAGGCCGCTCGGGGTCGGAGCCCAGGAGCGGCGCCGCGGGGGCTGAGGACGGGCGCGGGCTGCGGGCTCGGCGCGAGCGGTGTGCGCCGTGCTCCGCGCGCCCGCCGGATCGCTCGGGTCCCCGCAGCAGACCCGGACCTCAAGCCTCGGCACCGCAGCCGCTCGCCGGAGTGCTGGCCCGGGCGGGGAGCGCCCTGCCGAGTCCGGGTCCCCTGGTCCCGTGCCCGCCGCCCACCGGGAGGGCAAACTTGGCTCCCCGGGCGCGGGCGGCAGGGGCAGCACCGCCAGCGCCGGGCCCTGCAGGACGACGCGGGGCCGCGGGCGCCTGGACCCCAGCCCGGAGCGGCGGGACCGGTCGCGGCGGCCGCGGCTTGGCACCCTCCCCGCGCCCGCTCCGGAGCTGCGCCCGCGTACCTGCGGCGGCAGGGGCCGGGGTGAAGACCAGGTGGCCGGACTTGGGTGGGCGGGAGGGAGCGCCCCGAGGCGGCGGCGACCCCCGCGTCCAGGCCCCGCGTCCTGCGGTGGGGCTCTCTGGTGCCGGCGCGTCCCGGGCGGGCTGGAGGCGGTCGCGGCTCCAGCTCTCGGAGCCGCCGCTGCCCGCTGCTGTGCCACCGCCGCCGCGGCTGCCCTATTTCTGCCGCCGGGACCGGAGCCCGTGACGTCACCCTCCGGGCCCCGCCTGCCCAATCGCCGCCACCTGTGCGCGCTTCCCCCCGCCCGCCGCCCAGACCCGCGCGGGGCCCGCGGCAGGTGCGCGGAGCAGCCGGGCGCGCACGCGGAGCGACCGGACTCCCCGCGCTCCCGGGCGTTCTCGGCTCGGGCTTGGGGACCCCGGGCGCTCCCGCCCCCGGCAGGCGAGAAGCTCCGCTGTCAACAACCTCCTCCCACCCTCGCATACACCCCCTCTTCTCCTTTCCTCCGCGCTCCTTCCCGGGCCGGGCCGGGCTCCCCGAGGCTGGGCTCGCCAGCTGCACAGTTAGTCTCCACCAGCGGTCACGGCTGGGGGAACCCAAGCCGGCCGCTACACCCCACCGAGAGAGAGGTCCCCGGAGGCAGTGCCAGGCGACACTCCCCCTTGCTGAGCGCCTGCAACCTGTGAAAGAGCAAAGTTTTCATTTCTCGCTTCTGAATCTGGCTTCTCCAGCGACAGACTCTTACGATACCCCCGCATACACCGCAGTCGAGCGGACATTTGCCAAGCCTGGCCAAGCTGTGACCAGAGGGTCCCTTTAACCTTACAACAGGACACGACAGTGCTTCTGAGCCCAACCCCAAGTCTGGGACTCGCAAACCTTTCTAAATCCCTCTCCAACATCCACATATTTTGGAGACCTCCCCAGCCCAGTGATTAATTTGCTACCCAAATAAAATGCAAATATCTTTGTAATAACTAGTCCCCCCCCCTCCAAATGGTGATACTGTCATCAAACTTAGGAGGGAGCCCCTGGCCAGGCTGGACTGCTGGTGACCCATGGGCAGGAGCTCTTGTGTGGGGCTGTCTGTCCCCTGCTCTGCCTGTGTAGACACCAGGTGACTTCCTGGCTCAGGGGAATTACATCTTGTCCACGTTCCTGTGATCTCCTTTGGCCTGGAGGAGGGGACAGATGGGGGCTTTTCTGAGGATAAAGTTAAATATCAGGAGAAGAGAAGTAGCAAAAATCTTAAGATGGAAAAAAGAGGTACTACATTTGCTTTGCCAGTGTTCCTGGGCCCCTCCTATGTACTAACTGCCATGCTTGGGATCCAGACCGCCCTCTCTCACCGCGCACCCGAGGAACCCAGAGCCTGTTATATCTCTGCTACAGGCATCAGTTTCCCCATCTGTGAAATGACTGGACTTTCAGGTCCCAGTCAGCTGTGATTTCCTGGGGGATGCTTTGACTAGTGTTCAGATGGGTAAAGGCTACTCCACCCCAGAACCCCAGGGCTTTGGCAGGATGGTGCCCTCTCAGATTTGTCCATAAATCTTTGCAAGATTACCCAAGACTACACTTACAAGGCTGGCTTGAGACTCAATTCTCTGAAGAGAAGGCACTTTCCATCTTGGGGGTTGGGGGCAGGGGGAAGAACAGATTGGGTATAGAAGGAAGCAGGGACCTTGGAAACATGGTGTCGCTTTCTCTGAAAAGTAATACTAAATGGTGGTGAAGATGGAACCCCAAGCTCAGAGCTCAGCTCCCCACCCCAGATTTGGAGGTGTTTGGAAAGCAGCTCTGTCCTCTGCTCTGAACACAAAGTCCCTGAGTCAGCCTAGTGGCCCTATTACATAACCAAGGCAGGCCTTGGGACGTGCGTTTTTAATAACTCAGGGTCATATGTAAGTTAGAGTCTGTAGATTGACCAAGATCAGAAATAGCTTTGTTTGATGCAGGGCACAGGGACTGGACTTGCACAAACTTCCTCCGCTTCCCAAAGAGGAGGAGAATGGAGTTACTGCAAAGCAGATGTATGGAATATCCCTTAGAGAGAAAGCTAACATCTGAAGTGAGCTATTGTGACTACTGTGCATAAAATAAGACTGGAATTAAAAGTCACCTTGGAATATAAAAAGGTGAAGTGTGAATGACGAAATAAAACAAGCCTTTGGGGAAGCAGCATCAGAGGCCAGCAGACCTTGACACCGCTCTGAATTGCTCTCTGCTCTCACCTCTCAGGGCAATTCTTGGCTTGAGAATACTCCCCAGCTTGGAAAATAGGCTGCATTTCTCACAGAGAATTTCAGAATTTGCCTGCAACCCTGTGTCAGAACTTGCCAGCATACCGATGATTCTCAATACCAAACTATGGTACTTGGCCAAAAGAAGCTGGTCAAGTTTTGATTTCCTAGAATTCAGTAATACTAGAATGGGGGAGCTAAAAAGATTAAGTTCACATTACTACTCCAGCTCCGACTCTATGTTATTGTGAGTGATACAGCCAGGCTGGCTCACAGGCGCATAAAAGGAGGGTATCCACATATTTTTACAAGACCAAGAAGTTAAAAAATCCCCATATATGTATTTTTTTACTTTACTAGTTTTAAAACTATTTTTTTCTATTTCTTTTCTTACCAAAAATACAACCTTATGATCGAACCATATGATACCAAATGTATCCCCTGCAGGTCAATGTAGCCTGTAAGCAGCACAGCAGGACACCCGGAGGTGACACATAGCCATGGGCATCAGGAGAAGCAGGGACCCTTCTCCAGATCCAATGAAAAGCTCCCCCTCACTAGCTAGAGGTCAGGTCCATCTTGGGCTGGTCAGACAGTGCCCAGACATCCCTGTTAGAAGCCAGACTGGTAGGTCGAGTGTGAAGGTGGGACTAGGCAGGAGACAGTCTTTGTTGTCTTACATAATTTAACATTCTGGGGTCCAAAAAAAAATCTTACTAAATCTTCAAGCCAAACTATGCAGCTGATTGAAGAAGTAGTGTCAATCTTTGAGCCTTGGACAGAGGGACACAAGAGGTGGGTCACTCTCCTGCCTCTGCCCCTCTCTGGCTGGGTGACCCTGGGTGAGCCTACCCTTTCTGCGCCTCCCTTTCTCACCTCCCAAGTAGGAGCTGGAGGTGGGTGGAATAAACCTCTAAGGTCATTTTTCAATTCTTCAAGTCTATGCCTTTATTTTGCTGGTATTCATAGGTGTTAGGGGTGCTATGATCTAAAAAGAGCTATGATGCTAAAGGTTTTTCCTAAGTCGAATATTGATGCTGATTTCTTCAGTGATGATTCATTTAGTCAGCTAGAAATTAAGAGAATGTGGGGAACAGATTCAAAATCTTAGACCTAAAATGACACTCAGATATAACTATTTTAACTTTGATTTAGGGCAAAAAATGTAGTGAAGTATGACTGCAAGTGAGGTGTTCATTCAACAGACAACTGGGATTTGGGCAATCTTTCTAGGCCACGAGGAAGAGGTACAGAGAGGGGGGTTTAATTAAGAATGAGAAGAGGCAGTGATGGAAAGGTGAGTGTGCAGAGAAACAAGCAATAAAACTCTTCACGGAGCTATTATCCCACAGATAAGGGCCCCCTCTGACTCCCAGGGGCTAGACTGACGGTACAAGGTAGCTAAGCAAAGCACTGAACAGGAGAAAAGGGAGCTCTGTTACTCTAAGAACCCCAGGTGCCCCAGGAGAATTGGGGATGAGAAGGCCAAGTTCTCTAAGCCTCAAAGCACCACATCCTCCTGAGAATGGGAGCCAGCAAAGAGGGAGCGAGCAGGAGGGACTGGTCTCCCTCATTCCAAAGGAAAACACCAACTCACAAATGTTTGTCACAACCCTGTTTTCCAACTCAATCGGCACAGTGGTAGATGCCATGACCATCTGAAAAAAAAAACAGCCCTCAAAAAGACAAGACAGTCCGTGCTGCAGAATGTTCTCCTTTCCAATGAAAATACAGCATTAAGGGTCATTTAAGGGCTCTGAAGTGAATGCCACAGGAATAGGGCCTCGAAGGTGGGACCTGACTCAGAATAGACACCACCCCAAGGAGGTGCTTAGGGAGAGAGGTGTGTGAATGAGAGGACCAGAGGGCAGGAGCTCTAGTGGGGGTGCAATTGGCATGAGGAAGGTGATGTGAGAACAGGCTTGATGTCACTCAGCAGGGTGGCGAGAGAACTGTGGAAGAAGGCAGAGGTAGGCAGGGGCCAGACCACATAGGGCATCCGAGCAACAACAAATGAGGACTTTAAGCCTGATTCTAGGTGTCATGGAAGCCATGGAGGGTGCTGAGCAGAAGAACGACACCATATGTTTTTGTTTTTTTATTTATTTATACAAGCACTGGGTACAGTCAGAAGCGTGGGAGGGTGAGAGAATTCACCAGAGCCAGAACGGGGAGCAGAGCAGGCAGAAGGACCGAAGTACACTGCTGAGGGGAGCAGCGGGCGGCAGGAGAGGTCTGCATGCCATGTGGGACCCTCCTCCCGTGGCCAGGGAGCTGCTGGGGATCGAACTGGCGCTGCAGAGGCTGCAGGCAGCTTCGCAACCCAGCGCTCAACCGCTGCGCCACCGGGGAGGCCCGACACCATATGTTTTTAACATCACTCTGGCTGCTGTATGAAGAGAGTGGGGCGACGGGAGGGGACTGGTGGATACAGTAAAAGCGGGAAGAATAGTTGCTCAGCTACTGAGAGGCCTGTGGTCAAGTCTGGCACATTATTGCAATCACTGTCTTAGGGTGAGTGACTGCTCATGATGCACTGGGTCCCAAGCCCAGCTCACCTAAGCCTCACAGCCCAGATAGGATCTGACTCAGAACCAGCCCTCATAGCCACGACGCACCTCTGTGTCCATTCCATACAGGGTGTATGTATGTTGCATATGGTACTATCTCTGAATCCATGTCCTACAAATCAGGTCCCTAGAGAACCTTCCATTCTGAACCTCTTGGTATATTTACTTACTTTTGTCCTCAATATGTACCCTTGTCATGTAAAACCAAACAGATAAGCTTTCTTGCTTCTTCTCAGCCTATAGGATGTCAGCTCCATTTGGGAGTCTCTCCTCTGCACGGTCTAAGTCACTCATAGGGCTTCCATCCTTCCCATCAGGCACTGCACTGCAGGGGGACAGTGGGAGCCCTCATTAACTACAAGGTATCCCTAGAACTATGGCTGCCATCTTGTGACCCCAAGTTGACCAATGGAAGTTGGCAGAACAGGGAACGAAACTAGACCTCTAGGAGTTTAGCAGCTGAAATACCAAGCCTGAAGCTGCGCTGCCCTAGGATTTCTATTTTCCAGATTACTCCAATCAGTTGAGTTGGGGTTTTCTGTGACTTGAAAGAGAAAACACACCAAATGAGAAAGAAGCCAAGATGCAAATAAAAACCAGATGCCTCATTTGACTGATGTGAGACACAGCATAGAAGAAAACTATTGATATTATTATCTCCCTACTTAAGTTGTCCTAATAGAAGTTTCTGGACCCCAATCCTGGGTTGAGGTCTACAATCATTTTCAGTTACTTAATTAGCCAGGAGCCTCCATACCCTACTTGTTCTAGATCTAGGACAGCAGACACAACAACTGCCGTGCACAGGATGGCACCTCAGAGCTGGCAGGCACACACACACAGCAGCACTGTCGCATCATGTATGATTTCTCAGGCTTTTCACTCAAAGAATTTAAACGTATTTCATCAATTTTTGTGTGCTAAGTGAAAACTTCCCCAAAACAGATGAGTGGATTAAGATGTGTTATATACACACAATGGAATACTACTCAGTGATTTAAAAAGATAAACTCACGCAGGCCTCCCCTGGTGGTGCAGCGGTTGAGCGCTCGGCTGCGAAGCTGCCCATAGCCTCTGCAGGGCCAGTTCGATCCCCGGCCTCCCGTGAGGTCCCACATGGCACGCAGACCTCTCCAGCCACGCCCACTGCTCCACTCAGCAATGTATTTTGTCAGTCTGCCTGTTCTGTTCCCCACTCTGGCTCTGGTGAATTTTCTCACCCTCCCATGCTTCTGACTGTACCCAATGCTTGTATAAATAAATAAATAAATCTTTTTTAAAAAAGAAAAGGATAAATTCACACCACTTGCGGAACCACAGATGGAGCTGGAAGGATGATGCTAAGCGAAATAAGTCAGAAGGAAAAAGATAAGTATCAATGGTTTCACTTATATATGGAATATATAGACACGGAACAAAGGGTCAGGAAAAGACAAAACTTGCAAAGTGACCATAGATCTGAGGCATCCGGTAGGAGAGGGGGAGCAAGAGGGGTCAACACAGGGGAGGGAAGAGCACATGGGACTATGGTGATGGAGCCCGGATGCTGTGGTGGTGGGAGAGCTACAGGGACCACACCAGAGGGGAGAAATCAAATACTATCCAAAAATTAACAAAGATGTTAAGAAAATAAATATAAAAAAATTTTAGGGCCTCCCCTGGTGGTGCAGGCGGTTGAGTGCCACGCTGTGAAGCTGTCCACAGCCTCTGCAGTGCCAGTTCGATCCCGGCCGGCTGGCAAGGGTCCCACATGGCGTGGCAGACCTCTCCTGCCACGCCTGCCACTCCCCTCAGCAGTGTACTTTGTCAGTCTGCCTGTTCTGTTCCCCGCTCTGTCTCTGGTGAATCCTCTCTCCCGCCCGCGCATCTGGCCTATACCCGGTTCTTATATAAACAAATAAATATATCTTTAAAATTCTTTTTTTCAAAGGAGAGATTGAAGAATATCTCATTATATATCATACTATAGTTGGTGTTAATGCAATCAACAATATCCATAATAAAGTCATTCTACACAAATGTCCACTTTATATCATCTAACAGCAATAACATGAGGTTTCATTTTTATTAAGTTATATAAGAGAAAGCATAATTTCCTGATAAATATGCTGAAAATTGATATGTCATACTTGGTTTTGGGATTGAAGAGATACTGAAAAGTACTTAGGGATTTAACAGCATCAAGTAGAGACAAACACTGATTTCCAAGAATTAACATCTGAAGTTACGGAATTTTATACTTAAAAACACTACTATTTTATTTTTATAATTTCTATGGTGTGTTTATAAATGACAGCAGGAGAAAGATTTCAGGTCGCTATTTGCAAGCCCGCTGCAAATACCACATTGTGGGTGTGGATAGAGCCTTTATTCTCGATAAATGAAAAGCCAAATTGGATATAATTGCCACTCTATTTTCTCTTCTTAACACTGTTTCTGAAGTACCAAAGACATCTTGGTGTTCTATATAAGGATTTTTATCAGATGAATACAATTTACAGATTGGCGGGGATAATTTTAAAGTAGGCTGGTCGCCTTAGCATTTTTTGCTCTTAATTATCTTGTATTTCATCATCGGGTTCCTTATGTTTCTTGTCTTTAAACACAGTCTATTATGGGCACAAATCAAACATATATGACTAAGAAGAAAAGCAATTTAAAATGTAACAGCCTCAGCCATGCCAGCAGCCCATGCTGCTCAGTCAAGAAATAAACTGAGTTAGGATCCTCGTGTCCTCAGCTGACCTCCACCGAGCGCGGGTGCGCCTGTCACACACTGCCAGGCAGGCAGCCTTTTATTATAAATGGGAAAGGAATTACGTAGCACTAATTGATTTTTAATTCTTTTCTTTTGAAATAATTGGAGATTCACATGAAGTTGCAAGAAATAATACAGAGTGATCGTCTGTCCCTTCCACGCATTTCCTCCACGGTGACATCTTGCCACAGGACGATGTCACACCTGAAACTTGACATTGACAGAAAGACACAGAAGCTTTCCATCACCTCAAGGGCTGCCTCTCCTGCCCCTCCGGCGCCCCTTCTCTGCATCCCTAAACCCTGGCAACCCTTACTTTGTTCTCATTTCTATAAGTTTGTTATTTCAAGAATATTTTATAAAAATGTACTTTGTTCTCATTTCTATAATTTTGTCATTTCAAGAATATTACATAAAGAAGAGCATATAACATGTAACTTTGGGTACTGGCTTTTTTTCACTAAGTATACTTAGTATGACATTCAAATTATTTCTCATATCAAAAGTGTATTCCTTGTCCTTCGTCTTGTCCCATGGCATGGAAGGACCACATCTATTTAACCACCTGCATTGCTCCCATTTTAAGCTATTACTATAAAGTTGCTGCAAACATTTGTGTACAAGATTTTACATGAACATATCATCATTTCTGGGCTACCCATGAGTGCAATGCGCTGGTCTGTAGGATAGTTGCATGGTGAGCTCTTTAAGAAACGGCAAACTATTTCCCAGAGTGACTGAATCATTTTATGTTCCCACCAGCAGCAGTGCTTGAACGGTTTAGCTTCTCTGCATTTGCTGGTGTCACTATTTTTTTTTTTTTATTTTAGTCAGTCTGGGAGGTGTGCAGGGATATCTCATTGTGGTTTTATTTTGCATTTCCCTACTGGCTAATGATATTGAGGGTCTTTTCATGTGTTTGTCACCCGAGTATCTGTCCTCTTTAGAGAAATGGCTCGTACCTCTTGGCCATTTTCTAACTGGATTGCTTGCTTCCTTTCACTATTGAGTTTTGAGAGCTCTTTATAAATACTAGATGCTAGTCCTTTGCAATTGTTTGCAAATATTTTGTTCCAGTCTAGAGCTTGTTTTTTCATCCTCTTAACTCTTGCTGTAGCTCGAAAGTTGTCATTTTTTCCCCCTTTTCTTGCGGTATTGCATTAACTAGCACTCCCAGCACTGTGTTGATTAGGAGTGATAAGAGCAGATCTCATTGTCTTGTTCCTGGCCTGAGAGAGAAAGCATTTATTTTTTTATAATTATAATAAGGATAGCTATTGAGTTTTTTGTAGATGTACTTTATCAAGTTGTGAATGTTTCTCTTCATTTCTTTTTTTTTGAGTTTTTTAAATAAGTGAATTGAAATTTTTCAACTGTTTTTCTGGGCATCAATTGATATGGTCATGTGATTTTTCTGTTAGCCTGTTAATATGGTAGATTACAATTCTTAACACTGAACTAGTTTTGCATCTTTAATAAATCTCACTTTGTCATAGTATATAAATCTTTTTATATTTTGTTGCTTTCCCTGTTAATATTTCTTAAGGATTTTTGTGTCTATAGTAGGTCTTTAAATAAGATGACTTCCTTTCATTATAATATTGATCATTAAAAAAAAGAAATCCAGCTGCCCTTAAACAAAACATTAGTGGAGGATCTGCTTTTGTTATGCAATATTTCATTTAAAGTCACAGTTTCTACTGATGACATTAAGTGAGGACTTACTGTATATTCATGAGGGATATGGCTCTTTCATGTTCTTTTTTGTAGTGTTTAGTCTGGCTTTGGTTCAGATAATACTGGCTTCATAAAATGAATTACACATGTTCTCTCTTTTATTTTCTGGAAGAGATTATATAGAATCAGTGTTAAATATTTAAACATTTGGTAGAATTTTCCAACAAAAACATCTGGGTTTGAAGACTTCCATCAGGGGGAGTTTTAATTTATTAACTCAATTTCCTTAATAGTTTAGAACTACTGAAATTCTCTATTCACTTTTGAGTGTACTGTGGACGCTTACGTATTTTGGATAATTGATCCATTTCATCTAAGTTGTCAAATGCACACAGGAGCTGTCTGCAATATTACCTTATTCACAATTGATGTGTGCAGGGTCTGTAGTGAGATCTCTGGTTTAATTCCCGATCCTACTAATTTGTGGCTCTTCTCTTTTTTCTTTGTCACCCTCAATGGTTTATCAATTTTATGGTTCTTTTCAAAGAACTATCTCTTTTATTTCTTTTATTTTCTCTACTGTTTTTTTCAGTGTCATCAATTTGTATGGTTACTTTTATTATTTTCTCACTTATACTTATTGAGTTTATGTTGCCTTTTCTAAGTTCTTTGGGTGTGAGCTTAGATTACTTCTTTCACACTTTTCCTCTTTTCTAATGTAGGCATTTAATGCTATACATTTCCCTCTCAACACTCCTTTCGTTATGTGCCACAGATTTTGAAATGCTATATTTTTATTTTCATTGTATAATTTCCCTTGAGAATTCTTCCTGGACTAATAGATTATTTAGAAGTGTGATGTTTTGCTTCCAAGCATTTGGAAATTTTCCTATTATCTTTCTATTATGGATTTCTAGTTGATTCCATTGTGCTTAGAGAACACACCTTGTATGATTTATATTCTTTCACAATTCACTGAGGTTTATTTTTGACCCGAGCTATGGTCTGTCTTCGTGTATGTTTTGTGCACACTTGAAAAGAATGTGTATTCTGCTATTGTTGGGTAGAGTGTCCTATAACTGTTGATTAGATCCTCCCAGCTGTTGGTGTTGTTGAGAGTTCTGAATTCTTGCCTATTTCCTCTCTAGTTGCTCCATCAGTTGTCAAGAGGGGTTTTAAAGTCTCCAACTATAAGTGTTTTTCCTTTCTTTTCTCTCAATCTACTTCACACTTGTATAGTTCTATTATTTGATGCATACACATTCTTGATCCTTTTATTATTATGTGATGTCTGTCTCTGGCACTTTCCTTGGTCTCAAGTCTACATTATCTGATAACAATATAGCTACTCTGACTTTCTTTTGATTAATTCTTGTACCTTTTTTACATTCAACCTTACTTTATCCTTACATCTGAAATGAGTTTCTTATAGATGGCAGATAGTATGGTTATGTTTTTTAGTCCATTATGACTATTTCTGGTTTTAATTTGTGTGTTTAGAACATTTACATTTAAATGATATGTTGATTTTTTTTAAGATTTATTCATGCATATAAGACCTGAGGTGCAGGCCAGATTCATGGGAGGGTGAGAGGATTCACCAGAGAGAGTGGGCAGCAGAACAGGCAGACTGTCTGAAATACACTGCTGAGGGGAGCAGCAAGTGAGACAGGAGAGGTCTGCTGTGCCATATGGGACCCTTGCCAGCTGGCCAGAATCGAACCTGCACTGCAGAGGCTGCAGACAGCTTCACAGCGCTGCGCTCAACCACCTGTGCCACCAGGGGAGGCCCTATGTTGATGTTTTAGCCCGTCATTTTAATTTTTTGTCATCTGTTCTCCTTTTTTTTTTATCTCCATTTTCTTTTTCCTGTCTTACTTTGAGTTACTAATTTTCTAGAATTCCATTTTGATTTTTCTGTTGTGTTTTTGAAGAATCTCCTTGTATAGTTTTTAAGAGTTATTTATTTATACAAGAGCTGGGGTACAGGCCAGAGGCGCAGGAGGGCAAGAGAATCCACCAGAGACAGAGTGGGGAGTAGAACAGGCAGACTGACTGAAATACACTGCTGAGTAGAGCAGCGGGCGAGACAGGAGAGGTTTGCCACGCCATGTGGGCATCTCCCTGGCCCGCTGGGAATTGAACCCATTCTGCAGAGGCTGCGGACAGCTTCACAGTGCTGCGCTCAATCCACTGTACCACCAGGGAGGCCCATCTCTTTGTATAGTTTTTTTTAATAACTTACTATAGTCTGTTGTTTTGTAATTTTACCAATTCAAGTATAGGAATCTTACCTTCATTTATACCCCTCTACCCTGCCATTAATAATTGTCTTAAATCTTTTCTTTATAGATACATAGAACCACATCAAACGGTGTTATAATTTTTACCTCAAGCATCAAAAATAATTTAGAAAATTCAGTGAGAGACAGAAATTCTGTCTCCTATGTATTTATCCACATCTTTCTTTACCACACCCTGACTCCCTTCTTAATGTGCCAAGATTCCTTTCTTTTCATAAAATGTTATTTAAACTTTCTTTTAGAGTCATTCTACTACAGTCATTCTACTAGAGACAAATTCTCTTAGGTTTCATTTGTCTGAGAATATCTTATCCCTTCACTCCTACAAAGTGTTTTTGCTACATATAGGAGTCTAGTTTTCTTTTATCAGTTCAAAAATGTTGTGCCACTCCTTTCTGGTCCCCGTCATTTCTGACAAGAAATACTCTATCATTCAATATAGGGGAATCAAATAAGACGTCAGGGGGAAAAATAGTAACAAATCGTTTTGCCACACATGCTTCAAAGAAATAGAAAAAAACATTACTGAAGTTTATCTGGAACCACAAAAGACCCCAAATAGCCAAAACAATCTAAACAAAAAAGAAGGACAGTGGTATCAACTCCCAGACTTAAAGCTATACTATAAAGCTATAGTAATCAAAACAATATGATACTGGAATAGAAAAAGATACACAGACCAAGAATAGAATTGATAGCTCAGACTGTTAATATACAATACAAGGGTCAAAAGTATATATTGGAGAAAGGAAAGGCTCTTCTACAAATGGCACTGGGAAAACTGGTTACCGACAAACAAATGAATGAAACTAGACCGCTATCTCACAACATGGATGTGAGTCCTGAAACCACAAAATACATAGAAGAACATATCAGCAAAAACACTTCACAACATTAGCATCAACGATGTCTTTGGGGACTCTATTCCTATAGCAAGGAAAATAAAAGCAAAAATCAATAATCAGTACTGCATCAAATTAAAAAGCTTCTGCACCATGAAATAAACTATTATTAAAATGAAAAGACACACAACTAAGGGGGGGGGAATACTTTTATGCCATACATCTGACAGTTACAAAGAACTTGTTCAATTCAATAACAACAACAAATAACAAAAATGGGCAGAACAGTTAAACAGACCCTTCTCCAAAGAAGACATTCATATGGACATCAGACACATGAAAAAATGTTCATTATCACTTATAACCAGGGAAATGAATATAAAACCGCAATGAGATAACTTCACACACTTGTGAGCATGGTCTATATCACAAAGGCCAGAAACAACAAGAGCTGGCAAGGATATGGAAAAAAAGGAATCTTGTACACTGCTGATGGGAATGCAGACTAGTCCAGCCCCTGTGGAGGTGTGGAGGTTTCGCAAGACTAAAATGTATATCTACCATATGATTTGGCAATTCCACCCCTAGGTATATATCCAAAGATTGCAAAAGTATTAATTTGAAGGGACATATACATCCCTATCTTCATTCCAGCACTATTTACAATAGCCGAGTTACAGAAACAACTTAAGTGTCCTAGGACAGATGAGTGGGTTAAGAATATGAGGTACAGGGGCCTCCCTGGTGGCACAAGGAGTTAAGTCTCAGCACTATGAAGCTATCTGCTGCCACTGCAGTAAGAGTTTGATCCCCGGCCAGGGAGCTGACCCACATGGCGCAGCAGACCTCTCCTGTCCTGTTTTATTGGCTTCCTCTAACACTGTTCCAGTAGGAGAAGGGAGAGAGAGTGGTGTCGTTTTGGTATTGCCAAAACAAGTGAGTGTAGAATTCCAAGATCCCAACTCAGTTTCTATTGAAGGGGTAATAGGTCCATTTTTCTACTAGGCCTCCACCGATACCTCCACTACAGAGAACAGATGCCCCTCCTTACTGCTTGGCACAGGCTTCCACTGTTACCATGGGATGGGGAGTGGGAAGGGAGAGTGATCTTATGACCAAGGGAAGAGGTGGGAAGTCCTGACCCCACTAGGCTTCCCCTGAGGCCGCCTCTCCCAGGAAGAGAAGGGGTCCCATGTTCCTGCTAGGTGAGGTGGAATTCCAGCCTCCCTACTGGGATTTCTGGTAGGGGACATGGGTGCCTTATGATAGTCTAGTATAAAAAAGGAGAAATTCAGGCTCCCCACTAGGCTTTTAATGGTGTGTACATACATGGTGCCAAAGATTTTTCTAGAATGATTGGCTAAAGTAGAGAGTTCAATGTCTAAAAGTTTTTTTTTTTTTTTAAAGATTTTTTATTTATTTATACGAGCACTGGGTACAGTCAGAAGCGCGGGAGGGTGAGAGAATTCACCAGAGCCAGAGCGGGGAGCAGAGCAGGCAGAAGGACCGAAGTACACTGCTGAGGGGAGCAGCGGGCGGCAGGAGAGGTCTGCGCGCCATGTGGGACCCTCACCCGGTGGCAGCCAGGGATCGAACTGGCGCTGCAGAGCTGCGGGCAGCATCGCAACCCAGCGCTCAACCACTGCGCCACCGGGGAGGCCCAATGTCTAAAAGTTTTCTGTGTCACCAGGCTGCCCCTTTCCTGCTCCTTTGGCCAGAGAGAACAGACTTTGGGGGAGCTTTATTTATCCAGGTTTATTTATCCAGGTTTCCAGGTTGCTGGCTTCTTCAGCTCCGCGTTGGGGACACATGAAGCAAAAAGAAACCCAGCAAAGTCAACATTCTGATGTTCCTTGGGCCCTGAAGTCCCTGCTGGGTGTGTTGCCTTCTCTTCACCATTCAGAATCTTGTATGTTTTGTCATATCTGATGTCCAGATTTTCTAGTTGTACTTAAAGGGAGAACAGGGGAAGCCTTTCTACTCCATTTTTCTGGAAGTAGAAGTCGAAGCATTGGTATTTAGACTGCTATGAACCCCGGGCAACACAGCCAGCTGGGAAGTGACGACACAGATGAGATCAACTGAAATATGTGATGTGTCATATTATTAACTGAGAAAATAATTGTATGCAGGGGTCCTCGTGCCCTGTTCCTCCACCATCCTTTGTCTGAACTTCTCCAGAGAGCCCCTCATACTCCACAGCAACCAGGCAATATAAACTGGATGGTACTGCCTGGTTCACCCAGAGTTTAGTTATATAAATATTATTGTTTTAAGAACAACGGACTTGAGACAATGGGTTCTCTTATTTATTTCCTCCTTGGTAGAGGGTAAAGGAATAAATAGTTCCTCTACTTGGCACTGTATTGATCTCTTGCCTGTTTTATTCTTTTTTAAAAAACATAGGAAGGAGACCACAGACATCACACTGCCAGCCATCTGTTCTTTATGTTTGAAGTTTGAGTGGAAAGCAATCCTCTGCAATCTTACATATGAAGGCAGGTAGGAAGTGAGGACCCGCAGGCTTTAGGAAACTTCAGAGATGAGTCATATACATGATGTATGGGAGGCTCAGAATTCCCTGAAGGAGTGAACGACTAAAACTCAACAGGACTCCTGGGGTCAGAGAAGACGAGATGGCCTCCAGAGAGCCCCTTGTTTGTGTGCTTGATGGTGCAGTGTTGACAGGAAGCAAGCACCTGCTTCAACAGTGAGTCTGGGAACAGCTGGGAGACACACCCCTCTTGATCATATGTGTGGACAGGGAACACTATCAACTCCTTAAATCTGCTCTAGTTCCTCCTCCCTGAGTTCACAAAAACTAAGAGTGAAAATATTACCACTCTCAGGCCTCCCTGGTGGTGAAGGGGTTAAAGTCTCAGCACTATCAAGCCAGCCACTACAGCACAAATTCCATCCCTGGCCAGGGAGGTGACCCACATGGCGCAGCAGACCTCTCCTGTCTTGCCTGCTGCTCCCCTCAGGAGTGTATTTCAGTGGGAAGCCTGTTCTGCTTCCCACTGTATCTCTGGTGACTCCTCTAACCCCCTGCACCTCTAGCCTACACCCCAGTTCCTGTATGCATAAATAAAAAATAAATCTTAAAAAAAAAGAAAAGAAAATATTACCACGCTTTCTTCCCCAACAAAATCCAGGTGAGTGAGCATAAGTCAAATGGAGAGAGGAAGGATGATGGGAGGAGGCAGTAGTCCCTGTGGCAAAAAGCCACCTCACAGTGCATAACCACATGGCCAGGGACTCCATCTTGTCCATCACTGAATCCCAGGGCCCAGGTCCACCCCAGGCCCATAGTAGTCCCTCAATAAGTGCTAAATGGATGAATACACAACTGTGAGAGTCTGCTAAGACAAATGGCTGTTTCAGTGGAGATGTTCGCTGAGACCTGGTGACAAGCAAGGCAAGACTAAGACTGCAAGACCCAAGGTCACAGAAGCCCCATGGCCTCAGCATTATGTCAGAGCCCCTCATCAGCCAAGGGTGCTGTGAGTGGATGGGCAGCAAGGATTGTGTGCATTCAGAAGATGTACCTTGACCCAAAGTAATCCAAGGCGGTGGGCTCCCCAAGGACACAGAAAGGATATTTTGCATTTCCAAACCCCAGGGTCCAGCACAGGGACTGGCTCAGAATGAACACCTAGCAATCTGGCTCTTTGCCCGAGAGCTGTGCAAACTGAGACAAGGCAACTACCACTCCATTTCCTCTTCTACAAAGTGAGACCCTCATAGAACCCACCATCTAGGATTATTCTGAGAACTAAATGAGTTCATTTATTCATTTAGTAAAAAGTAAGCACTATCTAATTATTTGCTGTTATTATTTTTATTATTAGGCATAAGTGAATGGACACTCTTGAATGGAATGTTGGAGAGGATTTTAATAAATGGAGTGTGAAGAGGCTGGAACTAGCTGAAACAAATATGCAAAAACATGAATAAAATTTATCATGATTATCAAATGCCAAGTGAATACCAGCACTGAATTCCCTTAACTATCTCATGAGGAGGGCCGCCCCAGTGGTGCAGCGGTTGAGCGCTGGGTTGCAAAGCTGCCCGCAGCCTCTGCAGCGCCAGTTCAATCCCTGGCCATCGGGCGAGGGTCCCACAATGTGTGCAGACCTCTCCTGCCGCCCGCTGCTCCCCTCAGCAGTGTACTTCATCACTCTGCCTGCTCTGCTCTCCCCTCTGGCTCTGGTGAATTCTCTCACCCTCCCGCGCTTTTGACTGTACCCAGTGTTTGTATAAATAAATAAATAAATCTTTAAAAAAAAAAAAATCTCATGAGGAAAATACTGCAATTATATCCCTATTACACGGATGAGGAAACTGAGGCTCAGGGAGGGTGACTTGCTCATGGTTGCACATGGAGCTGGGAAGGGGCACAGCTGGGATCTGCTCTCAGCTGAGATGGAAAGGTAAGTTGAGGGACAGCAAAAAGCAAAGGTGAGAAAGAAGGACGGCAGCTGTATTGGGAGGGAAGTTTGGGCTTTATTTTTTTTCTAAAGATTTATTTATTTATTTATACAAGCACTGGGTACAGTCAGAAGCGCAGGAGGGTAAGAGAATTCATCAGAGCCAGAGCAGGGAACAGAACAGGCAGACTGACGAAACACACTGCTGAGGGGAGCAGTGGGCGCGGCAGGAGAGGTCTGCGCACTATGTGGGACCCTCGCCCGGGGGCTGGGGATCGAACCGGTGCTGCAGAGGCTGCGCAGCTTTGCAGCCCAGCGCTTAACCACTGTGCCACCAGGGGAGGCCCGAGTTTGGGCTTTATTCAGTGGGGGTGCAGCAGTGACAGGATGAAAGCCAGGCTCCTGGAAGATGAGCCCATTAATGATGTGAGAGGACAGTCTGGACTCAGCACATCCTTCCTCCAGCAGCAAGCTCATGTCTCACCCCTCCTGTTAATGTCCAAGCTTCCTCTTCCCAGGAACCTGCCCCCAAGAGGCCTCGTCCTCACCACACCACTGAGACCTGCACCCTCTCAGTTGCTACACGTAAGGGCATATTGAGCTTCTGCTAGGTCCCAGTTCCCACTCTAGAGGCTGGAGATGAAGCCGTGAACCCTGAGCTGCAGAACCCGCAGTGACAAGCACAAGTGCCCAGAGCTGATCACTCTCACTTAGCACCACTTCCCGTCCCTCTTGAAGTCATCCCTGGCTAACTTTTCTCACATCCTAATCCAACCCCTCAGCAGATCTTTTCAGTATCACTCTCCCAAAGGATCCAAAATCACTCACGGCACAGCACTGGCTCTGCAGCCACCCTAGCGCAGTGGCACCCCACCCCCAGTTCTCAGCGGCACCACAGAGCTCCTGCACCTCCACCCTCACCCCCCACCCTGCTTCAGGGACGATTCACAAAAGTCTTAGCTGTCCTCTCAAACATCATGGGATGGTGGTGCTCCTGGTCTTCATCCCCCCGCCCCCACCCCAACCCATGTCTCATCTCATCTGGAGGAAAAGCTCCCTCCTCACAAGAGCTCAGAAAGCACAGCACAGTGAGGCCTGTCAGCTCCTGATGCGCCCACTCTGCTGAGCCACCCCGTGTTCCTGTCACTCCTGAGTACCACCCCACCCGCCTGCCTCGGGCCACGTCCTCCAGCATCCAAGGGCTCCCCTGCTTCTGCCAGTTGCTGCCTCTCCACCAGGCCTTTCCTGACCCACTTACTTGAAACTTCACCACACACCTCCCAGCGTGCCTGCCCCTTCCCTGCTTCATTCCTTCCCAGGCACTTCCTTCCACGCCCTTTATTCTGCTTACTTGTTTTGCTTCTATCTCTCCCCACTGGAACAGAAGCTCCACGAGGGCTGGACGTTAATCTGTTTGGTCCGTTACTATGTCCTCAATGCCTAGACTAGTGTGGCAACAGATCTGTAAATATTGGTTGAATGGGTGTCAATACATGAGGGGGGGCAGGGGGCTCAGAGAGGGAGGGCCTGTGACCAGCTCTTCAGCTTTTCCCCAGGTCCAAGTCAACAGAGAAGATGTCAACTTCATGGGTGGCCCTGGGGAGGGGCGGGGTTTCCCAAGCAGGTTTTCCAACCAGTTCAGTACCTTCCCCGAGAGAGACCCTTGCCCTGTTCTCAGAGCTTGCCTAGCACCCAGGCAAACCCCAAGTTCCAGATCATGTCAGAAGGCTCCAGACAAGGCAGAACTCCTAAAGGGGGAAGGGGAGGGCACCGGTGCTCCGGCTCTGAGGAAGCCCATGACAGGCAGGAAGGGCAGTGGGCAGGGAGGCGCCTGCATGGAGCGGAGCCCCCAACCCAGCTTTGCTCAGGGGGAGCATCTTCTCCCTCCACCACATTATGTGACAGTCAAATCCAGGAGGTGACCCAAAGGGAACAGGCTTTTATCTACCATCTCAGGTGCTACCAGCCGGGTCTGTCACTCCACCCGCAGGGATCTTTGCCACGGATTCTGAAGGGTCAGCCTCTGAGGCAGGAATACCCCCCGCCCCTTTCTCCTTGTGCAGACTCTCTGTAAGCAGAAGAAAAGAGCCAGATGCACTTTTTAGAACAAGAGAAGAGCATGTGCACTGGCTCTGATTAGAAAGCAGGCCCCATTCACACCCACCACAGGTAGGTTAAGCAAACACAAAAGTGACAACAGGGCCAGCGCAATGACAGCAGAGCCTGCGGGTTATCATGGTGACAAGGTGCACCTTGCCCGCATGTCATTCGTTAAGGCTTTTCACTCTGATGATTCATGAAATTACCCACCCTGATAGAACTGCGCCTACATTCATGCCAACCAGCAGCATGGCATCCTCTCATTATCCCCTGGGTTGCAAATCCACCTGGAGGGGTATGATTAATGAGAATCTCGAAAACCCAGGGGAACGGGCCATCCCTGGTGCCCCATAAGAGTGAAATTGCCATTCACAGTCACATAAATCACCATGTGTCAGTCCCTGCATTCTCACTGTCACACCTTGGTGAGCCACCCCCCGGCCTCCAAGCTGTGCAGTGGTTTCTAGGACAGTAGAATCTGCTGCTCTCAGGGACACCGCGTACCTAACTTCAGAGCAAGGTCAGAGTCTGGCTCTAATCATCCCAGCACACTCCCAGCTCTAATCCCTCCTAACAGGGTGGAGAAAGGAGCAGGGTGTTCACATCAGGGGAAATACTAAATGTGGAGCGATGATCTGATTCATTTCACAGCTGTAGTCTTTTTTGATTTGTTCGTAATTTTCTACACTACTGCTTCCAATTTGATACTGTCTGGGCCTGGGATGACAATAAGAATGGGATAACAGACGATGAGCTCCAAACACTGAACACAATCATAGTCACCCTGCATATATGTACAATCAATATGTCACTTTAAAGAAGGAATCATTGGCCACTGGGCCAAGCTGGGGGTGTAAAATGTCACAGAATTCAAGATGCATTTCTTATGTACTTAGTTGCTGTCACCGTAGCTGCCTCACAGCTCTAACGGGGAAACAAGCTTAATGTTTCATAATCAGCGGACATAGACAAATGAATTAAAAGTCCACAAGAAGACTGGAAGGATTTCTAAGTGACTCGTCTTGCTTTGCTTGGCAGGGGGGCTATGGACTGTTGAGCAGGTTGTGTACTGTACAACTCCAGAGGGCCCAATTTTCATAGGCTACATTGTGAAATGGCACCTCCTGGAATCATGGGATCATTTCCGTACAACCACATTCAGTCACCCTGTGGCTGTTTAAACAATTAGGAGTTATTATTCCTGAAGACTCACAAAACTGAATCACATCGTACCCACATGATAGCCTGGGAAATCCATCTATAGACCCACGATACTAGTACAATTAACTTTCTTTTATCTGGCTCAGCAGGGCAAGAGATGAATCTATTTACTCTAGATACTCTGGCAAATAAAGCTACCATATAAAAATAAGCATGTGTTAGCTATTTTTTTTATTATTTGACTATTATTAAAACTTCCTAAACTTGACATCTCCTTTAAATACCTTACATCTTGGTTACAAAGCACTTGAGAAAGTTTTTAGGAAGACAATATAATAATATGTATCAAAATATGAAATCTTAAATAGTGTATGGCAAGAACTTCTACTCCTATGAGTGAATCCAATAAAGACAAGGTATACACATATATTTGCCTGTTTATGTATACACACACATACACAAAAATGTTCACTATTGCATGATTTTTACAGCAAAAATAAAGATGATTTTAATGTATACTAATAAGGGGATTGCTAAAGGAGTTATAGTCTATGCATAACATGAAATAGTATGTAGCCTTTGAAAGAATCCAGTTATTTGTCCTTGTAGAGGACGGCTCTGTTTCCTCCTGGATTTCTAGCAGCTTCTGAACATCATTAGAATGTTTGGGGAGTTAACTGTCTTATGATACCCTCTCCCTAAGAAAGAAGTCAGAAATCCTACTTTCCAGCTTTCTTTGCTGCTAGGACACAGCTTATTGGTGCTACCAATAAGATTACATACAAGACTTGCAAAAGGAAGTGAGGGAACAGGCTCAGAGAGGGCAGCATTTTGCCAGTGAGCAGTGTGGCCAAGGAAGCCTCCTCTAAGACTCGTGGGACTGAGTTTTTGAGCAGCAGTGGCATTGGTGCTAGCAGCAGGGGTACTTCCTGCAAAGGTGATTCCAAGCAGAGTAAACTGCAGCACAGAGGGCTTCCTGGCCCTGTTTTCTCATTGAGGGAACTCTGCAGTGAGGGTTTGGCCGTTATTCCTCAAGGCAGCACTCCAAACCTAGTCCTCTGACCCCCAACACCTCTGCAGGCTGCTCAGTTTCCATTTAATATGTGCTTTTGCTTCTTAGGGTGCTGAGTCAGCTCCCACTTCCCGGAAAGACAATACAATACAGGTATCCTTGATTTGATCATTTCAACTCTTGAACAAGTCGTGTTTCTGTACAACACACATGCAGACCCTCTATGCCACCACTCAAGTGCCACATCTGGACCTTCAGAACTCAGCCAAACGTTGCACATTCAAGTTCTGCTGGGTAGCATGGCCTGCCAGCCCCCAGCTCAGGTTACAGAGTGGGGTGGGAGGTGTGCACGGCCACCCTTGAGTAGTTTTATTGCATTGGGTCCTTTGATTTTATTAAAATGAGTAAGAAGAAGAGAAACAAAAATGTTAACAAGACCTCTAATGCATACTATAATTAAACAAAGAAATCACTGGGGCACTGCAAAGACAGTCTTTAGCCTTGACTTACTACCCCCTGGACCTAACCGTGTGGACTTCATGTTCCAACACAAAGTATAAGAACAA
This sequence comes from Talpa europaea, assembly GCF_964194135.1. NCBI lineage: Eukaryota > Metazoa > Chordata > Mammalia > Eulipotyphla > Talpidae > Talpa > Talpa europaea. The sequence continues at coordinate 28,089,096 of NC_140080.1, forward strand.
ATTGTAAGACTATAAATGAGATGTCAGAATAATTTAGATTTCTGAGATTGCGATCACCTTCGAAAATGTATGTCTAGTATTCACATTGGCATATGTAACTTCTGAACACCTTTTCAGACATGTTTTATGTGTGAAAGCAAGAGAATGGCCCTATATTCTATAGTAAAACAAGTAGTGTGTGGAAGTTTGAAACCAGCTTTGAGACATACAGATATGTATGTACAAGATACAGGAAAAATTGGGATATGGAAAAATCTGGAAGTATACCCCACAAGTTCTGAAAAGTTATCTCTACGGGTTGAGACAGCAAAGGAATTTTGCTGGCTATTGCACACAGCCTACAATTGTTGGAAGTTTTACAATAAGCAGGCTTTACCCACTGTTGTCATCATCAGCCACTTCAAAGCTAGTTCCCTTGCGAAGGGAAGGTATCTCAGGCTCTTCTCCTAGCTTTCTAAGACCTGGAGCCATTGTGTAGGGGTGAAGCCTGCGCTGAGTCAGGGGCGACCTCTGTCTTGTCCTGGACCTCCTTCAGGCTGATGTGTGGTCTTAGGCCTGCCATGTACCCCGCTGGGACTTCTGTCTTGATACTTAACATTAGGGGGCTGGCCCCTCTCACAGAGGCCCTCCAGAGCTCCTCACAATGAACAGGGGGCTTGACCCCTAGCTTACCTGACAGGTGCACCTCCCGTGCAGCTGTCAACAGACACAAGAACAAAAGCCCTGTCTAAGAGAAATTACTGGATGGTGTAGCATGGCCTGAACAGGGCTAATTGATTGCCCTGTTTAATAAAGTAAGATCCCACCACAGGCCACAGAGCTCACGGGAATCAGAGAAAATCCTGCAGCCAGTACTACTCCACAGTTACAGCATGGAGGTAAGAGCCCAGGGGTGACTCAGAAAGACAAGAAACACCCTGCAAAGGCAATACAGGAGAGAATGAAGCTCTTCTGCTTGCAGAGCTTTGCAGAGAGGCGCTTGCCCTTTCTAGCATGTCTAATACAGGTCCCCTGCCATATGAAAGTAGAACATTCCTTTTTGGTATAATTTGTATAATTTGGTGAGTTATTTTGGGGGACTGGGAATATTCAAAAAAAATTTTCCATATAAATTAATGGTAATAGCATTTCCTTCATGCAATTCATGATCACGACAATGAATGATTATAACATTCTCCACTTCCCTGTCCCTTTGGCCCTGAGGGCGACAATCACTTCCCACCAGGACCCTCACCATCCCTTACTGGTTCCCTTCACCCTTCCCACATCACGATCAGTGGTTTTCTCATTAGACCCTCACTAGGTGACTGAATCCTGTTTTCTTTCAAGATGGTAACTGATATATCTATCATCCTTTCACTTTAGGGTGACTGCTTCTTCCCTGGCAGGTAATGATGAGGGTCTGTGAACCAAGAGATGCCCCAAGAGATGGCCATGGTGCCAGGATGGTGGGTGAAGGAGATACCCCAGGTGGAGGCACGCACCAATGCAGTGAGCCAAATATCCTCTTGGAGAAGACACCCAAGGGTGGGTATTTCTGATCAAGGATGAGCTCACTGTGTCCAACTGGCTTCTTTTTCTGGTCACAGAAGCCCTAGTTGTTATGACTCATGCAGACACTTATTTACTCATTCAACAAGTACTTTAAAGCACTTATCAGCTATCAGGCACTTCGCTAGGTATGTGGGATGACTAATGCCCCCCCAAATAAGTCCATGCCCTAATCCCTAGAACCTGTGATATGACTTTATATGCAAAAGATGCCACTAAGGATTCACAAGGGGGAATTTATCCTAATGACCAGGGTGGGCCCTAAATGCTATGACAAGTGTGCTTATGATCTGACAGACAGAAGAAGAGGAAGCAACGGGATCAGGGAGGCAAAGACTGGAGGCTCCTCCCCCAGGGCCTTTGTGGGGAACATGGCTCTGAGGACACCTTCATTTAGGACTCCTGACCACAGAACAGTGTGAGAATAAGTTTCTGTCATTTTACACCGGTGTGTGGGACAAGGTTAAGTCAGCCCTAGGAAACGAATACACTAGGAAGACAATAGAGCTCGACACCTATGTGGCCCCCACCTCTTAGAGTACACTGGGGGAGCAAAGAGATAATGAGCCAGAGAATAGGACATAGGACTACAAGATGTGGATGCAAGCAGTGATGTACTTAGAGACAAAAGCAGAGGAGTGCCTTATTAGGGGGTCAGACAAGCACCTTTGAGTAGGTAACCTCTACTGTAAACCTGAAAGGTGAACGGGAACTGGATATAGGAAGCTCTCAGGGAAGAGTGTGCAGGCAGAGAAGAACAAGCCAAAGGTCCTGAGGGGAGGACCATACCATTCTAGAAATACAAAAAAGTCCAGTATTGTTGGAATGAGGTCAGAAAAGGGAGGGCAGGCGGGATGCACAGGCGCGTGGGTCATGGTAAGGTCTTGGGATTTTATTCTGTGATGAGAAGGCATCTGATAGTTGAGAGCAATGGGTTTCCATGAGCCAGGCTAAGGTTTCACATCACTCTCTCTGGCTAATGGTGGGGAGGAGCATGGTGAGAGAGGAGGGAGAACAGAGAGGTGAGTTCATAGACTACTAAAGTCTTCTAGGCAAACAATGAAGATGGACTAGGGTGATACCTTAAAGATGGAGAAAAGGAGCTGGGTTGAAGACATATTTGAAGATAGAACTGTCAAGAATCGGTGGCTGTGTCACGTGAGAAAGACATGGGTTAAGGGTGACACCAAGATTCTAGACTTGGGTAACACCAAGATTCTAGGCATGGATGAGGAACCACTTGTTGAGATGAGAAGAGGGGATGGTGGTGGTGGAGGGAAGACAACAGGAGAGGGATAACGCTTGGACATATTCTCACTCTTTTCACACTATCAGCAAAATCTTTAGGGACTCAAGGGAAAATATCCTGGGTCCTGAAAAGGGGTTAGCAGAACCCAGATCTAACCCCCTGATAACATACATAGCACAGGACAGGAAAAACTAGCAGAGGAGGGAGGTATCCATCCTGTCTCCCATGCCACATACTCCCACTCTAGAGGGTCCACTATAAATTGGGGATCCACTAATTGGGATCTAATTTAACAAAATTTACACCCCCACCCAGCTGGCTCTACCATCCACTCTGTTGGAGGCATGATGAGACAAGATGGGAGAGATACATTCTATTAGTTGACACAACCCATAAATACTCCACTAAAATATTTTCTGCTTTAGGTCAACATCCCCTCCGCTGTGCTGAGTTCTGAAAGGTGAACTCTCCAAAGTCACTCCCCAAGCATGATGAGAAAGAGGCCTAAAAAGGATAGTGTGTCCACTTGGCCCAACCCTTCCTCAACTACCCACCTGCCTTCCAGGGAGCTCAGATGAGGAAACCTGCAGTGATGGGTGCTGCAGTCTGGTAGGCAGCCCCGAGTGGTACACGAGATCCTAGATCGTAGTCTTTCTGGAGAAGGTCATCAGAAGGAATAACCTTCCAAATTCATAGGTCATCTCTCTATTCCTCTCTAGGATATAGCACATAGCAAAGAATCAAGAAGCAAAGATGCTTGCATGCCTTGATGCTCAGCCAAAGCTCTACACATATTTATCACCGGAAACCTGTTCACTCTAACCTTTCTCTGACCTCCTTTGGGTTTTTTAATCTCTTCTTTTGGGGCCATTTCTAATGTTCTTGAAAACCCTATGCCCCAATTTAGAGAAATTAGCAGCAGTAACTATGAAAGTAAGAGAGATAATTCCAGAACCAGGTACCTGTTAATGAGAGACAACCAAATGCCTGAGAACAAAGGAGTTGATACAGAGCAATTAAAAAGCAGAGATAAAAACTAGGGAAGTTTGGTGCCCAATGGTCAGTGCAAATGTCCCCAAGCAGTTCAGTTGCTCTAGGGGGCAGCAGTGAGTCGCTACCTGGTTCACTACCGGCAGTCCCAAGGACAGCATCTCCGCAAGGAAGGGTTTCTTCTGACTAAAGTTGTCAGGACCAACCTTTTCCAGGGTGAACTATCTCTTCCTGGGCTGACCCCTCAAAAGAGGGGGTCATATGTCAACTCAACAAAATAGGCGTTTATCAACCACCTATAGTGAACCCAACATAATTCTAAGCCCCAAGAAGCTCAGCACCGTGACCTCCTGACCTCATTAACCTTGGTTCGGCCCTTAAAGGGTCTGTGGGACACAGATGCTCTGGAAGTAAAATAAGAGCCACGCCAATTAACAGTGATACCCAAACATCCTAGAGATGTATTAAATAAACACGAATATGACAAAACTGGCCAGTTGAGAGGCGCCCCCAGCTGACTCAGAGACAACCGGCACCCTGCCTGCCTCCCATCTTACCGGGACTTCACTCTGGTGATGAAATTTTCCACGGTGTGCAGTCTGACGTACACACCAGAAGTGAGCTTTGTACCCAGAAATTGCCCTACACAGATGAGCCCCTCCTCTGGGTCAAGTAACGGTGTTGTAGGCTTTATTTTTTTTTGGGGGGGAGCAACTTTAAATTTTTTTTAGTATTTTATTTTATATAATTCTTACATAATTTTTCATCTTTGCACAATGTATGCATTTTCATTTTGGTTATATTCCCCATACAACTGCACCCCCCCCCTTATTTTGACTCTAGTTCTTCCTCTTCCCGCCCCTCCCTAATCCACCCCCGCCCCGCCCCCGTAGTGTGTCTCTGGTTTATAGTTGCTTGTTGATTTTGATTATTACTTTGTGTTGATTAGTCTTGTAGGCTTTAGACAAAACAAGCCACACACCCCACAGGCAAGAACACCCCAGAGTCCAGTGTTCTGGGTCCAGTTGTCAGTCGTTAGTGCAACAAGGCAAAATACTCATAAAAACTAGTGCACACTAATAAGTGAAGTTTCTGAGATGAATAAGAAGGGGGGCAGGGAGAAAAGGTCAAAGCAGTATAAGAGGTGGTGTGGGAAAAAACTAGGAAGACAAAAAACATGAGAAGCACAATTACAGAGCTGGGAACAGTGGAGGGGAAGTAAAGCAACAATATCTATGGAGCAAGAATACATTGTTTTAAAAGAAAAAACGGCATGAGTGAAAGAGGCTGCCCCAGCCTCACCACTGGAGCACAGGACTGGAGGGGCACAGCAGGTGCTGGCTAGAAGGGCTGATGCAGAAGCGTGGGGCTGGAGCCAGAGCCCTGGCCTCTGGGCATGAGAGTGCTGGTACTTCTAGCTGCAGTAAAGTTAGGATTGAGGAATTGAAAAAAAAAAAAAAAAAAACACCAAAACCCTTAATTATGCATTCTTGTGGGTATCTCATCCTCTTCGGATTGCATGTGCCTATTTACTGCAACTCACAATAAGAAATATAGACAGAGGGCCTCCCTGGTGGTGCACGGTTGAGCGCTGGGCTGTGAAGTTGCCTGCAGCTTCTGCAGCGCCGGTTCAATCCCTGGCCGCCAGCGAGGGTCCCCCATGGCACACAGACCTGCACCCGCACCTGCTGCTCCCCTCAGCAGTGTACTTCGGTCCTTCTGCCTGTTCTGCTCCCCGCTCTGGCTCTGGTGAATTCTCTCACCCTCCTGCGCTTTTGACTGTACCCAGTGCTTGTATAAATAAATAAATAAATCTTTAAAAAAAAAAAAAAAGAAAAGAAAGAAATATAGACAGATAGACAGATAACTAAGAAGGGCCTTTAGCAATGGTGGGGCCCAGCCACCTCCTTCCATGGGGGAAGACAGGAGAAAGGGAGGGGAAAGAATTCCAAACCCTCCTCCACGTCAAGCTTGTCATCACCGTGCCACCCTTCACAGAGTGTTTTGTCCCAGAGGCCCTGTCTCCTCGGTAAACAAACTTTCTGAAGCAAAGCTCATAGCACCAGGCACCCCAGTCAAGAGGCCTCTCCAGAACTCTAACTACTTTGGGTGACAAGGCCCAAAGGTCACACAACTCTCGGAACTCTAGCTCTGAAATGTATTTCTCAGGGAAGTACCCCTCCCTCCTCCAACGCAAGCCCCTGTCTCAAATCTTCTTTCTCCCACTGAGGATTATTGTTCTGCATCTTAGGCAGGAAATGAGTTCTTCGCTGTTTATTGTGGTCAAATCTGAAAATGAAGTCAATATAGCAGTAAAGGCTGGATAAGCTGGTGTCTCTTTATTAATTCATGAGGCACTTTGCAGTCTACCGCTGTCCACGCTGAGATTGATGGGGGCCGAAAAAGAAGTGCGTGTTAAATTATGTCTTTGATAACTTCTGCTTAACTGGCCTGTCAGTGACCGGGATGATTAAACATCTGTGATTTATTCCCATGTTAATCTCAACACACACACACACTCACGCACACACACACGCTCACATACTCACGCACACACACACAAGGTCTCTCACACCTGCATATGCTCACACATGTGCACACACTCTCTCTCTCTCTCTCACACACACACACACACACACGCCAGCTAAGAAGAGACTGCAACAGGCTGCATTTTGAAATCAATTCTAACAATGTACAGCGTGAAATCAGAAAAAGGTCAATGCTGATAGGCCATAACAGGAGGCTCAGTATCCCTCCATTTATTCCTTCATTCCCTCATTCGTTTGTTCATTCAACCTTCCCTCACCAGCTTCTGTACTACTTGAAAAGGTTCTGTACTGGGCAGGAAGGAGATTCTGGGGGCTTCAATTTGCTCACTTCTAGGCAAACAGAGTGGCCAACAATGGTTCTGAATGTGTCCTTGACACAATTCCTGACAGGAGATGCTCTCACTGGCCATGCCGCCTTAGGCAAGCCTATTCCCTGTCTCCAGCCCCCGTCCACGTAATAGGTGACAGTGGAGAGCTTGAAAATCCTAACAGCCACCATTTTCTGGGTCTGATTATATACTGAACGCTCATGCTGGGTTCTTCACATGAATGAGCCTATTTAATCCTTACCAACCCTCTCCATGGGTACTATTAGTTTGCTCTTTTCACACACTAGAACCTTGAGGCCCTAAGATTGGTTTGATGGTGACTCCAGGTGAAGTTTACTTAGGATCTTTTCTTCTGGGCTTCTGCTGATGGCACTGGTCCCATGGCAGGGCCCTCTCCCCTGTCCTAAGGTTCTCCTAGGGCTGAGTGCAAAGCACAGGGATACCAGGAGAGGAAGAAAAAGGCGGAGAAAAAACAAACATGCTAGATGGAAATACTCTGGTTCGGGTGCCAAGGAATCCCGAAGGATGCCGGAGCTTCTCCCAGAGGGAACATGGACCTTGTGGCTGCCTGACCCAGCTCTACCTTTGGACAATGCTGTTATTGTATAGTGTTCTCTTCTGACAGAAGCTGGGGATCACATTGCCTTCCACTGCTTCAACCCTCTCCATGCCACAGAACATTCAAAAAGTTATGTCTCCAGGGTCTCCCCTCAGTTGCCATGTGAAGAACAATGTATCTAGCTGAGGGCCGACATCTTTCCCCACCAGGTGACCCACAGATCTACAAACTCAGCACAGCTTGAACTATTGCTAGATTTAGCGTTTTTGCCACACACTTATTCCTTCCGGTATTTCTCTTGACTTTCCATCTAGTCTGGAACCAAACCGCAGACCTCATAATCTCCCTTCTCTGCTTCCTCATCTACTAGGCCTTTTTCTTCCTCCCCACAATTGCTATTGCTATGAGTCACTTCTCATCTGCCTTAGCTAAGTCAGAGCCTCCAACAGGACTTCTGCCTCCACCCTATAGCTATGCCTGTCCCTCTACTCCTGCAGCCAGAGTGAAGTTCCCGAAGCACAGCACTGGATCAAGCCACTTCCATTGCTCTAAGTCCAACAGTGCCCCTGCCTTTGCCCTTCCCCTCAGCAGCAGTCTTCAAACTCTGCCATCTTGTCAGTTTCAAGGAATCTGGTGGGGTATTCCTGAAGGACTTTTAAGAATGGTGTTAACAGTGACTTTTTTTTTTAAAGATTTATTTATGCATACAAGAGCTGAGGCATAGGCCAGAGGTGCGGGTGGTGAGAGGATTCACCAGAGACAGAGTGGGGAACAGAACAGGCAGACTGACTGAAGTACACTGCTGAGGGGAGCAGCGGGCGAGACAGGAGAGGTCTGGGTTTCTCCCTGGCCAGCCGGGGATCGAATTAATGCTGCAGAGGCCGCGGACCGCTCCACAGTGCAGTGCTCAACCCCCTGTGCCACCAGGGAGGCCCTGATTAAGAGTGACTTAATGAACAAATGTCCCTTGAATTTCTACTGAGTCTGGGCCCCTACTAGGGACTGGGTATACAGCGGTAAACTGCATATTGAGTACTTATTTCTATTGAGGGAAAGTGAAAACAAAGAATAAAGTAAAAGACTTGAATACAGCAAATATGAAAGCACTTGCTATTACTACAATCTTCAATTATTACTTTTTGAGAGGGTATATTAAAATCTTCAATTATGATTTTTGATTTAATTTTTCTCATCCTACATCTATCAGTTGTTGCTTTATGCATTTTGATGTGATGTCAGGGGCATACGAATTTGTGATTATTATATTTCTTGATATATGGTTTTACCAATATATCATATCTTCATTTTCCCCTTCTAATACTTTATGCTTTACTCTTTTTTTCATGCTAAAATTTCTGTATTGGCTCATTTTTGATGAATCTTTTCCTATCACTCCTTTCTATATCTTTTTGTTTTTAATGTGTATCTTGCAGGCAATACTTTGCTTGATTTTAGTTTTATGATTCAACTTATTTAAGCACAGAGAGCCTATACTTTAATGAGTATAAGCTATTTGTATGTGTATATTCTAATTATTCTTATATTAACATTTATTTCTATTTGACATATCCAATTTTCCATGACCTCCCCCCCCCCTCCCATTTGCTTTCCTATATTCTGTTGGGTAGAGGGAATTTTCTTCTAATTCTACTTTTATTTTTAAGTAGTTGTCCCTAGGTTATTAAGAATAATATCTTTTTCCCCTATCAATTTACTTAGCTATCAATATGTGGTTTTTCCTCCAGAAAAAGATTTTCAGAGAAACAGACAAAGCCAAAGCAAAGTGACAGCAAGAAGGAAGGGTAAAATGAAGAAAATAAATGAGGGAGTAGGAGGTCAGCAAGGAACAGAAAAGAAAAAAATAGATAAATCCACAGCCAGGTTCTATGGGAATAAAATGAGGAGTACTGCACACTCAACATGTTCAAACTCCACAGTTAGAAAAGCTCTAGGCTTTATTTGCTCCTTTCATACAATGTCTCGAGATCATTTCTTTCTTCCCTGGCATGGCAAAAATTACAAATTATTTAATGGCTATTTACTAAGCAGCCACTGTGTTCAAGGCCCTCTTTCAGGCCTGGGAACAAAGCAGGGAGAAAACAGACCCTCTCCTTACTTTCCTAAGGCTCACAGTGAAGACAAATGGTCAAAAAAGCAATTACAAAGGGTAGGGGAAGTGCAGGGCACCTATGGTACATCCAGCAAGGGAAACCTAACTTTGTGAGAATCTAGCAAATCCCTCCAAACAAAGCTATGTCTAAGTTGAGGTTGGGAAGATGTAACTCCTTCCTCAGTGGATGCCAAAGGCTGAGGCTTGCCTTAACATGTGCCCTAAGGCTGCCACTGGTCCTCAGCATTCTATGGGGCTGTGGCAGAGTGGCCAAGGCCAGGAAGTTTGCCCTCAGCATGCAGCCATGTGTCAATCTAGCACCCGAGCCCAGAGTTCACAGGGCCCCCATTATGCCCCATCTCCCCAGGACGTGTCAGAGGGTAACTGGAAACTACTACCAAGGTGACAACCTTGTTTCCCAGGCCTCCCCCTTCTCTACACAGCCTGCCTCCATGTTTGCTTGGTGTCTTAATTTTCTTTTATGCACAAGATAGACTGAAAGAGGAGACTGAGTCAGGGAATCTTAGCAGGGAAAAGATGCAGTTATTACTGTCTCTAAGGAGATACAGTGAATCCAGGGATGCCCACCTCAAATATGACCCAACACTGGCTTTAATGAACAGATAGGAACAAAACAGTGTTGAAAGAGAAGAGGAAAGTATGAGCTCCCACTCTGGAAATAACCCCAGTGTTCAAACCCTGCTTACTGTCACTCTGATCTCAGAATACCACCAAAGCATACTGAGCCCAAGTTAACTCAAATGTAACAACACTATTACTAGCCTCATAAAGTGGCTTAGCACAAATGATGCTTAGCATAGAGCCTGGAACTTAACGAGGGCTCAAAAGGTAGTTACATAGTACTAGGGCTACTTCCTACTCATAGTGTGAGTATTAGCATTAGAGTATTAGTGTAAAGGATTAGCATTAGCAATACGCTATTGCAACCTAACCTGGAAGCAATAATGAAGGAAGTAATATCCTATCACTACTTTCTCTAGTTAGAAAATATGGCAAGCGGTTTCCAATGCATGCAAAACACCTCATTGACAGTACTTGCTAATCATTTCTTAGAATTGGTTTAAATGAAATGCAAAGATAACGTTGTCAGTAAGTAAAGGAATTCTAACAGATTCTCTATGGACTTCTTGTTGTCTTCAAGTCTGCATCATTTATTGCATTCAAGAATCCAAGACATCTGGTCTCATTCTTATTAACTTGTCTTTGTATATTCATTTACTAATTTATTCATTCATCATGTATTCAACAAATATTTATCAGATGCCTATCAGAGGGTCATTTGCACCAAATAGGCATTCATAAATGTCTGCTGAATTTTAAAATTAATTATATTACCTGAATCCAGCCACATTATGTGGCTGATTATATTTATAAAATGTCTTGAAATTTTTTTCCTTAACATCAGAAATAAATGAGCTGATCTATAGCCAATAAATGTGCACCTTTTGAGCATTGCTTTAGAAATTCTTATTGCATTAAACTGAGGTTTCTCAAAATGTGGGAGGAAATTCCAAATTCCTTGCACAAAAGAATGCTGTAAATAGATAAGCTCACTAAATGATTTATATTCCGAAAACACAAACAGCTCTCTTTGCCACCTAATCCTCCATTTTTTAATACACTTTACTTTTTTCCACTTATAGTTGAAATGCTCAGCAGCAATATTAATATTTGCCAAATCACCATATAGGTATTTTTTACCCTATGGCTAATCCTTTCTGAGTTTAACAAAGTAGGATTGAAATTTGAATCTGTACAACTTTATGCAGATCAGACAATCAGAGATTACAGTCACCTTAGCAGGCATTTACCATGAAGGGAGTTAGAAATATAACAGTCCAAGGCCTCCCTGGTGGCACCAGGGGCTAAGCATAGCACTATGAAACTATCCACAGCCACTGCAGCACGAGTTCGATCCCTGGCCATGGAGCTACCCACATGGCACAGCAGACCTCTCCTGACTCGCCCACTGCTCCCCTCAGCAGTGTATTTCAGTCAGTCTGCCTGTTCTGTTCCCTACTCTGCCTCTGGTGAATCCTCTCACCCCCGACACCTCTGGCCTGTTCCCCAGTTCTTGTAGGCATAAATAAAATAAATCTTTTTTAAAAAAGAAATATAACAGTCCCTATAATCCCTGGCAAAATGCTTCCCTGAAAAAAATCTACAGATTGATAAGTTTAATTACTCTTGGTTTTGAAGACTGCCTTTTGAAATGGGCTGAAATATTTGGGCTATGGAAAATTCTAGTGTTTAAAAGTAGAGAAAAAGAAGAGGCGGTCAAATCTCAGAGGCATCCCATTCACAGTCTCAGAGGCCAGAGGAACCCCCTGCAAGGTTGTGTCATGCCAGGACAACCTTGTGGGCCACCAGCTGAAGCTACCAGTGTCCCCTGTACTGGCCACAGGGCATGATTCAGTGGCTATTATTTAACTGTATGCACTGAGGAGTCCATCCCATTGTCCAAGATAAAAACATAAAACCATCCAATAATTTAAGATCATGCATATGCAAGCAGACGATACCCATGGGCATTAAACTGAATAGGGAAAAAAAAATCAATCTCAAAAGCTTATTACATACTGTATGTGCCCCTTGAGACAGCTTCTCTAGTGATAGTGACCAAATTCTAGTGATAAAGAACAGATCAGCTATTGTCGGGGACTACAGTTGGAGGAAGGATGTGATTATTAAGGGCGTAATGGGATGGAGTTTGTTAGTGGTGATGGAACAGTTGTGTGTCCTGATTAGGGTCATCACCACCATCTACTCATATGGATACACACACACACACACAAATGAATGCATGTAAAAAGTGGCAAAAACCAAATAAGGTCTGTACCTGAGTGTTTAAAAAGTGCTGGACTATCCTTCCTTCCTGCTTTTGACAAGGAAGGCAGGCGTGTCACTACCACTGGAGAAAGACGCAGGAAGGAGAGGGGGGAGCAACTTCCGTGAGCCTTGAACTATTAAAAATTATTTTAAGATCTAGGGCCTCCCTGGTGGCGCAGCGGTTGAGGGCTGGGCTGCGAAACTGCCCACGGCCTTTGCAGCACCAGTTCAATCCCCAGCCACCAGTGAGGGTCCTGCATGGTGCGCAGATCTCTCCTGCTGCCTGTTGCTCCTTTCAGCAGTGTACTTTGTCAGTCTGCCTGTTCTGCTCCCCGCTCTGGCTCTGGTGAATTCTCTCACCCTCCTGCAGTTCTGACTGTACCCAATGCTTGTATAAATAAATAAATAAATATTTTTTAAAAAATTATTTTAAGATCTCAGTGGGCCAGTCTTCATCAATATCTTCTCATGGGTCCAGGAGAACAGTTCTGTGCATTTGAGAGCAGCAGTGTTAGCACGTCCGCACTGCAGCATGGATTGCATGAGGAAAGCAGCATGGAGCTGCCCCACACATGGTTTTGCTAGTGGAGGAGGAAGTCAGGAAGTGGGTACAGGCAGTCAGTTAGGAACAGGGTGCCCCAGGCCCAGGCCTTGAGTCCATTTATCAATCTGATTGTGGAACAATGGATTGGAGCCATGAGGATCCCACATACACAACCCTCGGCCCAGTAAGCAGTGAAACGTACAGAACACCAACACAACAACACAATGCAAAAGCAACGCACCAAGCTAGTTTCTGGAAGGTGGGCCAGGTAATGTGGGCAAACTCAGTGGGCCTGGGCAGCCTAGGCGACCCCACAGGCCCAGCCAATCAGCAAGAGACACACATGGAGGCACCCAAAGGCCAAACCCCCAGTCCTTGCCCGTTATAACCAGGTAAGCACCTGCTTCTTGTCCACTCAGGGGCTACCCACTAAGGACACCTTTCTGCTCAGAGAGCATTCCTGTTCTTCTTCCTACCTATCAATAATCTCTTGCTTTTCTGTAACTTTGGTCTTGATACTGAATTCTTTCCTCACTGAAAACAAGAACTGAGGAAGAGCCTGCCTGGGGTCCTCAGACTCTGGGCCTGCTCCCTAAAACCCCGACTCATTAGTACCTCTGCCATTCTCCCATAGTTGAACAATGTAAAAGTTGGGCCAGATGTGGGATTTTTCCAGCAACTTCAGGTAGGCAAGAGAATTCTGAGCAAGAAGGCTCTGAGAGGCACAAGTGTCCCACTGCCTGCCGGGCACTGGGCCAGCATAGGGGAGCATGGCTGCCCAAGCAAAGGCAAACAGCAATGCCTCTGAAGGCAAAAGTGAGGCAGGGAGCCATCCTTCCTGAAGGTAAGCCTGGAAACCTGCTTGTACTTCTGAGCAACGCTGGGGCCCTCAGCCTGGAGAGAAGGATGTGGAGCCAGGTGAACGTGTCAGAGAGGTGGCCTGGTTGCTCTGAGGAAATATCTGCAGGGCTGCTGTGTGGGAGATAGATTAGCCCTGTACTATATTAATCCTGAGGGCAGGTCTTATTATCTGGAGGTAGAAGCTGGATGAAAGCAGGTTTCAACTCAATATAAAGAATTATCCAACAGACCTTCTTCGACAGGTAATAAGTTCCCAGGCCCTGGAAAAACTTGTACATAGATCAAATGACCACCTGTCGAGGGGCCCAATCGAGGGCCAGCACCTCACTCCAAGATAAAGCCAACAATGAGGATGCTGGAAGTGGGGCCCTGCAGAGGTATCGCGGAGATGCTCCAGTGTCGCTCCCTCACTCAAAAAATGAGTTTGTATTGCCTTTCCTATGCCTGTGAACTAACTCTAAAGTGGTTCATTGCATCCCCCAAGTAAATCCCACCATCCAGCAGATGTCCAGGCATCATGCTAAGAGAGAAGCTGACCCACTGCCCCTTCTCCCCTACACAGCCTGGCAAGAGGTGGATGCAGAAGGACAGCTCTGTAAACACTTCAAACCTGGCAGCGAGGCCAGGGCTAGCCGGATTGCCCAGTGCTGTCCTCTCACACCGAGAGTCCATATATTTTATGATCTCAGAGTGCTTTCTGGCACAGACTGCCCCCATTGGTGATTCATTTCTCCTTTGCAGCTTTGTCAGTGTTTGGGTTTTCTACTTAGTTCTCAATGAACTAGCTATCATAGTTATAGCTCCCTAGGAAATGCCACACAGTAACTCTGTCAGGGTTTTTATTTGCTTGGACGGATCGTTTTATTTCAGCAAGGTGTTTTATTAGCTTAGAGTCATGAATCACATCAAAAGTAGATGAAAGATGATCTGAAACACATGATTTGATATGGGATGTTGTTCTTTCTCCTGAAGAAATTGTCTCCTTGATAAGGATTGTGGTCAATTTGACTTCATGAAAATTATAAAAATTGAGTCACATCAGTAGCCTATGCAGCTACCTGGCCAGAACTAAGAGAGGACTCCAACATCATCAAGCTACCAGCATTCAGGAAATCTCTTACCAACACACGGGTTGTGATGGTCTCAATCAAAGCAGAGTGGGGTTCCTGCTCTAAAGCATTAGCCTTTCTGACCCAAACCACATCACTGGCTAGAACCCCTTAAAGCATGAGAGTGGTTTCGAGAAAGGAATTATATTAGTGAGGATAGGCTCTGCTCTGCTGCAGTAATACCTAAGCCCTCAACTCTCAATGGCTTAACCCGACAAATCTTTATTTCTCTTTTTCATCAGATTTCCAGTGAGGTTCAGTCAGGTCACATCACAAGGTCATGCAGGAATCTATCCTGTCTTCTCCCATCTTGTTAGATCAGGAAGAAGAGAGGAAATAAAGAGCTCCATTCACCCTTCCTTCCCTCCTCCTGCCCTCACTCCCTTCTTCCTTCCTTCCTTTCTTAGTAAGACTATTTTTAGAGCACTTTTAGGTTCACAGCAAAATTGAGACGTTGCAGAGAATTCTCACATACCCTTGTCACCCCCCACATGCACAACATTCCCCATTCTTAATATTCCCACAGAATGTGACACTTGTTGGAACTAGTGACTCTACATGATAATCACTTGAAGTCCATAGTCGACATTAGAATTTGCTCTTGATCTCGTACCTTCTATAGGTTTGGACAATGCATGTATTCATCATTATATTGGGCTGTCGGAAAGCCATGACATATTTTTTCTATGTTTTCTAAGCAAAAATGTGTCACGACTTCCGACAGCCCAACAGTATCATATAGAGTATTTTCTCTGTGTTCGACCTATTCATCTCTCCCCCACTAACTCCTCACAATCTTTTTACTGTCTCAATAGTTTTGTCTTTTCCAGAATGCCACATAGTTGGGAACACATAATAAGTAACCTATTCAGATTTGAGTAACACATATTAAAGGTTTTTCTGGGTGTTTTCATCTTGGTAACATTTTGCCTTAGTGCTGAATAATATTGCATTTTCTAGATATGCCAGTTCATTTATCTACTCACCTAACTGAAGGACATCTTGGTGGCTTCCAGTTCTGACATTTATGAATAAAGCTACTTTAAGTCCTTGAGGGTGGGTTTTTTAGATGGACTTAAGTTTTCGCCTTCTTTGGGTAAATAACAAGGCGCACAATTGCTGGATGGTAATAGGACATTTAGTTTTCTAAGAAGCCACCAAACTGTCTTTCAGTGTGGCTTACAATTTTGCATTTGTACCAGCCAATAATGAGAGTTCCTGTTGCTCCACATTCTCATCAGCACTGATGTCTGTGTTTAGATTTTGGCTATTCTACTAAGTATATTGGGAGACTCGCTGTTGCTGCATTGACATTCATGCACTTTTAAATGTCTGGGCCTAGAAGTGACACTCAGTGCTTTTCCTCACAGCCCACAGCTAGAACTAGGCACAGGCCAGGACCTGGCCACCATGTCTGAGACACAAAAGGGAGCAACGTGGACAGTCAGTAATCACAGGATGCCCAAGCCCCTGCAAATGACTTCCAGCCTCCACACCATCTTGGTCTGCCACCCTGCTGAGTCACTGGGATGCAGGTCTGTTCCGGTGAGCAGAGTGGGCTGAGAAAGCACGTTTCATGGGGTACTAAAGAACTGGGATCCACAGCTCAGAAAACATCTGAAAGCAAAGTCAAAGGGTGAAGGAAGGTGCTGGACATGGGGATAGCTGGCTGATTTGGGCATGTCGTGGAGTGGACTGGAAGGGGTTCCTCCTCTTGCTTCACATTCCAAATCTGAAAACACCAGCTCCGTGAGGAAACTCTGAGCAAGTGAGCATGGCTATGCCTGCGCGTGGCCTTTTGCTCAAAGACTGCCCAAGGGAGAAAATTCTTGAAGCCAGCAGAAGCTGTAGGACAAAGAGCACAGCCACCCGGACCACTTGCAACCAGAGCAGCTCACAGTGCTGTTTGCTCTTGGCCCTGAGCACTGGCTTAATAGTGGCCAAAGTCCCCCATAGGAAAGTCGGTCATGGGAGTGTCCAAAGTATCCTATCTCTCAGCAATTAAAAAAAAAAAAAAGATAATCACTAAAGGAATAGCTTGTAAGAACCACCAGAATCTCATCCACAAGGGAACCAGCCAAGCTGCTCAGATATTATATTATACTATAACATGAATTCTGTAATAGTATCTTCAACATAAAGAATCATTTCAGTGAGCAAAGCACTTTTTTTTCTCAAATCCTGTTTTAATTAGAAAATTGATGGAAAATATAGAACTACCTTCCCATTGCTACTTAAAAAAATCTATTTGGGAGCCTTGAAAATATTGGTGAATTATAAAAGAAATTGAACTCTGATACTTCTCTCCCATTTTATTGTTCCCTATTCCCTGAAAAGCCTCCAACATTATATTTCTATAGTTCCAAATAAGGATGTATTTTCCCCTTAGAACCTGTAGGTATTCTAATTATATGTAAATCAGTTCACAGAAATAAATATCCATGGTTAAAGGATATTTAAAATGTTAAAAGCTTTTTCTCAACCGTTCACCATTTCGAAAAAATGAAGCCTATTTCCAAACCCTGGTAGCTTTACCGAGGCTTTCCGTTTCACCGCTGCACAGTGGAAACTTCTCAGGCAATGCAGTTTTTTCTGGGCTGTTCTCTCTGAAGCACCTCAAGTGGGGATCACAGTTTGAATCTGATTTTGAAGCAATTCTATGTTAATCTCCCTTTCTTGAGAGTGAAAACTTTTTTCCTTTTGATTCACAATCAAAACACACAATGGCACAAAGAAACTGAAAAGGAATTAAGAAAGTTCCCCATTTTGAAAAGGTTTCTTAAGTGTTGTCCTTTATTTGCTGAAGACACTGCTGCTGACGTATTTTTAAAGCGTCATTATTTCCCTGATATCGAATCATATTGTATTCTAGTCCCAAGGCCATAAATGTCATCAATACGCTGATGCTACCAACATTTCTGTCTCTACTGCTGAGCTCCTGGCTCACACAGCCAACAGTCCATTGTGTGTCTCCACTTGGGTGAGCCCACAAGCATTGCAAGCTAACCGTGTCCAAAACCAAATTCCTACAGGCTTTCCCCACCCCCAACTTTCACCTTCATGGCAAAAGGCAACACCATACTTCCAGATTCTCAGGACTAAATTCTTGCACTAGTCTTGATACTGCTTTCTCTCACATTCCACTTTCACCCTGTTAGCAGAGAGCTCTAGGACCACTACCTCCAAAACAGATCCAGAATATGACCATGTGCCACTACCTCCACTCCTGTTATCCGTCTAAGCCTAGAGTTTGCAATGTTATTCTTCCCTGTTCTCCTAGGGCAGTTCTTCTGCAGTTTAATACCACAGCCAGGCTGGTTGTTTTAAAACATAAAGAGGATCATGTCACTTCAATGAAATAAAACCACCCTACCCGACGACCTCCCACAACACCCAGTATCAATGCAAAGTCCTTAAATGGCCCATAAAGCTTGCTTTAACCTCACCTTCTATAACTCCTCTGACTCAGCTTCAGCTGAAGGAGCTGAATGAAATGAGCTGAAACTCCAGTCTGCTTCTGCCTCAGGACCTTTGCCCTGGCTGTTCCTCTATCTGGAATGCCCCTCCCCAGATGTCTGCAAAGTTCTCTCACCGCCTCAAATCTGCTCCTACATCACCCTGACAACGGACAGTTGTGACATCCTCACTCTTAGACCTGTTCCTTCCCTACACCTCTTTCTTCATATTACTTATCAACTGACATACTTTATATTGAGCTTACGTGTTATCTTTTTTCCTCCTAGAATATAAACTCCACAAGGACAGAAATTTTTATCTCTTTTGTTCACTGCTGTGTCCACTCAGAATGGCGCCTGGCACACAGTTGACACTTGATATATGTTTGTTGAATGAATGAACAAAATTATATTCAGTGGTGAATCAATGTGTCTGGGTAAATTAGGGACTCATGCCTGATACACTTCTCAACCCCATGTTTGGTGAGCGAACATGTGATTGGTCAAGGGGCACCTGTGACAGGACTTGCAGGGTCTGAACTTGAGACCTTACTTGAAGGATGATTTTCAACACCTGAATGTGCTCATATACTGTGTGCCATGCCCCCAAATTTACTCCTAAGCTGGGCTCATGTCCAGGGTCAGCCACTGCCGGTCCCTTTATGGACTTGGCAGGGAGGACTTGGGGGGAGGGAGATCAACCAAATCTGTTGCATCAGGGACTGAGGGAGCCCCAGAACACCATTCATCCTGCAGAAGACAGAGCTGCAGGGGTCAGAGGGTAGGGATGATTCTGAATAAAGCCACATACGTGCCAGGATCTTCTCCACCACTGTTGTCTAGTCGGGGGAGGGCAAGTGAAGATGTGGATTTGTTTCACTAATGCTGGCATGTTTGCAGACAACTTTTGAGGACGAAAGAAGCAACTTCTCCTGTCACAGACACCAAGAGGCAACGTCTCCTCCAGGCTCAGAGAGCTGCTGCTGCAAGCTCTTATGTGAGCCCAAGAGATATACCCCAGAGACCCTCCAAAATATTCAGGGAGGCCCAAGGGACCTAGTGACAGGTGTGCACGACCTTCTGACATTTGGGCTATGCTGTTAAAATGACCCACCAGCAGCCAAGGAAAGACTGGCTGGGCCCAGGGACAGTTGGGCTCTCCCAAGTGATATCTTTAGCTCTGCCTGGTGGCATCTTCAAGCTGGGGGTGACACTGCCCAAGGAAGTGTGATTCCTGGGGTGGTTTCACTCTCCACTAAAAGAAAGAAGCATGGGTCCATCGGACATGCTGCTTTTAGACAAGTCCCCTCAAATTCTGAGATATGATGAAATCTAACTGAATATGTTACAAGCAGAAAGGGCAAGAAACGTTTCCAAGTTTCATTCGTGCTGATGAAGTGACATCTAGAAAGAAAATGAATCAGAGATGGAAAGGAAAAGGCAAATTATGATATTAAAAATTCATTTCCATTTAGCAAATTCGCTATTAGCATCACAATTGAGGATATTTTAATAATTAGGCCCTCATATAAGTGAGATAATTGGCTGCCTCTCTGAGACGATTGAATAAGTTCCAGAAAAATTCCTTTTCCCAAATCCCTTCTCCAACAGCTAGAGGTCACCCACTAGGGATTGGCACTCCCTGGCTCCTTTTCTAAATACACAATCTCAGAATGTCGGCCGCCCAGGCCTGGAGAGTGGATGTGGCCGATGGGGGGCCCATTGGGAGACTGAACATGGCAAGTGGGGGTCCAGGAAGTCCCCCTGCCCCGGGAGGCCGTGCACCCTGAAAGCATCTTCACAACTTGATCAGTTTCTGCTTAAGCAAAAGCACTCAGAGGACAATGCCTTCTGTGATCCCACAAGAATCCACAGGTGAGGTGACAGGGGCTGGGCAGCGTGACAGTGACGTCCTATAGACAGGGAGCAGTTCTGCCAGGGTCTAGGGTCACGAAAGGCTGGCGTGTGCCCTGCTCTCTCAGTAGCTCTGCCTGGGAGCGGCAGCCTGGGAGCCAGCTGAGGGTCCACCAGATCCCCTGCCTCCCTTCAGCCAGGTTCCTGCAGAGCAAGGGGAAGTTTTTCCCGTTCTTATGTCATCTCAAATTTCCACCCTCACACTTTGAGAACAAGCCAAGTCCTGGGAAGATAAACACCAGATCAAGCAACAACTCCCAGGGCCCTAGTGCTCTGCTGTCAGTGGCCTGACGAGGGGAGGGGAGTTTATTTCAGAGACTACACTCTCCCCAGCCCCTGCCCCACACTTGTCTCTCCATTGCAACCAGAAGGTCTTCTCAAGCACTAGGCAGAACTGCTCAGCGCTCTAGTTTATAAGTCACCCATGGCTTCCCCTTTTCCTGAAGAACCTGGCCTAGTTACACAAGGTCTAAGGCCTGCCCATCTGCTGCCCTCCCTACACATTCCCGCACAGCCTGCGTTACACCCTCCAGACGCCCACACCATTGAGGACCAGAGTGCTTTCCTCTGCAGTTGACCTTTCTCTATCCCGACCCCAGTTGCTAGAGATGCAAATGAATTTCTACTCCAGAAGGATGGGATGAGCAGGGAAGAAAGAGGTGAGGATCCAGTACTTAAGATACAATTAAGCTTGATTTTTACTGAGATGTAGCTACTTTTCTTTAATAAGTATTCCTCCTATTGTTACAGCCTTTTCATTAATTTCCAGAGTTCTGAAAATGTTAAATTGGGATCATTTGTACCAGTATCATTGCTTTTGTGAAGATGTTGATTCTCATAGTTCCTTACTCTGCCAGTTCCAAAGGACTCTTGCCAATAAAGAGGTTTCTGACAAAGGTGCAAAGGCAACTTGTGGGGTAAAGGATCGTCTTTCAGCAAATGTACTGGAACAATTGACTATCCATATGCAATCAATCGATCAATAAAAATGAAAAGAACTTGGGGCCATATTTTGCACCATACAAAAAAATTACATCAAATAGATCATGAAATAAATGTAAAACCTAGAGCTAAAAATTTCTAGAAGGATACAACAGAAAAGGGTCAAGACCTTGAGTAGGCAAAGATCAGTGTTAAACATGATTTAAAAAAAAATACATATATATATATATATATCTGTATGTTATTCTTTTATTGAGGTGACCTTTGTATATGACACTGAATATGATTCAGAGATATAGGCTCACAACTCTCCAGTGCTGTGTCCCCACACCACACCCCCACACAGGACTTCAAAAAAGTTTCTGGCTAGGATGCACATTTCATTATCTTGATTGCAGTGAGGCTGCCATGGAGATATGTATATCAAATTTATCATATGCCAACTGTTTCCTAATAAAACTGTTAAAAAGAGTGAAGCCTGGAGCCACAGATCAAATGAGCGTGTGACTCAAAGATGGGTTGTTAAGACATCTACAAGAAACAGTGCACTGCCAGCTAGACCTTCCCAGGTAAACAGCTGGGCTTCAGGCTCCAAGGCCACAGAGGCCAAGTCTCCACCTAGCTATATAAACAGCGAAAGAGAGAAGCGTATAACAGCATGCCTGCATGTGGCTTTTTGAGCGTGAAGTGGGCTGTCATAAGTATATTGAAACACCACATTGATTTTAATGTTGGTTGTACTGGTAAAAGGGCTGCTGGCCAGGACTAAATGCAACTTAGATTGTTCAAACTGCAGGAAGACCTCTGGGACTCTAACTGTCTGGGGCCAGGGAAAACTCCTGAGCTGCCAACACAGACCCTTTCTTCAGATGCAGCCAGAGTTGATGGGCAAAGCATTGTGGTTCAGAGGGCTGAGCACAGAGCTGTGGGGCTGCGGCTGCCTTTCTAGGGGACAGAACTGCAGTTAAATCAAGGAACACTCCCCACCCCAGAGTGGGGGACCTGGGCAACACTTCTGCCTACCTGATTTTGGCTTGAGGATGAATGGTGAGTGTCTTTCAGATGGGAGTGCCACCTGCTGTCAAGCTGGCCTGCCACACAGCCCTGCTGCACCACAGCATGCCACATGTGTGAAGATCACTTGGGTTTTTGCTCACTGGGTCTCCAAGTCAAGTACAACATCTGGGTTTCACGTAGATTACAAGATCCTAGACTTCGAGCATTATGAGGTGACTGGATAAGACTTTTGGGGGTCTTCAGAGTAGATGAGTCTATTTACATGTAGAAGGGATGTGAATAATATGGACAATAAGGAAGGCTAGCATGCTTATTGCACAAATGACTCCGATTTTGTGTCCACAACCTCTTGTGTGTGGATCTACAGTTTCCTCCATCAAGATGTGAAATTGCTCTCAGACCCTTTGAAACTGGAGTGACCCTGTGGACTTTCATTGACTGACAGGATCCAGAAGAAGTAACAGTGTGCCAGTACAGAGCTGGGCTTCAAGCTCTGCTATTCCTCTGCTCTCTTCCTGGCTCCCTGCCAGGCCCGTGAGAGGAAGCCTGGGTTAACTTGCTCATGGATAGGAGACCTGGGGAGAGAGTGAGGTGCCCCACTCAGAGCAGACCACCTCCAGATGTTCAGTCACCTGGGTGACCTACAACTAACCGCACGTGGGTCAGCTAAGACCAGAAAAGGTGTCCAGATGAGCCCTCCAAACTATCAAACAGTAAATGCTGAGCTAAATAAATGTTCATTTAAGCCATAGCACTAGATAGCTGGGACATAATCGTCAGCTCTTCATCCTCACAAAAACCAAAAAGATGCATGCTGTTCTTCCCCCTACTTCATGGCTCCAGTTAAAGCTCAAAGGGCAGACAGCTACTCAGCTGGCATTTGAGTATTCAGAGCTGAATGCCCCGGGTCTCCTTCCAGGTACCCTGTGACATTAAGCAGAATCTCAGGAACTTGCTTTGGGGATTAAACTCAAGTGGAAGCAACATATGTCACTTTCAGGAGAAAGATTCTAGAAGTAATGTGTGACTGCCACCTTCCCTGCCTCCTGCCATGGAAACCACTGATGCCCCCGACAGTGACTGCTCCTCAGGCCAGGTCTCTGCATGTGACTTGGGGATGTGGCGTCCCCAGCCAAGCCACAGGGAGCGTTACACAGGATAGTGAGGTCACCTTTTTTTGGTTTAAGGCACTGAGATTTGGGATTATCACCACAGCACAGCCTACCCCGGCCAGCTTGGTACAGCAACTGCAGCAGGGTTAAGTCTCTTACCTGTGTAATTCCAAAGCCCACATTCTTACTCATGAATGAAGGAGTGAATGAATGATTGCTGTCTGAAGAACAAGACCAACAGTGCTGGTTACAATAGCAAAGAGAGAGAAAGACTAAAGGCAACAAATTGATGCCACTGAGACAGCAGGTGAGAGGAGCAAGTTTTCTGTCAAGAGGTCAAGGGAAAAGCAGAGCAGCTATGGAGAGGCAGGAAACGAGGGTTCTGCCGTAGGCCTTCAGAACTGTGTGCAGAGCAGAGAAAGCTGGCTTTTGCCTCTCATGTGAGGTTTCTGGAAGGACCAACTCAAAATGGAATAGACTTCCCATGAACACAGGTGTGCAGCCTGCAGCCCTTGTCTCTGTGGGCTAGGAACCTTGGAGTGTCCAGTGTCCCCCACATGATGAAGGGTCTCCTTCTGGGTCACCACCCAAGCTCACCACTGTACCTCCTGTCCCTAAAAGAAGGTGGAAGAGGCTGGCTTCTCTGCAGCCTATTCCTCAAACCTCTTCGACTCAAAAGTAACCAAGATCACCTGACATTCTCATGATGTCCACCAGCTACTATGTATTCATATTCAATTCATCAGCCTCTACTTTAAATTCTCCAATTTAAGTGGCTTTTACAGATACCAAACTTTAATTCTATGCAAATCAACAAATGCTTATCTGGAGTCTATTATGTGCGCAGAGCTATGGCCAGGAAATAAATAAAACATCTTCTGCACTGCTGGGACTCACAATCTAGTGAGGGCAAAAGATAGGAAGTAAGAGGGGCCGTGATTCAAGGCAGGGTGTGATAAGGGCTGTAGGAAAGGGACAAAGGCAACAAGCAAACAGGGTGGCCTCACACTTTCCAGGCCCTTCTCATTGCCCGAAATTTCTCGTCTGTTTGCTTTTGCTAGGGTGTGTCTACAATGCAATTCTTCTTGGTTTTGCCTCCATAAGGAGCAGTCTTGGGAACATAATTAAACTTCTGTGATGATCTGCTCACTACCACAGCGATAATTACAGCACACGCCAGTGACACAGCGACAACAGAGGCCCCAGCGTCAGAATCTTGGTGCGGGAGCTGCACCAAGATTCTGGTGCTGAGCCATCTGCAGGGACTTCACCCCCTCCGAGAGTGAGGGCTAGTGCCTGTATCCTCAGCCACTGCTGCGATCCTAACCACCCCACACCCAGCTGGCCAGGCACTTGGGGCTACTCTGCCTTTCCATTGAGTAAATGCCTCAGCCCCTTCAGGAGATCCTTTTCTCTACCCACTTCAAAGCAGCGGGTTATCTTCAATGTGGAGGTCACCACAGTCTAGGCCTTCAGGCAAAAGGGGGTTGTAGCACAGTAGCTCCCCTATCCACAGGGGACCTGTCCCAAGCCCCCTAGAGGCTACTGGAGAAACGGATAGTAACGAATGCTACATGTGCTATGTATGTTCCTGTCCATGCATAGTTTATAAATTAGCACAGTAAGAGGTTAACAGTAATAAAATATAACGATGATAACAAATGAAAGTTATGTGAAAGTGATCATTTCTTTCAAAATTATCTATGGTACATTATATTTTCAGACCCCAGTTGATCAGAAGAAAGGGAAATCACAGAAAGCAAAACCCAGGCTAAGGAGGGACCACTGCATTGTCAGTCTAACACTATGGGTCACCACAAGGGTCCACACAAAAGAAGCAGGAGAGGAAAAGGTTCTCCAGATACTATAATAAATCAGGAAAGCTAAACTTCTTTAGCTCAGATCCCATTAAGACAAAAAGAACCTTGACAAATCATATAGAGAATGAAGCAGGAAGGACTGAGAAGACTTCAGAGTGAGTGTGAGTGTGTGTGTGTGTGGCATGTGTGTGTGTGGGGTGTGTGTGTGTGTGTGTGTGAGAGAGAGAGAGAGTTCATAAACACAATGTGTGTGAAAAGGCAGAGACTGCTGTGCTGCCCGGAGCTCACAGATGGAAGATGTGAGAACACCATGCTCCCCACTTAGTAGGTGTCCAGTAAATGCAAATTGAGTCCAATTAGAGCAATCACGTGAGGTGCATAGGTAAAGGAAAGGGAACCTGCTCATAGGCATCAGAGTAGAAAATTGAATATTCTTCTCGACATAAGCTGGCAGATTTCTCATTATAATCACATATTCATTCATTTAGCCAAGAAATCTATTCAATACACATTTATTGAATTCCTGCTACGTTCCAGGCACAAGTCTAGGTACTGGGCTTACCGCCGTGAACAGCCCTCCTGGAGGTTGTATTCTAAAGACCCAGGCAATGAAGCAACACACTTACAAGTCAGGTTGTGATGTGCTCTACAAGGAAAATAAAAAGAAACTGACGAGCCAGAGGAGGGGGTTGTGCTGGGGGTGTGGCGTCCATGAAGGACTCTCAGAGGAAATAACATTCAAATGGGGACCTGAATGATAAGCTGGTTCTTCCCATGACTTCTAAAGGAAAAGCATTAGGGCTAAAGGAACAGTTAACACAAAGGATCCCATGGGCGAGAGTTTGCCATGGAAATGGGAATATGGAATTATTTAAAACGTAGGAAGTATGTTCTTTAATTGACTCTGAAAAAAATAAGCAATAGTTGCTGCCACTCCCCACTCTCAATGTGAAAGAGTGGAGGAAAAAAACCAATTCTAACCTCTCATTTTGCCACCACGTGGGTGGTAGAGGCAGGTGTGGTTCAGACGCATTGAGCCTCTTGCTCATCAATGACCCCAAGCCAGCAGCTCGCGTCTCTGCCCTGCTGCCCATCTAAAGAAGGCTAGAACCGACTGTGGGAGTGGTTCTGAGGGCCAGCTGTGATGGTTTGCAGTGCCAGTGTAGATGTTAGTTACCGCCAATGCAGGCCTGGGGGCAGGAAGCAGAGGGTCTGGGCACCTGCGGCAAAGGGCCATGTGAGGGTCCTTCGCCACCCTTGAAACTGGAAAATTTACCCTTTGAGTCTGTAAAAACTAAGCCCATCAACCATTACCCTAAATTGACTGGGATTTGGGGGTACACAAAAAATGGGGGCAAAATCCCAGTGGATCTCAACAAACAGCTCAAGGGACTGTAGAGGGTCAGGAAGGAGGTGCCTAGGGCTCCAAACACCCTGGCAGCAGGATGCCCTGTGGTCTGGCCCTGAAGTCTGGTGGGAATGCAGAATCAGCCCCAGGGTGAGGGGTGGGAGTGTACGACAGGCCCTGAGACCAATGGAGATGCTCCTGAGACCTTGGTGACTCCTCCATCCATACACCAGCCCGACCCCAGCCCCAATCCATCACCAGGTCCCCAGGAGCTGGTGGACTCAAAGGCATGAATGGATTAACCAGAATGTTTAATTTCTACTGCACTAGAGAATGTAAGAAGCATTTTGGAAACTGGAACAAAACATAACAGTGGGTGTTGGGATTAATATCAGCTCACTCTATTTGTCTTCCAAGAAATACCTTATTCTCAGGGTTTAAAAAATACATATTTGAACACCGAAATTAGCATGGGAAAATAAGTTTCACTTTTTGGTTTTTTGGTTTGTTTTTTTTTTTTTGCCATTTTGTAAGCCCATGGACTAAAACTACCTGTGGGATTTTTCCTGTTACCTTTCAATCACTTTCATAAAGATGGAGAAAGCTTGTAACAACCCCTTTTGTTAAGAACACTTTAAATTCCATGTATTCTTAGGTCTGTGAAAGTAATCCAGCTTTTTAACAAGACTTCTTATTAATTAGTTTCTTCTTTCAAGATTTCAGTTCCTCAAAAATGCTTTGAAATGGACCTATTCTCCCTGCCTTCTTCTTTTTCTTAGAAAAGCCTTCTCCTTGGCTTTCGAAAGACTTTGATAATAACCAATTTGGAGCTTAACAGCAAAAAAACATTAGTATTAATATTGCCAATTTTCTATTACATGAAGATTCAAGAACACCATGAGGTTTTGCTTGTGACTAAATCTACTGGCTCAGATGTTTAAAAGACAGATTGTTCTTTTGGGCTTCTTAGGATAAAATTAAGTCAAGTTTGTGTCAGCCTGAAAATTAAATGGTGAAGATTGTCAGAATGGAAATTTCTTACATTTGCAAACCAGTCCCTTATCAGAAACTGGAAGAGGGGAAAAGTCTTCCTTCGCTTGTCTAATTCTGTATTCTGTTTAGTCTTTTGATGTTAATAGTTTAAATTACTCTGAGTCCTTTTCTACCACGAGGGCTGCAGTCCTGCTTTCAAACATCTATACATATAATGATGTGCTTCCCCAAAATGCCATGCGAAGTTTTATGAACTCTTTTAGAACCTTTCCCGGGAGAAGGTGCATTTAATAGAGGAAAATGTCATGTTTCATTAGTACATTCGTGCTCACACAAATTTATTCTTCGGAAAGGCAGTGCTTGTAAAACTGAAACCAAAATTGACAAATTGTGCCTCTGTTTAAAGGCTGAAGTCCTCAAATAGAGAATCATTCTCACACACATCACCTTGAATCCATAAAACATTTACTTTTCCCTCAAATAAAGATTCTTCTGCTAAGACCCTTTCTAGGAAGGCAAATATGGAGGCCCATGTGTCCTAAATCCTTGAGGTCATTCAGCAGAATCCTTGGGGCCTGGGCAGCTCTACCCACCAATGTCTCTGTGTGGACATGGGGTGGCATGAGGAATGCCTTTTACCCTTGCTGCCCACAGGCCAGCACAGCACTGAAGGTCACTAATGGACTTTGCCTTGACCATTAGGCCTCTGCTTGGAACCCAGAAAACCCTGGTTCGGAAAAAACATAAAGTTAAGGGCAAAATGGATCCTGTTCTCTGCAGACACTCACCAAGGGCTTGAGGAATGTATCATGCAGATTAACAGTTTCATAAATGGAGGTCTACACCCTTAATTTCTGACCCTAGGAAAATATTCTCTTCAGGTCCGAGTAATCTGGGAAGTGGACACAAACAAGAGAAGTCTAGCAGAGCATTAAGATCTACAACTTTGGACTCGAGGAAGTTCTAATCTTGAGGCTGCCACTTAATAGCTCAGTGACTTGGATCAAGTTACTAAATCACCCTGAGTTTTAATGTCCTCAAACAAAGGTGTATTTTGAGAATTAAATACAATGCTGTGTTTGTTCATTTATTTCCTCAACAAATTACCGAAAACCTACAATGTGCCCAGGACTCTTTAAGATGCTGAGGAGACAGCGATTGAACAAACCAATAAAATATCTGGAGTCCCATGGAGCGTACATTTTAATGCAAGGAGACAGATAATAAGCACAGGGTACAGATTACGTGAGGTGGAGATAAGCACTATGAGAAGGATCGTAAGACTATCATACTGACTATTGTGCTGGGAATAAACTCTTGGGAGGCAGAGGACGGGCTACCAGGTAGAGGCTGTTGTGCTACAGGATTCAAGCACAAGACAATGGTGCTTGGGGTGGCAGTAGACCACCAAGAACTAGTCAGATTCTGGAAGGTGAACATGACAGAATTTGCGGAGGACTTGGAGGTGGAGTATAAGAAAAAGAACAAAAACAAGGATAATCCTAAAACGACAGAGTTGAGCAGCAACCCTGTAAGTGTGAGTGCTGGTAACAGACACCAGGGAGCCTGAGAAGGCAGGCTCTGTGTGAGTGTGTGTGTGAGTGTGAGAGTGTGAGTGTGAGTGTGTGTGTGTGTGTGTGTGCGTGCATGGTGTGAGAGAGAGAGATCACGCATGCATGTGTACCCACTCAAAGGAGGAGATCAAGAGCTCATTTTGGACATGTTCATCTTCAGATGCCTATTTGATATACAAGTGGAACTAATGAGCAAACAGGTGGACATATGAGTTTGGACTTCAGGGGCAAAGTCAGGACTGGCGTTATAAATTTGGGAATCATCACTGTATAGATGGCCTTGGGACTAGAAGATACCACCTAGGGGCGAGAGTATAGAGACAGAAGCAGACAGAGCCAGGGAGTAAAGTCCAGATGAGTCAATATAAGAGGCGAGTGAAAAGAGAAGTGACTAGAAGTGACTGTACATGAGACCAAGAAGTGGCAGGATACAGTTAGGAGGGGACATAGAGTGGAAAAGCAAGAGTCGTGGCATCTGTTATGAGAACCCCCAGAAAGGCTGGGATTCTGCCTCACCAAAGGCAGTGTATGTGTATGCCTGCCACTGTTTTCTCCAAGGGGCTAGAATCACAGCAGGGAATGGGAGTGGCCACTTTTATGACATCTTTCTTCCAACCTTCCAACTTTGGTCTCTGCTGGTTTGGAGGTCTCAGGACTCAAGTGAGAAATGTCCACCACAAGCCACGACCATGACGCCATTGGACTGGAAGTCTGAGACAGCTCCTTTGTCCAGGGAGCTTCTCCTGCAACTCCACTGACAGAGGATTACTGTCCTGGGATTACCGATCCTGCTCCTCAGAGTAAAGAGCTGCACCAAAGGGCCAGGAAGGAGGGTCTGAGACCCAGGGAGTTCCCTGGAGTGACTCTTGGTACTTCCATGTCCACTCAAGTTCACAGAACACCACTGCAACCAAAATTGCCAAACCATTCTAGAGTAAGACCTTCAGGAAAGAAAGTTTGAAACACCGCACCAGAAAAGAACTCCAACTAGTTGAGGGCAAGTGAACTTGAAAGGACAGGGAGAAGAATGAGGACTGTCGTGCATGACCTGCAACTACACAACTGCACACAGTCGCAGCAGGTGTGCCTGTTTTCTTTCCTACTGTACAGAGGTGCTAATTTCATCCTCCCTTGCTCTGCCTGTATTTTATATGAAGGGGGTGCTGTATGACTGAGTCCAGGTCCCAGCCTCTTCCCCAAGGAGGTGGACCTCATTTTTCTAGTCCTACATCACATCACCTCCTCCAGGAAGACTTTTCTGGGCTCCCCCTCAACCTCAAGCAGCACCCTCTGCCAGGTTCCCACAACATTGGTCCCCAGTTCTTAGAGAGTTGCCAAATCTCACCCTCAGATCTCGTCTCAACCAGGACCTCACTGAGGGGAAGAAACAACTCACAGTTACCAGGAAACTTTGACTACCAGGGAGTCCTCAACACCCATCTGCCAAGTGGAAACCCCATATCAAGCCCACAGAAGGCCCCTCCACAGGGACACTGTCTACTTTTGGCTGAGAGGAAAGGTGGACACAAAGTCCAAGCAATAATCTGGTTACAGCAGAATAAACGCAGACATCACAAGAGCCACACTCGCAAGGACTCACAGTGGACCCAGACCCAGGCTAATAAGCTACTGCATTACCTCCCCATCACTGCAGAATGTGGTCACTGCCCTGTTGTGCAGGCCTGGGAACTGAAGCTCAGGGAGGGGAGCAACATGCTCAGGCTGTGCAGTTGCTCATGAGCAGCACCAGAGCTGAACCCAGGCCTACGGACTATCTAGGCCGGTCCATCCCCATGGGGTGCTCAGGTCACTGGGTGCTGAGACCACTGGGTGCTAAGGCCCAGAGGTCTGGACAAAGCTGGGGCAGCCCCCAGAAATAGAGGTGAGCTCAGTACAGACATACCCCCAAATAGGGGTGATGGACTATCTCCCCAAGGTAACTCTGGTGTTGTGAGTTTGCACTTAGTGGAGCAGCACAGGTCATCTGGAGTGAGGCAGGTGGCAAGGGAGAGGCAGCAGGAGGGTGGACTGGCACTAGCATCAATCTGGCCCCTTAAATGATGCAAGGGGCAGACCAGGAATGGGGACAGAAGCAGAACCAAGATCCACCACACAGGAATATGTTCTCTGATCTCAGGAAAACAGCTATGGTGCTTAGGGAAGGGGCTCCTGCTACTGTGCCAGGAGCACTGAGCCCCACTGCAGACAAGGGTGATGGCTGCAGTCCTTCCTGACTCCAACATCCCTGAGTTAAGTGCTTCTGAAGGCTCCAGGCCTGCTGCACCCCTATTGAGTCTGTGATCTGATCCCAGATATGTTAATAGATTCTACAGCCAAATGTCAGAGTGCTCTACTCTTTGAAAATCAGAGGACAGACTGTCTGATCATCCATTGCTGAGGGAAAAGGAAAAATAAAAATCCTTGACATAACAATTGTCATTGACAATGTGATGTACTTAACTTGCATGTTCCTGGGGCTGATTATTACAAAACGCACATTTAGAAATGTGCTCATCAGAAGGAGAAACTGGGGGCTCCCTGGGAGACGAGCAAGGCCAGGGGAAATTCCTGGCGTGGGAAACTCCTGTGTTGGAAAAGCATCTGTTTCATTACTGACCCGTGACCCCCAGCAGGGAGGCCTGGGCTCTGACAGATTCAGCACACCAGTTCCGCCTCTGGTCCTCTCATATAGTAGAGATCGCCAAGAGCCCCTCCTCAATCCCAGAAGACACTCCATGCAGGACTGCCCTTGGAGATGCCCTTGAATCTGGCCCAAGGGCTGAGACCAGCAAGCCATGCCCAGGAAGTGAGCCCCTGGATGGAGATGGCAGCCTCTTGCCAATGGGTCCTTGGTGGCTGGGTCCGTGGAAGAGGCTTCAGCCCTGCTGGCACTGGGTGAATGGGGTTCTCAGGTTTTCCTGGGACAATAGAAGGAAGCCCCCTAGGCGACGTGCCCCAGCACCTCCTGAGACAATGTCAGCCTCAATTCTGATGGCTGTACCACAGACTTGCATATTTGGCACGGAGTGAATGTGGTGATTCCGCCCCTGGACAGCTATGAAGACCATCAGAGCCAGCTAAGAGGCTCTGGACACAGAGGCAGAAGTGAGAGTTAAGCCACCAGTCAGCTAGAGCCTCCCAAGTAGGAACAGGGATCTTCCCTGCTGTTGCTAAGTCCCCTGATCTGGCCGTGACCACCACACCTGTCACACTGCATTGTCGTTGCCTGTTTTGCTCCTTGAGGGCAGGAACTATTCTGAACTAATGGCTCAAGATAGCATAAAGTCCATGAATAACCTAATGAGGGAGCAAAGGAATGACTGCTGAACATCAGCACTAACAATGTGTGCAGCTGTCCGCCACAAGGAAACCTTGACAGAGAAGATGCTGCCAGATCTATGCCCCTGGGTGATGACAGACAGCATCTGGCCGTTGTGGGGGCAGAGCTTCTGGGAACCACCCAATTGGAGCGTCATTTGTCCCTGCAGCCATGCGACTGGAGCCCTGAGCCTGCACGGGGTCCTGGGCGGCCATGACTGGCCTGCAGCCCGCAGCACTCCACGCAGACGGCCCAGCCCAGGGAAGGAGGCTGGTGGGGAGGTTGCTGCGGACAGAGCAGGGATGAGAAGGGCTTCATCTAACCAGCAAACCTGGAGCTCAGATGGTGAGGCTGGGCCATCACCCCCCTTCCTAAGAGTCCATGGACTGAAGTTGGGGCCATCAACTCCTCCACCCAAGTGGCTAACGTCAAAACAGCCTTAGGAGAAATGTTTACTTAGCGTTTGGGATAAGGCTGAAGCCTCTGCACATCACAGAGAAGCAGAAAAAAGAGATTTGACACGGTCCATATTTCCCCAAGCATTTTCTAGGCGTGCCTGCTGAGGGTGGTTGGAAGCACAAGGCAGAGAAAGCTAGCCAAGGTTTGCATATCTGGAGACCAGGCAAGGAAATCCTAATGAGAAAAGATGAATGTTATGTTTGTTATGCAGGGAGGGCACCAGCGGACAGTTACATCTGCCATCCCCTAAATTAGAGCTATTTGTTCTCATAGAATTAATTGCAGAAATAAATAAAATTTATCTTCAATATTTGGCATGTGATCTAAAAAATTAGGATTCATGAGCTCACATTTTCGATAACTCACATATAAATATAGACAAACGGATGTTTTAATGCAAATTTAATATACAGTAGTTAAATTAATGATTTTTCTTGGTTCGTTTTTAATTGGGGGAAGAAAACCTCACAGCCACATCATATAAATCAAACTTGCCTGGCGTGTTCGCGTGATAGAGAAGTCAGCACGTTCACGGGCCGTGTATCAAGATCCGATTTGCTTAAAATAAATGGCTCCTGCTTCCAGCTCAAACGCAGCATCATGTTAATGCATATTCATAACTGGGCACTGCTTTCCTTTCAATTTTTTCCCTCTTTTGTGTTTTCTATTTTCTCGATTGAAAACATAACCAAGGACATTTGCTCCCAGGGGCCATCTGGGTCAGGAAGGCTGTTTCAACTGGATTAAGGACGTGATGAAGCATCTTCACGGTCCCTGGAACCGGACGCGGGGTGTGGGGTCCCTCCCTGCTGGGCTGCATTGTGGGTGCGGGCACAAGGAGATGGTGAAGGACAGGACCCAGGACGTGCGCGCTACTAATTGCTCCTGCGCATAGCTCATCTCGCCTCATCCGCAGTGATTGCCTCTTGATTTCATGCTGGATGGCTATACTGCTACCAGGAGCCTCTTGGTGAGTTTGTGGACCATACCAAAGAAGCATTTTTATCACCGGTTTAATGCCCCATGGCTGACAGGGAACAGGCAAGAGAGAGAAGTGATGCTACGGCTTGGCCATTAAAGGGCCCATTAAGCTCCGCGTCAGGGAAAGGTCTTGTTTTCAGTTACATGCCAAGCGCAGGGCTGAAAGTGACGGGTAAGCAAAAGGCAGCAGGAGGCTGCTCACCTTGCCTGGCCAGCTGCTCCCTGCACCCCCGCCTCCTTCTGTCCTCCCCAATTACCCTCCCAGGTCAACCCAGGGTGGAGGCAGAGGAGCAAGCACCTGTTTGGGAACCAGGGCATGCACCCCAACTCTGCTTACTGGCTGCACCGCTCTGGGAGATGACTCAACCCCATCTGCCTTCCTCACTTGTTGCTTCTCAGCCACCTGAACTTCTTAAGTGCAGCGAGACTACGGCTGGCATTGACTTTCTCCTTCCCCCAGGCGACGGCTGCAACCAAGTCATTAAAATTCTTTCCCAGAAGTACCACTGAGGTTTTTCATGAGGTGTGGCAGAAAAAGATACCCACTGTCTCTCTTTTCTGCTGCCAAGTATCCACAGTGTCATCACCAACAGAGTCTGTGGAACATGAGCATTCAACCAAGGATGCGGAGCACTTTAAGAAATAGGAACCTGCCCTTGTGGGATGACTGGCTGGTGCACGGATGTCACCCACAGCGTGGTGGTCTGGAGAGATGGCTCCAGGGAAGGAAGAAATCAAGCGTAATTGAGGGCTGCATAATTTGCAGATGACCTGGGGCAGGCTGTAAATAATGAACATCCCCAAATTATTATTCATTGTTTTATTAGGCATCCTGCTTCTTCCCAAAGAGAAGCTCCAGGGATTGACATATATTTGTGACAAGATTTAAATGGCAACCACGTCGCTTCAGTCGACACCCAGAGGACCTGTTCTAAAGTGCCTATAAATTCTTCTCTAACAAATAGTTACAGGGTGGCATCGAACACTTAACCAAGGCCAGCCCCAGCAGGGTGAGTCAATCAGTGGTGACCAAAAAAAAAAAAAACCCACAGTTCTAATTTTCAAACAATAAGGGTAACAGCTCTGTCAGTGTCAGGAATGTGGCCCTGGGGATGCAGCGACCCTCTGGGGATGGGACCGCTTCTCCGGACAGTCTGCTAGAAATCTGCCTTTGAGATGACAAACCCTCTCCCCTCTGCCTGCGATTCAAAGTTTGTGGGCTGTTGACACAGAGCCTTAGAAGGAACATGGCAACTCGCACTGGAACAAAAGGGAAGCTAAAATGGTCTGGAGGATAAGATTTCTACCCAACAGCAGTGACCACCAAGGGCCCAGCCCATGCTGGGTCTGCACAATGACAAAAACCCACAGGTGCCGAAGGAAAGGAGAGACATGCACGGCTTGATAGCAGCGAGCTTCTGCGTGTGTAACAGACGGGTCTTCCTCGCTGCCGCCACCACAGGCAGCACCAGAGGTTCACGCGCATTCCTGGTATGTCGGCAAAACACACCCAGGATGGGCTGCCTCATCCAAAGACGACTCTGTGCTGTCACCCAACCTCTCTAGACCAGTCAAAATAGCGGTGAAAATCTGAAACAACAAGCTGGGTAGGAGCCACAATACGTAGGCTCTCTTCTGGTGCCAGAGAGGGCAGGCCAGCCACAATTCAAGGAGAGGGATGCGCGTGACACCAGCCACACTCACGCTGGCAGCAAGGGCTTTTAAAAGCCGATCCTTGCCGTGTCCCAGCCATGTCCCTGTGGCTGATCAGCTCTGACTAGCTCCCTCCTCATTTGTTTTTCTTATTCTCCCCACAGTCACTTCTAGAGGGGCATTATTTCCCCGGCAAATGGCACAGCTGTCAGATCACCTGATTAAGAGGTCTGCATTTATTACAAGGAAATCGCCCTACGCTGCATGCATAGGGGAGCCCAACAGATGGCACACGGGACTCTTTGGGGCATTTCTGTTTTCTCTTGTGATGCCGAATGAAAATCCCAATTACGACCACCCCACACATTTGCCATGACTCCCGGGGCTCTGGGAGAGAGAATGTGAAGACCACTCCCTGCATTCAGACCCCAGTTCTGGTCCTGCCCCCGTTCACATTGCGAGGTCAGAAGGATGAGGGAAATGACTTATTCAAGGTTGCAAGGACAGGAGGAAACAAGGATCACTTAATTCATTTGTTACTTCCATTGATATCATTCCATTGTTACTTCCATTGAATTAAGGTGGAGGCCACCCAAGCTCTGCTCTCAGGCAACCGTGGAAACAGACAGGCGTGCTCCAGAGAACTGACTTCCCTGGAAGGAAATTTTGCAACCCAAGCATGACTGTGATGGGAGATAGGAGGCACAAGCCAGAGAGGCCAGTTCTCTTGGGCAGGGGTGGGTGGCAAGAGGTCAGCAAGGACTGAGTCTTGGAGGATGAGAAGCTGATTAGGTGAAGGAGTTGGGGCTGGCATTGCAAGTAGAGGCAGTGAAACTGGCACAGGTACAGGAGGAGGTACCTGTGCCATGACCTGGGAGCTACAAACTATACCAGGGACTGAGCCCACAACTTAAGGGCACATGTAAGGGGAACTGAGATCCTGCAGGTCTTAAATCTAGAGGTGTAGACTCTATCCTAAGTCGGCTAGGAGTGAATGACAGACGGCGAGAGGGGGAGTTGGGCAATAGGATGGGCATGATAACAAGACTTAGAAAAAGAATTGTGTACACTGGCATAGTCACTGTGGAAAACAGTATGACGATTCCTCCAAAAAATTGAGAACAAAAATACCATAGGATCTAGTTATTCTGGGTATCTATTTGAAGTATATGAAAACACTATTGCAAAAAGATGTGTATTTGTACAGCATTATTCACAATAGCCAAGATATGGAAACAACGTAAGTACCTGTCAACAGAAGAGTAGGGATAAAGATATGGTATGTGCACATGATGGACTACTACTCAGCTATAAAAAAGGATGATAGCCGGTCATTTGTGGCAACCTGAATGGACCTAGAGGGGATTACACTAAATGAAATAAATCAGATGGAGAAAGACAAATACCATATGATTTCACTCATATGTAGAACATTTCTTTAAAACACATAAGCAAAGGAAACAGAACAACAACAATTCTTAGACACAGAAAAA
Source organism: Talpa europaea (assembly GCF_964194135.1). Classification (NCBI taxonomy): domain Eukaryota; kingdom Metazoa; phylum Chordata; class Mammalia; order Eulipotyphla; family Talpidae; genus Talpa; species Talpa europaea. The sequence continues at coordinate 28,125,877 of NC_140080.1, forward strand.
ACACCAGTGGCTGCCAGAGGAGAAGGGAGTAGGGGGGTGGGTAAAACAGGTAAAGGGTATCAATTGTATGGTAGTGGAATGTGGGATGGAAACCAGACTTTGGGTGGTGCCCAATGCCATAAACCTGAAAGATACATTACAAACCTATACATCACTTCAATAATTTGTTTCTTAAAGAAAGACTGGGGGAAGGAACAATGAGCCAGAGGCTAGGAGACAGGCTTTGAAGTTTATGAATACTGATTCAGTCAGCATTTATTAAGCAGCTACTGTCTGCAAGGCACTCTTTGTAGTGTGAGGGTCAGCAGAGACCCCAAAGTCCCTGCTATCTCAGAATTAACTTGTCCCACAAGAGCTGACAGTGGTGATAGCGGGAGGCAGACGGAGAAATTGAGATCAGCAACTATCCAGGGGATGCTGTGCGGGAGGGTGAGTTGGAAGGTCATTGCAAGGTCTTTAGAAAACCTGTCACTCCTCCCACTCACAAAGAATTGTCCTTTAAAGGCAAATCCAAACATATTTAACTTACCAAAAGTTAATACACCTTCTTCTAGTACACCTATACACCTTCTTCATTCTCCTACTACACATTCAATTTTCAAATTAATGAATTATAAATGAGGATCTAGATGCCATGGCTGGGAATTGAGATCCAGAATAGCAGCAGCTTAAGCAAGGGAGACATCTATTTCCCTCTTGCACAACAAGATGAGCAACATCAGTCTGGGCTGGCCTGGTGCTTCACGGGGTCTGAGCCCCAGAATCCTTGTATCTGACTGCTTCACCCATCCTGGGGAGCTGCCTCCTCCTTGGGATCCTGGATGGCTCACCCCACCTTGTCTGCATTCCAGACAAAATGGGGAAGAAAAGAAAGGTGAAATACAAGACATCAGGGAAGTCGCTCATCTAGCTGTCTGCCCTTCCAGGGACCAGCAGTTAGAGAACAGTCACGCAAGCCAGCAGCAGGGCCAGAAAACGGAGTCCTGTCCTGGCTATAAACACGTGCTTCTAGAGCAGAGGAGGATGGATGTTGGGGACAACTAGTTCTCTCCAGAAAAAAAAAAAAACGAAAGGACTTTTGTGCTTTGTCATTGACTTCAATGCTTTATGACTTAGCCTCAAAACAGCCGCTCTTCTGCGCTTTTCTCATCCCAGTCATTCTAGAACAGAACAAAGACTCTGTACAGAGCTCACATAAAGCCAGCCAACTGGGTTTAACCTTCAAGGGGGATAAAATGCTTTGACTTTGGACGCGTTTTTTTCTAAATTCAGTTGCTCTGACTTCCTCAGTAAACACGTGGCTTTGATGGGAAATATTGCTGGGCCCACAGTTCTGCAGGTCTGCAGAATAGAAACCCATACTCGGCACTTGGCTCCCTTGACTTTCTGTTTGGTCCCCACGGGGTCTCTGATGCCATCACCTGTAGCCCCAGCAGACCTCAAAGTCTGCTGAGGACTGTGAGTTGTGTGCAGGAGGTGGGAACCATAACCTGGTGAGCAGAACCTGCAGGCCCCACACAGCATTCGGGCCTTTAGCCCTGGCATGTGGCAGCCACCCACTCCGGGAGATAGGACCCCCAACCCGAAGAAGATACCGCCCAGAAAGAGAGGGGCACTGATGTCCTTACGTGGCTCCCTGAGCAGAGCACAGACACCTCCAGCTCTCCTCAGGGCCCCCCAGGTCTCTCCCACTCCACACCCCACCTTTGTAGTCCCCACAGCCTACTCTCCCCCTGTTGGCCAAAATTCAAATAAAATTTTGTTACTGAATTTTATTTAGAGAAAAATGTAGTACTTCCCCTAAAAATGCAATTTGATTATATTAGTCTCCTTTCTCCCTCCTCTCCAATCTGCCCTTGATTCAACCCAGAACCACTGAGTCCCTTGGATGGACCATGCCCCGCCCATGCTGACTCTGCCTGACCTCTGAGGCAGGGGGGTCCTCCTCCTCCTAACAGAAAAACAAACTCATACATTCCAGAAAATTATGTAAGTTTGGAAAACACTGCTTTAAACAAACCTTAGAGTCAAAGAGCTACTTCAATTTCAGTTCATCTTTTCAATAGATGTGCATCCTTTTCACGAGAGCCTCAATATATTCAGATAAGATTGTGGGCACATGTAGGAGAGCTACGGTTTTCCATCTACAGACAAGCCTGTGCTGGGCTCATGGATGGGCAGGTCCCCACCCCCTGCAAAACTCTAAGCTACTCACAGGAACCACAGCACCGTGAATTAATGGAAGACTCTTTTCTTTAAGGATTCAGATCCCTGTCCATCTAGCCCCAACCTACTTGGTCAAGTTTACCATCCCTCATTGCCCCAAATTCAACCTATTAGACTATTGTCTCAGCACGCTAACTCCCCCACTCAAGTTCCCCTTCCCCAGTAATTCATCCTCCACTTCTCACCTACACCCAGCTATGAACACACCCACCTTCTTTCCCTAACACAAATGGACCCATTCTCTTGTTTACTACCTTGAATTTCTTTCATAAGATCAGATGTGAATCTAGGCCACCTCCTCCAAGAAGCCGTTTTGAATGCCCAGCATCCCCAAGTTCCTCTCAAACCCACAGGAAGAACCTTATGGTTAGGGCAGTGAGAGACCCAAGAGTGAAGTATGCTGTGCTTATTGATTTTTTTTTTTCTCTCAAACAAGAAGCCACTTTTCTAAGTGAAGAATCGGGACATATGTCTCTTGCACCTTGCATATGCCCAGCATCAGATCAATAAATACCTGATGCTTGATTATAGTTATTGAGAACCTGGCAGTTGATTATAGTTATTAGTCAAAGAATAAATCATTTTCAATTCCTGCTTGTGTGCATCCGCTGGCCCCATGTAGGGACTACCAGGCATCCAGATGGATGATAAATTCCAGTGATGACCCAGATGTTCCAACTGCAAACACGGAGGGCAAACGATGGTGGAACACACTGAATTTTTGACTTTCTATATGAATGTTCGGGGACCAGGCACAGGCAACTAAAAATTGTTTTTGTAAACCTCTGCCCATAGAGCTGGTAATTGCACATCTTCTCCGGCAGCAATTCCCAGACTCGAAACCTCATACCTGCTGCTTCTAATAATTTTCCTCTGAACACCTGCTCATTGCTCCATTTCCAGGGATGACTCAGAGAGAGCAAGCCATCCTTTGGGGTCGCCCTCTCCACCCGGCAGCGGCATCTCCCAGAGAGCTCTGTGACAGGTGAGTTAACGAGCTGGGGATGTTTCAAGAAGGAGGGCGGTGCTAAGACTCAGAAATCCTGAACCACATGGGCTTTGTTTCGAAGTCCTCAAATTCAGATCTTTCTTCCCCTGAACCACACTGCTTTTCACGATTTCTCTGAAAAATCAATTTGGAGAGGCATTTTGGGGGGAAAGCAAATAAAATTTTGTTACTGAATTTTATTTAGAGAAAAATGTAGTATTTTCCATAAAAATGCAATTTGATTATATTACAATTTCATTCCTTATCTGTACTTTCCATGCCAAAGCATTCTTTAATGGATCAGAAATACATAATCGCCAGTCATCTACTCACTGCAGCCTCCAGAAACAATGTGTCTCTAGTATCATCTCCCAGGGGTCTGCACGGCTGGCAACACTCAGGCCTGACTCCGGCAGAAGATCGGCCCACCCAGCTGGCCTTGTCCGACCAGCAAGCTGACAGATTGCCGAGGTAGTTTCAACTCACATCTAAGTTCTCACTTGCCAGGAGTTAAGAATCTGGGGGAAGTCACAGCCTGTGTGGGGATGAGGGCTCTAGTGAACATCCCACTGAGCAAAAGCGGACTAAGACACCCCAAACTGCACTTTACCACCCACTTGCTTCCTCATTTTCAGAGTACCTACTGTGTGTCAGGTACAGTTCAGACACTAAAGCACTAAAGCAACAGATATGAGCTCGGTCTCATGGAATCTGTGGTCTAGAAAAGGAAAAACAAATATTAAAGAAGAATCAATAGCAAAGGAGAACCAGACAAGGCGCTGGAAAGGGCTGCAGCAGTAGTCCTGGATGGTCTCCCAGGTAACTTTTCATTGGAGAACTGAGGATGGGTAGAACTTCTCCAGATGGGTGATGGGGTACAACAGGATTGAGGGAGGAAGAGTATTCCAAGGAGAGTGAATGACATGGCAGAGACCTTGAGGAGAGTGGTATCTGGACACTTCTGCCACCCTGACACCACTCAGGAGCACAGAGCATGTAGGTCAGAGGCCAGGGGCTCAGGATCAGAGGTTGGCCCTGAGTGTGGATTTCACCCTTTGAGGGTGGTGAACCAATGGAGGGCCTGAGCAGGGATGTGAGGTGATCACACTCCTGTGTGTGAAGGTCCTCTGGCCATGAAGGATAGCGTAGGGGCTGTGACCAAATCCCACGGGGCTATGGTAAGACTTGTCCAACAACAGCTGGATTCAGTCCCCAGAATAATGGTTTCCTGCAAAGCAGAGAGGCTGAATGAAAAGAAATCAGTTTGAAAGAAGTCTTCTCAAGTGTGTAAACAGAACACTATTCCTCCCACCTTGTGCTGCCCACTCAGTTTAGAAAGCTCCCTGCTACCCTTTATCCAGTTAACTCAACTGCTCCTTCACAGCCCAACCCAAAGTCCCTTCCTCTGGTGCCCTGTCTGACTCCCCTGATTAGGTGATGTCCACCACCACCCTCTGAGGCTGCAGTGTGCACCTTACATCCACAGCTCGTGACCAGCTGCCGTGTAATGCTCCTTAGCAAGATTATTTGATTCGTGTCTTTCTCACCCTCACGTGGGAGCTCTGGGATGGCAGATTTATAACAGTCTTGGGTACACAGTCGGTGCTCATTGAATGAATGTGAAATAAAGGTAGCCACACCTTGTTTCAGGCAATAACATTCTATTTCTAAGAGAAATAAAATGCTTTCCATCTGTAAGAAAATCCTCTCACAGGCCTCCCTGGTGGTGCAAGGGGTTAAGAAGCAGCGCTATGATGCTACCTGCAGCCACTGCAATACAGGTTCGATCCCTGGCCAGGGAGGTGACCCACATGGCACAGCAGACCTCTCCTGTCTCCCCCGCTGCTCCCCTCAGCAGTGTATTCAGTCAGTCTGCCTGTTCTACTCCCACTCTGTTCCTGCTGAAGCTTCTCACCCCCTGCACTTCTGGCCTGTACCCCAGCTCTTGAATGCATAAATAAATAAATCTTTAAAAAAAAAAAAAAAAAGACAGTTCTCTTGCTCTTGGCCCACTTCCTGAGTGACTGGGCAGTGGCCCCCACTTTGCTGAGTGCATCCAGACCCACTGAAAGCAGAGCGAGCAGAATCCTAACTCGACACCTACATGCAGAGAAAATTAAAACAAACAAACCAAAAGAAACCCTTTTAATAACAGACCATTTTGGAGCCCAGAAAACATCTTTCCATAATTAGAAGATTAGGGAGCCTTTTATGAGAACAGAACTATAATCATCACCCTTTATTACAAGGAATTATATACAAATTATACAATTATAAAAAAATTTGTTACATCCTCTCAAATTATAACACCTTCCACATCTCCTGAGGAAAACTGCTTCTGTTCCCACCCAGAGGGAAGCGGGGAGACTGGTCAAACAGTTTGAGGGGATCAGCACGGGTTAACATCAGCAGCCGTGTCTTATTGATAAATCGGCTGACCTGGTTGCCCCAGCTCTGTCCCCAAAGGATTCCAACTACTGCCTCTCTGTGGGTAAACAATTCCCATGCCCCTCCATCCCCCAGAGCTCTGTGTAGAGGCCCAGACTCTGAATCCCACAGTGGAGACCCTGGGATCCCCTACAAAGCCACAAAGAGCATCAATTGCTGCTGCTTGTGCCCAGGATGGGGTGTACCTGTGAGAGGAGGCAGAGGCCTTGCCCTCAAAGGAGTCACACTGCATCCCTAAGGGACCTGCACATAAACATAGCTCTGACCCATGCCACCACTCCCCTGAGACCAAGGAGACCGGAGACCCTGTGCATACCACCCAGGATTTACAGGGTGGTGGCCACAGTAGGGAGATGCTGACACTCCACGCAATGACACTGCAGTTCAGCACCAGCCTGGGTCACAGCTCTAACCCCACCACAGGGAGGTGCCCACTCACAGCTTCATCCAGGAGACAACACTGTCCTCAGAGGTGCTGGAGGGGTGACCCTCCCGGTAAACAGGGGTGAGGAAAGGATGTGGGAGGAGGAGTGACAATGGGGAAATCCACACTGTGAGTGGCCTCCACGGAGGTCAGCCTGGGGTTGACCCAATTGAGAGGAGGCAGAGGCACTGCCCTCAAAGGTGTCACACCGCATCCCTAAGGGACCCACACATAAACATAGCTCTGACCCACAGCAATCCAAGCTTTCCATCAGATCTAGATCCACCTCCCTGGTTGCTTCCAGATAAAGCCCTGCCCGCACTGGACAACTTTGGCTGCCTGAGCGCTGAGACTTAAGTATTCTCTAATTTCATGCACACAAAGCCGTAAAGTTGCTCCCATCACCCTCCTTATGAGGACATGGAAGTTCAGAGAAGTTCTGGGGAACAAGTACTTGAGTTTGTTTGCCTCCAGAGGCTCTTGGCTCTTCCACATGTCCTCCTGCCCTTCCCACAGTTCTTGCTCACTCCTGGTTTGGGGGCTGTGGGCTGAAGGGGCTGGATCCTTTGCTCTTTGGATCCTGATTCTGGCTGGGGGCTTCAGAGGAAAGGACTTGTGGGATCTCCAGCCCTCCTTCTTCTCGGAGCCGTTGTCTCCATGCCCAGAGTTCTTGCTGGTCAAGCTACATGTACAGTCTGGCAGGGGGCCTCTCACCAAGGACATGAGGAACATGCTGGGAAACCAGTATCTGCTGAAAACAGCAGGCAGATATTATGGCCAGTTTAGCAGGAACAGCTAGAATGCCTGACTTGAAAAGGTTAGCAGAAAGTTAGGTAAGAATAAAGAATATTAATTAGTCTTTTTTCTGGTCCCTTATTTAGGTTTTCTAAATTCCTGCTATGAGTGAGACCATCCAGTATTTTTCTTTTTCTTTCTTGCTTATTTCGCTGAGCATGATCCCTTCTAACTCCATCCATGTTGCTGCAAATTGCATGTGTTTATCTTTTTTGAATGCTGAGTAATATTCCATGGTGTATATGTACCACATCTTCTTGATCCAGTCATCTCTTTTTGGGCATCTGGGTTGTTTCCATAGCTTAGCTATTGTAAATAGTGCTGCTATAAGCATAGGGGTGCAGGTGCCCTTTGGAATTAATGAATCTCCACACAGCTCTCCATAGAGACACACTATGGTGGGTAGGGGGAGAGGAAGGATTAGGGTCAAAATAAAGGGCGGGGGGGGGGTGCAATTGTATGGTGACTATAACCAAAATGAAAATGCATACATTGTGCAAAAATGAAAAATGATGTAAGATAAAATATTAAAAATATAAAAAATAAATAAATTTTAAAAGAATAGAGATAATATGTTTTGACTAGAAGGAACCATGGAGCCTCCCCCCAGGCAACAGCCCCTGGCCGCTCCTCCCTAACTTGCATCCCTGATAACAAATCCCCCAGGCATGTACATCCCCCATGCTTGCCCACCTTCTCTGAATCTGGTTCTAAATAAACACTAGACAGCCCTTGGCTAGGCCTGCACGTTCTTGGTGTAGGCCCCCTAGGCTTCTCATGGCTCCAACCCTTGTTGGACACTGAGTCATCTCTCTCCAATACCAAGCCACTCCAATGCTGCTGCTCTGTGAGGCGGCAAGGATTGGCCTCCAGCTCTGAGCTTGGCCTTAGATCCTGAGGATGTGCTGGTGACTGCTCCATTGTACCCATCACCCCACCAGACTGCAAGCTCCAAGAGGGCAGGGGCCAGCTCTTGTCTGACTTCCTCCTGCTTCTCCAGCATCAGCCAGGTGCCTGGCACCCGTGAGGGTCCTGTGAATAATGCTGAGTAGGGAGAGGAGACCAGAGAATTTCTGTGGGGTGGGGGTGCAGAGAAAATCATGTCTCATGGAGGCCATGGCAGCCTTACACACGCAGGAGTGTCTGGGCCTTTGGAGCTCTCACAGATGAGTTCCCCTGGGGGACAGTGGGGTGCAGTGTGATTCAGGCCCTGAGGAGGCCCATGCAGCTACCTGTGCTGACCCCTCTCCCTGATATTCTGGGCCACCTTGGTACCTCAAACTGTCCAGGAAGCCCTGTTCTCCCCCAACTGAGGCCCCCCAAGTCCTTTAGCAGGCTGCTCTCCTTGTGTCCATCTCCTCTGTCAAAAGGTAAGCTCTCACCAGCTCTGTGCTAGATGCCTCTTGCATTACCCCCCAAAGAGTATGGTTGAGTGAATAACTGTACATGTGACAGGCAGAGGGACAGGCAGGTTCTTCACATGTCTGTGATGCATCCAGCTTGGACAAGAAGAGCCAGGGGGAGGGAAGAGGAGACATCAGCTGGGCAGCCCCCTTGAGGACAAGCACCTCCCCTGCCTCCGCCTCAGTTGTGCGGGTGTGAGTGTGTGTACTCATTTGTGTTGTGTGCATGTGCTCGTGTGTGAAACTGGGAGGCAGCTTTTCCACGGCCAGGGTTACTGAAGCCTAATTTGACCCCAGTCTTATCTCAGAGGACCCCGTGTGGGAGCGCCCCAACACCTTTGTGTGAGGTTCTGAGGACCAGGCAATGTGGCCACCTTAGCCGCAGTGCCCCAAACCCAGGATGATTAGGAGAATTAGTGGAGGGCAGGGAGGAGGGGGCCTTCGAAACTGCCATGGCAACTGTGGGCACATCTTTTGTGTGGTCCTCCTCTTTGTCCGCCCGTGAATAGCAAAGACGTTACGTGAGCAGCCAACGTGCTTGCTGTCGGGCCTGAGCCCACCGGCCGACGGCTGAGAGGCACCAAGCAAAAACCTGACTCTTCACACACTACCATGTGGAAGGATTTGGGTAGCCTGAGCCAAGATCGACTCAGCAGCACCAGGTGAATGCCACCCTGCCCGGTTCAGCGGCGCTCTCCAGGTGGGCTCCCCACCAGCCATGCATGCAGGGCAGCCCTCCCCCTCCTGCCCCAGACCACTGATATCCCGTCCCCAAGAAATACGCAGGCTCACCCTCTGTGTCCCAGAGCGATAGAAAAGACAACCACCTTCCTTTCTCCCATTCTTAACGCATTTCCCAAGAAAACCAGGGCACATCAACACTAACGCCCTCCTTGACAGCACCTCTCTCCTTCTAAGAGGCTGACCTGCTAAACTCGATCTGAATGGGCCTCTTTGGTGTGACAGTGGTTCTCTGCACTGGGGTTGTCTGCAGACAAAGGACGCCGCGAAGGCCAGCTGCCCGGGGCCCAGGGAGCGTGAGCCCCTCCAGACCTGCTGTGAGCCCACCCGCCAGCACAGCCTCACAGAGGCCTCGGGTGCCTTCCCTGATTGAGAACGCGTGCCTCCTCGCACCCTCCCAGCCTCTATCCCTGTCAGCAGGGGAGAAACACTTTCAAGAAGAGCAATTCAAATGTTTGAGGTCTCCTCCTCTCTAAGCCTTTATCCTCAGCATAGGAGTTTTGTCTTCAGGGCGTTCTAGCCCTTTCTCGAAGGCTATCTTTCTTTCCTTTAGACTTAATGGGAATTCATTAAACACATGTGTGCAAAGAAAAAAACCAGTGCAGGGGGTGAGCGGTTGGGGCAGGAGGGGAGTTTCTAACCCCAGACTGTCAAAGTCAAAGCTACACAGAGAAAACAATGACTTTATACTCTACTTATCACTCACCCCCTGCTCACTTCCAGAAAGCACCTGGACATATCAAGAAGGATCCCCCCAAAGGAATGAGGGTGGGGTGAGGAGGGGGATAGCCCTCTAAGCAGAAACTTCCAGAGAGAGCAGAAGAGCATCTGTATTGAAGGTACCTTGTTTCACAGCTTACAGAGAAAGAGACAGATGCAAACCGGCCGACCATCACTGTGGCAACAGGGAGCATAGCACAGAGTCACAAACCTGGGTGCCAAGCCCAGCTCTGCCACTCTGTCAGCCAGGGGACCTGGGGCAAAGCTCTCTGCCTCTCTTCACCTGCATTTCCTCTCCTGTGAAACAGGAATGGCAACAGTGCCTGGAGCGGTGGTGATAAGCACGAGTAGTCATGCATGCAGCAGGTTCCTGGATGCCTATGGAGCTGTGCCCCATAGGCACAGCTGGTTTCACAGTAAGAGAACAGCCCAGGTCCAACTGAGAAGCTCCCCCTGAACCTGAGTTCTGTATGTCGCGACTACTAGATAGAAGAGACCTGCAGGGCCAGGCAGTGGTTTGTTGAGTCCTGGCAGCTGTCCCCCAGAGGAGACGAACACAGCACATGGGCACAGGGCCTTGGCTTTCTCTTCAGAGCCACATTTACTCCTACAACCCAGGTATCAAGTGCACTGGCTTCTGCTCCCAGGATGGTGGTGATTCGGTGCCTCAAGGGACAGAATCTCAATGCAGCCAGAAGGCCTGGCCGACAACAGAATCCTGGAGGGCTGGACCTACTGCAACCAGCTCCCAAATCCCAGCCCCCTGACCATCGTCTTTCTCTCTAATGGGATGGCCGTGACATTTAGAACAACTCAGGAATTGAAATGCATTCAGTGTAAGCCTCTCCGTGATGTCACTTAGGCTAACAGAGTCCCAGAAAACCATGGCAGCCATGGAGCTACCACCTGCTGTAGCAGCCAGACCCCTTGGGGTAGGAGGTGAAAGTGGAAGTAGGGGGTGGGGCTGGGAAGCCAAGAGGGAGCAAAACCTGCTGAATCTGCTGTGCCCAAAGGTCAGGGATTTCCTCCCTGCCACCAACAGCATGAGCATCAAAAATCACCTTGAGGAAAACATGGCCTACTCAGAACAGAGCGGAGTAATTACTGTGTGCCCAGAACTGTGCTCGCCTCACCTAACCCTCACAGCTACAAGGTTGTACTGGTGTTTATATTTTATTCACAAAGACACGGAAGCTGGAAGAGTTGGTTCTTTGCCCGAGGACCTGACTCCCATCAGTTTCTGCTGCATAACAAATAACTTCAAAAAAATCACAGAGCCTTATACAATAAACATTTGTTTTTCCAGGTCTGCAGGTCGGTTGCAATTTGGCTAATCTAGTCTGGTCCAGCTGCAGCAGGATGGACTCCAGACTTCCCGTCAGGCTCACATCTACCCAAGGGTCTTCATTCTGTGGTCCATGCTGAAGTCTCCACAGTCCTACCCGCAAACTTTCCAAAAGACAGATCAAGCAGCACAGGAGAGAAAACAGAACCAAAAAAGGACAATGAAAGCCTCTGTTCATGTCGTGTTCCCCAACATTCCAACGGCCAGACCACTGACCTAGGCAAACAGGTGTATGTCCTGGCTGTGCAGAGGACATGGGTGTGGAATTAATTCCCGGATGGAGTGCAAACCCAGGACAACACCCCAAGCTAACTGGGCCTCACAACATGTAGGGGCAGAACCAAGAGGCAGTGCATCCCCCTCACTACTCTGCTACCCTGGTTACCCTGGGACCTGCCACAGGCGTCTTTATCTCTCAGGGCCCCTACTCTCTCATCCACACACTGGGGACAACGTGATCTACTTGCTTGGCTTTGCAGGAATCAAAGGAATTGGTGCATGAAGACCTTTGAAGGGCTCCGGTTGGACACTCGGAAGAAGTCACTCTCATTTGGAAAATTCCATCGAATTCTAACTCTCTTCCAGACACAGACAATGTCACAATGACAAAAAGGCAGAGCTTCCCCAAGGCTTGCGAACAGTGGGCCTCCCTTTACCAGCTCAGACACAGACCGATCCTCAGGCACATTTGGTGTGAATGAGAAATGTCAGTGTCTCAATCATGATGATGACAACTGTCGAGGCTTGGCCTGGTTGATCGCCTTAGGGAGGACGCTCGGTGCTGAATACCAAAACCAGGTGAGAACCTGCTCAGAGAAATCAGCACTGTTGAAGAGGGTAGCCTCCTCGGGCTCCCGGAGTGTGTGCCGGCTTAGGGGTTGGGGAGGAGGGTACAGTCCACCAAGGCCAGAGGACACCGCACAGCCCGGCACGGACCTGTATTTACTCATGGCCCATTCCAGGCACATGGTCTCTGACGGATGCATGTGGGCCAGATCAAAATAACAGCCAGGATCAAACTTAGAAGTGACAGCAGAAACAGTGAAAGCACAGGGTAGGTTACAAAATATACACAGTAGATGGTGTCAGGCTTTTCCCCACACAATGCCTGAGTCCACCCCACTTGATGCCACAGAGGTTGGCTGGGAGCACAGGTTCCATGGCAGTGCTGTCTGGGTTCAAGCCCCGCCTCCATCTCTGAGCCTCAGTTTCCTTATTTGAAAGGAGAACTAGTAGCCCCTACACCGCATCTCGTAAATCCCTGGGCATGCAGCCTGGCACCCAGGAAGCACTCAGCTAACTCTACCACTGTCATGAGAACCCCTTGGCCCCATTGACAGACATCCCCCAAAACACCCCACCCACCCCCGCCGCTGACACTACTCCCGGCTCTGGCAGACATTTGGGGCAGCAGACATCCACATGCTCCTGAGGAGCCATTTTAATACTGCGATCTTATTTTAGGCATCACTGTGTAAACATATGACCCTTTAATTCTATTTCAATTCAATTATGCAAATCTAATCACACATTCAGCATCAAACCATTTTTCTTTCCTTTCAAAATCTGTCGACCAATGGCTAACTGAACCTACCAGTGCCATGAGGGCTGGCAGGGTCCTCACAGCTTCCAGCTTTCAAACTCAAGATGCCACCCACCCCTCAGCCTGAGCAGAGACAGGGCAGATGCTGGGCAGCATGCTGAATGCCACGGAGCCTCTGGGTTCGGGGTAAGGGCAGGGCCAAGGACACCCCAGCAGGCACTGTCCTCCTGTGGCTCCAAGAAGCCAGGAGGTGCCCCAAGCAGGGGAGGGGGGAGCGACAGGAGTGGGTGGAAATGGGTGTGCACTCGGGACGCACAATTTTGTCCCCAATGCAGTTCACCAGAGATCTGAGCTACGCACTGGGCTCCACGGAAGCCTCAGTGTCCTCAGTTTCAAAGAAAGATGCTGCTGCTTTCATTTAAAAAAAAGAAAAAAGAAAGAAAGAAAAAAGCAGTTAATCAGCCCTGTCCTAGAATTTTTATTCTAGAACTGGCAGGATGAGGACACTGAGTTCCAGTGAGGAAAAGAGTTAGGCAAAATCACAGAGAGGCTGGGAATCCAGGCCAAGAACAGAACCCAGAGCAGAACTGTTACCACCTGAGGAGATCGGGACACCCAGAACCTGCCGCACAGGCCCTTCACGGGGACACCGCATGCCGAGCCCCATCTTCTCTTGACACCAGGCCAGGAGTAGAAGGAACGCAGACACCGAGCCCTGACACAGAGCCCAGCACGGCCCTGTCTTCTCCGACAACACAGATGCCCCATGGGCAGGAGAGCCAGGCTAACGGTGAGTACAGGAGGCCTGCAAAGTCTTAATATGACCTGTCTTAGTTTATTAACAGGAGATGGATAATATCTGACAAATGACAGGAGATAAATTGTTAAGCAATATGCAAATATGCCTGGAGCAGAAATGGAAAATTACTATACAGTAAAAGCTTTTATGGCTGCAAGAAAATTCAAAGGTAATTTGTCTCTGCGTCTCCTCAAATTCCCATCCCGCTGTTAGCTGTGGCAGAATGCAACATCCGTTACCATTCCCATTAGATCATTATAAAGGGGCTCCCATACAGACCTCAACTTTGAGGGATCATGGGGGAAAGGCATTTACAGAGCTCATGCTCAGCCACCACCTCCCAAGCTCTGTCCTCTGTCCCTCAGACAAAAGCCAAGAATAAATACAAGGACTGTCTCTGCCAAACACATGCCCATCCACATACCTTCACTGCGAGGGGCTCAGCTGACCACTCCTCACCAGACACTTCTGTAGGCTGACTGACAAGGGGAGGCAAGTGACCACAATCTGCCCTGGCCGAGAGAGGGGCCAGCTAGATGGAAAAGGACTTTGTACCTGGGGCAATTTCCAGAGAAGATAAGAAAAAGGAGATCTGGGCCTCCCTGGTGGTTGAGCGCAGAGCTGTGAAGCTGAGCTCAGCGCTGTGAAGCTGTCCGCAGCCTCTGCAGTGCCGGTTCGATCCCTGCCGGCCAGGGAGCTACCCGCGTGGCGCATCAGACCTCTCCTGTCTTACCCGCTGCCCCCCTCAGCAGTGTATTTCGTCAGTCTGCCTGTTCTGCTCCCCACTCTGTCTCTGGTGAATCCTCTCACCCACCACACCTCTGGCCTGTACCCCAGCTCTTATATAAATAAAATAACAATAAATCTTTTTTTAAAAAAAGAAAAGAAAAGAAAAAGGAGATCTTACAGCACCTGTGGGAACCCCTGACACAGACACAGAAATGAAACGGTGACTCTGTGGGACGCTGGGCAGGACCCCCCTGAGTGGGCCAAAGGTGGACACTGGGACCATAAGGCCTGGTGGACTTGAGAGAACAAGGCCCCAGACAGGAGGGGATGTGGGGTGGGGCCAGCAGAGCCCCTGCTTCCCCAGGACGCAGCCAGCACAGCAGATTTTGTCCTTATTCAATTTAGGTTATTTGTTTATCCAGCAAAAGATAATATAGGAAAAAAGAAAAAGATGTCAAGGAAAATTACGTGCTCAAAATATGCTGGTAACAGGAATATGGAGCCAACTGTCCCAGGTGCGGAGAGGAGGGGCGGGGCCGGCAGGGGAGCACCCCGCCAACAGACGCAAGTCCTTAGGGAGCAGAGGAAGGGGCCTCTCTGCCTCTACAGGATGCCCCTCAGTGCACCCCCTGGCTGGGGATATAGGCAGGTGAGACGGATGAGCCGCAGGGTCTGCCCTGCTGGGTGGGATAGAAAAATGGCCCTGAGACAGGGGCGTGGGGCCCTGGCTGCATTGGGCCACACCACCTGAGCCACACAGCAGGCAAAGGACACAGGGAGGCTTGTGAGCGGAAGCCAGACAGCTCAGGCAACAGCCCCATCTGCACCATGACGGGAAGACCAGGAAATTCAGTCCTATAACTAATTTGTCTGGAGATTATTTTTTCCCTTTTCTTGCAATCAACTTTTTGGCTCATCATGCCAAGAAACTGGTTTAACAACTTCATGGAACTGACTGGCAATTCTGGGAGCCTATGGACACAGCCCCGGGGGGAGGTCCAGAGCAGATGCCTGGAGAACTGCCAGACCAATCTGTGACTCGAGGATCAAGGCCAGGGCACGTGAGGTCCCAGGCCCCCAGGGAAGTGGGGCACCCGCAGCACTCAGCTCAGAAGGAACCCAGGCAAGGGTGCCAGTCCTAAATCCCTAATTCCCCAAGGGGCCGAGTCCCAAGGTGGCCTGTGCTTTTATATGGTGAGGAGCACAGCACCGGGGCACCATTTGACCCAAATTAACAGCAGTTCGGGGATGTCCTTCCTCCACGCAGCTCCCCATGTTTACCAGGGCCAGCTCCACCCTGTCCTGGGGAGCACACCCACACCTGTCATATTAGTCCAGGTGACCGCCGGAGGAAGGGGCTGCTGTGTCAGGAGTCACCTCCGCTCCAGGCCAGGCCTGGTGCTGGGCAGGTCGAATGGTGCATGCTAATGGCACAACCACTGCTGTCCTGAGAGGGGAGGCCAACAGAATGAGGGGTCACCAGTGACCTGGGAACATGAAAGGCGCTAGCCACTCCCAGGGAGTGATCACTTCAGGTGACATATATTCTTTCTGTGGGGTGGAATCGCACAGGATCTGGGGTGCTGCCTACAGCAGCGGCGGTCAATGGGGGGACGTGAAGGCGGGAGCATGAGCGTTTTATAGGCTAACTCTAGCCGTGGTTCTAGAAATGACTACAATCTGCCTACAGACTCAACACACGAACTCTGGAACAGGGACCTTTCTCCCTCCTGCCGTGGGCACTGTCAGCCTCTGTGCAGGCCTGTCCCCTCCTGCCTCTGGGGCCACCTCAGCTGGCCTGCAAGTCCTCACCGGATCCCTACCATCCACCACACGGGACCTGGACTCGCCTTGTACGTTCCTCTGATCCCACAGAGACCTTGCTGGGTGGCTCATGAGGGCAAGCCGAGGACATAGGCTTCCACCCACAGAAGCCCAGCACCTCTCAGCAGCTTCCTCACGCTTCTCTCCTTCCCTGTTATGGCTCCTAGGAAGTAGGGTCCTACCAGAGCCCTCACCCATCTCTGCCCTATTCCCCCTTGCATTACTCAGTTTCCACATCAAGATGTCCGTCTTCCAGAAAGCCCTGATTACACACACACAAACACACACACACACGCCCCTCTCTCACACATTCTCACATTCAAGCACCCCTCCCCTCTCACACACACACCGGGTGGCTCCAGCACTTCCCAGCTATTTGAATCACTCACTCACAAGGCACCTGCAACATGCTGTTTTCGTTTCCTTTCTCCTCTGTGCGCTGCCAAGTCTCACATGACCTGAAGGCAGGGCAGGGTCCCGCACAATCATCCTCAGTAAGTCGGCCGACAGAGGGGTGACCAACAACACTGGACTAGGTATGTGTCGCGCTCAAGAGCACAGAATTTGGAATCAGGCATATCTCTATCCCCCCCCCATGTCGTCATAGCGCAATATTAAATCTCCCCAAAGCCACTTAGTAGGAAAGTTGGAATGATTAAAGAAAACATATACAAAGAAGTTAGCACACAGGGCCTAGTTAACAGCATTCAAGAAATGTTGTTATTGTTATGCTTATAATTACTTATGTGCCGTCTTTATTATCAATAATGGAAAATTGACTTACTACTACAAGCGTGTCTAGGAAAAGAATGGTCTGGTTAATATCCATTCTTGGTTAAAAAGAAAGTCACCAGGGTTGCCACAGTAGAATCTTCAAGGAATAAAATAACATACACTACTACCACTTAATAATTGATGACTCTGAAGACATTTTAAGACTCTCCTAAGGCTTTCTGGCATCACTGGGACTCTCAACCATGTTTGGGGCTGAGGAATTTCATTAACGCCACTGAGCAGTGGCTGTCTGATGGCTGGAAGGAGGCTGCATCCAACCTCTACTGCCTGAATTATAGATTTGCACATACATAAACACTACCAGCAAAAAGTTCCAAAGGGCACCCTTCTATGCAGCTCTTCCACCTCCACCAGCGGGAACAGCCTGGTTCTGTCCCATTCCTCCCCCTCAGTGTGCCAGAGTCCACAGGTTGGGAGACACGGTGCACTGCTCAGGGGAAGGATGGCGTGGGGGAGTAGCTTGAAAGCAATGCATTGAGGCCCCCACCTGAAAGCAACTTCCAAACTCCGCTGGCAGCCACATCTCCCTGAGACCTTGGGAGCAGGGCAGGGGTGACGGGGGAGAGGGGTTTTCTACAGCCACATGTTCCCCTAAGAGGAAGCACAGGGAGGTCTGGGGGTGCCCGAGCATCATCACCGGCTCATAAACACACCATAATCCCTTCTCCCGGGAGCTAAGCATCTATGACAATTCCGAGGTTTCGGCCAGCTTCCCTCTTCCTCAGGAAGTATCAGGGGACCAGGATGGCTCCCACCCACTGTAACAGATCTGGGCAATCTGTGGACTGGACTCACACTTCTTTCCTGCTGCTGAGCTCCTCTACCCTACCCCAACTGGGGACTATTTAAATGGCAAGGATGATTTTGTGCCCAGTTCCTCCGGGATCCTGCCCGTGAGCAGTTGCCAAGTCTCCAGCCCGCTGAAAGCTCATTTCACTGATGTCTTTCGGGGTTCACAAGAGGAACGGTCCTGTAGCCCAGGAGACAAGGGCTGATGAATCCCACAAAATCCCTGAGAGCCAGGGAGCCGCTGCTGACATTTCAAAAGGTCAATCAATCACGCTATTTCATGGAACGTAATCATCTCCCAGGACCTAATGCAACAATAAAACCAAATAGCACCAAACAATTGGGGCAAATGAATGATGCACACATAGGAGAAAGGCCACAGCTGGCTGGGAAAGCATCCCCCAGCCTGGTCCAGACAGAGGGGCCGGCAAGCCCAGATCGCCAGGAATGAATCCTGCCTCTGCAGTTGGCCTTGAAACAGCCCTTCCTCACTCTGCGCCTTATAGAAGAAGTGAACTGCTTTTGGGACAGAAGCAGAAGGGGCCAGAGGGATTCTACAGATGACAGGCAAAGCCACTGAGAGGTGTGTCCAAGGGCAGCCCTCAGAGGGTCACGGTCCCTGTGGGGGGGACCATGAGGAGGTCCCCAGAGGAGACACTGAGCCTTGTTTCCATGAGGGTAAGAGCTGGGGGTTGTGTCTCCCCAAGACCAGGGGAAGGAAAGGCAGTCATGTGCTTCCTAGAATTACACCACAACAACCCCTGCCAAGTCCCCTTTCTGCTTGGGCTCTGGGGCAAAAATGAAATGGGTCTTGCCCCTTTTCCTCTCACACTGCCTGACCTGATGCCAGCCTGAGGTCGTCTGACTGCTGCTCACAGGCTGGGACTGCTTGCCAAAGACCTGAATTCATCTCCTCCCACAGCTGCCCTCCCTCTCCTTCCTCACTTGCCACAGCTCCTTCCTTCCTAACCCTACCTGAAGCCTCCGGGACTCCTTCCATTGGACCCCACCACCCACCCACAGCCCTCACCTAGCAGCCCCCTCCTCCTCTTGGGCTGACAGATGCTTCTCTCCCCCACCACTGCAGCTCTCTCTTATTGGACCCTGTTCCCTTTGTTTAGCCACAGAACCTTCTGGTCTCCCCAATCTCAGCCAAGGCTGCCTCTCACTCTGGCAGTGGCTTTCCCTGGACAGCTCCACTGAATCCCCCGAGGAGCCTTTAAGACACTCACAGTGACAGAAACAGCTCAGGGGGCAGGCGTGGTGTCTGTGAAGCTGCCCAGGGTGGAAAAGAGGTGCACAGCCCAAAATGGGCCCAAAATGGGCTGAGGAGGGCCTCCCCAGCCTCTAGGCGTCGCTTCAGCCAAGGCCGTGGGAGAGGCGCGCCTGCTAACAGCACTGCATTTGGGAGCACGTTTCTGTCTGTGCTCACATAAGGCACCTTTGCCAGATTAGAAACCAGTCTGTGGGTTCCATGAGTGCTAGGAAAGGGGATCCCCATTGCCTAGAACAGAGCCTGCTGCATGGTATCGGGAGTGAATATCTAGGAAAAGGAGTCAGCAGGGAGGGAGGAAAGGAAGGAAGGAATTCTAGAAATTCAGTTCATTAGAAATACGAGGGTGATGTCCAGGTCGCCTCCTCCCCTCTGAAATGGGTGGTTTCATTTATTTGGACCCTCAGTGCACACCTTCCAAAGGAGGTTTTCTGGCAGTGCCTCTTTCAGCTCCTGGTGCCCTGCTCTGGCACTTCCCCACCCATGGGTGTGTTCTATTCTATCTTGGCATGGGTGGGGGTACAACGGGGACTGTTCTTGGATATGTGCCCCGATTACCCTCCAACCACCTCGTAGCCGCATCCTGCTCCACTGCAGCATCATACCCGCTGCCCAGGCTGCTCATGGCCAGCAGCCGGCGGCCCCTGGGCTGCCCTGGGAGGGGCCTCGGGACAACAGGAGGAACAGCTGTGACTGATCGGTGCTCCCCAAGCACATCGCCCAGGAGCTGCAGCTCTGGGTCCTGGCTACTCTCCCCCTTTGAAATCTATACAGTGACCCATACAGTGACCCAAAATCTGTACAGTGACCCAAGCCCATCTTAACTTCCAGAGAAGCGAGAGCTGGTGAACATTCTCACATCCATGAGAAAACCCGTTCCACAAGGACCAGGAGGTTGTATCCATTCTCTAGTCACCCCCGTCCCCCAGCCCCGCCGTCTTGGGCACACAGCAGGCACTCAATAAATATCACCTATCATCGTTGATTGTAATATCAATCCATAACGAGCTCCCTGGAGCATTATAAAGGGATCCAACTTACAATCCATTCCACACACAAGATTTTAGACACCTGGCCCACCGCAGAGACACAGCTGTTACACACACAGGTGGGAGGGAAATCTTTCCAGATTACAGACCACCCCTGTCCAACCCATTCTGACCACTTTAGGAGAAGCTGAGAAGAGAGGGGAGGAAATGAGGGGTTTTATAATGATTGGACCAAACGTGCCCAAATAAGAGCCCATTTATTCACTAGAATTCGCTTCCATCCTGAGACTCCAGCTGGCAGTGAGTCAGATAAACTCTATTCTCTCCTTTATATATAAATACCACGTTTGAGTTTTGTTGGAGACAGGAGCTCTACAAGGGCTTTGCTTATTTCCAAACACTGGCTCCTTCAGTGCATTTTCCTGGACTTACCTGTCCAGCCTCGGCGGTGGAAAATTTGTCCTCAGGGGTGTTTGTTTTCCCCAGTGAAACAGCGACATCAGCCGCCCTCCGCACTGCTGAGCGGACCGCGGCCACTCTGCCGCGCTTCAGAGCAGGTGGGAGGGCCGGGGCCACTTTCCTGGGGCAGTCACTTGCCCTATATTCTGCCCCTCCCCACTGCCCAGCCACTTCAAGCTACTTGATGGGCAGAAGTCCCGCCGGATGGGCCAGGTGCAGCCGCCTCATCGGGAACGCTCTTGCCCCTCGCTGGCCTGAAAGGACCCTGTGAGAGTAAGGCCGGCCCCTGACTTTATGTCCGCCATCAATTTTATTTTTATTGGCTTGGCTATGAAAGGGCTTTGACACATCTCCATAAATTTGTGGAAGGATGTGCTCTCCCTGGAGCATGCTTGGCAGGAGGACTGAGTCTAGAAAACAAGCCGGCCGAGCCCAGGGACATCGCCCTCCCTGCTCTGCAGTCTCGGAAGACCTGCATCGGCGGAGTCACAACTGAGACGGGTGTGGACAGGCTGGGGTGGAACCCACGGCAGTGTCAGCACCCCCGCCCAAAGCTCAGGCCTCAGCCATCAGTACACCCCGTCACTGAGTCCTTGGAAAAGGCAAGAATGACCCATGCAAAATGCTCCTCTCAGGGACAGGCAGCGGCATCTGACCAAAGCAGGCCTCTGGGAATCCGCAGCCTTAACACCAACGGCTGGCTTCGTGGGCCCCGTCCTGAAGGCCTCCCTTCACGAAGCCTTCCCTCACCTCTCAGCATGATATGTCGGGGAAACCAGAGCCCCAGTGGGCCTGCTGGCCCTCATGAGCTCTGCCTCCTGCCCACTGCATGTATTACTAGTGTCCCCACCATTCAGGGCCCCAATTTGGAGGACAAATCACATGGCACCCTTTTTCTCACGTTCCTTGACCTGACCCTTCAGGGACCCCATCCCATACAAACTTTTACACATTCAGGGAGCACATGCCCCACCCCCAGGGGTGGCCACAACTTCGTCCTCATCCACTGTCCACTGCAAGGCCTTCGGCCCCAGCCGACCAGACAGAGGAGCCCAGAGAGCTGACTGCAAAGCGTGAGCCAGACCTGGGCAGTTGGCTGTGCTGTCTGATGAGTGTACAAACACAGGGGAAAGCGCAAACAGGCAGGAAAAAAGAAACCAATCTTTAAGGACCAGTTTTCTCATCGGTTGCTTGCAAGAAAATGGAATGGCTTTTGATAATCAGGGAAGGTAAGAGCAGAGGTAAGAGTAACCACACACTGGGATGGCCATATCATCTGATGCAACTGCCTCACTTTCACCCCCAACCCCAAAATAAATGCTGGTGGGAAAATATGAAGAACTTGCAGAATGAGTGAAAGAGCAAATAGGGACAGGGACAGATGAGCAAGTGACCAGAAGAAACCTTTGCCTCTGACTGCACTCGTTGGCCTCAGAGCCCATCTCCCAAGCCCCAGATCCGGGTTGGCATGCTCAGTTAGCAGTACCCTCCACCCCAGGATGGACGCACCAATGAACAACATAACCTCGGTTGGGTCCCCTATACTGAGAGGAGAAATGGTGGAAGGAAAAAGCGCTGGTATTTTCCGGGCTCAGGGGTTAACTCTCAACATCACACCAAGGGTTTCCCTTCATTTTATAGGTGAGAAGAAAGAACAGCTCAGAGGTGACAAGAACCTGAGGTCACACAGTTACCAAACATTCAGCCCAGTTCTTTGGACTTTTCTCCCAAGCACAGGTCTCTCCAAGAACACAAGCCATAATACAAGGGGCCTCGTGATAACTTGAGGGGAGCCTTCCCATTCAGAGCAGCTGTTAAAATACACAGAGGGCAAGTCAGAGTCGCAGCTCTCCATTGCTGCTCATGATTTATGCAGATGTTTCCCATTAGAGTTAATGGATGGGGAGCATAAATCTTGGGGCGCGCTCCAAACAGGCTCTTGTGATCTAAATGCCACTAAAATCAATGATATCGTTGCAGTCTTGATAGGGCAATTGTGGTGCTTCCTAAATAGGCCTGCTGGGGTTGAAAAGGGAAGCTGAGGGGCCCTGCCTGCTACACTGTCCCCAGTGCTCCCGCAGAGAGCAGGACCTCAGAGAGACAGTCGCGGGGTGTGAGCCAAAGCATGAATTCCAGAGCCACGCCAGTGAGTTCAAACCCAGCCCTGCCTCTCACCCTCGATGTGGCCTAGCAAGCTACCAAGGGGCCCTGATATTCAGTTCAAGAGCTGCACAATGGCAGGGAGGAGGAAACCGGTCATCCGTCAGGCAGGAAGCCCTGGGAACAGAGCCCAGATGTGAAGTGAAGCCTCACACTGAGAAAGCACTTAAGGTCTGTGCAGGAAAGAACCACCTCATCAGGTCACAAGCATGAGCTGAGCCTAGAAATCAACAGGTCTGGCCGCTTGTGTCCCAAGAGACTCTTCAGACAGACAGCAGCGCCCCAAGCCAACCGGCACAAGGGCCAGGATTCCCACGAAGGCCACTCTGCAGGCTGATGCCCACCGGGCTGTGCAAGCGTGCTGGCTTAGAATGGACCACACCAGGGGCCGTGACCAGGCTTCCTCCCCAGTAGCTTCAGCTTCCCATGTGGGCCCTGCAGGCACCTGAAGACAGTCCTGCAGGCAGCCCTGGGGAGCAGACCTGGCTCTCAAGGCTGCTCCCCTCTTCCTCTCCCCCTGGCTGCAGACAGATGAGCAAATAGAACCTGGTATCTGAGACTCACTGGAAGGCTAGAATTATGTCCTACTCTTAACATCAATATTTCAATCAAGGTTTTACAAAGAAATCCCCGAGGTCTTTGTTCTCCAAGGTTAACAGGTAGCAGACAAAGGCCTCTGTGAAGCCACTCAAAACAGGGCCAAATTCCACAGTGAAGAGTAAATAAAAGCTTTTGAGACTTTATCTTGAAAATTTAAAGTAAAATGTATAAAGGTGTATTTATTTGTAGCTCATTTTAGATCATATTTTACATTTATATAATTCTTAATAGGATAAACCACTAATGATTAGAAGGAGAAAAGGATAAATTATAGGTTGGCATATTCATTCCAACATTTGCTTTGATCACAGCATCTGATTTAACGGGAAGTTGCTCCGGATCTCCCTCACTTGCTTGGCTTCAATTGTCCCAAGCCTGCCAGGTCCAGAACTGGCTGCTGCTACTGTACACAAATGGTAACAGAGACCACAGAATTCCCAAGAAGGCAGATGGATGCACTGATTCTAGGAACCATCCGCTCAAGCTAGCTCCCCGGCTGCTCTTGGAAGATCCTTCCATCTTCCCAGGATGCCCCATTTGGACCAGCCCAAGCTCCACCAGGCAGCTTTCATCTAATTACATAAACCAAGCTGCTCCCCATCCTAGGCGTAGGGGAGAAGAGGGAGGAGCTGGGGACAGCGGGTGTCTAGTCCTTGATCTCTCTGCTTGAACAAGATCTGAGGGCTTGAGAAGAGAAACAACCAAACTAACAGGGATGGGATGGCTTGTTTTCTTCCAACACAGAGAGCAGGGAAACAGCCACTCAGCTCCTCCTGCCAGGGTGAGGCAGGGAGCACACGTAGCATCCTAGGGTGCCCACTGCCCCTCAGCCTGCTCCCAAGAGTGGCTGGACACTGCGCCACCAGGCCAGCCCAGAGAGAGCTGCAGCCTGTCTCCCACGGTGATGAGGCCCCAGCAGAAGGAACCTGCTTCTCCCGGACTCACGTCCACTTGACCATAGACTCTGGAAACGCCACCAGGGCTCAGCGGGGCTCCAGGGACAAGTCACACAGCACGACCTCCAGCTCTGCCCCGGCCTCCACAGGGGACATGGAAAAGACACACCTCCTGTGCAATACGCTCCTTCCTCAGTGGAAACATGAAATAATCATGACTTACAAAGGCCCTTCTGTTGGAGAAGCCAGGACACTGAGACCTGCATTTCCCAGGCCTTCAGTGGGGCTGGCATGACCTGTGGTTGGGCCCAAACCCCTCCCAGCCAGGATGAGGGGCCCAACTCTGTCCCTGATGTCTAGACAACACGCAGGCAGGAGAGGATGACACCAGCCGGTGCCATGGACTGACCTACACCCTGATGTCCTGAGTGAGAGGCCTGCCGGGAAGGAGGTGAGCTGAGTGGCCATTTGGGGAGGCTTTATTAGGAAGAGGCACCCATGGGCCCAGTGTCCTTTTGTTGGGAGCTGCTGCGGGTAACAGCCATCCCACCATGCGGGCCCTTACTCCCCCATACCGGGTGACCAGGCCTCAGCAGGGCAGACCTCTGCTGCACCCTGCCGGCTTCTGGAAGAGCAGCTCCACTTGGCACCATTGTGGTCATTAGCCCGTCCCCCTCTCTCCCTCTCCCTTGTTGGTTAGAATAGTATTGGGCTGCATTTGTGGCAGTGGGTGGTAAGCCCCAGAAGCCGAGAGAGGGGTACTGATCTGCTGACTATTTTGGACCTTCTGCCCGGTAACACTGCCACATGCCAGCTACTGAGATCTGCCATCTTATTTGATCCTCCCAGCAGCTGTGACTCAGTCCTCAGCCTACAAATGGGAGACCGATGGCGCAGGGCAGACCTGGCCCCTGCCTGTCTGATCGGAAGCTCGTGCTCTTTTATTTTTTTGAAAGAATAAATAAAATGATCTGTATTTGCAGACATCACCATGGTGTGCTACAAAGATCTAAAGAATCTACACAAAAAAGCTACGACATCTAATAGGCGGCTACAGAGGACAGCCTGGGCTGTCCTCCAGCCATCTTGCCCAGAAGCTGAGAGCTCTGCGTTGTTGGTGCCCCAAACAGCCGCATCTATACTTCACAACAACCTGGAGAACTGCAAAAACTTGGCAGGAAATTTAAACGTGGTAAACTTCCACCAGCCATGGTTTAAGAACTATACGCTCTTAAAGGCAGGAACTTCGTCTGATCCTTTATTCTCCCATAGCACCAGCACTTTCTACTTTGCATTTTGATTGGTGGCAATAAGACTCACTGAGTAACATCTGTCTCCCCCACTAGGGTATGTGACCCCAGCATCACCTCCATGACTGGCACACAGTCGGTAATAGGGGGTAGACCTTGAATGAAGAGGTAAGCGACCATAAAGGAGGCTAGCAAGGCGGGGCCATGGCCAGGAAGGTGGAGAGCACAGGTCAGGGGAGAGGCCTCCAGAAACAAGACATCCGCACCTACCTGGGATCCCAGGCATCGCCAAGGTTCCCCTCAAGCCCTGGAGTTCCCTGTCCCCTCAAAGTCTCCACGTGGGGTGTAGGCATAGCCCCTGCTGCGATGCCTTCAGTGCAGACTCAATTCAGTCCTCAAAATGTTCCTCAGTCATTTTAAATATAGAGATTTTGTCCTGTATAAAAGAAAATGCACCGAAAAAATGTTGTTTTGTTTTTCAAATGAGCAAAGATTCCCTGAATTATGAAAGTAAACAAATTAGGGTAGATCTCCAAATAATCGCATAAACTCCAATTTCCTATGTTTTAACATAAACATCAAAATAATAAACTCAGGCATACATGGAGGGGGAAAAAAACTCCAGCCTGATGCTGTTGTGTTCTTTAGACGCTGAAACCTAAACGACTAAATTGGCAGTTTATTAACAGGAAAATTATGCTAAGTAGCTTCATGTTGATGTCAAGAATTTTATGCAGCGAGTTATGGCGTGGTACCCTGAGTGCCTTATTTGCATTTTCTCATTTAGAGAGAACAATGGCTCCAAATGAGTGCAGCATGTTCACATTACACACCCAAGAACATTTGCACAGACGGAAAGGAATATCTTGATACCAGAGTGATTAAGCCTTTTTGTTCATTATGCTCCAGCCTCAACTTAGAGGAAAGAGGGCAGATTAACATCACTTAGGCTGGTAATAAAGGGACCTGGGGCCAGAGCTCTTTAGCTTCTCAGAGGACAAACAGCCACAAGCCACAATGTGTGCTATTTTCCAGGGCTCACCTAGTTTGGTGTTACCCAGAGGGAAGTGGGAGGTGTATGATAAATGAATAAACAGCCATCCCACAGGTTAGTCATGGCCACAGATGAGGCTTGGGTCCCTAGAAGAAATAAGCCTTAAGCAAGTGTCTAAGAATGAGTCAGAACTTTAGCTCTTCTGACAAAAGCTCAGACAGGTAAGGAATTGCACAGCTAAAGTGTAAAGGACCAGTGAGCTTGGCATGTGACACAGACATCAGGAAGCCTTAGTTTCTCTCCGGAGATGCTCACCTTTGCAAAACTCCTCAGGCCATGAGCAGAGGCTTGCTTCAAACAGCAAGCTTACCCTGCTCTAGACTCAATATGGCAGAAATAATGCTTGATGCTCACCAAATCTCCTTTCACAGCCTTTCTTGTTTAGGAACATGGAAAACTGTTTTCCAGCCCCCAGCAGTCAGAGAGGACTTTGTAGTCTTTGGTGAAAGGTAAGCGTCTGTCCTTCCAGCAAATGGAGACTCAGAGAGTGTGCATTACAACAGCATAACCTAGCTTATCTTGAATAGCACATTGGATAAACATATCCATTCATCCTGACTTCATCTAATCATACAATCAACCAAAGTATTCATGAAGAATCCCACGTGCACCAGGCACAAGCACTGGGAATGCAAGTCAGCAAGAACAAGTCTCTTTCTCGTGAGGCTCAGAGTCTAATGGAAAGCAACTCCAAATATTCACTTTTCTGGATCACAAAATCCAATTCCACTTTTTGAAAAAAAAAAAAAAAAGACACTTTCAAGAAAGCATTTCTTAAATGACTGAATTGGAGTAAGACCCTGCAAACCAGTGCTTTATTTAGTCTGAATATCTGCCCCTTGGCCTGCTGGATTTTTGGCAAATCCCCTACATGGTCCCTGAATATTAGTCTGTCTTCAGCCAGAGTGACCCTACAGGAAGCCTCTCTCTGGACTACAGTTTTCTCTGATTTCCATCCAGACAGCAAGTTTTGGGGAGGGGGCAACAAGAGAGGGGAGTCATTATCACAGACAATAATCCTTGAGGGCCCTAACTTCAGACGTTCCAGAGATGTTCCTATTTTTTTTTTAGTCAATACTATTGTTGTACTAGCGTGGCAGAAATATACTCACTTATTTTTAAATATGTCTTGTACCGTATTTTTAATTAACTATTGAGGTACAACTTACAATAAATTGCACCCATTTTAATCATATTTTGATGGATTTTGGAAGATTTGTAATTGCCACAAACAACAAGAAAAATATAAAACATTTCCAACATGGGAAAGAGTTCCCTACTGTCCCAGCCCAGCCCAGCCCATTGACCCCAGGCAAACACCATTCTGCTCTACAGAACCATACATTAGATTTGTCTTCTAGGGTTTCAAATAAATAAAACATTACACATTCTTTGCTATCTTGACTTCTTCATTCAGCATAATGTTTTTGAGCATCATCCATGTTATTACATTTATCTGGAATTCATTCTTTTTCATTGCTGAGTTGTATTCCATTGTACAGAAATACCACGATTTGTTATCCACACAAGTGCTAGTAGACATTTTCCAACACTTAACTATTATAAATAAAGCTGTTACACACTTTTAGGCACAAGTTTTAGGATCAACAGGTTTTCATTTCATGTGGATAAATACTAAGGAGTAGAATTGAGAGGTCTTGTTATAGTGTATTTCTGCCATATTGAGTCTAGACTAGGTTAAGCTTGCTGCTTGAAGCAAGCCTCTGCTCAGTTTATAAGAAACTGCCCAGCTATTCTATAAAGTGGTTGCACTGTACATTCTTACCTGCAAGGAGTAAGGGTCCCTCTGCAATGAGGTGTGGTTGTGAAAGTAGCCATTCTACTTTGTGTATAGAGGTAGCTTTTTGTGGTTTTAATTTGCTTTTCCTTAGTGACAAATAATATGGAACATTTTCTCACATGTTTATTGGCCAATCATATGTGTGTGTGTGTGTGTGTGTGTGAAATATATTAGAATCTTTTGCTCTTTCAAAAAATTAGGGTGCTTATCTAAATGCCCATTGACAGGTGAGTGGATAAAGATGTAATATAAATAGAAACATGTATGTGTGTGTTTATACACACACACACACACACACACACACACAATGAAATACTACTCTGCCACAAAAAAGGATGAAATCTTGCCATTTGCAACAACATGGCTGGACCTAGAAAGAATTATGTTTAGTGAAGTCAGTCAGATGGTGAAAGATAAACACCATATGATTTCACTCAAGTGTGGAAGATAAAAAAGCAAAACTAATTAATAAACAAAACAAAATCAAGCTCTTAAGCTATAAGATCAAAACAGTGATTACTAGAGGGAGGGGGAAGTGGACACGTCAATGAGGTGGCGGCGGAGGGAAGGTCAGAGTGCGTTTAGTGCTGGTCACAATATAGTCTCTACAGATGGATTTTTCTACATAGTTAAAAACCAATGTTACTTCAATAAAAGATTTTCCAAATAATGATAAATAAATATTAGGTCACTTGTCTCTGTATTATTTATTGGTAAGTATTCTTTATACATTCAAGATATAAGAACTTTGTCAGAAACACATTGAAGGACCTCCCTGGTGTCACAAGGGGTAAGGTCTCAGCACTATGAAGCTATCAGCAGCACAAGTTCGAGCCCCAGCCAGGGAGCTGACCTACATGGCACAGCAGACCTCATCTCAGCTGCTGCTCCCCTCAGCAGTTTATTTCAGTAGATCCACCTGTTCTGCTCCCCACTCTGCCTCTGGTAAATTCTTTCACTGCCTACCCCCGACACACACACCTCTGGCCTGTACCCCAGCTCTTGTATGCCTAAATAAAATATATATGTGTGTGTGGATGGATAGATAGATAGATAGATAGATAGATAGATAGATAGATAGATAGAGGTATAGAAAACATTGTCTCTTGGTCTGTGGTTTAACTTCAAGATTATCTTTAAAAAGCAGAACATTTAAATTGGGATAAAATCAATGCTATCTTTTCTAGTTTGTGCTTTTATCGTTCTACAAATCTTTGTCTAACCTAAAGTCAAAAAGAATGCCCCTATTTTTTTTTTCTGGAACTGTATAGTTCAAGCACTCACATTTAACTCAATGATCTATTTTGAGTTAACTTTTGTGTGTAGCATGAGGTCAAAGTTGAGGACCTTTTTTCCCAGAGGAGTCTCCAGGTGATCCAGCACCACATGATAAAAAAAGACTGCTGCCTCTCCATCAAATGCCCTGGCATCTTTGTGGAAAATCAATGGCCCACATAGGCCAGCATCTCTTTCTGGCTCTATGCTGTTTCATTGACCTACGTGTCTCTATCCATGCCGGGACCACACCTTCTCGATGACTGTCACTTTAAAGCACATCTGACAATCTGGCAGAGTAAGTCCTCCAGTGTCGTTGTTCCCTTTTCAATTGTCTAAGCTATGCCAGGTCCTTTCTATTTTCATATAAAATTTAGAACACCATCGTGAGAGGGTATTTCAAAGTGCAGCAAGTTTCACTGTGTTGACTTTGCCCGAAAAAAAAAAAAAGCTGAAACTATATCCAGAGATGAGAACTTAGATGCAACTTGGAGGTTGGTTGGTTCTGTGCAGCGATGGGGAAAATGGCCTATTACTGAGACTCAGCGTTAGCCTGTCAGTAGATGACTGCTCTACCCAGAGATGTGTTCCCCACGCCGCCCACTCCTTAGGTCTGTGATTTGTTTTGTTTAGGAGAGGAGTACCTTTCAGACACACGCCAGGCTTTTAAATTGTTAATCGCAGAAACAATCAGCCTCACAGCCCTGCCTCTGCCTGGCTGCTGCCTTTTACCAAATCCTGGCTAACAGCCCTGGGTCACCAGCTGGAGTCTTCTCAACTCTGAGGGAGTTGGCCTGGACCTCACACTGGCACTCACAGGAGTGTGAAGAGAGATAATAAAACACTGACAGATGTGGAGATTTGGAAGAGGATGACGCTCTATCTACCCAGTGGAAGGGGGTGTATTAATAGTGCCCCTTGTGACCTGAGAGAGGGTGTGCAGGTGTGTGGGACTGTAGCTGTCTTCATGGTGCTAAAACAGCAGTCAAGCTCATGGAAAAGGGAGGGTAAGATACCTTGGAGTGGGCATCAGATGGACGTGCATTTGCTGATCCAGGGGTCTAGCTCAGGAATTTTATCAACATCTGTATCACTCCTGAGACTGCACTTGAAAAGAGAATCATTTCCATCATCTCTCTCCCATGGTCTTTGCTCTGATACCCAGAGCTCAGATCAGGCCAGCTGAGTACATCCTCATTACAAACACCATCCTCGTTACTCTTCCAAGGCTAAACCCTTGGCTAATTCCCCCGTGTGGAAGTGACCTCCATATGAGTATCCCTATGCCTGACCCCTGCACCTGCACCCACCTCACCTACACATATAAGAGGGAAACTGGGCTCAAAAAATGATTACCAGGCCAGCCATGCCACTCATCATGGGGCCCTTGGGGTACTCAGCCTTTCTGGACACTGGGTAGTTGATGTCAAGAGATGACATTCACCCTGAACACAACACAGTGGATAGCGCCTCAAACACCTTCTTTGCAGCGGTGGCCTTGGAGCTGGTGGCCCATCCACAGGGAAGGGCAGCTTCTCACCCAGGCCCACGGGGCACAGCCCAGCCTCACTCTCCTCCAAAAATGCTGCTGCTTCAGGAATTATCCCATTTTTCTTTATCCCCATGAATGAGCCAAAAGAAGCAGCAAAAGGGTTTTTGTGTGTGTGGCTCTAGGGCATTTCTTTCAGTTGTGGGATTTAACATATTTTAGTGTGGTGTGCACTGAAATAATGAAGGGATAGATTTAAGACAGGCAGTGCCGTCAGCTCCAAATAGAGCTCCTTGTGCAAGAAGAGGATCCCAGCTGAATAATACACCTTCAGCTTCAAAAAAGTATGAGGAGATTCAATTTGTAAAACCAATCAGACTTCAAATATTGAAAATAAAGCCAGTTTGAACAATTCTTTCTTTTACTCCCATCCTTTACTGAATGAAATTAAGAAAGGCATATCACCACTTCACATGCAAGATAAAGCACTGTTTTATATAAAAGCAGTTTCGTGGTTTTTCTTTTTTTTTCCCAAAGTCTGGGGCCTCCTATGTTAATGTTTGAATTGTGACTGAGCTACAAATTGGAGCCCATGGCACGGCGGTGTGTTAACTTCACATTCGAAAGCAAGAGGCAGGTGGGGAGCCATCACTTTCTTCTCAATCATGTCTCCACATTATACAAACCATATCCCACATCCAGAGCTAACTATGCCCCAGACAAAGAGAAGATGTGGGGACCCCATCGACTTTCAGAAGTTTCAGGACAGAAAATGAAATTGGGGGGGGGGGCTCCAACTTGGCAGCAACAAAAGGCATTTCAACAGCTCTGAGATTTAGCTTGACCCTCATGGAAGCTGAAATAGAGATGACTATTTCCCCGTGGGGGTTAAGAAATTACAGCAGACAAGTAAGAACATTAGCTGAAACTTAAAAAAGAAAAATCCACCACCACCTCCTCTTCCATTCCAGAAGCAGTCCCCTGGCTGGAACCATATTGATGCAGTAAATGGCTCCCATGCTCTGCAGGAGAAAATCACAAACGTCTCACCCACTCCCCACCAGACAGACCTGGGGAGCTAGTCACCAGGACCAGTCGGGGAACAGGAATGGTGGATGAGGCACTGTGAAGGGTCAGTCCTAGGACGATCTATTCAAGAGCCCAGGGTCAGGAGAGGCTGCCATATTAGGTAGAGGTAGGATCAAAAGGCCCCTTAGGGCCTAGAGAGGTAAAGATGCACCAACACCTTACCTTCTGACTCAGGAGGAAGACAGTAAAGTAGGAAATAAACATCTTCCCCCAATCTGGACCCTGGAATCATTTCTCATTAGTTTTTTTTTTTTTTTTTTTTTTAAGATTTATTTATTTATTTAAACAAGAACCAGTGTATAGACCAGATTCGTGGGAGTGTGAGAGGATTCACCAGAGACAGAGCGGGGAACAGCACAGGCAGACTGACGAAGTACACTGCTGAAGGGAGCAGCGGGCGCGGCAGGAGAGGTCTACAACACCATATGGGACCCTCACCGGCCGGCCGGGATCGAACCAGTGCTGCAGAGGCTGCCGACAACTTCACAGTGCTGTGTTCAACCGCCTGCGCCACCAGGGGAGGTCCATCTCTCATTAGTTTTAAAATGCCATTGCCACATGAATCAGAGGTTGCCCCATTTCATGCAGCTGAAATTAACCCATGGAGCCTTAAACAGTGAGCAGGTGGGGGACAGCAGGCAGAGGCTGGCAGGTCAGAGGATCCCAGGACAGCATTAGAAAAACCAAGAAGGTGGGAGCGGTGACCCAGGTATCACCCCTAGAGCCCCGTCAGGAATTCTGAGTCTGACAGGAAAGGGAGAGAAAGGAGCAGCAGGAACTCATAGGCAGGTTTTACATGTAAAGAGGGGAGGTGGGAAAAGACCGAGATGAGGGTAGCAGCTGCCTGATTGCCAGTCTGGGATTTCTGTCCGCAGCCTGGTCCTGAGTGGGGAGAGGGCCTGCAGGGGAGGTCGAATTCCAGCCTATGGAAGGCATCACTCCATAGATTTGTTCTGAGCATGGAAGTGGCCATCGGAGAGGGAAAGAGCTCCTTACTTAGCAGATGAAGCGCGCTCAGCCAACAACCTGCATAAGCAAATGACCTGCTCCCGGATCTAAGGGTGAGAGCCGGTGGAAGCCACATCTTCCCACACCGCTCCAGAGACCCTGCACCTCCAGGTCAGGGCCTCCACAGCTAGAACGTCTGGGAGACAATGTACCTTCAAATGGTCAGCAGCAAAAGGCTTTCAACGGCTGGCCGGAAGGGGCCCAAGCTACCCTATCGCTAGGCAACTAGATGCTGGGGAAAGGAAAGCAGCACAGCTCTCTCACTGGAAGCAGGGTCCACGCTCCCTGGCGACTGGAAAGAGAACTGGAAGGATCAGGACTCCTAGATCATCAGAGGGA
This sequence comes from Talpa europaea, assembly GCF_964194135.1. Classification (NCBI taxonomy): domain Eukaryota; kingdom Metazoa; phylum Chordata; class Mammalia; order Eulipotyphla; family Talpidae; genus Talpa; species Talpa europaea. The sequence goes on from NC_140080.1 coordinate 28,159,128, forward strand.
AACTCCTTCCTTAAAGAGAACTGTATGAGCCTGCATGCTGCACACAACTGTTCCTAAACTGACACGTTGGCCCTGGGAGACGCAAGATGGCATGAAGCGACTTAGAGACAGAGTGCCTCAGCCACACTGAGCTACTGGAAGGAAAAAAAAGAGGTGGGAAAATATCAGATCAGGTTCTTCTGTTGTACACAATGCACTGCAGAAGGACAAGGAATGATACGGGGCAGCAAAGGGCACTAAAACTGGCCAAGGACAGTGACCAAATAGTTGACTGGTTACTGTCTGAGTTCTTCAGCCACGATCACAATAATAATGGGATTTATTTTCAAATTTAGGGGAAATTAAGAGTTACTGAGCCACAAATGGTCATTTACCTCACCTGAAGCAATGCCCAGGACTGAGCGCGCAAGCAAGACAAGACAAGAAGATGAGAGGAAGGAAGAAGCAAGGGACTCGGAAGACCAGGAGGAGGCCATGGAGTAGAGAGAACTGTGAAGAAGGAGCCCTTTGCTTCTTGGCCTTGAACCTGTTCCAGGGACTTGAGGGGACATGGAAGGAGAGGAACTGACTGAGGTCCTGGAACCAGAAACTGAAGACCAGATATTGAAGTGATGTGGCTATCACTGACCCGGCTTCTTATTGGGCAGTGGCTGAAGTTGTCCAGAGTGGAGAGATTAAGAGTTCAAGTCTCTCTTGGGGCCTCCCTGGTAGCGCAAGGGGTTAAGACACAACCTATGAAGCTGTCCACAGCCTCTGCAGCAAGAGTTTGATCCCTGGTCAGGGAGCAACCCACATGGCGCAGCAGACCTCTCCTGACTCGCCCACTGCTCCCCTCAGCAGTGTACTTTGGTCAGTCTGCCTGTTCTGTTCCCCGCTCTGTCTCTGGTGAATCTTCTCACCCCCACACCTCTAGCCTGTACTCCAGCTCCTGCATGCATAAATAAATCTTTAAAAAAAAAAAAAGAGCTCAAGTCTCTCAACCATGACCCTCTCACCAAGATTCAAGAAATTCCCCTTGAAGGTCACTCATGCATTCTTCCAACGAGGTCTTTCTAAGATCCTCTCTTTGACAGGCTCTGGGATATTAAAAAAAAGGAAGTAAACCAGGAGTCAGGAGGCTTAGGCTGTGACCCCCAACCATGTGACCCTGGCAGTTCATTTGTGTTCCAGGGCCACAGGTCCTGGTACAAGATGGAGGTGTGGGACAGAATGATCTGGCATCCTCAATTCCACACAAGTCCAGGGAACCCCATGCCAGCTGGTCATTTCCGGCCAACGTTTCCTTCACCAGCTCCAGCAAAGCTGCTAGACACCTTCTGGAGGGAGGTACGGCCAGGCCCAGATGGCTTATTAAAAAACAGAAAGTTCTCATGATGGCAAACTGGCCACTGAGGAGAAGCGTGTAAGTTAACTGAAACATCTGAGCCTCCCATTTACTTTGAGATGATTTTTACATTTCCTTTTGGCTAAAGAAACCAGCCCATCTGTCTGGCTTCTGGAGCAATTAGATAACACAGTAGAACCTGAAAAGCAGAAAATGAAACAAACTCCAAAAAAGAGAAAAGATTGGGAAATACAATCAAGAGAGAGACATTGAATTCCTTGGCTGTGTCCCAGATATAAAAGAGGGGGCTGGAGCCTGGGGCCAGAGTGCACACTCTGGTCCTGACTAGGACACTTTAGGGCCACAGGGCTGCTCTGACCCTTGTCTGCTTTGGGGTTCCCAATAGTCTGCGTGCAGGGACAGGGCTCCCTCAGTTTCCCTCTGCATGAGCAACAGAGATGGGCTGAAGAAACAAGATACAATTGAGCATGAACACACTTTTCTTGCCTGATGTAGGGACCTGCCCTGGGAAGCTCCCTCGGAAAGGCTGAAACCAAGTCATCTTGATCAAATTCAACAGTGTCCCACGCACAGTTTGGTCTGTGGGCAAGCCCGGATGAGCCCTGACCTGTGGGCAGAGGTGAACACAAAGCAAATCACTCACACTCTACAGAAGATTCGACATGCTGCTTCAGTGAGTGCTGCTGCACACAGGACAGGAAGAAGGGTAGATGGAGGATGAGAGCATCGTAGGAGACCAGAGAAGTCAAGAGATACTCCAAGCCACTCAGCATGGTACAACATACCCACTCTGACACCTGGCTCAGTCTCTTCATATGACATCTAGAAAGTGGAAGGGCGTCTATAAGCTGGAAGTGCACACACAGACGAGAAAAAATAACAACAAACAGGATTTGGGTCCTGTTCAGGGTGGAGAGCAAAGGGAGTTATGGGCTCAAGGTTATTTTTATGCTGACTCTTGTAAGCAGCAATAAAGAAAAAGGAAAAGAGATAAAGCAGGACAAAGGCAATGCTGGGGCAGGGGGAAAGAGGGAGTAAAGCTCACTGAGTAGCAGAGCATGCCCCAAAGGTGCAGGGAGCAGCTCACCCAGTAAGAAAGCACAGATGCTGCCTTCAAAGGGTACCGGCACTTATTTTAATTCTGGCCAGAGATTCACTCTGAGAAGTAAGAGCACTTTCCCATTACCCTAAAATTGATGCTTCATCTTCTCCTTCCTTCTATCATTCCAGCTACTCTAAAGCCTCTCCAGCCCTTCCTGTCAGTGGGCAGGAGAGACTCCAGCTCAGGCATTATCTGATAAGAACCCTCAACCCCTGTGGATCTCTGGCCACAGGAGATCCACACACAACCAACCCACGAGCTCCCCAGGTGTCTGTGGCTGACAGGTCACGCTCACTGAGAAACCACAATCCAGAGTCAGTTGCCAAAGAAGCAGGAAACCTTCCGTCAGACCCAGGGCCTCCGGGCCTGGGTACTAGATTAAGGAGAGGTGGCTTGTAGTAGAGACTACAACCTGGGCCTGCGTTCTGACCACTGTTGAGCAGCCTGTGGTCCCTGAGGAAGCTGGCCCTGAGGGGGTAACTCCACATCAGCAGACCCTAGAGGGCAGAAAGAAGAGACCTCGAGCAGAACCTGGGGGCTTTAGGGAAACCATCTCTATTGCTGTCTGCCCATATCTGGGAATTGTCTGCTCCACAGTGCCTAGCCCATCTCCAGGAACAGCTGAAGAACCTTCTAGAAGGCCCACCCATCAGCAGATTCTGCTTCCCACCCTCATGGCAACAGAACCACCCTCCCCCTCCCAGCACTGCTACCTGTCATATGCATAGGGGACCCTTCCTCCAGGGTGCCCTGCTTGCCCACTTTGGATAGGCCACTCAGCTTTTGCTGCCTGTCCCGGTTCCTGCAGCAGGAGGACTCCACCACACTTGCACTGCCCATAGCCGGGGGTTGCTGAACTAATTGGCCCCACCTGCAACCAGGTTGCCCTGTAGAGGGCCCCTGGGCTGGCTCGGAGTCACAATGACTGCCAGGACATCTCACTCTGTGTCACCTGTCCAGGATCACCACCTGGCCCTCCACTGCACGCACAGTCCTCTATGTCCAAGTCCCTCTTTCACTCCTCCCTGAATAGCTCAAGTTCTAATCCCTACCTAGCATGGTGCCTGGGCACATGGGAAGTTCTCACATATTTGGTGAACTAACAGATGAATGCATGAATAAATTACATCCACTGTCGAGGTCTTTTATCCCCCAGGAAATATAAGTGGTTGGCATATATTTCTGAACTTTTGCAAATCAGAATCAGTCATTTCACTGCCCTCACTCACACCCAAAAACCACTTTGGTTGATTGTAAAATTCTTAGATTCCGCCTGTGCCCCACAGTGGGCTATCAAATTTTTCTAACTACACAATTGCACACAGGATTTTTCCCCTCTGTCCATGAGTTCAAAAATGTTGCCAGACACCCTGACCCACCGACAGTCTTCACCCCACTGAGCATGATCTACCTGGACATCGGGTGCCTCCTGAACCTCACCACTTCATGCACAAACACCAAAGGCATGTTCCTGCCAAAGACACTGTACTAAAATCCAGATTCTAGAGTGGACTTTATTTGCAGGAATCAGGGAGGACAAAAGAGCGAGTTAAACGATGCTAGAAAGAAGCTGGCAAATCCAGATGGTTGGACATTCTGTGCAACCACTGACTCGATGTCTACAGCACAATAAGCAGGGCGAGACTGAAACAGACTTTTTATCGGCACATATGTATCACATCCCTAGAAAAAGAATCCCAGGACCTTCCCTCCTGTGTGTTTTCATCTTGCATCTTGATGGTCCACGGTACAGACTGAGGCTGTCATTACAAAGAAACCAAACATCGTGGGAGCAGACGATTCTACCATTTTTCTAGACCTTTGAGTTGCACCTCGAGTCAGGGGCTAATCACGCCGCACTTACTTAACCTGCCTGTGAGGTTCATGACAACTTTGCCAGCTCTGTGATCGCCAAGGAATTTAGACTTTAGAAAAATAACTAGGCATCTCTCACTGCAAAATTTACAGGCCTAGAGCAGCACTGAACATTTATTATCTCACAATTTCTGAGTACTAAAAATTGAGAGCTGAGTTTGGCTAGTGGCAGAAGCTTGGGCTTCCCAAGAGGTGACAGGCAAGGGATGAGCTGGAGCAGCAGACTCATCTGAAGGTCTGCCTGCAACCAAGGACATGCATCGTTGTTCACAGACACACAGTGCCAGTCAGCTTCTCCTATTGTTGGCAAAAGGCTCAGTATCTCCCACGAACCCTCTCCACAGGCTGAGTACCCTCATGGCTTGGCACCCAGCTCCCCCCACAGTGAACCTGCCAAGAGAGTACAAGGGGGAAGATCCAATGTCTTTCAAGAACCAGCCTTGGAAGTCATCTACCACTATTCCTGCCTTGCTTTTCTATGGAAAGCAAGCCATAAAATCCAGCCCATGTTCAAGGCAAGGGGGGTAAGTCTCCATTTCAAAGGCAGGAGTGTCAAGAACCTTGAGGACCTATCTTTAAAAACCACCTTCACAAACAAATATAACATACAGACTTTGGATCATCACTAAGACTAACCAATTGTGAAGACACTTTGAAAACCTACTGGAAATTTTTTCTATAGGTAATCATCAGACAATACCAAAGCCTGCTGTTGATGTCATTAGGTGTGACAGGAGCATCATAGTCATGTGAGAAAAAGTCCACATTTTTAGAACTGTTTACTAAAAATATAGAGAGTTATGATGTTAAGGATTTCCTTTAAAATATTTCAGCAAAAGTTAAAAGAAAGATAGGCCTCCCTGGTGGAGGAAGGGGTTAAGCACTGCACTGTGAAGCCATCTGCAGCCTTGCAGCACGAGTTCAACATCCGGCTGGCCAGGGAGCAACCCACATGGTGCAGCAGACCTCTCCTGTCTCGCCCACTGCTCCCTTCAGTAGTGTATCTCATTCAGTCTGCCTGTTCTGTACCCCACTCTGTCTCTGGGTGAATCTTCTCACCCCCTGCACTTCTGGCCTGTACCCCAGTTCTTGATGCATAAATAAATAAATCACTTTTTTAAAAAAGTGAAAAGAAAGGACAAGAAAGAAGAAAAGAGGGTCAAGGAAGCAAATGCAGCAACATCTCAATGACTATTAAAATATGGGTGGCAGGTATAAGGCAGAGTGGGGGGCAGGCAGCTATACTAACTCTCTGCCTCTGTGTACAAAGAACTTCTTCATCACACATATTTGTTTCAACAGGTCACCAGGCTACAGCTTCATATAGATCTCATTCTATTTATCTTGCCTGGAGACCACTGAGCCCCTCCAATTTGCATATGTATGTTTCTTCTTCAGCTCAATTTTTCTTCCATAATATCTTTATTTCTCCTAAGCCATCTGCTATGCTGCCTCTCCAAGAGCCCCAGTATCAGGCCTCCACTCTCTGCCTCTGTATCTTTTTTCTCTTTGCACTCTGTTGCCTTTGGGGAGGGTATCGTGTGAGAGCTCATCATCATGAAGGTAAACCAGCAAGCTAGCATGAGAACAAGCATGGGGCTATGACATACAGAATCTCAAAAAGCAGGGAACTCTATGAAGCTCCAGGAGAAGGCTTCCTTATCAAGAAATGCCCCAACATGATCTCCCTTTTCTCACATCAAAGGAAAGCCCCTCTTCATCAACATGCATTAGAAGCGAGTCTCCTGGTAAGCACCCAGTACCTGACTCCTACCTACAACCAGCACAAGTTTAGAAAGGAGATGCCATAGTATATTCTGAACCATTTTTTCCCATTTTTTCTTTTTTAAAATTTTGTCTTTTCCTTCACCAAAAAGCATGCCCATCACCAAACAACCTTTGCCATTTTGCATTTCTGCTGCTCCCCTCCTGCCTCTGAGTCATCGTCTGTGAACAAGGGTCTAAAATATTTCTTTGCAACTCTAGCAACAGAAAAACCTATTTGTCAACCTGTGAGAGTAGGACTGTCAGGTCATAAGCAATCTTTGGCATCTAGAAGCTAAAGAGGTACCCCACATCCTTAGAGTTATGCACTTTACTTTTACTACCCTCAGTTTATAAAGGTCCTGAGCCTTGGGGAAGTATCACCTGTGACCTGCTCCAGTGTGCCAGCTGAACTGAGAGAAGAGACTCAGCAAAGCCAAATCAGGACAGAATTGCCAAAGCTGGCATTCAGACCTCCACCTCCAGTTTTCTGACTCGGTAAGTCAGGTCTTCAGTCTCTGATGCTGGAAACGCACAGAAAGACAACTGGTAGGTAGAACCACTCATTGCCCACATTCCACCTCCCCTGGTCTTAACCAACTCAGTGATGGATGGCACAGGACTGGGCCTAGGGATGGAGAGGACCAGGAACCCATCGTGCATGGCTTTGCAGGTCACACCAAGGAGACCTCCACAGAGTGTGGACTTTGATCCTTGGGGAAAGGAAACCAGGGAGGATGTGCTCAGTTGTGTTCTAGAAAATCTTTCTGTCTACTGTGTAGAAGATGAATTGAAGGAAGCAAGATTGAAGGCAACAAAGCCTCTGAGGAGGCTGTTTTAGAGTCCAGGCTACCTGTCATTACTTTAATTCCAGCATCCTTCATGTGCTTGGCTCACTCCTGCATGCACTCCAGGTCACAGGCTCTACAAAGGTAGGAGAGGCCACCGCCACGTGACTCCTCACTGTGTAGCTGTGCCTCTCGTCATCCATCGAAACAACAGCAGAGGAAAATTAGATTTAAAGCAACAACCTAGGGCCTCCCCTGGTGGTGCAGTGGTTGAGCGCTAGGCTGCGAAGCTGCCTGCAGCCTCTGCAGCACCAGTTCCATCCCCGGCCACCAGCGAGGGTCCCACGTGGCACGATAGACCTCTCCTGCCACCCGCTGCTCCCCTCAGCAAAAGTACTTCATCAGTCTGCCTGTTCTGTTCCCCGCTCTGGCTCTGGTGAATTCTCTCAAACCCCCTCTCCCCACCCCACCCCCGCTGCTGACTGTACCCGGTGCTTGTATAAATAAATAAATAAATCTTTAAAGCAACAACCTTGTACTCACTAGTCTAGACAAAAGTATATCATTTGAAGCACTGATGCTTCAGCTATTCACAGTCGCCCCTCACGTGGGATCATCTCAGCACTCACAGGGATGCAGAGCCTGTGGTCCCGGCATCACAGCGCAGATGGGAGATGTCCCTGGACGTGAGCCAGGGGAGTGCCAGAGCAGAGGCAGGGAGGGAACAGAGGGGAAAAGAAGTAGATCTTTTGCGTGCAAAAGAAGTAGATCCTCCTGGCCTCGCTGACCACCTCCCCTGCTGCAACTGCCCCTCGCCAGGGTCCACACTTCAGTCTGGCTCGCAGGAAACAGGAGGAGAAGGGTGTCAGATGGACTCCAGTCTTGTCAGTGTCCACCACGGATCCACCTCTCATCCAAGGTGAGAGGCTGATTCAGAAGAGAAGTCAGTGTCCCAACACTGAAGATGTACCACAGAGGAAGGAGGGCAGAGGACATCCCGGGCCCGCCTGTGCAGCATCTACAGCTCTCCAGGCTCAGAGTGACCCAACAGCTCTCAGGACGTGCTCGGCCTGTTTCCTGCTCGGGAGCATAAGAATCCCGCAGCATCCCTGCCAGACCGCCCTCACGTGGCGCTTCCACCAAGCCAGATGAAGGAGCCGGGGCTTCTGCCACCCAGCCTCTCACACGCCTACACAATACCCAGTCCCAGAGCACAGGACTTAATGGATTACAGGCCTCCTAATTAGATTTCCTTGGAGTTCTCTCTCGGAAGAGTTTCGTACTGTGAACTGCAAACTCGCTGGCCCATGCTTGCTTGGGTGTATGTTCTTACAAGTCAAAGACCATTTCCTACGGCAGCCCCTGGCCTCTGCCTGAGAAGGGGGTGGTGTGGGAGGAGGACAGGGTCTGACCCTCTGCTCTCCTCCTGTGACCTGGATAGGTCAGATCGAGGCCTCAACGGAGACCCCAGCACCCAAAAATGGAGCACACAGTGAGCCTCCTAGGACTTAAAGAGGGTCCCCAACCCCTTCCTCTGCCTGCACCACCCACCCTGTGTTGCCACAGTATAGAGATGAGAGGAGTTGTGGTTCTAGAGCCAAAGAACCAATTCTTCTGCAAATGGCAAGTTGGACCCTGATGTCATTTATGGCAGCCCCCGCGCCACCTGCCACCTCGTTTTGTCTGGTGGAGGTAATGCACTCCTCCGAGGTGAAACTCCCAGGTGGGAGGTGACAGAAAGGCTGGTTGATGCCAGAAACAGGTAACTACAGCCTGGAGAGCCAGAGACATCCTTGAGTAGGAGTGTAGGAGTCTCGATGCCACCCCAGGCCATGGCTACTGGTCCACGGAGCTTTCACTTCAGGTGGCCTAGACTGAGGCCCCACAGATCTGACGCACCTTCCTCCTCCATCCCGCCTGGCTCTTTCCTCCCAAATTTTATGGGCATCCTCAGTTGGAGGTGCAGCAGCCTCACTGGACAAGAAGTTGCCTCCTGAGTCTCGTTGGGCTGGAGTTCAAGCATGAGTGAACTGCTGTCAGTCCCAGCATAGATGCTGCTGCACCTCCAGAGCCTGCAGCCACAGGATAGTGATGCCACCCCCCCACAAAGCACTGTTGATTCTTTTCCTGAGCACCAAACTCCTGTTAGCCCCAACTCTCCGGGACATAGAACTCCCCAACATGAAGGAGAACAAATGAGCCAAACTGGAAAACCCAAACCCTGGGGCGACACAGAAGAAGATCAGTGGAGGCTTTTTAGCATCGAGAGGTTCAGGGATTAGCCCGGAGTCATGGTACTGGCGGGGGGGGGGGGGGGGGGGGGGGGGGAGGAAGGGTGTGTGGGGTGGGGAGCCGCCACAAAGCCACGCCTACCACCGGAGGACACAGGGTCCACCAGGCTGGATCTTGGGGAAGAGCTCACAGGTTTACCTTGCCTGATCAGAGGAAGAATCAAATCCACAGAAGAATTTTTCAAAAATCAAGATTTTGTGAGAAACAATGTATTTAGATTTCTCTCCAGGGTCAGTCAGCTTTTCCACATTCTAACCTGGGAGACCTTCTAAATCCTCAAGCGCCCCAGGGAAAGAAAAGTGGTCTTCTGAGGAAGCGCCCGGCGTCTGCAAACCAGCCACACTCCAGCCCTGGACCACGCTCTGCGCACACATGACTGCCTTCGATGTCCGGAAGGCTCTGTGTTCATGTGGCCACAAATTCCGTTTTACAAATGAACAAGCTGAAGATTGGAAAGGTTAAGTCTCCCGCCAAGGTCACTCAACTGGTGAGGAGCAGAAAAACTAAGATCTGGGCCAGAACGAAAGCTCTTAAGCACTAGGCAATACCTCCTTCAGAAGATGGAAGAGAGTTGTTTCAATCTGCTTACTCTAGGGATTGACACAGCTCCAACTCCAAGGTGCAGGGTAGGGGAGCGAGGTGGGGAGTGGGGGGCGAGCGTTCTCGCCTATAAGCCGGTGCTTGAATCGCTGCCCCTGCCCTGCATTAACCCATCAAGTAATCAGGATCCAGTCTGTTAATGCTCAATCTTGATATTAAAATACCTGTGACATTCAAACCCATATCCTCAGCCTGGCTCGGACTGTGCGTGTCAGCCCACCCCCACTCCCCGACACCCCCACAAATCCCGCTGCAAGCCACGCAATGTTCACCCACTGATTGAAATAATGCAATTAGGGGATATAGAAAATCCATTCCACATGGTGCCATCTGCATTCTCTTCTGACAGCTAATTTGATTGGCGCTCTGTAATCAATAAAGCACTCACGCAGCAGCCAGATAATTCACCTCGATTTTTCCTACACTGTTTGTAGGGGAAAACACTCCCTTCTGCTTCTGCCAGTGACCCAGGCCAGGTGGGGAGCCTCCAGGAAACAAGCTCAGGAAATGGTAGAATGTACTACAGGGTGTACTGCTGGATCCCGGATGCCGCTCCCATGGCTGGATGGGTGCTCCTCACTGGGCACAGTGGCACTCACCTCTCTGTTCCCCAGCCGTCACAACTGAAGGTGGGTGGCAGATGTGGTTTCAAAGATGCTTTTATCTTTAAGAAGACATTCAACACCACACTTCATAACTCAGTGGCTTCTGACAAAAAATCTCCGTCATTCTCATCCCCAAGAATCAGCACCTCCCTAGGACTGACAGCCCACACCAGGACAGACCACAATGCAGAGACTTGTCTCTAGACCCTGCAGAAACAAAGTGGGAAGGTGGCATTTTGCCTAGCACCTCCCTACATGGGGGTCACGACCTCAGTGTCATGCACCCTGGTGCCCCCTTAAACCTCCAGCAGATCTACATGATGACCAAGCAGCTCATTCATTTGAACACAAATACAGTCAATCATCCTGGTGGTTGGCCACCCAAGCCAAGGAACAAGCAGGGCTACCCTTTATAGGGCTCCGACCAGACAGCAGCTGAGGCTGGGCATATCCAGCCACCATCAGAAGTGCCAGTTCATGCCCCCAAAGCCTAATGACTCATGGACACTGCTGAGCACAGTCACCAGGACCCTAGAGAAAAGTCAACACTCCCCAGAGATAAAGGACATGCTATGGAAAGAAACAACAGCTATGCGGAGAGAGTGAAATCTCACTGTTCTCAGGCAGACTTAGAGCAATAATCAAGTTGGCACGTACAGAGTCAGAGACTCCCCTATATAGGCATGTGTTACACCTGGATAGAGAGAGGCCCTCAGCCCTCAGAGGGACGACTCTAATGAGAAGATAACTGGAGAGGAAATCACAGGGGCAAACTCAGAGGAACAGCACCAGCAGCTACTGCAGATTAAACTGGTTTCTCATGTGGGGATGGAGGGACTGCAGGAGGGATTGGCTCTCACTCTCACCCTATAAACCAGAGGCTGGCCCTCAGGAGTTCCGCAGTGTCCCTGGGGATCCGGGGGCACACCAGAGCAGAGGGCAGGGTGCCAGGCCGCACCTGCCTAAAGGACAAACCTGTCAGGGAGATTTACCACCTGCACCCTGGAAACCCATCCCTGGTTCTTTCAGATTCTCTGAGATGAGCACAGAAAATAACTGAATATTCCTTTTACTTAATGGGAAAACAAGAGCCTAGTAAAGAAATCATTTCTCCCAAAAAGAATACCAGGGTGGGGAAAAAAAACCCTCCTGCATACCAGAGGCAAAGCAAAAAAACAAAACAAAACAAAAAACAAACAAACCCAAGCTCAGCTCAGACTCAGGGAGCTCTGGGCTGTCCAAGATGGAAATGACTAAGAAACTACGAGTCCAAGCCCACTTTTTTCATAGGTGAGCTGGCTGAGGCACAGGGAAGGTTCAGTGGCATTGATGGACTTGCAACCTAGAAAACTGGAGAACACTTCCCTAGAAAAACCAGAAGGCTTAGAAGACCCAAACCTTCTCTGGCTGGGAACTCTCTAGCCTGCAGTATGGATACCAGTGGCCTGGCATCCTGCCTATAAATTCACAGGCTTTGGAGTCACAGGCCCGAGTTCAAATGAAGGCTCTACCTCTAATTGTCCTTGAGATCTTGTGCAAGTCACTTCACTTTCTGTGCTTTGGTTTCCTCAGTATGGAAAAGAACTGGTGATAATGCACGATCACAATCTTGGGATTAATGTAATTTCCATGAAGTGCTTTGCATATTGGATTCATTTAGATCAAACAGTAAATCCCACCCCTGCCCCCACAAAAAAACAGGGGCTGTTTTTATAATTATCTGTAAACAGATACTAGCAAGCAAGGACATCAGTGAGCTCAAGTCATATCCTTAGTGCCTCTGCAGTGAACATTTATTATCTGCCTTCTGGACTCTATGCCTCCATCAACAGCACCTCATTTCCATTTGCTCCCCACAAAGCTGACTGTGTATCCCAAGGGGAAAGCTTGTGAGCTGCTTCAGAGGTTGGTTCAGGAGTGGTTACAGAAGCCAATTTAGGGTTATCGATGAAACTCAGGACTTGCTGGGAGAGTTGAGGCAAAGATGTTTTCCATTCCCTGCTGGACCCAATGGAGGAAGCCAGCAGCCCTGGAAACTGCTGGCAACCAGTTTGGGTCCATCTAAGAAATCAGCCTAAAGGTAAGTGAAAGAAACTGCATCATCAGTGACATGACCGTGTTCCAGGATCAACCCTTAACTGAACTTACATCTGGACTTCTGTTAATAGCAGATTTCCTTCACAGTTTAAGCCAGTTTGATTTTCTTTTCTTCCTTTCTCTTCTTCTCTCTTCATAGTCACTTGCACAAAGATTTGCAATCATTACAATGCTCTTAAATGTCAGTGCCCCATCTTGCCCTCTTCAAGGTTGGAACTTTTCCAAGCACAGCTGGAACTACTGGCTTCTTAAGAACAAACAGCATGGGGTCCCCTGCTTCCTCTAAGACCCCTGTCAGGACCATGATTCTGTGGTATCTAGTCCTGTGTCAGGGACATGCCCTGCTCCTGCTGGGTGACAAGTGTTTCACGTAATCGAGGCTTTGATCTTCTGAAGCCCACGGTCCCCGCTGTGCTGCAAGGTGCCTTAGACAAGGCTGTCACCAGGCACTGAGACATCCCTTTGTAGGTCCTGCCTGGCACAGAGCGTGTGGGCGATGACACCGAGGCAGGTGTAGCTACCACTGCACCACTGCACTCGGCTCTTTGCTCCAACAGAAATCAAAGCCCCAGCTCTTCACTCTTCTTCCCTGGAAGCCCACATCACAGTGTCAGGGACAAAAATGCATATGATCAGCTCTACAAATTGTCCCTGTCTGTTCTCCCTCTCTGCTGTTTGGGCTGGGAGCAAACATGCCAGCAGGCATGGGTGTGACCAACGCTCCCTGCCTGATCATTGACGTCTCAGTGGATGTGGGAACTCTGAACAATTCCCCCAGAGGATTTTAAAGATTCCACTTGGGTTTCCATGGTAATTTTACAGAGCCAGCACTCAATAAGTGTTTGTTAAACTGAATTTATTGAAGAGTAAAGTGAATCGGATATTCCCATAACTGGACCACATCACCATAGAAAAGTCCCTGGCCCATCAGAGGGATGAGTTGCAAGTCTGCGACAGAAAATATTACCAGCAAGGTTCTTTGTAATCTGGAAAGAGAACTCAGCTCTGGTCTCCTTACCCACCTGAACTAGGAAGATGGCATTCTTTAAAAAGTCAGGGGAGGGAAACTCCCCTGGTGGTATAGCAGCTGAGCGCTGGGCTGCAAAGCTCCCCGCAGCCTCTGCAGCACTGGTTCCATCCCTGGCCGCTGGCAAGGGTCCCACATGGCGCACAGACCTCTCCTGCTGCCTGCTGCTCCCCTTAGCAGTGTACTTCGTCAGTCTGCCTGCTCTGCTCTCCCCTCTGGCTCTGGTGAATTCTCTTGCCTGCCCGCACTTCTGACTGTACACAGTGCTTATATAAATAAATAAATAAATCTTTAAAAAAAAAAAAATAAGTCAGGGGAGGACCTCCCTGGTGGCACAAGGGGTTAAGCTTCAGCACTATGAAGAGCTGTCTGCAGCCTCTGCAGCATGAGTTTGATCCCTGATCAGGGAGATACCCACATGGCACACAGACCTCTCCTGCTGCCTGCTGCTCCCCTCAGCAGTGTATTTCAGTCAGTCTGCCTGTTCTGTTCCCCACTCTGTCTCCTGTGAATCCTCTCACCCCCCACGCCTCTGGCCTGTATCCCAGTTCTCATATGCATAAATAAATAAATCTTTAAAAAATAATAATAATAAGTTAAATTTAAAAAAAGAAGTCAGGGTAACCTCGGTAAGAAACAAAAGCTCAATTTCAAATAGACACTCCTGACCCACCCCACCATGACCAAAATGATTTGCAAGCAAGGGTGCCTGCTCCTCAGCACAGGCACCGTCCTTTCATTGGAAATACCCTGAGGGCCCTTTGTGGATCCAGTTTCCCTTCCAATGGATGATCCCCAAGCTTTGGCTTTATTGGAAAATGTTTTAGACCCAGATTAGAATTTAATAGGTAAAATTGCTGATAAGAGTAAAAAGTGAAAAGCCACCAACCCCAAGGAGGAATCAATAGCTCACAAGTCAGTAAGAACAGAAGGCAGGTCATGGAGGCTGGGGGTGCAGGGGCAAGCAAATTTTTTTAATTCATGTGTAGCATATGTATAGAGTTAGCTTCTTAAGCAGAGACCTGCATAAACACAGATGCCACCTTTTCCAAGAAGGCCAAGCCCGTGATGGCTGGGCTACGCAGCAAATTAGTCACGTCCTTGGAATGCAGGAATTAAACACCACATACAAGGCACCCTGCTCTTTGACCCTCTCAGGCTCATCAGAGGCATCCACAAAAACTTTGCACTGGGTCAAAGCCGCCTGGCAGATCTGTCCACAAGTCAACTCCCATTTCATTTGCTAAAACTGCAACTTGTCAGCTTTGTTAAAACCACGAACTGTCATTTTGTCAATAGGGACAGCCCATTCTAAGGGCAGATCAATTCCAGAACAAAGTTTTGAGTGACAGCATTACCCCTGGAGTGGTTCCAGGAGTGTTTGCTTTGCATCCCCCTCACGTTAATGACAAACAAGTTCCCCATGATGGATACACCTGCAATTAATATTGAAGGGACAGTTAATGATTTCAAGGAACCGGTATACAGGCCTCATATTTCAAATTTAAAATGCTCCTTCCAAAGCAGGATTATTTTTCAAAGCCTAGAAATGAATGTTAATATATTAGGCAAAAGAAGTTTTTTAACATCTCAAAAAATAAAGCCAAGAAAACTTATATTAAGGACTCCACTCAGTTGAGACAACCCCATTATCCTTCAAACACTCACAATGAAGCTTTGTTCTAGAGACCTGTCTTGTCACTCCTTGTTTCAAAGGATGGGATATCTACAAATCAGAGTCTGATAGCTACAAATCAGACTCACAAGTACATGAGATATATATATGAAATTCTGAAGAACACATCAGGTAGTATGAGTGTGCTTCTTGTTCTCTCTCTTCTTTAGTGCACTAGAGATTATAAACGAGAGTTTGTAAATCTACATGTCTCCATCCTTATTTCAGATACACATATTCAGAGAACTATTCATATATTTCTTCTGAAAGAAAATTAGATACTTACAAAGCAAAAAAAAAAAAATTTAATAGCTGAATCATAAAATCACTTTGGCTCCTGAATCGGGGAAAATTGCTTTCCAAATATAGTGACATCTCTCCCCTAGGCAGGAAAAAAATAATTTCTGGCCCCAAAAGCCAGACAAACCACTAGCAGTGACCAAATGAAACACCAATTCCAAGCTAAATGAACAAGAACAAATGCTGAAGGAAAATTGGTAATGCGAAAAGACATTGCCAGCAGGCAAAGAACTGTGTTCTGTTTTAACTAAGGGGGGGAAAGAGACACTGAACAGACATTTAGGTAATAAAGTGACACAATTAGTCACTAAATATAACAAAGGCAGATTATTGCCAACCTCTAAACTGCCTGGTCCAGCTCTGAGAATGTGGAAATGAAAGAGGCCTCTGCCCCAGGCTTCCTAAAGGGCTTGGAAGAAATATTCCAAAACCTCCTCCTGGCCACCAGGGGCACTGTGAAGATAGATGAGAAGCTCACCTTGGGCTATAGAGCACCCAGCTGAGAAGCCATGGCTGCACCCTGGCATGCTATCCATGCTATCCCTTCCTGTTGTTTATAGTGCCTAATACAGGCCTTCTCCCTCAGATCTCCTTTGGGGTCTGGGACATCTGGCCATCTGTGGCGTGGGAGCAGAGAAAGCAGGGCCGAGAACTCTGGCCACCCCCACCATTCTATGAAGAAATAAATTTCCCCTTCCCAACTTTCTCTAGCTGGCTTTGGCAGGCCCATGGATGCTAAAGGACTACCCCAGAGAGCCCAAGCCCAATGTTTCTAGCAGAACTGTGGCACTCAGTAATTTAGTGGCCCTTTGGAGCAATGCTGATCAATCCTGATTGCAAATCCCACAACACAAAGCAACCACTGCTAGTAACAACCCTGTGTGTATGCAGAGACCTCTGGTTCTCCCAGATTTATGCTTACAATAAATTGCCTCTACCGCCCAACCTGGCCAGATATATGAGCCCAACATGAGACTCCAGTTCTATTATCACCAATTAAATAAACAGGTTAAGGGAGAATGTAAACTAAGATAGATTATGTAATCAGGCTCTAATAAGATCTAGTGATGAGAGAATGAATCTGGGTTAATTTTCTTTTTGTTTTTATTAGCCCCTAAAGAGCAGCTAGGAAACTTCCTTGTGTCCTTGACACCCCCTCTTCCTGGCCTCAGACCTTCCCTGCAGGGGATGTCAGGGAAAATGGCTTTAGACAGGTTTATTTGGAGAGAAAGGGGGGAGGGGGCCCCTGAGGGCAGTTAAAAGAGCTGAGGTATTTATTTTTGTACCCCTAAACCCTGCCTTCAACCAACTGCTCCCTGCCCCAGTGGAGCCTCTGAGAGGAATTTATGCATAGAAGGCAAACAAAACTTTCTAAATTGCTAACTAGGGATTTTCATCCCCTCTCCATGAGCCGTTCAGGCAGGTGAGCTGACTGGCTAGCTGGAGAGGGCCTTTGTTCTGTGTCGAAGGCAGCCAAGTCAGCCAGAAGAGTTCTTAGATATAGACAAGCCCAGCATCATGACCCAGCAGGACTTCTGAAGGTGGGGCAGAGGCCACAGGCCCTGCTGGCTCAGCTGAGTGGGGCAAAAGCAGGAGAAAGGGAGAGATGAGAGATTTTCAAGAGCAACTCTCTCGCCATTAGGGCTGGAGATGTACCTCAGGGCCACAGCTGAGAGCAGAGGCAGGAGACTTTGGGAACAGAGCCACAGGCCTTTTAAGGACCAGATTTCTCTAGGACCTGGCCTTAGGGCAGGAGATGGGGGGCAGGAGACAGACATCAGAGGTGGAAGAAGCTCTCAAGAAGGGGAGTGGTTACAGGCAGAGAATGGGTCAGAGGAGCTGATCTTCTCACTCGGCCATCCTTGGTGGAACTCAGACCCCTACGGGACACAATGGCACATAAACCTCAGAGAAGCTGCACTGAACCGATGGAGTGGTCACTGTTCAGGTGGGTGACAAAAGAGAAGTCAGTGTGTGTGGATGAAGGGCAGTTTCCTTGGAGGGATTCACAGGTGTGGACTTCTGAGCAGGCCCTGCTATGAAACCTGCCCAGGGCTCCTAGCCCTTGCTACTGCCTGGTCTCTGGTATGGATCAGAAATGAGGCCCCTGGACAGACACAGCCCCAAGGGCACCCTGGTGTCCCAGGACAGACTGGATTTCTGCCCTGACTTGCTCCCTCTGCTGGGCGCCTCTGAGCAGTGCACCACCTGTTGGCCTGAAGTGGGTAAATGGCTTTAGACAGGTTTATTTGGAGAGAAATAGGTTGGGGGGAGGGGGACCTCAGGGCAGTTAAAATAGCTGAGGTATTTACTTTTGAACCCCTAAACCCTGCCTTCAACCAGCTGCTCCCTACTCCATGTCCAGCTGCTAAGGCAGCGACAGTCAGGGCTGAAGGCAAAGGATGTGCGCACGCCCACATGAGGCTAACGCTGTGTGTTCTCATTTCGCCCCTTCCAAAGTGTCCTACTACCAGCCTTCCGTGGAGGGGATAAAGATGGGACTACTGGTCCATTCAACTGATGTAGGGCAGAGCTGGGATTTGGCCAGGCTGGGGTGTCTGACCACGCAGTCTTCCTTCCCACAACCCCTGCCACCCTTCTCAGGGCAAGGAGAAAGTAGCAAAAATAAAAGATCACATCATCACTAAATCAGCCTGAGCCTTAGAAATAACTTGAATGGGGTTTCAGGCAGCAATCCTTAAGCCTGGTATTATAACAGCTCAAGAGACATGGTGAAAATCTCATAACAAAGTTTATTTAATCCACCTCCTACTTAAGTTACATGTGTTCTGCAGAGGGGAACGGGTCACAAAATCCTCTTCTCTCCAGGGAGTTTCCAATCCAGATCTGCAGGGATTCACTCTAGCAGGGGTGAGCTGAGGAAACACTACTGGGAGTTGGGGGAGGGGTGGGCTGGGGAGTGGGGTAGAATCACATTTTCAGCCAAGAAGCAAGGTGAAACCTGGTGAATTTTTCACAAAGCAGTGCCGGGGGGGGGGGGGCGGACAATACCAAAAGACATTGGACCTAGAAGGACCCCAAGAAATTATCTTTTCTGGTAGGTGCCTGACCTGCTTTGTGACCCAGAAAATCCAGAGAAGGTGCTGGCTCCAACAATTAATTATTCAGAAAGCCCAAGGCAGGAGATAATTGAAAGCAAAATGCTGGTGGGATGTGTGTTGGGGGGTAATTTGCACATTTCCTGTGCCCACATTTCACTGCTCCCATCTCTGAGGATGTCTGCCACTTCATGGAGTGAAAGGAGATTTTGTGACCCCTGCTGTCCCTCCCTCCCATCGCAGCCCAGGCCTCTGCCGCATAGCCCAGGAGGGACAAGCCAGAAGTTGGTGCGAGTAGGAGCAACATGGTCAGACAATTCGGCCCTGTCTCTCTGGATCATGGGCTCTGGGCCAGGGTTCAAGAGGCAGGTGGAGTCCCTAGAATGGAAGAGGAACCCCCACCTCCAGAGGGCTCTTAAGAGCCTGCTGCCTCCCTGTCTCAGGCTCTCATCATGACCAATGGTGTCTGTGATCCTCCTGCTAACCCGAGGTGCTGGGCACAGCTCCTGGCACACAGCAAGCCTCGATGATGCTCCTGGTCCCTGGAGCCAACCCGCACAGTCACGGGGTCCAGGCAGGAGGCATGTCTTCCTTCTGCTTGCACATATGACCACAGATCTACAGGCACGTGTCACGCAGTGCTGCTTCCATCAGTGTCGGGCCACACACACAACAGTGGTCACCTGAACGTTTGCTAGGTGTGTACAGTGACACTCTGATGTTCACACCATGTCAGCGCCTCTGATAGCCCACTTCCCAGGACGCGTCCCATCATTAAGGGGCATATGACTGCATGCATCCCAGCCCAGGGCAGGGGGTGGCAGCCCCGAGGACTCACCCTCAGCCCTTGCCCTGCACACAGAGCAGCTCCTCCGCCAGGTCCCCGGCTGACCACACTTCACGTTCACTTTAGGCAACAATATGGATGTCTTCGCCCTCTGTCTCGCCCCAACTCCTCATTCATCAAGGACCCTCTGTGCACACCAACTCTACATGAAGCTTCCTCTGATTCAGCTCTACCCAGCTGTCAGGGACCTCTTCCCTGGGAATCCCTCCAAGCCTTGCATGCCTGTCCCTGAGGCCCTTGTGTGAAAGCGCACTCTCCTGGGACTCCACGAAGGCCCCGGGAGCAGGACCCCGCCCTCACTTCCCACTGAGACTTGTCCAGGCCCTTCAGACCAAGGACACTCCCAGACTCTCTGGAAGAACTCCATCTCCCAGAAAGCGGTGCACGATCATCAAGTGGAGCCCAGCGAGTTCCAGAACCGTTTATCATTCTAGTGGCCTACTTATCAACTTCCCATCTTGTAAAGACATTCCCCTGGGAGTAAGAATCGTCTCTTTTTGTTATCGAAGGAAATTGTGAAATACTAGTACTCAATGGAACAGTTGTCAAATCTGGCTTTGGAGTGCCCCATAGAGTAGAAATTAAATGTTTTCTTCATCTAGCCATATTGAGCAGCCGAGACCATGTAGCCGGTCATTACAGAGACAGATGCCCCCACGTTCGGTGGGGTGGCTGCATGGAGAGGTGCAAATTCAGGTGGCAGATGGAGGGGGAGGGAGCGTGGATAGTCATAAACAAACTGGAATTATTGACTGTCTGAGAGGTATCGGGCAAAATAGACTGTACCTAGAATAAATAGTCCTTTTACAAAATGCTTCTGAGAGATGCAACGGCAATTTTCTTCTTTCTCCGCCCAACACTATCTTTGAGGAGAAAACAGACCAACTGTTCCTGCCAAAAGCTGTTTGGAGTTGTGGGTGGCTTCGGGATGCTTCCTCTCACAGCTTCTGATAGGTGACTTGCTAATGGAGTCAAACAAAGGAAGGCCTGCAGGCGGGTCAGTGATGTTGAACTTTCTACAAGTTGTCACTGTTAATGGAGGCTGGGCTGGGGCCTCAGGGTGGGAAAAGCTGCCAGAACACCGGAGGTGGATCACAGTCCTGAGACATTGCCCCCCTGAGATGCTAAAGCAAGGAAAAGTCCACTGGGTCCCCAGAAAGAAGGGAAACAAGCAGGCTGGCTCTGGGACTCACCTTCTCTGCAAATCCTCCCTGGGTCCCTGGGGGGCCTCATTTGGGTGGGATATCAAAATGAGGAGTACCGCCTGCTCCACAAGGCAAAGCCATGACCTTATAATGAACCCAGCATCAAAGGGAACTGCACAAAGGCTGGGCAGCCAGGACACCCTGGATGACTCCACGCGTTTTCACAGCAACCACCTGACTACATCTCCGCCTCCTCACAACCTTCGTGGAGCCGTCCGTCCGTAGAGGGAAGGTTCCCAACCTTCGTGGAAAGTAACTGAGATGCAAGCTTCTTCCCTTGCATGCTTAATTGCAACCATTTATCATTGCACAGAGTGATGGGGGGTAGTGGGGTCCGAGGGTCAGGGCTGCCAGCACAGACCCCCGCTGAATGTCACGTATAGAAAAGTCTTTACCAGGCTTTTCCCTCCCTCTAATGAGGTCAGGTATGCAGTTCCTGTCTCAAGCTCTGAGCCCCAAGCTCCCTTCCCCTGTGTAAACGTGGGCTTTCAGGAAAGGAAAAAAACAAGACCCCTTCTAATTCCTGTACTACTCGGACTGCAGCTACAATGGTCATTATGAAACATTCCCCTTGAAGGGAACCTGCACCATCATGAACCAGAATTCTTCATATAATCAGAAAAAGCAAAGGCGGTCTAACAGCATAAAGAAAAGCCTTCTTTGCTATTGTCTCAAGACAAGAAGCACTTTAGTCTGTTGTTCACAATGGCGGCTAAAAGGGCCTGCTCAGCATCACAAACGGGGCAGAGGGGTGGCGGTCCCAGCTGGCTCTTCCTAGTGGGGAAAGAGGACCAGGGAAGGGACCCAGGACCCGGATGGGCACGGAACCACTGGCAGACAGGGTCGCTGGCAACCATTGATGGCACAGTCCCCACCGCCGGGGCATTTTCTCCTGACTTATGTGAAATAAAGGAAAATGAGGATCCAGTCTCAGACAAGTCACAATGCCTGCCTCCCCTAGCAAGCTGATCACCCAGTGAGCTGGAGAAAATTCGAAGACACTTGAGTAGGCATTGTTTAGGAGGTTGAGCTGAGTCAGCCGAGCCACCCAATAACTATCTGACCCCAAGGCTTACCCCTTCTCTTTCCTGGGCCTTTGTTTCCACATTGGGGGCCGGGGGGTGGGGGGGGGTGCATGTGCGTGATGATAGGGATGGTGATGGTGATGATGGGGATGGTGAGGAGGATAGAAAGGGCCTGGATCAGTCATTCTATGACCTTAACTCCCCACCCACACCGCCAAAGCATGAGGCAACGTGTGGGTGTCTGCTGAGCACACAAATCCAGCGAAATATAAGTACAGCCCAGTGATTTAAACTGTGGACTCTGGACTCAGAGACAAACCTGTGTTCAAATCCCAGTTACGCCCCCTTCACTCCTCTACGCTGCAGCTTCCACCTATGTCAAATCGTAACTTCCACCGCTGTCAAATTGACTGAAAAAGGAGAATCCAATGAGGTAACGTCTGTAAGCACTAGCAGAGTGACGAAGAGTGGCACCAACAGAGAAGTAGTCAGAAACCGACGGGAGAATTAGATTTACAAGTCAATCACCCAATCTGGGACAAGAGAGCAAATCAAAACCATCCCATAAAGTCCACTCATAATTTTGTAATAAATTAGTGAAGAAATAAATATAAACTGTCTCCCTCTTATCCTACTCATGATGAATTTTATTACTAAGAATAATTTCCTCAAAATAAAACTGATAATGATCCAAATTTCGCACTGCACAATTTGTTCTATACAGACAAAAGATCCAATTGTCTTGATAAAATTTAGATCTGCAAATATTTGTCCAGGAAAATTGGATTTGGTAGACACAGTGGTCACAGAAGAAAATTCGCACAGTCAGAAATGATGATGGATACAATTTGATGAATGTATTAAATCCTTCCTGTACAGCTTACACAAAACAGAATTCTTTGAAAATAATTTTTAGAAAAGTTAAAAGTATTAGAAACAGGTTCGCAGGATAGGATAGGAAAGTGATGGAGGCATTAAGCTGGCTGATGGAACTCACTTGAGAAAACTCACTACATCTGCAGTCATAAACACACAGTCCTTGGATCATGGGCAAAACATCCATTTGCAAAGCCAGGCCTACACCTGGGGGACAAAATGCCCAGTGTCCACTAGAGGGAAGTATCCTGAACCAGTGGAAACTCAGACACGTGTGGACACAGCCTGGTTAACTGCTCTAAGTAAAGTGTCTTGGCTGGGTACCACCCACTTTTCCACCCATTCTCCCACCTTCCCCCCACCCTCCAGTCCAGTGAGGTGCCTTCCCCAGGCTGGGTTCCTTTGCTTATATTATCCCTCTCCCTGGAAGGTATTCCCGTGCCCACACTAACCTTTCCCTCAAGACTCAGGACCAGCTCCTCCTCACTACCTCCCTTGTTGCTTCAAGCCCCTGCAACCCCCCACCTTACCCTCCTCCCAGCCCTTCCTGCCAAAGTCACCAATCACCTCCATGTTTCCCAGTCCAATGGAAACTTTCAGATTGCCTTCTCTGCCCTCACTCCTCTGACGCTATTTCTTCCAAGTGGCTGGAGCTCCTTGAGCAATGCAGCCCTTTCCATTCCATTCCATTCAATTGCAAGGACAATTCCCCTAAAGGGTGTAACTCTGAGCCAGCACCAACTCACATCGAGGCCAGCTAGGGGAATGAGGGCCTCTGTCCCGAAAGAGGGGGGACAGTATCTAGCACATGCCTCATCTCACCAGGCCTCTCATTTCAAATGCATTTGGGCCTGACTGTTCTACTCTCAAACGTTTTCCCGATCATCATTGCCTAGCTGATGTTCTCATCACCTTCTGCACAGCAGAGCAATGTCCATCCTGGCCTGCTTGGCCTGCTTGAGTTTATCCTTGACACAGTCACAGATGAGATTACGTTATCCCACGCTGAAATGAAGGAAGGAATCAGAAGAGCCATAATGTCTTGGATCAAATTTTAATTCCATGCCATATGTGGGGGTGGACAAGTGGAACAGCCCTCTTCCAGCAGCCAGCTCTTGATCCCAGCCCCAAACAGCCCTCCTTGCTTCCTCCATACCCCAGAGACAGAAAACGTTGCATTCAGCACTACCTCCAGGTGCTACCTGGAGCATTACCTCCCCGTGTGCAACTGGCAACACAGGGATTCTAGAATTCACAAACCTGTAAGGTTTGAAGCTCATGCCACCAAGGAGAAGTGAAAATATAACCAGTCGCCCACCACAAAGTGGAAGCACTGATTAGCCACCTTTCCTTATGAGATTACATTTTTCTGCATTTGCAGCAGAAAGAGAGGCAGACAGGAGCAGCACAACTGTGTGGTGGGACATGGAGGAACTGCCAAGCTCCTCACCCTGCACTTGTCCCAAAAGATACCATCAAACTGTCAGTGTCTCAACCTTCAGGAATTATTTTGTAATCGTCAAGGTTTGGAATCTGTGGAAACTTGCTGAAGAAAAAATGCTGTAAAATGTACCACACGCACAGTTGTTTAAACAACAAAAATTTATTCTCTTAACAGTTTAGGAGGTTAGAAGGCGAGAAGTGAGTCTTACAAGCTAAAATCAGGTGTCAGCTGGACCAATTCCTTTTAGAGGCTCCGAGGGAGTGTCTGCTTCCTGGCCAAGCCCTAGAGTCAGCCGGCATTCCTTGGCGAGTGGCCCTTCTCTCCAGGTCACAGCCCACAGCACTGAGCTGTGTCCCTCACTCTGCCTGTCACAGCACGGCCGTCTGACTCCGCCTGCCTCCCTTACAAAGCCCTTGTGATTCTAGCAGGCCCACAAGGATAATCCAGGATATCACCCCTTCTCAAGAGCTTTAGTTTAACCATACCTACAAAGCCCCCTCTACTGTGTAACAAGTTCCAAGGAGAAGGACAGAGTCAACTTTGGGAAACCACCATTCAGTCTAACACATGGTCTGAAAAAAGATGTTGGCTGATGACTGAGGCCAAACCCGTCCTCTCTAAACTCTGCTGCTTTTCTGAGTTGCAGCCTGTGAGGCTGTGGCTTCTCATTTCCTCCCACTGCCGGTGGAGGAAACCTCCCTTGCCCGCTGGCCCCAGGCTTGGCCATAAGACTTGCTTTACCCCATAAGGACGCACACAGACGTCTCAAGCATGTCTGTGTGGTCAGCGCGGCTCATGCTCTGGTAACCCACCAGGAGAAGAGCGCGTCCCGGCTGCCCCCCTGCCCTAGCCTGCGCCCAGGAGGAACACCTATGGGGTACACCTGAATCCCACCTGGCATGCCCCCACTCCCACAACCACATGCGGCCTAAATGGGTTGAGCCACACTCACCCGGAAGATTCCTGACTCTGAGAGCATTTGTGGTTACCAAGTCCCGAGTTTGAGGGGAGTTTGTTACAAAGGTCTATTGTTTTAACAGCACCAATTCCCCGCCCCCTTATCTACTTGTTCACATGGAGAGGGTGTTGCCAACGTTATTGGCACCTCCATATGGGAAGCCTGTGCTGCCGTGGTTTTCGGTGCCTCCATCAATAAGAATTCAAACAGAGGAAGGAGCCGATCACTTACGGCATGGCAGCACCAGGTGGTGGCTGGCATTCCTTGGCGGTCGGAAGGCAGACTCCCTGGTATACCATCAAGCCCATGACACATGCACTAGGGAAATAAACACTTCCCACCACTTCCCACAAATGGAATCTTCACTCAGGGCTGACCTGTGATTACAGGTCTGTGTTCCGGGAGAGGGGTGCTGGCACCCGATTAGCATGCTCACTCTGCCCAGCTGGCTGCATGTCATTCTTATTCTCTCAAAACACTCTAAGCCCAGGAGCTGGTCCTGGGGTGATAGCAGCAGCAATGAACCTGCCTCGCCACCTTCTTATCCTGCCCCAGGGCTCAGAAATGACCCTGAGCCCCAAGCAGCAAAACATAAAGGGCTCTTCTATCAAACCGTCTCCACCCCGTCACACACCCCAGCACACCTCCAATCGCAGCGCCATCCCTGGCTAAGATGCGGATGCGTGTTTTCTGCCTGATACCCTTCTGTTTGCGTCTTTAACCTCCGGCCCCACACCACTGCCCACTGCCTTCCCCACCTGCGGCACAATCCTCGCTGCCTTATCTGCTGGCTGAGTTCTTAGCACCTTGGGGCTGAGACTCCCCTTCCACTGTGCTTTGCCCCCCACGAGGAGCATCTGGTCGGGTACAAGCACAACACAACTTTATTCTTCCTCACATCTGTTTCCTTTAATCAGCTGTGTCCAGCCCAGCTCCCCCGCCCTGGAGAAAGCCCCTGTTGGATCTCACAGCAACGAGGTTGATAGCCCTGATCCACTATGTCCATGTCGCATCCATGAGCAAAATGGGCAGCAAAACAACCTCCTTGCTTCACAGAATCCACATGGGGTGGGGAGAGGGCAATAAATAAGCAATAAAATACAGAGCGTGCTAGTCAGGGGCCGGCAGCAGGGAAGAGCGAGTTCTTTGCGCAAGATGCGAGAGCGGAGTTGGAGCCAAGCCCCGATGGAGGAAAGAAGTGCCGGCACAGACACCCCACCTCGGGAAAAGCATTTCAGGCAGACGCGAGGCCTGGGCCGGGCATGCACCTGGGTGTACCCAGTGACCAGAACGAGTGGAAGGGACAAGAGGATGAGGCTAAGAAGGGCAGGCAGGCGGCCCACAAGGGGCCCGTGGGAGCACTGTAACACTGCAGCTCTCACTCAGCGTGAGCGGGAACCCAGCGCCAATCTGAGCAGAGAAGGGATGGGACTCTACCCACAGATGAGCCAGTTCATTCTGGCTGCTGGGTTAAGGGTAATAGTGAATAGATTTAAAAAAAAAAATCAGTGTGATAATAAAACTCTAAACTCATCCCACGTAATGGCCCCCACATGGCACAGAGGGTGTTGGGGGCTTTCCCTTGCCCCATCTTGCTCTCCCACACCCACTGAAAGCATCAGCCCTCCAGGATGAGGGTGTCAGCAGGGGACTGTGGGGTACAGGAAGGAAAATGAGCAAAAGACTTGTGGGTGGCAGCTGCACGAAGCAGGTCCTACCGGCTAAGGCTCACTCTGCAAACCACAACAGAGCATCCCTTGACCACCTGTGGAGAACAGCCCATATCACCAGGGAGGCCTGGGGATGCCGAGGCCACCAGTGACTTGATGACACCACTAACTCCATGGTGGTCTCGGGATAACTCTGCCTGTGATAACAGCAGCACATGTATTTGCTGACGTAAATGTCTCTTGACATGTGGTCACAATGTCCTTGTCTTTGTTCCTTGTAATCCTTTGCCCTCCCCTTACCCCCCAGACCTTGTTCTTCACACCATTGTCACATGACCAGCTTTACTAGCCTGCGTGCCTTCAATAAATGACACAAGAACTTCTGCTCAAGCACCAGAGCCTTGCCTTGCAAATCTTCTCCACGACTGTTGTGTCCCTCATCGTGTTCCTGCCACAAAATGGCAACAAAGTTCCTGTCACAACACCGCATAACAAATTACCCCCAAACTTAGCAGCTTGACAACAGTGCACATTTATGATCTCACACAGTTCTAAGAGTCACAAATTTGGAAGCAGTTTAGCTGGGTGATTCTAGTTCTGGAGATGGAGATGGAAGTTAAGGTCAGTCAGGGCCATGGTCACCTGGTCATCTGCAGGCTTGGCTGGAGCTGGAGGAGGTCTCCAAGATGGCTCACTCAAGCAGCTGGGAAATTAGTGCTTCCTGTGCCTGCCAGACCTCAGTTCCTCTCCAAACGCTCTCGGTTCTTCTCTACGGGGCTGCTTCAGTGTCCTCACATCATGGCAGCCAACTTCACACACAGCAAATGGTGCCAAGTAGTGGAAACTGCAACATCGCTTCTGGGCAAGCCTAGAAGTCACACAGCACCATGTCTACCCCATTCTTTTTTTAAAAATCAATCACCAAGTCCAACCTACTTTCAAAGGGACCTACTTTCAAATGGGACTCTTGGGGGGAAAAAATGTCAAAGAAAGTGCAGCATAATTTAAAACTATCACACATTCCAATAGGAAAATGAGCAAAAGACATAAACAGGAAGTTCAAAGACTAAAAGGCCTATTGGAAAAGCTTGCAAATAACCCAAGAAGTAAAAATTAAGCAAGCAACTATAATCACACTGGCCAATATTAAAAAGAAGAACAATACTTAGTGTTGGTGAAGGTATGGAACGCAGGTCTTACTATATGCAGAATGTGAGTATAAATTGGCACAACCATCTTAGAGAAATGTGGTGACGAAGTTGCCCCAAACATGTGACTGCCTGGACCCAACCATTCCATTCTAGGACTTCATTCTGAGAAAGAAAATCAGAAATGTCCTAGGAGATTAACCTACAAAGCAATTTACTGTAAAAATATCTATCACAGAAAAAGCCTGTTAATAGCTTTAAAGCCCAACAACAGGGTCCAATAATATGGGGTTCATATACCACTATGCAATTATTCAAAAAGTTCTAAATTACATGTAAAACTTACGCAAAATATAATCCTATTATTATGATTCTCAAACTGTGCGTCCTGGGATGCTAAAGCAAACTCACACAATGCCACAGGATGCTTTACATTTTTTGAGGGAAACGGTGATGCTCAACATCATGGAATACCACATGAACTACTAGCTGGAGTTAGTTCACAGTTTCAACACTGATCCTCCTACTTTCTTCTGTAAAGGAGATGAGAGGTGATCTTTGTTTCCCATTATGATTATTTATTTAAAAAGCACCAGTGGGGAAAAATAACATTAACTATCAAGATGGACTTGACTGCTGAGGAAGAACCAGACAAGATGAGCACCTTCTCTTCAACCCCCTGCCCCTGATCCCCACCCCAGCTTCTCAGGACCTAGCAGAGAGCCAATGAAGGCATAAAAGAGGGGGGCTGACCTGGAGACTGCAGAGGGCCAGCTAAGGCAGTCTGTCCTGAGAGTAGCAGCCCCAAGTGGCTATATCCTGAGGAGGTGCCCAGAGGGTAGGAGCAAAGACACCAGAATGGTTGGCCTGGGCCACAAGTCCCTTCAGTGATAAATGCAAGCCATAGTCACTGAAGGTCATGGAGCTATGGGGCTATTCTGGGGCTGCTGTCCTCCCACTCCCAGCAGAATTCTGTGCTTCCTGGAACATGGAAAAGTGTCTACTTTCCAGGAATCTATGGCTAGTAACTGACTTCCACATCCCCTCCACTCTCAGCTTCCCTGCCTCTCTGCTGCCACCTAGACCGCCATCAGGCAAAGACCCAGGCCCCTGAGACAGCCCACCCTGGAGATGCATCACATCTGGGACTTGTTACCTGCCCTCAAGTGCCCGCACCAGGCAATCTCCATTTGAAGATGACGGGCAGAAGTTCCCTGATTGCTTCCCCCAGGCACTGTGCAATTGTTTCTAAACCCTGTCCGTCATCCTGGGCTTGGCTTTTAGAAAATCCAAGCCAATGTATCATGTAGGTGACTCCTGCAGTTCCAGTGAGGCAATGAAACTCCAAGCCTGCTACCTGCTTGAAAGGGAGCAAGGCAGAGAGAGGGAGGGGGCAAAGGGCAAGAGAAATGAATTTCTCAAAATGTGATTCAGCCCACAGGCAATATTTGTTCAGCCATGATGGCTTGATATGCCAGCCACAGTGAGAAGCATTTCACCCCCTGACCTCTAGATTCAAGTGCCACCATAAAGTAATGCGGAGCGTGGCTAGTTTCAGGCAGAGGGTACAGGTACATGACCTTCAGGCTCAGCATGGCGGAAGCACCTGGCACATCTGCTCCGGCCCGTTAAAGTTGAGCCATAATTGATCACTGCAGCAAATCAATGTGAGTGGGGTCCCTTCCAAAGCTCCATACAAACTGACTTCATAATGAAATATGAGCTTGTGAAGTTTCTCATTTTGTACTATTCTGACATTTCTTGCAATGTGATTAAAATATAATAAGATCAAATAGAAAATACTATTTGCTCAATCACCTCCAAACCTAACACAGTCAATAGCCCCATTCCATCCAGGAAGAAAAGTCATTTCCAAGACTCCATAAAGAAGCCTACATTTAAATTTCATGTTCTCTGCTGTTACTGTGAAAAATTACATGTTTTAAATATAGGACAAATACAGGGCAGGCCAATTCTTGTTATAATAAATTTTATTCCAACATTCTCGGTAAATAAAATCTGCAAGCCCTAGCCCATGAATGGCTGTTTCAGGGTTCATTCAATAATACATAATTCTAGTCCAAATAATAATTTGCTCAATTCCTTTGAAGTCTAATTCAAGCCCCACTTCCCCTGAGTACACCCAGACTCCCAACAACCATTTCCTTCTTCCAGACTTGGGAGAACATACAGGGCTGGCACGTGAGCCTTCTCTTCCCAGCCAGACAGGGCAGCTCCTCAAGGTCAAAGAATGGTCCTCTCCTTATCTGGTGTCCCCCAGCGCCCTTGGATTCCTGGGTGCCCTGCCTGTAGGGTGTTAGGCTGGCTGTAGGTACTTGACAACGATTTCCTGATTGCAGGAGCCTGTAATGACAGCATTTAACCCACGGCAGGCTTTGCAGCCATCCGTCTCACGCAGCACCGGTCCACATCACACACCCGTCGCTTCTAGTGAAGACGTTATGTTATCCTCTGAGGCCTCTACACACACGATCATTTTACACATTGTCAGCTGCATCTATTAATTTTCTTACTGTCAGAGACAGTTAAGGGAGCTTTTGCGGAAACGTCTAAGGATTTGTAAAACCAAAGCCTGTTTGTTTGGCTTCCCCTGACATACGGGCTTAGGAACTGTGCAATTTTAAGTACCAGAGTGAGCTCTAAGACTTATGGATAATTAACTCCAGGAAAAAAGAACACAACTGAGAAGAAATCATTTTCTCAATTCACTAGTAGCTTCCAGTTCACAGACCATTTGAAGAATAAACCTAAATGTTCAGGCTGGATTCTTCCAGATCTAGACAAGGTCTAATCCCCAACACACCACAGGTCAGTAGTCTGAAGTGCCCCAAAAATGCAAAGAGGGCCTCTCCATGCTTTTAAAGATTCATGATGACTGAAACAGGCATAGGTCAGCTACCAGCATTTTCCTGTAAGTTCTGCTCCATTTCAATGTGACCATCTCTGTCAGCTGCCCTCTGTGTGCTAATTTTGTCTTAAGATCAGCTTCCCTCATGTTTACAAAATGGCTGCCAGCAGCAAGTGGGACTCCATGCTTCATTTTCACATCCAGATCTCTGAACCAAAGCCCTAAGCTTTGTTATGAATCTACCTCAGTTCTCCATCCATCTCTCCACCAGCGGAGAGTAGGATTTCCCTGACTGACTTACCCAACCAGGGCCACTTGATCCACATGGCTGCTAGACCTGGGGAGGTAGGGGATAGATGATGACAAGGCAACCGCAATGTCCATTTCTGCCCACTTCTGAGCAAAACAGCATTAACCTCCGGCCCAAGAGTCTCATCCCATTCCTGACAGCTCTGCCCTCTTCCTTGGAAATAACCTCAGGGTCCTGGAGCGTTATTTGCAGTATCATTCAGTCCCAACCAAGTTCGGTGTGCTAGGAGTGCTGAGAATGAGAATCACATCCCCCCCCCCCACCCCGATCAGGATTCTGCATCAGGAAATCCCCAGCTTCTTTGGCTGCAAATTCCTCAACTCTGGTCCACACTCTGGTCCAGGCTACTGGCCATGTTTGTCTTCAAGCAGAGGTGGCATCTACCCTGCCATCGCGAGACTGTTCCGGTGGTCTTGCTCGGCTCCGCATCTTGGGATTAACTAGGTGGCTCTAGTAACTGACTCTTATTCTCTAAAAAGGGCCACATCATCAGTTTAGGGCACAGATGGAGCCCTGGCTCCTCCTTCTTCAACTTCCTTGGTGAAAGATTTGTCTCACAAATTCAGCAGAATGATGAACCAGTCTCTTGTGACAGCAGCACAGACCCCCTCCCTCCCATTCGGCATTCCAGACTCCTGCCCATGCTCACTAGGAGCATCTGCCTGAGCAGCTGACCACGGGGTGTGACCACACAGACCTGAGGCCCAGGGAGGGGTGCCTTGTCCAGCATACTCAGCTGGGTCCACCTTTCCCCAGCTGCCTTCTATCTTCTGCATTTGATAGCCTGTAAACATAGTCACAACTCAGCACTGCCTCCCAGCTAACCCTGGGAAGCGTAAACAGACACTGTTAACCCCTCTACAGAATGACAGCCTGAAATCCACAGGGGGAAGCCACTGATTCTGAGTTCCAAAGCCAGAATTGGCTCAGAGACCAGGCGCTCGGACTTGTGCCTTCCAATCTGGGTGGACTGCCTCCCTGGGTGCCTATGGCAGCCCCAGGCAGCACTTCTGAGACAGAACAACATGGCAGCAGCGTAGCCTGGGCTCTGCTCACCAGAGCCGGTGCCCCAGCAGCCACTGCCTGCTCCATCGCCCTCCTGAGTGCTTCACCCCACATTCCCAGCCCACCAGCCCAGGGCTGGCCAGAGCACAAACCTTCCCTTGCTCAGAACCAACTGTTCAGAGAGAGGCTCAGAAAAATCCAATTTGTCTTCCCTCCTGCACTCTTTGCCTTGGTTATTGCTTTGAGACTTCTTTCGCAGTGATTTGGGTCTTTGATTTGCACTTTGGGTCTTTGGTGAATACAGTCTTTTCTTTCCTCCTCTGTGCCTAGAGCCTAGGCTGGCTTCCTGGAAAATCAAAGCTGCCTCTCTCCTGTGGGACTGCTCTGGGACCAGCCCAGCCCAGGTTCAAGTCCTGATGCAGCCATTTTACTCACTTACTTATTGACTAATTCACCCCACAAATATAGACTGAAGCCCAATCCTGCACCAGGACCTGAGACCCAACAGAGAAGCAGCCAGGATCTGCCCTCATGGAGCATCTCATCACCTCAGAATGTGCCACAGGTGAGCCTTGTCCAAGATGCTAAATTCTTCTTTGTGAATCAGAAAAATCCCCTAGACTCTGCCCTACAGACTGTCCATGAGCAGAGATACACAAAACCACATGGCTTGAGGAGGGCTGGTGTTTCCCTGAAGCCCACAGGTGTGCCCCACAAGGGCTGAGAACACCAGGTTAAGAACCTCTGAGCAAAGAGAAATCTGAAACAAGGCCCTCTTCAGAGGGCAGAGGCCTCTGAGGGTTCCACTCAAATACACCCGACATTGTATTCCTTCCACGATCTCTAGATCTCGTCATCACATTCCCCCGAGCCTCAGATCTTGACTTTCCTGCATTCCAAAGACAGATGCTTACAGGTGAGCTTCTAAGGATAAAAGAGTAGGTGAAATCTGCATGCTGGAATGTGAACTAACTGCCCTGTGGGACTTGGGGGTAGAACATCCACATCAGACTTGCAAATGATCCCATCCTCACATACATGGGGTACAATTTTCTCCAGGTGAGCATGAATATGCTTCGCTTTATGAGCTCCCTTTGCTCCTGGAATGCTGTACCTGAATCAAAACCTTGCAAATAAAACCACTTAAAATGCACTAAGAGGACGCACGACTTTGTAAAAGCTGGCAACAAATTCTTCTGTAAGCCAAGAGAAACTTTGGAACTTGAAATGATCTCCCCTCTTTGTTAGAGGGAGTTTCCGTAGAATGGGTCACTTTAAGTGAAGAATGCTAGGGGAGAGGGCAGATTTAAGGTATCTTGTTTCTATAATATTTATCATGTATCTGTGCACCCAAAAGATTTTTCATAGAAAAATGCCATTTTTTTAATCATCTATTGCAAAACCCAGATTAACTCATCTATGACTAAATCCTCTGAGGTCAAGAGGGAAGGATACCAAGGGATCTGCCATGGTGGGCAGGGCAGGGCTCTGACTGGTGGGAAACTCAGTCCTAAACAGCGTGGGCAGCCATCACCACACAGACGCCTCCTGGCCACTGGCCAGAGACAGCAATGGGAGAGACAGAGAGGCCTCTGTGACTCTTGGGATGGCTCCTGACAGGCAGCAAGGTGGGGGCGAGGGGGATGGAGCCAGAGGCAGCGCACAGCAGAGGAGGGAGGTGATAACAAGAGGTCATGAAGGCAGTGCAGCCAGGTGGCAAAAGCCTGGCCTTAGAGGGAGGTTAACGTGGAGTCAGTTCCCAAAGTAAAAGCGGAGACACAGATTTTGGATCGCACTGACAATTCAGCGAGGAGGGCAGCCATTTAGGAAAGAACCCACTGACACAAAAATTGCGGCAAGTTCGGAATGCCACATTATCAGAGAGCACTCACGCAGAGGGGAGAGAGAGGGTGCACAGGCAAGGAGCCCTCCCCGCGTCCCCCGCCCAGGATCACAGCCCATGGACAACTCAGCTCAACATCTTGGTGATAGTTCACACCCTGCCCAGCCTGAGAAGGGACCTGTCAGAAGGGTAATGTTGAAACAGGAATAAGTGCCAAGCAGAGCAGGCACTCGAAGCCACAGGCTGGCTGAAGCACTGAACCCATGCAGGGGCAGCCAGCCGTGGCCTACAGGTCAAGTTCAGCCATGGCCTGGTTCTGCACTACCTAGAACTAAGAATGGTTTTAAAGTTTCAAAGACTTGTTAAAAAGAAAGAGAGGGAGGGAGGGAGGGAGGGAGGGAGGGGAAGAAGAGGCCATAGCATCCCACAAAGCCTAACATTTTTACTTCTGATCCTTTACAGGAAAAGTTTGCTAACACCTGAACGAATAGGTTAACTGTATGCATTTTTCACCCTGACATTTTTCTATTCCCTTAGGCACTATGCCTAATCCATGAATGGGCTGAATATACTGGTTGTCTGATGAATTTTAAGAGTTCTTTTAGCTTCTAGCTTAGAGGACAGTCCAGAGGAGGAGATTCTACCTGACTCCAAAGAAGGAATGCAGGGCCCTGTGCCCCTCAGCCCGGAAGTGGTATCGTAGCAAAGTGGGTGGAAGAAAGGGTCACAATGACTTGGGGAGCTGAGGGAGTTTAATTCAACAATCGTTTGTTGAAGGTCCAGTGCCAAACTCAGGGTTGGATGCTGCAGGGGATAAATACATGTGAAACGCCTCCTTCCCACAGAAAGCACAGACACAGGGCCTCTCTGGTGGTGCAGGGGTTAATGTCTCAGGGCTATCAAGCTGTTGCCAGCCACTGCAGCACGAGTTTGATCCCCGGCCAGGGAGCTACCCACATGGCGCAGCAGACCTCTCCTCACTCGCCCACTGCTCCCCTCAGGAGTGTATTTCAGTCAGTCTGCCTGTTCTGTTCCCCACTTTGTCTCTGGTGAATCCTTTCACACACACACACACACACACACACACATATACCTCTGGCCTTTACCCCAGTACTTGTATGCATAAATAAATATAAATAAATAAATAAAAATCAAAAAGCACAGACACAATGACAAATAACAAGATTATAAAGTGGGGATGGGTATTGGCAGAGAGTGTGATGCAAGTGCTGGGTGGGCTCCTTGGAAAGGCTTCCTGGAGGAGCCCACCTTGCAGATGAATCTCATGGTGGCAGGACTCCAAAAGGCAGAGATGGGTGCATGCTAGGAAGATCTGGCTGAAGCAATGATACACAGGCAGATAGAACAAGGAGCTGGTGAGGGAAGGACAAAGCCTCTGGTGAGGACAGAGTAGGGAAAGAATAATGGACGGCTTCATTTGGGGTCCCCAGAAGGAGACCCGGCACTAAAGACTTGCATGTAAGCAGCAAACCAGCCCTGAGAGCCACGAGAGCCAAGCTCTCCTGGAGGCTCTGGGAGCCAAAGCACAAAACGCACCTGGGAGTTATCCTACCACAGGGACAAGGAAGCTGGGGCACTTATACATCAACTGCCATGCTCATTTGTTTATTGAGGGCTGCTCTCAGCGGTCAGGGCGACATTAATTCCCTGGCACTTTCAGCCCATGCTGTGCCCTGGCAGAGAGGGCTGGGCAGCCACACGTGCACATCCATGCTGCGAGGCGCTGAGACATGGCACTGCAGATGGTGCCAGGTGTGCAGGGCCTAAGCAGAGCAGCAACAGCACCTGCTGCAGGTGGTCCCGACTGTGGAAACTGGAGGATAGCTGTGTTGGAGGCCACTGGCCAAGGAGGAGCAAACAAGGTTTCTAAGGCTGGAGGTCACGTGATTTCAGGGGCAAATGAGCTAAGAGGCACATGGAAGAATTTCATAACCTTCCAGAAAGGTAAGCATGGGAGCGAACCAGGAACACACCCACAGGGACATCCTGGAGGCCTTCAATGGTGATTCGTACAGCACCGCAGACAGGGTAGAATGGGTGGGTTGCAGGAGGGGTACAGCTCTTTAGGGGTGCTGGGTTTAAGAGGCATCTTCATGGCTACTGGAAATGAACCTGGAGCTCAAGAGAGACTAAGTTGGGAATTCACTGACAAAGGCTCAGGGACGGTCAAGACTACCCAGGGAGAGGATTCTGACTAAGGCTCAGAGTCAGAACTTCAACAAGCACTTCATCAACGGGAGAAAAGGAGGCATGTGAGCCAGTGAAGCTGGAGAAAGAAGTTGGGAACCTAAGTCAGAGACACCACCAGGAGGAGCCTCAGCCGCTCTTTTTTTTTTTTTCCTGAAAAATACATATATTTTTAAATTTTATATATTTTTTACATCATTTTTAATTTTTGCACAGTGTATGCATTTTCATCTTGGTTATAGTCCCCATACAATTCCCACCCCACCCCTTGTTTTGATCCTACTCCCTCCTCCCCGCCCCTGCAGCGCGTCTCTGGTTTATAGGTGCTTGTCGATTTTGATTTTTACTTTATTATAATTAGTCTTTTTCCTGGTCCCTTATGTAGGTTTTCTGAATTCCTGCTATGAGTGAGACCATCTGGTATTTTTCTTTTTCTTGCTGACATGAAGGTAATCCCGTGTCTGGCTGACACCAGAGTCCAGCACCAACCTGTCGGCAGGCAGCAAGTAGAGGCTGTGATCCACCCCACCCGGGCTCCCTGGAACATATTTGTCCACCTTCGCATCCTGAACCTCAAGTGTAAGGACTTCTGGAAAGTCTGTGAATTCCAAAACTTGTGGCCAAAGTGTTCGCACAACTCAGCAAGGCTACACAGCAGTTTTGTGAAGGAGAAAGCTCAAGACGTTCAATGAATCCCAGAGTCCACAAAGGCCGAGAACCACAGCTCCCAGGGCCCAGTGAAGCGGCAGCCGATCTAGACCCACATTCAGCCTTAGCTTGAGAGGGGACGGCAAGAGCCAGACCAGAGCTCTCCCTGAATGGATGAGAAATAGTGAACAGCATCATCAGAGCCCACTGGACTTGCCGGGCTGCCCACACCCTGTGGAGAGCTTCCTGTTGGTGTAAAGTCTACTCCTGTGCTGACCCTAAGACGCTGCCGGCCAGGCTTATCTTCTATGCAGACAGAGCCACCAGCCAGGCAGACGATTACTCTGAATTTCCCTCAGAGAACAGAGAACCTTCTGTTATAGAAAAGAGAATAAAGCTCCAATTTAAAAGGCTTTGAAAAGCTTTTTAGTGCAAGGAAGTTAGCTCCACTGCGGGGCACCTTGATGCTCAAGAAAGAGCCATCGCTTCCCACGTGTCCCACCAGGTGCCCAACTCGCCGGGCCTGCCCCGCGGACCAGCAGATCGCTCTGTGGAAAGCACGGCTTCTCCAGTTAAGACACAGTCTGTGCATGTCGCCTCTCCTTGCTGATTTCAAAGAGGGCCCTTTGGATGCTGCTTTCCAAATTCACGAGAACCACTTATAACTATGTCTACTTGATGGGCCCTGGGACACCTCAGAGGTCAGGATTTGAAACCATTTCTGACTCCAGACACAAATGCCCTTCTCTGCCACTGATCCAGCCTCTGCAGAGCGCTTCACAGCTGGCCCGGGAACCACGACACCTGCCGTGGGAAATGAGGATCTGGCTCCTGGGTGGTGGAGCAGGGGATAAGGGCCGTTAAAATGTGCTCAACAGGAAACATTTTCTACAGATGTTTTTACAAAGGGAGAAAGTGTTTACTCTCATAGCAGCTCTGACACTGGTAAATTACCCGGATAGTTTCCTCCTCTGTACAAAATATTAAAAGAGATCCGACCACAGGACCCAATGCCTCTTTCAGCTATGACAGGCCAGACACCTGGCCTCCTGGGAGTCAGTTCTCCGCCTCCAGGTCTGTCTCCCCTGCCCTCCCTACCTTATGCAAAGCAATCGCAAAGCAGCGGCAGCAAAACCAGAGCAGGACCGATGAAGCCCCTTGTCTGATCTTTACAAACAGCCGACCACAAAGCTTTGAGGGTGGGGGAAAGGCAGCAGCTAGGGTCCTCCCCCATAAGCAAGGATTTGCACTTCCATTAAAAGGAAAAAGTGATTATGTAAAATAATTCCTTACAAGTTGAAGAACTTGGTGCATATTAAGAGGCCAAGAACAGCAGTGAGTGGAGATCAGATGAACCAAGTAACAAATCCATTTCTTAATTCACTTGTAACTTTGCTGAATGTGTGCTAATTATGTCGTGGGTTATCCTCTTTTAAATGTCCTATTCTTAGCTATACACTGTTTAATTTAACTCACAATAGGCCACTGGTTGAATCAGGAAACATAACAAATACTGAGGTTAAAATACAACAAAATAATGGTGACTGTGAAAAATGGTCATAATTCCACAAAATCTCCCTGGGATGATTTCTGCCAGATAAGTAAGTTGCAGCCATCTGATCAGAAATCACACAGTCTATACAAGCATCCTTGGTTCTTCGAAATGTGAGGGTTTAAAATGAAAATATAGTGACAATTAGTTCCAATTTGGCTTTTCATTTGTTGAGAATGAAATCTGTCCATACACGCGATAGGTTTTGTGGCAGTGTTTACAATCACCATGGGGCCGTCTCTCTTGTCATTTAAAACAAAACACAAACATTGTCAAATAAACTATTTGTGTTTTTTAGTATAAAAGCTAGAAACCAAAATGTTAGATCATGAAAGCAGCTTTTGTCTTTTTGAAGTTAAATCATAGTTAAATTTCAATCTGCTTTTTTTTTTAAAGATTTATTTATTTATACAAGAACCGAGGTACAGGCCAGATGTGCAGAAGGGTGAGAGGATTCACCAGAGACAGCGGGGAACAGAATAGGCAGACTGACGAAATACACTGCTGAGGGGAGCAGGCCAGCCGGGATTGAACCCATGCTGCAAAGGCTGCGGACAGCTTCACAGCACTGTGCTCAACCACCTGTGCCACCAGGGGAGGCCCTCAATCTGCATTTTAACATACATTCAATTCCGAACAAACATGATAGGTGTCATAATTTATTTATTGGCAATGCATGCTTTTTCTTGCATAACTAATTAAAAAGAAATTAAATAAAAAAAATATAAAAAAAAAATAAAAAAAATAAAAAAAAAAAGAAATTAAATAAACAAATGCCTGAAAGCACTTACTATGGCACTGACTATATAGAAAACATAAATGTTAACTGTTATTTTTATTATTATTAAATGAATATCACTTGTAAAATGGGGAAAAGTTTAATTTATTCTAATATATAATTAACAGTATTAAATGTTATTTGTGGAATAAACTTCATAATATAAACTTTAACAATGCTGATGTCAATTTGAGATTAAAATTACATCTTCATTATGTACCACTCAAAAATGATTACGTGACTTTTTAAAAATTCTTTGGTGACGGGCCTCCCTGGTGGCACAAGGGGTTAAGCACAGTACTATGAAGCTATCCACAGTCACTGCAGCACAAGTTCGATTCCCAGCCAGGGAGGTGACCCACATGGCACAGCAGACCTCTCCTGACTCGCCCGCTGCTCACCTCAGCAGTGGATTTCAGTCAGTCCGCCTGTTCTGTCTCTGGTGAATCCTCTCACCTCCCACACCTCTGGCCTATAACCCAGTTATTGTATGCATACATAAATAAATCTTTTTTAAAAATTCTTTGGGAGATTAAATTACTGCAAAACAAGTTTATAAGATGAAAAAACAAAAACAAAACTTTTCAGCCACTGTCCTGGTTTGGCCTCCATTTCCCTTCCCAGTCTTCTCCACTCTTGCTCTGTGCCCAGGGGGCCTCTGTGGATTGAACATTGGGTTTCCTTCCTCCCCCAAGCTTCTAGTTCAGTCAAATGAGGTATAAGGAGATGGGAATGTAGGAAGGCAGAGAGGTTAGAGTACTCCATTTCTTCCCCCACCTTTCCAGGCAGCAGTTTACAGTAGCCACATTTCTACCTAAGACTGCAACCCAGAGGCCATGCACCTGTGTGAACAGCTTTCCCTGGGTCCCAGGAATAGCCCCTTCCTCCTCTTCTTCCAGTGGCTTCCAGCTTTTACTAGTTGCTGGATGCTGGTTCCCTTCATCCTGCTCCCACCTCGATAAGTAGTCCTTTCCTTAGCCTCTCTTTAGTCACTCATTTAAAAGAGCCTGTTGTTGTTCTCTAGATTTACAATTTGTGGTATTGGTTGGTTTTAGGAGATAAACCCTAAAAGTGGAAATCGGGGATTGGGTTCCTCTCCTCTTTGATGAAGTATGGGCAAGTTTCTTTCCAAGGGTAGAAGAGACAGTGCTCCTCCGTGGCGAGCAGCGATGAGTGATTGCAATCACTCAAGCCTCTGTCAACGGCAGATGATGGAGAGCAGGTAGAAGACTAAGTGTTGGGAGCTGAAGTGGCCCTGGCTCTCTGTCACTATGGTGACAGTGGTGATTACAAAGACCCTGGCATTTGTCAACTGCTTCTACATGCTCTAGGGAGAATACACACAGAAAAGGACAAGAAAACTTTGAATTTCTGAGTAACGGAAGAGGTAGGAAATTAGGAAGACTTCCCGGCAGTTTTTTAGGCAGTTCTTCATCATCTCTATTTGCAGAGCTTATGGCTGAGGATGAAGTACAGGGCCTGAATATCTGCATTACAGCATATGTGTCTTTGCCAGACCTCTCAGCCTAGAGCTGTGGTTGTCGATTGGCAGCAATTTGTGGCTCTGAACCATTTGTCAATCTCTGGAGATTTTCTGAGTTGTCACAGCCCAAATATGGGGGTCCCTACTGGTATAGAGTGGATAGAAGCCAGAAATGCTATAAACATCCCACAGTGCACAGGACACACACACACACACACACAGTGCTGAGACTGAGAAACACTGCTAAATAAAGTGCCTGGTGGAGCAGATCTAAGACCCTGATACACAGAAAAGGGACATTTAAATAGACGAGAATTTTGAAGACCTAAATCCTCTTGAAATGTCCTTGCTGAATGAAGCAGACCCTTATTCTCACATAAGGAAACTAAATTTCCTTTGAATAAAAATCTGGCATGCAGTGATTGATCTAAAAAATCCTGATCAATAAAAATAATCAGGAGCCATTTGCTTACACACGGCAGGGATCGCAGCATACCTTTACAATCTTATCTCAAAGTTCTATCAGTTCTCCTTTTCTAGCACAACTTAGTCTGTTGTCTGTCACAATTACTCCTAATTATCTTGCTAGCCCACAGAAAATCACAAGTCTATTATATTGTTATAATCATGCTAATTGGACCTATTGAGAAAGAACGAGTGCCTTACACAGCTGAACATGCATGCCAGAAAATGGGTGAGGAACCCTACAAAAATTCAAGGACCTGACATAAAAGTCAAGTTTCCAAAGGCGCAGTAGTCTAGAACACATAGATACATGTCCTCTAAAGAGACAAAAATGCTGCTGTCCTTCCACCATTCACCAGAGAAAAGTGTAACACTTGACTGAGTTTCCGCCAATTGAGAGGATTTCCCCTGTATGTATCTCTAGAGGTATAGACCTCGCATGGGATTGCAATGTATTATCAAATCACTTCTGACTTTTGTGGAGAAAACACCACATTTGGGCATGAGGCTCTGACCTCTTGCTTGATAACTAGTAAGTCACCAAAGTTGAGAGAGGTCTGAATCAAGAGAAATGTCCACAGAAGGTCCTGGCTCCCAGGTGCTGTGTTGCTTTATTGCTTGGTGACCCAGCAAATCTAATTAGACTAGCGATAACTGTGGCAGACAGAGACGTTCTAGTAAGTCATGATAAGAAAATTACAGCACAGATCCCAAGATTTTAGGGTAAGAATTCTGCTATTAATAGTGCTCTGGCTTCCTATGAAACCACGGAACAGACTGAAGACCAGATCGTGGGGCAGCAGTGACTCTGGGACACAAACACCCTCCTGACCTGCATGCTCTGTGACTTGCTGAGCCACAGAACTGGAAGCACACAGTGGAATTCCACTGCCGGATGGGAATGGGATATTTAAGACCAAGCTTGAGCAGATCCAGAAGGTAAGCTG
This sequence comes from Talpa europaea, assembly GCF_964194135.1. Classification (NCBI taxonomy): domain Eukaryota; kingdom Metazoa; phylum Chordata; class Mammalia; order Eulipotyphla; family Talpidae; genus Talpa; species Talpa europaea. Next base: position 28,200,938 of record NC_140080.1, read on the forward strand.
AGGCTGGAGGACAGGTGGGTTAGACCTACTCCTGCCGCTTCTCCACATCTGCTCACCTGCAGCTATGCCTCCAAGGGAACTCCTGTAACCAATTAAGAGAGGAGGGAAAGTGTGCCCTGGTGCATGGATAGTTGAGTTTGCAGGAAAACGTCACAAGCCAATTGACAATACACTGCAATCCCGCTGGAGGAGCACACCCCTAGAGACACAGGGGAAATCCTCCCGGCCAGCAGGAACTCAGGAAATATGTGCAGTTATCCACACCGCTTGGAAGAAGAAAGAGCCTGATAAATCCGTACTGACTCGTCCATCACTGACAGACAGGTGGCTAGTCAGAAATGCAGAATAAGACCGAAACACCGGTGAAAAGACAGGTAGGGGGAAGAACTGCTCAGAGTATGTTCAGACAATGTGCAGATACCTATCTCCACAGACACTCTCACCAGCGGGCAGGATGGCTCAGCAGGCTCCCGGGAAGGACCTCGTAATGAACTAACCCATCGCTGAGTACCTGAGGGTGCCAGTCACCTGTCTCCCAAACCACACCAGTCCTTCGCCAATAGACCCATACTACCACTGGTCAGGTGACAGGTACAAAGGCGACTCATGTACTCAACAGCCGTGGTCCTATATGAACCAAGATTTAGTTTACCTGCCAGGTTAAAACAAAAACCAAAAAAAAAAAAACGCCAACCAGCCCAGAGAGTCAGTGCTGGTTGATATTTTTTTGTGGTTGGTGGAAAATAGTTGGTGGAAAACCAAAGCTATGATGACCAGCTCACGCCTCCTGATTTGCCATCCATGGGAACCATTCCACGGAGGAGACTTGTGGATCCAAAAGGTGCCACTGACCTGGCTTACTAACCGGTGGTTGGAGCTCATGGCCCCCCCCCTTCTACCCTAATTACCCCAAGAGCCAATGGTCCACCTTCTGCAGTCAGGACCTCATTTCCCATCACTCTCACAGACACACACTCACACATACGCACACTTATAGACACATTCAGAGTCACACTCACACATTCATCACACTCCATGCACCACATAAGTGTGTCTGACAATTTTGGTTGCCTCCTAAGACTGGTGTGAAGATTTTCCTAGGCAAACAGAGGTGACTTTTAAAATAAGAAGAAAAGTGAAAAATTCCCACACAATGGAAAATTATGCAGCTATTAAGAGTATTCAGAGTTTGAGGGCCTCCCTGGTGGTGCAGCGGGTTGAGCGCAGTGCTAGGAAGCTGTCCGTGGCCTCTGCAGCGCCAGTGCAATTTCCGACCAGCCAGGGAGATTCCCACATGGCGCAGCAGACCTCTCCTATCTCGCCCACTGCTCCCCTCAGCAGTGCTTTCAATCCTTCTGCCTGTTCTGCTCCCTGCTGTGTCACTGGTGAATCCTCTCACCCTCCCGCGCCTCTGGCCTGTACCCCAGTTCTTGTATAAATAAGTAAATCTTTAAAAAAAAAAAGAGTATTCAGAGTTTGAGACAGGATAAAATTGTTTAGGACAAAAATGTTAACAGGACAAAGAGGAGGTACATACATGCATTGACACACATATGCATATATAAACGCATGTGCATGTGTGCACATATATCTTGGTCTATAACATATATACACACACATGCACTCACTGTGCTTAACACCCTCTAAAACACGTAAGGAAAAAAATGGACTGGAAGGAAATGCACCAAAATGCTAACAATGGATCACAGGGTGCCATTTCTATGTATTTAACAAAGTTCTTAGAATAGCCATCAGAGACTTTATGTCCTGTTTTAACTTCCTTAATTGCATGAGGAATTTTGAAAAACATTTTCATTTTTAAAATCCTTAAACTGTATGTGTGACAGAAGAGTCCCCAAGTCTAGTCCCCTCCCAAGACAATCACTATTTTCAGTTTGCTTTGCCTGGCTTCTTGTGTATATAGAGAAATAAAGCTCATTTATGGGAGGTTGTTAACAAAAATGGCTATGTTGAGCAAATTATCCTGCAACTTACTTTTGTGATTTAGTGAGATATCTTGGGGGCCTTTCCACAACACTGTAAACATATCTAGAGAAGGATGTTTAACCTTTAATAGTAGGTCTTAAGATGCCTGTCCACCATGGTAATATGCAGGCTATTTCAGCTGGTTTCCATTTTGTCACCCTGAGAAACCTGCTGCAACAAAGTCACATAAACGTCTCTCTGCAACACACTGGGATTAGGGTCAGCACTAACACATGGGAATTCTAGTGGGAGGCTGGCTATTTTAATTTCACAGTGCCTACAGACAAAGCAGATACCTCACCTCCCAGATACCACGCTGCTTCTCAGGAAAATGGGGGTCTCAGCTGTTCAGCAGGTGCAGGGCTCCGGAGGTGGGGCTTCCTAGGGCTGCCCAGCACCCAGGGGCACAGACGCCCTACATCAGCCCAGCAGATGTGCCCTGGGGATCAAGCCATGGCCCACCCGGGGCTCCAGTCACCTGCAGCATCCTAGTTAGTATTCAGGTCACGAAAAGACTTAATGCCCGAGGAGAAAGGTTTCTCCGAGAAAGCCCACCACCCACTGCAGTTCACCACAGACCTTTATGTCTCCTGCTGAAAGGAGTTTGTATCTCTAAAGAATTGTGCCCTAGGGGGCTGAACATTCATGCCAAGCTTTTTAATATTCCAGATACTTAATTTCTGGAAGAAATATAACTTAGAACGTCTATCTTGCTGGCTGAGGAAATGTCTTTACTTGTGGAAGAAGAATGGATTCCAGCTCACACCTGTCAGTCTGTCTGACACTTGCCCTCAACAGAGGGGTCCCCAGGAACTTGGAGTCTGTGGGAGACTGGGGTGCACACTATTCCTCCCTGTCCACCTCAGAGGTGCCTTGGGGGCAGAGAATGCTTTGGCAAAGCTCTCCCTAAAACCTCCCTTTAAGGCCCTGGATTGGCCTCAGGGGGGGCCTCGGCACTGCCATCAGACTCCCTCCACTACAGTGCAAGGAGCCAGGCCAAGGGAGAGGCAGGCCCAAGACCTCACCCGCCATGCCCAGCCTGGGCTCTCCCAAGTCTCCTCCCACAAGGAAGCAGGCACAGCCAGCCATGGGCATCAAGGCGAAAGTCTCCAGGACAAGGTACAAGTGACATCAAAACAAGACTCCAGCAAGGGGCTCCTGGTTCAGAGGAAGGCAAGGTCACATCTCCTGAGGTAGGCGCCACTATGGGACCACAACTGGGTCCCCTGTCTGAACTCCCAGACTTGTTTTGGGAAGACAGTAAAACTGAACCTAGTGTGAATACTGAGTGGCCCGTCCCAAATGCATGCGCTTGACTACCTCCACCCCATTCAAGCCCATCGCCTCTCCTGGTGACCACCACCCACTCTTAACCGGCCCCTGTGTGCATTCTCCCCTAATAGTCTAGTCCCAACATAGCAAAATTTTTCTGTATAATCAATGATAAAATGTGGCCTCCCTGGTGTCATAAGGAGTTAAGTAGCGCACTATGAAGCAATCCGCAGCCCCTGCAGACCAAGTTCGATCCCCGGCCAGCCAAGGATCCACCCACATAGCGCAGCAGACCTCTCCTGGCTCGCAAGCTGCTCCCCTCAGCAGTGTGTTTCATTCAATCTGCCTGTTCTGTTCCCCACTCTGTCTCTGGTGAATCCTCTAACCCCCTGCACCTCTGGCCTGTACCCCAGTTCTTGTATGCATAAAGAAATCTTAAAAAAAAAAAAAAAGCAGCAGCAATAACCACTAAGTTATACAAAAAAAAATTGGGGCAGCCCAGGCCGCCCCCCCAAAGTAACCTACAATTTACACATAAAACCTAAAATAACGCTAACGGGTAGTGAAAGCAGCAATGTGATGATAAAGGCAGTCTGTCTAAAGCAGCTCCTGGGGAAGGAGCTGGGTGGGGCCTCTGGAAGTGCTGCCCCAAAGCAGCTGCTACAAAACTAATGTGGAACACTTTGCTTTTAGCCTTTTGTCACAAAAGCAAAAATCCCCTTCAGATTTCATTCGGTTATCAAGCACTAATAGGTCTTTTGTAAAAGCAAAGGGGAGGAACATGAACTTTCAAAGAGTGGGAGCTGCCTGTGTGTAACAAGCACCCCTCTACCTCCCTTACAACACGCTTCACTCTGCCAGCGAGCAGGGGAGGGACCTGACCATCCCCGTGGCCACGTTAGGACACCGGACTCTGCTCATGTGACTGGCTACCAGCCCAGCAGCAGGGGCCAGGCAGGGAGGACTCCAGGGGCCATGCTGCAAGGGGAACCCCATATCTTCTACTCACAGATGAGGAGCTGTGCCCCAGAGAGGAGGGTCCCTGTCCTAAGCCTCACAACTGGTGGGAAGTGGGGCTGGGATTCTGACCCTAAAGTCAATTCCTCCTAAAAGGAGTAGACGCTCAAGCAGTGTGAGTGCGCCTTGCTGGGTTCCCTGGCTCCGCATGGCACACTCTTGGTGGTCTCCTTTGGCCACTGGTGGTGCCTCTAGCCCACGGCCCACGGGCAGGGACGTGCTGTCCCAGGGCTGAGGACATTCCTCAGGAGGAAATGACTCAACATGTCACCCACTCAAGCAGGGGGCCCTGGACTGAAAGCCCTCTCTGCTCCCACAGGTCCCACAGGCAGGTGGAAGGGATGCTAATGTAGTTCAGACATTTTGCAGCCTGGGGCCCTCACTGTGGCATGGCCAGCTGACCCCGGATCAGCAGAGCGATGCCTGTCACCCTGCATTTACCCTGCCCCTCCACTCAGCCTTGACACCGACACACGAGGGCCGGCCCCGCCAGCACGCCTACCGCTCAGCTCAGCTGGCCACAATTACGGCAATTCCCAAATTGCTACAGACAGCTCCCAGGGGTCACTGAGTGACTTCTAATTATGCCACACTCTGATTATCCCAGGCTATTGATATTGGTCTTAATCAGTAATTACAATTCTCATATAAAATATTTCATAGCGGGCCTCCCCGGTGGCGCAGCGGTTGAGCGCTGGGTTGCGAAGCTGCCCGCGGCCTCGGCGGCGCCGGTTCGATCCCCGGCTGCTCCCCGGCCACCGGAGGAGGGTCCCACATGGCGCGCAGACCTCTCCTGCCGCCCGCTGCTCCCCTCAGCAGTGTACTTCGGTCCTTCTGCCTGTTCTGCTCCCCGCTCTGGCTCTGGTGAATTCTCTCACTCTCCCACGCTTCTGACTGTACCCAGTGCATGTATAAACAAAACAAGCAAGCAAATAAATAAATAAATAAAAACATGCCTCTATAAAAAAAAAAAAAAAAAGAATGGTGCAATTTAAAAAAAAAAAAAAATAAAAAAATAAAATATTTCATAGCCATTCATAATGCAGAAATTCGATTACAGAAAGAGCATTTTTCTTGGATTTCCACACTGGACTCCTGAAGACTCAGCTGGGTCTTTTCCAAGTGGGAGTAAATACAGTTGACACAATTACCCACCAAAGGCGGTGGAAGAGAGCAAAGTCAGAGTCACTTATCCCCACTCCTCTGAAATGCTCAGCAGCAGCATCTAAGAATGGGCCAAGGTCATAGGCATGTGATTCATAAAAGAAGAAATTCAAATGGCCCACATTTCTATGAGGAAAGACTTAGACCGCCCAGTAATCCAGACACAGAACCTTCCCTGGAATCGGCAAAGACACCCCTTAACACTTGTGACTGTGTTGCTGTTGGTAGAAATGCGTACTGGCCCAGTCTTCTCTGCCTCATGCGTCCCTCTTCTGGAAATGAATCACATTCCTTCTTGCAAGGAATCACATTCTCCCATCTGCAATCTCAGGGTAGGAGGTGGAGCTGCCATCTTTTGTCTTTCTGTCATCTCCAGCAAGTGCCATTGACCAGGATTAGACCCCTAACCTGAGTGGGTCCTCAGAGATGCTCGGCCACCCTAGGGAGTGGCCAGAAACAGGCCAAGAAAAGCCAGTAAGTGCACGTCCCCGTGAGCTTTGGGACCAGAAGAAAGGCTTCCATCCCTATCTGTGGCAGAGCTGGGAGACGTGCCAGCAGCAGCCACATCTGTCAAGCTCACTGTGGCCCAAGACCATGGAGAGCTGCTCAGCCTCGTCAGCCTCGTCAGCCTCGTCAGTTATGTCAACAAACAGGCACCTGAGCTCCAGACCGCCCCGCTGCCCTGTTGCCCTCAGAAAAGATAGCAGTTTGTTCAAGCTCTCACCCCACCCAGTCATGAGGCCCACCCAAGGAGCCCAGAGTGAGCTTGAAGTCAGGCCTCACACTCCTCCTTGGTGGCAGGAGGAGCCCTGGAGTCCCCCTGTCAGGGAGCTGGGTCTCAGCTCGAGGACTCCTTCCTGTGAGAGACCCAGTGTTAGCTCTGGACCATCAGTTCTCAGCACTGCTGCCACACATGGACACCACACCTCACACACACACACCCCTCACACTCACAACACACACTCACATACTACACACCACACACACATACCGCAACACACACAACACACTCATATACTACACACCACACATCTCACGCACTCACACCATACACACATACATCAGCACACACACCCAACACCACACATACACTCACACCATACACCAAACATGCACACCCCACACCATGCATCGCCATACACATACTACATCACACACCACCACACACACACAAGATTACAAGTCTATTTATAGATGTAGAAACTGAGACCAGGAAGGCCGGGATCCCTAACCTCCAGGCCAAGAGGGCTAATGTCCCACGCCCACCTCTCCACACCATTGGAGTTTAAGGAGTGATTCACAAACCTCCAGAAAACCCCTTTAGGGGGAAGAACCCAAGTACAGAAACTCTCAAGTGCTCCCGGCTTCGCAGTCCTCCTGCCATCCAAGATGCCCTGTGTCTCTCCTCTCCTCTACCGTCTTTACCTCTTAGCAGCCAGGCTCAAAATAGTTAAGTAAACTGTCGTACAATTTCTAAATGTGGACATAACTCAGACCAGATGGACAGGATCCTGCTCATCAGAGGCCACAAGGCCACTTTCATCAGCAGATAGGACTACGTCTGCAACACATAATGCTATAATGGAACGTTACTTCAACTACAAAAATTCTTAGAAATAAATGTAGGGATAACCTGTAAGCACACCCAAGACATCCCAGTTTCATGCCTGTTATCCTGGTGCAATCTTTACCATGCTTTTCACTGTCAAAGACTTCGGGCTTGGGCAGTAAATCGGCCATGTTTATGTATAAATCATGAACAACCCAGCCCCACGGACACGCACACCCCCTCCACCTTCCTTCATGAGGAATCTCTTGTCTAGTCTGGGCTCCGGGCAATACCTTTTCAACTTTCCTTCCACTGTGTACAAAATGCCTAAGGAGCAAAATCCAAGTTCCTTTCTAGCCGTCAGTTCGCCTGATGGCTGAGCCAACCCTACGCCCTTTTGTCCATTTATCTTCTGTGCCACCTTGTCCTTTTCAGCATGCAAGCATCCTTAAGCGGTTAGGGGAGGTACTTCCCTCCCCAGCCTGATTTTTAGTTCAAGGAAAGTTACAGCAGCTTGACTGATGTAGGAATCCAAGAGAAAATGAAACCACCTTCAGGGGACACTTTATCCAGGTTTGTGGAAAACAACAGAATTTTCCCACCCCACCCACAGTCCACCACATTCTGGCATGGTGGGCCCTCAGGCAGGCCTTAGGAAGACACCTGCCACGCAGGAGTCAGACTGCAGGGTTCAATCCAGCCTCCGTCTCCTACTAGCTCTATGACCTTGGGCAAGTCACTTACCATCTCTGGGCCTCAGCTGCACCGCCCTCTGAGTGATGAGGCCAAGTGAGAGATGCTCGCAGAGCATTTGACCTGGCACTTTTCACCATGAGGAGCTTTAGATAAATGCAAGCTATTGTCATCACTAATAGTAGAAATGGCGCAATGATGCCAGCTTAAAGTAGGGTGTAGCGTGAGAAATGGCTTTAGCATTTGAAAAGTTGACTTGTGGGATGCATGGCTAATCAGCCTGCATTCTATTTATAGATGTGGAAACTGAGACCAGGAAGGCGGGGAATGCCCAACCTCCAGGCTAAGAGGGCTAAAGTCCCAAGCCCACCTCTACATCAAACGCTTCGCTTTATAGGCACCAGTGAGGCAGGCGTCACTGCTCTCCCCATTCTGTAGTCAAGAAAACTGAAACTTGCAGAGGTTAAGTTCCTTACCCAAGAGCACACAAACTGTAAGTGGCGGCACATCTGTCTCATGGAGTGGCGTGTGATGTTAATGACAAGCCCTATCACTACTTCCTCCACTTACAGAAAAAGCTCTATTCTTGCCTAACAGCAAGGCAGAAATAAGCAGGGCCCAGTGAAATGGTGATTTGGGAGGGGGGGAGCAGGGGAGAACTGGAGGCCTCAGGGAAAATAAGGCTACTCACAGTGTGGGGGGTGCTGAGAACACATTCCTGCCCCTGTGACCTCTTATGGCCCAGGGCTCGCCTACATCCTGCTCAGTCTGCCTTCCCAGAGGTCTGCCCACACCACACACTCACTACAAGCCACACCCGGCCCTCCCCACTGAGGGACGCTGCAGAGAACGGCATGGATTATGGTCATGGCCATTGCAGTGTCCTTCTGACAGCAGTGGGCCCAAAGCTAAGGGAGGAGCTGCAGGAAGAAACACACTCTGATTCGTAGATGTCCTCGCCACAAGGATGGAAGGCCGGGAGCGGCTAGCTGATTACTCCCCCTCACACCCTAGCACACAGAGGCCAGGCTGCCACTCCATGAGCACAGAAAGGCAGGAAGATGGAGCCTGCCTGTGGGTGCACAGCACAGGTCCCAGGGGGCCAAGAGACACTCGGAGAAGCCTGAGCATGTGGCTCAGAGCAATGCAAGGACTGTTTCAGAGGCAGAACACACCAGGTCTGGGGCCTGCCATGGTTGCTGAAGATTACTGGGGAAAGCTACATAGGCAGTTTGCAAGGCCATGATCACCTGCCCCTTCTCCCTGGACACCCTGGTTTGCCAGCAGCACCCTGGCAGATGCCAGCCCACCGAGGGTCTGGCCTGTTCTCACAGAATAAGTGTGACACCTCGGGGGGGGGGGGTGGTTTGGAGGACCTAGGAGCCCAATGACATGATGTCCTGGTATGGACATCTTTCTGTCCTGGATTCAGAGAGCTGGGGCAGGCTCTCAGCCAGCCCTCTGCTGCCCCCCCTCCCCAGGCTCCCCAGCCCCCTAGGACTCTTCCCTCACCCAAATGAGTCCAGTCCCAGCTTTCCACCCTTCCCAGGCAGCCTTTTACTCTTCAGATACCCACAATCAAAGGCGGCCACCCCATGTCTCACAGCCTCCCTTGGGCAACGCAGCGTCCCACACCATCTCACTTCTCTGAAGTTGGGAGCGAGGGATGTTTTCCACTTTAATGGCCACCGTTAAATGTTTCATGGGCCAAAACAGAGGCCAGATCACTTTATAATCATTCTTCTGGCTCTTGCATAATTGATGTCCCTTATGCACTTTTCATGATCTAATTTATCTACCTCCTAAAACATTTTGTAAAACCTGAGTCCCATCTGTAATGATCTATGTCCCATTATAAAGTCTACAAAGGATTTGCTACCCGAGCCATGTCTGTGGGCATGAAGGAAGCTGCACTGGGCAGAGGCAGGACTGTTTCCAGCAGGGATGGGGGCCTGATGGGCCTAAATCATTCTCCTGTGTTTCACTTGGGAAACACCCTCAGGGGAGAGGGGAAGGCAGGGGGATTCCCAGAGTGACCTGCGGCCAGAAAGATAGGTAGGAGTTGAGAGGGCGGAGTTCTCTTCCTGGGGGAACAATAGAGCATCCATGACGCCTCCTCAGGAGGCTACGCAGCACCAGCAGCACCGGCAGCAAGAGTAATGACAAGGGCGGCTGCACTCTGCTGAGACTGTTCAGTGCCTGGCTCTGTGCTTGCACTGTCCAGCGTGAGGTCGGGGTTCTCACTATGGCCCAAATAATGCATGTCATTGTCCATATAATATTTGGGGCAAATACATACTAAAATAATATTTCCTGTTTATTTGAAATTCGAACCTAACTGAAACTGGGGGTGCTCTCTGTTGCCTGGCAACACTCACTCAGTCACTCACTACAGTCTCTGGACAGTGGAAGACCCCTTCAGAAAACCCAGAATGCCTGGGGGACACCAGGAAAAGGGACAAACAAGGATGAGGGTGACAGTCCCAACCAAATCTGCCTGGTAGAGTGCTGAGGATTGTGGGGAGTCAGAGTTTATGATGCAACAGTTTCCTGGAGGAGCAGGGAACTGCACTGACTTCTGAGGAAGAAGAAAACAGAGAAAGGACTGCAGGAAAGGAACACTGCCCTCCTTGCTCCTCCCCACCCACCTCCAGCAGAGGAGGCCTGCACTTCAGCTCCTGGCTGCAGCCAAGACTCCAAGCACCAGAGGAGGACATAGCTCAGCCCATCCCTCCAAGAACTGCCTACCTGCGCTCTGGTCCTCTGGCCCACGTCCGTCCAACTCCCCCACACTCACACCAGAGTGTGACTATGCCCCTCCTGCCTGGAGTTACCTGTCCTCCCCAAAACCTGTCTCGCCTCCAGGATCCAGCTCAGCTCAACCTTCTCTAGAAAACTCCACCCACCCCACCCACCTGCCCGCTGGGCCACCCTTAGACTTAGAACTCATCCCTTTCATGTGCATATTCATTACTGAGCACCTAGCATAGAACCCAGAATGACAATCACCACAGCTTTATCCTGCACACTGCCTTCCATGTGTGCAATTTCCAGCAGAGGGAAGAGAGGGTATGTCAAAGGAGGTCACGTCAAAGCCCTGGCCCACTGACATGTCTGCCCAGCCCAGGCCCAGACAGAGTGCTGACTTGGTAGGGAAGCCAGGAAGAAGGAAGCTTGAGGAAGGATGCAGCAGGAAGAACTGGTCTCTCCAGCTTACTCTGGACTTAGACACGTCACAAACCAAAGCTTCGATTTCCTCAACTGGAAAATGGGATCTGTCCACATGGCTCCGGTGCACCCAGAGGATGTGACCCTGGTGCCGTTAGAACCGTCCCACCGTGCAAGGCAGGTGGTGGGAAGCAAGGTGGCTCTGAGGCCCTGTTCCTTGGCCGCTTCAAGTTCACCTCCCACCAGAGCCTCCCAAGCTGCACTTGCCTCTACCTGCCGTGATGAAAGCTCCCCTTCGCGAGCCCAGCCTCGGAACGCTGCTCACACCTGCATTTCTCCAGGACCAGTGTCTCCAAGCAGAGGCCAAATAAAGATGGATATTCTCTCTCCCAGCAAACACAACACTCCGTCAATCTCCTGGCCCCGAACCATGCTCATCGTTCTTGTGCAGAATTCCAGGGTTGCTTATAAACACTTCCATTACTTCTGAAATTTAATTTATGGTTTTTTGTTAAACCTTTATTCTGAAATTTGCCATTTTAAACACTCTCTGACTAAGATTTATTTGGGTTCTTCTCAGAGAAGCTACCTATAATGGACAGAGCCAAAATGAATGTAAGGGGCCTCAAAAGCAGCTGATGACTCATCTCTATTGTGAAGGGGCTTTGTCAGGAAAGGGAGAAAAAGGTCCCCAAGACACCTTTTTTTAAAGACCCCCAAGACACCCCCTTCCCAAGAAGCTGACCCACTGGATGCGCCTCCTGACACTGCCTTTATACTGACTCTTCAGTATAAAGACAGAAATGAGGATGCAGCCCCCCTGGGCCCTCAGTGGGCTCCAACGCTCAGAGCACCCCCTGCTGCAACAGAACCCAGGGGCCCAAAGGGCCTCTGAGTGGGGAGGCGGCAAGGGTGACAGGGAGAGTTCAGCCGCATCACAGATGCCCAGGGTTCTAAAAGTCCCATCTGAGGGTGTGAGCTTTCCCAGTACTGCACTACACAGCGCCATCACTGTTGGCGCTGGGTGACTTTACAGCCAGAATTGGGCCCTGATCTGTGTCCTTGTGGTTCTCAGTCCACCTGCAGCCAATATGCCAAAGTCCAGTCAGGTGGAAAGGGGAGTGATAACGACCTCCCAAATCACCGGGGTTCCAGAAAAGAGAAGTGTGGATACCTTACAGTGGCATCTTCTTGCTGGTTTTCTTCTCCCACTTATTTTTTTTAAAGATTTATTTATTTATGCATACAAGAACTGAGGTACAGGCCAGAGGTGCAGGGGGCATGAGAGGATTCACCAGAGACAGAGTGGGGAGCAGAACAGGCAGACTGACTGAAATACACTGCTGAGGGGAACAGCAGGCAAGACAGGAGAGGTCTGCTGCACCATGTGGGTTAGCTCCCTGGCTGGCCAGGAATCAAACTCGTGCTGCAGAGGCTTCATAGGTTGCATCTTAACCCCTCATGCCACCAGGGAGGCCCTTCTTCTCCCACTTGTAGTAAAAGCTGCCAAAGCTTTTCTTGTTCATAAGATGCTTCCCCAACAGTGATTCTAAATATATGTTGCACTTTCCTCACTGCCATGTCATTTTGACTTTTTCCCCCAGGTTTCTGAAAAGGAAAAGGGGCAGAGGTAAGGCATCTAGGGTCCCGCCATCCTGGGCTCAGAGATGTGGGGAGAGGTGGTTAATATTCTGCTGCCCCCACCTTTCTGCCTAGGTGAGCTATGTGCCCAGAACCCTGGGCTGATCTTTCTGTCACTGGACCAGACAAGGAGTCCATAGGCGGGGGTTTTATAAGCCTTTCGTGAAGAAAATGAAATTATTTCATCTCTGGACTTTTCAGTACCATAGAATGATTTTTTTTCTTTGTGAATACTGAAAATGATGTCATATTTGTTTGCCTCCTTCCCCTATAACTGGTGCATTAAAATGCAAGAAAAACAAAAAGACACACCACTTTTGGTACAAAAAAAAACACTTAAAAGATTAAGAAGCAAAAGATAAGTAAAATATACTTTCCCATCTGAAAGGAACCTCACCCACACTTTTTCAGGCCTTGTCAAATAAATTAGGAAATCTCTTCCTTTGAAGATCAATGGTATCGAGATGACTTTGAACTCTTAATATCAGGCATTAGCAAGATAATGTTAGGTTTTATTAAGAATGAAAAGAATTTACCAATTTTCTTCCAGCAATTCTCTCTGGACTCTGCAAGAAAGCTAATCACTAGATAATTGCTCAATGACTCCGCTGGTCCATTCAGATCTGTTGAATTATTTAGAAGGGGGAAAGCAGACATCCCTTAAGGGACCAGTTACCAAACTGTCAGGCCTTGAAGCCTAGCAAGGAGATGCAATTTTGGAAGAAGTCAGAATAACAATCTGGATGTACTGGTCTGCTAATCGCAAACCACCACAGACTGGGGTGCTCACCTAATAGACATTTATTTTCTCACAGTTCTGGAGGATAGAAATTCAGAATGAGGGCCTCCCCAGTGGCGCAGCAGTTGAGTGCTGGGTTGTGAAGCTGCCTGCAGCCTCTGCAATGCCTGTTCGATCCCTGGCCCACATGGCGCGCAGACCTCTCCTGCCACGCCCACTGCTTCCCTCAGCAGTGTACTTGTCAGTCTGCCTGCTCTGCTCTCCGCTCTGACTCTGGTGAATTCTCTCGCCCTCCCGCACTTCTGACTGTACCCAGTGCTTGTATAAATAAATAAATAAATCTTTAAAAAAAAAAAAAAGAAAGAAAGAAAGAAATCCAGGATGAGGGTCTGGCTGATTCGGTTTGCGGTGAGGGCTTGTCTCCTGGTTTGGATGCTCTCACGTGGCCATGTGCATGAGGGCATGCTCTGGTCATTTCTCATAAGGACACTAATCCTATTGGAATGGGACCCCACTCTTATAACCTCATTTAACCCTAATAACTTCCTTAGAAGCCCCATTCAAATGCAGTCACACTGGATGGGCAGGGGGAGTGGAATACACACAAACATGCAGTTTTTTACAATGACCTTGCCAAAACTTGGTTCTCCCCTCTTCAGGGAATTTCTGATTCTGGCCCCCACTGGGTGATGCACACCATCTCCATGCTCCCTGCCTCTGTCCTCTACAGTCCCAGGTTCCAGGTGCCTCTTCCTAACCCACAGCTCTAAGTCCTTTCTCTACTTAAAAAATTCAGTGGGTCCTCCACCAGCACAGACTTAGGTCCATAATTTAGGAAGTCAATACATGCAATGATTTAAACCATTTTTAGTACCTGTGTGATCTTGAATAATTTACTCAAATCCTGGCCCTCACTTTCCTCTTCTATAAAATGGGGGAAATCACAGCTCTTACTTCATGAGGCTGTGGTGGGGACAGAGAGGACACTGGCGCACAAAACCAAGCACATGTCGTAACAGGGTGGACCCACAGGAAAGGGGCAGAAGGGGCCAGACAAGTCTGGAAGGAAAATTGCAAAATCAAAACCAAGATAAAATCTACCATTGTTAACCTCCCCACGGGTGTCACCCACATCTGTTTCAACTAGTCCAGGACCAAAAAGCAAGTGCAGCTTCTTACACGTCACATGACCCTGAAAACGTCATGTTTTTATGCAATGCAAGAATGATACTCTTAAAACAAGTCACATCATTTCTGCTAAAAATCTCCCAGAGAGCCCCACAACACTGAGGGTGAAGTCCACAGCCTTATGCTGAGCTACAAGCCCCCACTGGCTCTCCAACCTTCTCCCCGCTGCTCTCACCCACCCCCACCCCCCAGCTGCAGCCACACTGGCCTCCTGCTCCTCCTGAGGCGCAGTGGGCACACTTCTCCATGGGCTCTTGCTAGTCCTCTGCCTGGAAGGCTCCTCCCCCAAATATCCACCTGGTTAGCTCCTTATATCCTTCTCAAATTGCCACAGTCATCTTCTCAAAGAAGCCGACTGCTACCCTGCTCAAAACTGCAACCTGCCCACAAACGGCACATGCACGGCAAGTGTTTACCCACCCACCCAGATCAACTCCTTATTTCCCCCTTGCTCCTACCTCTTCAAACATGCTGTCTACTAATGTCTGTGTCTGCTGTCTGTTCTGCTAGAATAAAAACACACGCGGGATTGTCATGTATCATTTTGCTTACAGCTGGAGTGCAGCCCCTAGCAGAGTGCTGAGCACATAGTAGTCACCTAGGAAACACCCAAGAGAGGGCTCAGGAATATACTCAGACATTGAATCAGTGGGCACGCACCGAGCATCAGAGTCCACTCGGGCCTCCCCATTTTCAGCTACTTTCCCAGGACTTGTCATCACAGAACCTCCTCTGAAATGGCACGGCTTGGCCTCTCCGTGTCCACTCTTACATGTCAGTGGTCTCTTCCTCGCCCACTCCGCTCCACCTGAGAAATCCCATACATCCTTCTAGGACCAGCCCTCCTTCCCCCCCCCCCGACTTCTGCAGTCTCCACACCTTCCTTCCGTCCACTTCCCAGCCGCCCGGGCATGGGCATGGCTGTGTTCTGCCCTAGCTCTGTCCCTGCTAACCCGTGACATCCTCAACCGCGGAACCCCACTTGTTCCTCTCAATCTCGAGTGCAGTGCCAGGCACAAGTCAGCATTCCAGAACGATTCAGGCATTGGTATCAGCCTGCAAATTAAAAAGTCAAAAGTAAACCCGAGTTTTGGAGAGTCAACTAATTCAGCCCCTTGAGACAAGAGTGACACGTAATGATATAATTACTTCCCCCTGCCTGGCTCACAGCCCGTCAACAGCTCAGAGGATCCTGTCCCTCCTCAACATGCGGCTTCCCCACCCAGCCCCAGCCCCACCATGCCTGCTCCTCCAGCCCATTAAAAAGAACCCCATGTAGGACTCTACAGGAAAAGAAAAATACACATCTGGTATAAAAATAGAGAAATACATGGCGCCACACATCAGGGAAGCTAGATTTTACCCTTGGAGCAATGAGTCATGATGTTCACTGTCTTGGCCTAAAGAAGGATGAGGTCAAAACCATGCCCAGCTGCCCTGCCCTGGGCTTTCCTGCTGTAGGAAGGGAGCTGACATCACCTGCGACACCTTAGGGCACTGTGTCCCCAAAGGGTGTTCATCCATGCATGTCCAAGACCCCATCAGAATGAACATAAAAACAGCATCTATTTCCAACATCCTGTCTTCTGACTCTCGCCCCACTCCCAGTGGGGGACGGCTGGTGCCAAGCTTGGGAGCAGAAGACGAGGCCTCTGCTCAGTCACATTTCCACCGCTTTTGCTGCTCCTCCCAGCGGAGAATGCAGTTGGAAGTCACAGAAAGTCGAAGGAGCAGGATTACGTTATATTGGACGTCCCTCCCCAAGTCAGCGGTGATCCCAGGCCCAAAGCAGCAATCCAAGTTTTATTTTCTCATAAACATTAATAGAGCCAAACCTCGGGAAAGGAACAGGAAAAGCCAAATGCCAGAGCGCGCTTGGGCAGCAGAACCAGCAGGGCAGAAATGTCGGGGCCCAGATCACTCCCTCCACTCTGGCACCAGCCCTGGCTTCTTGAGGAGGATGGAGCTGGGTCACTTTGGATTCTATAAATGCTTTCCATGAGAAATAAGAAGAAACTTAAACTATGAGGTATATTCTTAATGTCTCAAGCTTTGCCAAAGCGCTAAGATGAGGAGCCCCCCAGAAACTCTTCATTCTAAACCAGCCTGGCCCCTGGGGAGGACTCCCCTCTCGAAGCAGGGTCAGGACACCCTACTGCAGAATACAGAGACCCCCAGTGCCAGTTCCTGCCCTTTAAGTAGCAACCCAAGTGATTCTAGGCAAGCACATACAACCTCTCTGGCCTCTGCACTGCTGTCCCCACCACGGCACACGCCCTCCGCTGGCCGCCGGCTGCGAGGGCCACGTGAGGAACAAGTGCCTTGAACCAGCACCTTGCTAAGCTACTCATGCTCACTAACTTGGCATCTTTCAAACACTCTCCAAGAGAGAGACAATGAGCCCCACTTTATAGAGAAGCTGAGGCTCAGAAAGCCTAAGGCCTGGTTCAAGGGCTCATAGCCCAAACCGCCAGAGCCAGCACTAAACCCAGATCTACGTTCAGAGCCTGTGCTTTTGAGGCCTTAAGCTGTCAGACTGGATCCCACATGGTGCCGGACCCAGTCTGGCGCACAGCAGCTGTTTCAGCCAAGCCAGATGAAGGGGGCCCACTTCCTCGGGCTCACATCTCCTGCAGCCGCCTTCAAAAGCCCCTTCCTGAGGGGATCAGCAGGACCCCCAGGTTGGTTTCCCTCCCTCTGGCTGGAAGTGGAAAAGCGGAGAGTGGAGGCTCTTGCTGGCCCTTCTGTTTCTGTATCCAGTTCTCAACTGAGAAGGGGGAAGAAGCATATTTCCTTTCCCAATTTCTTCTCTCATCTGAATATTGGATGTCTATGTGTTGTCAGATTTCTAGAAACCCGGTTCCCCAGAGGAATTCCCCAAGAAGCCATCTGCTTATGTGCTTCTGAGGTGCCTTGGCAAAGGGAAACGTTGCATGCTAATCAATCATCCAAGGGGGAGCTGCTCAAGCTTGCCCTGGGGGGTGGGGTGCATGTGTCCTGAAGCAGGCTATGGCACCCCAGAGGCACAGATTCAGGCCCTGCAGGTGCTCTGGCCATTGGAGAGTCATCTCTGTCTCAGGTGAGATTAGGCCTGTCGAAGCTAGGGGCTAGGGCAGTGAAGAACCAGGACAGAGATCCTCTGGTGCTGACCAGAGCAGACCCCACTGCAGACACAGACAGGGATGTAGACATAACACTGGTAGAGCACCCCACAGAGTCATGGTGGGGGGGTAGGAGGTCAGCAGCTACAATGTCATGCTGTCCCTCAGTGTGACTGTCTCAATGCCAGCAGTGCCTCTGATGACAGGAAAGCCTAGGTCTGAACAGGCCCATAGGAAGCCACATTCAAATGGCTCTTCTGGGTCCATCCCTCCCTTCCAGGAAAGACACTGGTTCCAGTTTCTCTCACAAGGAATCAAAGAACCATTGACAGAAAATGCATGAAAAGACAAACCATCCTCCAAGTAGAACAAACCAGCCTCAAAGTAGAATCCCCTATTACATAAAGCGAGACAAGGCCCAGACATCTGGTCTACCACCTGGTTTACTCAGTGGTGAAACCTAAACCATGCGAGAGTCATGTACTCTGAGTCTCCCAGTCCAGGGCTCCATCCCAGCACTGGCCAGGTCCACGTCCTCCCAGGCTCAGGCCTGTGCAGCCAGCGGGAAGAAGACAGCCACCCAGAACCCTCCCGGTCCCTCCAGGGAAGCTCCAACCTCTGCAGCAGCTCCTCCTCGCTCATGTGGTATGTGAAGGGGAATGTAGGGATGCACAGATGATGTTGTCACCTGGGCTCCCCTCTAGAGACCTACAGGGCTCCCAGGCATGAAAAACCCTTACCCTTTCCCTAGTCCCTAAGGACCCTGCCCAACCAGGCCTTTCTCCGCTCTCTGGCTACATCCTACTCTGCATACCCGTCCACCTCCTCCCTCTCCTTCCCCCACCATCTCCAATGCGTCTCTCGAATAAACACACAAGTCTCCTCTGTAACCACAGAGAAATAAATCCCTGTTTCCAGATGAACGAAGTCAAAAAGTTTTGAGAAGGTCCTCTCTGGTGGCACAAGGGGTTAAGCACAGCACTATGAAGCTACCCACAGCCACTGCAGCACGATATTGATCCCCAGCCAGGGAGGTGACCCACATGGCGCAGCAGACCTCTCCTGACTCACCCACTGCTCTCCTCCGCAGTGCATTTCAGTCAGTCTGCCTGTTCTGCTCCCTGCTCTCTCTCTGGTGAATCCTCTCACCCCCTGTACCTCTGGCCTGTACCCCAGTTCATGTATGCATAAATAAAGAAATCTTTAAAAAAAAATTTTGAGAAACTTTTGATATTAACCTGCCCAACCCTGGCACTGAAAACCAGGACTGAGCTCAGGGCCCACTGCCCCCTTCATTACCCTTCCAGCTCTCAGTCAGTCCTTCTAGAAGCAGGTCTCAACCCTGTCTGTCCACAGGGCTGGGCACCTCATCGTCTCAGCCTTCAGAACTTCTCTCTGATCCCGAAGCTCATCTCATCCTTTCTTTGCCCCCCAAATCCACCCTGAGGGCAACGAGTCTGTCCACGGAAGCCCAGCAAACCCCTGAAAAGAGGCTTCTGAACCCAGCACACACCGACTCCAGACTCACCAGACTTGTTCACGCTGCACATCCACCACGAGCTCTCCCTTCTCCCAAACACCTGTCCCTGGACCAAAGCCGGCTCTCTGGGGCTTCACCTGCGGCCATGCACCACAGGCACGGCGGGCGCTGCCCACAGCCAGTGCTGTTTTATCCTGGGGTGACTGGCTCCTTCAGAGGCTTCTCCTGAACCAGCCTGAAAGGGAATAAAAATAACATTTTAATTCATAAGCTTTAGGATTCCAAAAACTAGGCTCTCTTAGAGGTTCGGAATGTTAGCATCTTTGAAATCCAGGTCATCCAGCCACCTGGTTTCCCTGAGCAGCAAACTCAGGCCAGGACAGGCGAAGAGAGTTGCAATTCTGACAGGAAGGAACATTTTTTAAACGCAAGATTTTTTGTTGTGGACACATGAAGCCTT
This sequence comes from Talpa europaea, assembly GCF_964194135.1. Lineage (NCBI taxonomy): Eukaryota > Metazoa > Chordata > Mammalia > Eulipotyphla > Talpidae > Talpa > Talpa europaea. The sequence goes on from NC_140080.1 coordinate 28,220,396, forward strand.
CTCACACAATGCCCTGGTGTGGCTTCACAACACCTCAGTAGTGAGGCAAGCTTCAGAGAGAAAACTTCTGAGACAATCACACAAATTGCATTTAAGCAGGAGAAGCAGAACAGCAACCATGCAGCTCTCTGCACAGATAATGGGGCGCCCCTCCTTCCAGCCAAGCTCACTCACTGCTCTCCCATCCAGTCACCCTCACTGAAGCCAACCCACCGGGGAAGGTCCAGGGATGCCGGAGGTCCCAGGAGGTCTCTGGTGTCCCCCAGGTCCATGGTCTCCAAACACAGCACACTTCACATTGACCGTGTAGCTGTTCAGTTCCTGTCTACCTCTCTCTAGTCCCGGAGCACCCACCTTTTATCCCCAAGCCCTCATCCGAGGCCCAGAAAGAAGGGAGGGAGGGAGGGAGGGAGGGAAGGAGGGAAGGGGAGGGGAAGAGAAGGGAGGGGAAGGGAGGGAGGGGAGAGGAGGGGAGGAGAGGGAAGGGAAGGAATCAAGCAAGCCAATAAGCAGGAGCATCCAGCCAGCCATGTCCTCACCTGCTCCTCCTCCCCTCGGGTGAGCCAGGACTAAATGTCCACAGGCCTTCTCACAGGCCATCAGCCCACAGCCCCAAAGCTTAGCCACCAACACTGGGTCTGCTTGTTCTTCCCAAAGTCCAGGTCTGAGACATTTCTGAGGATTCCCAGGTCTGGAACTCAGAAATGGTCCACTGTGTCCAAAGCTCACCTGAGCCAGCTTTAGCAGAAAAGGACTCGTGAGGTCAGTAAAGCAGTCCAGGTAGCCGCAGGACTGAAACTCGGGGCTGGAGACTGGCAGCCACAGGCCCCACCTCCCCCACCTCTGAAGCCCCTCCCAGGTAAGAGCCCTACCTGGCCAGAAACCCACCTGTCTGCAGCCCCACCCAGGGCACAGGCCTCTGAGGCAGGCTCTGGGATGGACTGGGACACTGATGTACTAGAGCACTTGGTCCCACCACTAGGGAGTCACCAATCTCCCCCTGCCCTGCCCCCAGCAAGAGGTGGCTGAGTGCCATATGCAAACTCAGTGATTTCATCTCAGTCCCAGGTGGTTCTGCTGGGCAGTCTTCCCTGGCCAGCTTGTCTAGCTACCCAGTTTGTCCAGGCCACCTGGACAAGCAGAGAAAAGCCAAGACGTGCACATACATGCACACACACACCCGCGCACGCACACACACACAGATGTACCTGAACATTCTCTTGCCCAGCCTGCATTTGCACAGCAGCCCTCCCCACCACATGGGACATAGCAAGGCCCGGGACAGAGAAAGGACAGGGGCCAAGTGGCCAGCTCCCCCCCGAAGACCTCAGTCACTTAGTAGAGAGGACAGGAGCCTCTGACATCCCAAACAGCATCCCACCGATAGCACCCTGAGTGCGCTCTCTCGCAGCACATAGCACACCTGCTGGGGGAGCCCAGAGACCTGCCTGAGTCAGCAGGATGGGGGTCCCTAGCCACTGACACACAGGGTCCCGAGATATCATGAAGTATGTGAGGGCAGGGCAGTAAGGTTGACAGGACGTTCTACAAAATGGGTAACTTTAGAGAGTATGGTGCTTAGAAGTCGTCATTCCAAATGGGGGTGCAAGGCAAAGGGGTGCCTGCAGGTGTGGGGGTGAGTTTGTGGTGCAGGAAGCTGGGGGACTCTTCCCTGGCTGTGCACCCCAAGGTGTACGTGAACAGACACCACCCACTTCCTCCTCCCTGAGCCATGTCAAGGCCCAGAGCAGGTATTTTCCCCAACTCCCCCAAGAAAAGTATTTCTCTTTCTCAAAAGGACTACTTTCTTGAGGGGCTTTTAATGGTTTTGAAATATAAGCCTAGAGCTGCAAATGCCGCCTGGCCAATTTCCTGGAACGCTTCACCTCCCCAGAAATTTCTTCTAAAATGACTTTCCTTCTTCCACCACAAACAGAGCACTTGGAGCAATGGGCCTTTTAATCAATTACAAGAAGTTTTAAAAGTCACTCTTAAAGGGCTGTCATGGCGAGCCTGCTCAGCTCTTTTCCCTATTCCTGAGGGACTGCCTGGAAGTGGCAGGAAGTGGGCCCTGGTGAGAGCTGGGTAGGTGGGAGCAGCCTTCATCCATCACCCCGCGACAGGCTCCAGGGCCTGGGGGTTCCTCGGGGCACACATCTGCAGCCAGGCAGCGCTGGCATGATTTATCACAGGCAGCCTGCCGCCCACACCCAGGCGGGTTATCTGTTTGCTAACTGCTTCCCTCCCACTGACCTCCAAATGCTTCAGTTCCTCCAGGATCCAGGCCTGGTCTCCCCTACCCCACAAAGGGGCCTACACTGTGACCCCACACACCATCTCTGAGCTAGAGGACCCACCACAGGTGCGTCCAGCCCAGACCCCTTGTCCACTGCTCACCTAGCATCTCCTCAAGCACACAGTCACACGTGGACCTGTTTCTTTTCTCCAAATTGGCGTCCTCCCAGTCTTCTGTGTGTCACGAAGGTCATGCCCATCCTGCCATGGTGCAGCCTTGCAACCCCTTTTTCTCCTTACTACAGCACCCCAACCCAGCCTTTCCAAGTGCCCCATCTCTCTCCGCCCAGCAGGCCAGCCTTCCCCAACTCTGCTTCACCAGCAGCCAGGGAAGCTGCCCTGCAGTTGGGATAATTATAGCAGTACCCACATCTCATTTTTAGCCTGGCACTTAACTTGAGAGATTCAAATGCAAGTAGGGGAACCCAGGCCTCCCTGCCAAGGGATCTAGGAGTGGGAATGCTAAGAGGAGTCATGGAGAAGCTAGAACCTGACCTCAGAGTTGAAGATTCTGGGGGAAAAAGAACCAAGTTCCCACTCCCAAGTGAGGTGGGAGTACCAAGTGGAGACCCTACCCCTCATCATAGCCTCCAGGCCCTCAAGCACTGCCAAGCTAAACTATAGCACTGCAACTTCACAAACTCAGCAACTGGTCCAAGTGGATGCTTGACCCAAGCAAGGCCAGTCATCTCCAGGGTTATAACCTCATACATGGAAAGGGAGCTTGCTTTACACTGGTTTGCCAAGCTGCAGCCATGTGAGCCTGGAGTGGCCAGTAGCCATCTCCCCTGATGACATGAAGGAATCCTGCCTGCACTAGGAGAGAATGCTTTCTCTGCAAAGAAAGCAGAGCCAAGAGAAGGAGACACTGGAGAAAGAGCATCACTTGTGTTGCTGGATCCAGCCTTGCCTGAAGCTTCCAAAGTTTTTCATTTATAACCCCACTGCCTCCCTGGTTTCCTTTTTTTTTTTTTAAAGATTTATTTATTTATGCATATAAGAGCTTGGGGTACAGGGCAGAGGTGTGGGGAGTGAGAGGACCCACCAGAGACAGAGTGGGGAACAGAACAGGCAGATTGACCAAAGTACAGTGTTGAGGGGAGCAGCAGGTGAGTCAGGAGAGGTTTTCTGCGCCATGTGGGTTGCTCCCTGGCCAGCTGGGGCTCGAACTCGTGCTGCAGTGGTTGGTGAGACTTAAACCCTGTGCTTCATAGTGCTTCATAGTGCTGAGACTTAACCCCTTGCATCACCAGGGAGGCCCAATCTCCTTGGTTTCTTATGGTCTTCTGCCTACTCTTCCTAAAATCCTACCTTTGGCCTCCTTGGTCTTCAGACACATTAGCTCACATGCCCCATAAAGGAGGTGTGCGCCATGCTCCAGCCAAGGGGAAAGAGAAGAGGGAGCCGAGAAACCAACCTACCACGCATGATACGGAAAACACATACAACCGTTTCACTGATGCTGCATCAGAGCAGTGAGATTGTGGAGACTTTTTTTTAATTCCCTATTATTAAAAGTTTTTTTTTAATAAAAAGAAATAAATATAGATCATTAGGCCTCTCACAAATAGGGGCTGAAATTGGCCCCCACAGCACCACAGAAGTGCTTTCTGGTTCTCTCCTCATTGGCACACCTGTCCCAGCTCCAGGATGCCGGAGTCCTACCTTTTGTTCAGTTCTCCCCCCACACCTGAGCCCCGCATCGCACTGATACCTGAGCCCTGTTTTAGGTTCCATAAGAAACACTGATCCATATGGAGACCGCACAGAGCTGGTTCCCTAAAAACTTCTTAGCACAAGGTCTCTGAATCTTAACATTATCGTTTCTGAGGGGAGGACTCTAAGCCGGGACTGGAGCCGAGTGCCCCCGATTCCAGCTGAAAGTCCACTCACTTGGTGAAAGTTCACCAAGTCACCAGCATCTCCCGCGTTGAGTACAGAGCCTAATGGAATTTGCTGGAATCCCCTAGCCAATACTGTTAACTTTTCTTTTATCTTCTGTTCTAAAAACCTGTCAAAACCATCATCTCTGCCCCACAAAACAAATTATTTTTTGAGTCATGTAGGAAAAAATTGAAGTTGAAATGCTGTGAGGGTAGAGGCTTTTGTATTGGTGTCAGGCGTCTGTGAAATCTAATGGAGCCACCCTTTGACAACATTATCTGTGTTTGGCTAATTTGGTGGAGCAGACAACGTTCACTATTGAGCAGGAAGAATAGGCTGGACGGTGCTAGGAAAGCAGAGAGCTGGCCCACCCTGGATAATTTGCTTCCGCTATTCATCCTGCAGATAGGCTCTCAATTACAGAGACGTTCATAGGTAAATTTCCATTCGTTCTTTTATCACCTCACAAATGAAATAGTCATTTTTAAAATAGCTGGAAGCAGAGATGCATGTCAGTAAACAAAAGGGCAGGCTTCCTTATCACAGTTTATTTTGTCCCGATTATTTGTTCTACCTCCACAGGAAGCTCTGGGACTAATTCACTCTTTTGGTCCCCTCTTGCCAACTGTATCCCTATTAAGGCAGTGCAGACAGGGTCTCTGCTAAGCAGCAGCAGCGGCAGCAGGAGTAAACCTTTCCTGGGCTCCATGTTCCAGGACCTCCATGTTCTGCACTTCAGGGGCATGTGTGGAAGCTCCCTCGCTTCAGGATGCAGTGGAGACTCAGGCTCCACTGAGGACGTGCTGAGGCGTCAAATCTGTATGAACAGGTTTGTGGGGGTATAGGAGAAACCTACAGAAGTACAGGTGTCCCATAACATCCACATCCCATCCCCTCCATCACCTCCAATGAGGGACGAGGGGCAGGATCTGGGCGACAGGGCAGCCTCTGGAATGCTCAGGCCTCCCGGCTGCTGGAGAAACAGCTCAACTGCATCGTCTTGAGTCACAGCGTGGGTATCAGGAAGGCACCTGACTTGCCTCAGACTGCAGAATTAATAAAATACCTGATGAGGACATCACAGGTGCCCCTACCCCTTGCCTTCTCACTCCCAATCCACAGAAAAACTGGCTCAGGGTGCTCTGGGTTGGCCTCACCAGGAGTACTAACTTCTGTGACCAGTGATGCAGTCCACAGCTGGGAAGTCCCAGAAGAAAATGTTTCTTTTCCCAAAGCAGGACTTGGAGTCACCTGGATGAGGGTACCCACTGTGCAGAAATGGTAAGACAAGCACCCAGCTGATCCTCCAGGCAGATGTTACCTGAAAGAGCCCAGTCCTTGCAGAGCCCACCCAGGTGGGCACAGATGCCCAGACTCATGGTGGAGAGGCCTTTTGAGGGTGCTCAAAAGCACAGATTCAGATGCAGGCTTTCAATCACACTTATACTGTGTGAATATGCATAAGTGTCATGCATATTCATGAGCACTCCCCCCCACCCCTCCCAATAAGAGCAGGATTCCTTAGTTACTAACAGGCTCTCAACAATGCAGGAGGCTGGGTCAGGAGAGAAGGCAGAAAAGGAAGTGCACACCTCCTCCCCTCTCTCCAAGATCTTCTGACAGCAAGACAGGGCTAATATTTACTTACTGTAGCTAAAATGTGGGGCGCCTTTTGAGGGAAGCTGCTGCGGTGCCAGCACAAGCTCCAGCCCCCGAGGGCCCCTCACCTCCCTGGCTGGAGAGATGGAGACGGTGTTCAAACTGTATTTCTGTAAACAGAAGTCTACTTTGGAGAGTATTTCTTAAACATTCTTTTATGACTGTCTTGTATGGGGTCAAGAGGAGCCCTTATACTTTAAATGGAGGGCAAATGGAATCATCAGAGGATGTTCTACAAACAGACGCTTAGCCCAACAGGAGGATGCGTGGAATTTAGGGAAGCTGGTCAGGCAGCTTGCTCGCCCTTGGGCTTCTGTGCCTCCCTGTCCATAGCGGAATCTTACCTCTGAAAGGAGAATGTATGTAAAGAAAGGGACTGAGGACACGTGGACAACGCAGTGGAAACCAGGAGCCTCCGCCAACAGAGGCAGGGAGCAGAGAGCCCCAGGGCTATCTCTTGAAACTTCTGCATCCCTCGCTTCAAATTCAGGTGAAACTGAAGGAGATCTATTCGGTTTCAACAGCACCCAGTCACAATCATGAGACCATCTTGCCCCTTGATGCTCTTGATGGCCCTTCTGCGAGAACCTTCGAGATCTTCACTCTGAATCCTCCTTACATCCAGCTCCACCCGAGACCTCCTGTAGGTCAACCTCTTCAGAGTCTGCTTTCTACCCCCCGAGATTCTCCCTGTCTATCTGTCCACCTGCAGGCTCTATGAATTGCTTGAAAGAAAGGGTCTCCCCCTACCCCATTCCAACACACAGTCAAAAATGAATCCTTGCAGTTTACATACTGGACTTCTTCTTTAAGGAATAAAATATAAAATCATCAGCTGAGACTTTAGTTTTTCATATAAGCAAATATTTCACTTTCAAAATAAGTCAGAAGAAAAAGAAAAGTATAGGATGGCTTTGCTTACAGGAGGAATAAACTGAACAAGGGGTCTGGAAAAAAAAAAAAGACAAAACTTGCAGGCAAATTATAAACCCGAGACATACAGCAGGGGAGGAGGAGGGAGAGGAATCAATACTGGGGAGGGAAAAATCAAATGTTATACAAAATGAACAATGATATAAAATAAATAACTAAATAAGTAACAAATATTTTACTTTCCCTGCCATGGCTTAAACTTCCCTAAATGTTGTTCCTCCAAACTGGAAGGCAGCGGTCAGCCATTTTAAGAGAGTGGATTTCCAACATGTGTCTCTCTAAATGGCCGGGCTGCTGAGGGCCCCTGTGCCCCGTTGGGCTAGATTCAGGGAGGATGGCCTTCTCGAGGCTGGGAGTGTCTCCAGGACAGAGCAGGTCCCAGTGGGCCAAAGTCGTGTCACTCAATCTGGGCACATCTGGCAGAGCTGAGCCTCCAGTCCTGACGTCCAAGCCAATTAACTGATACCAGACATGACTCTCGTCATCTTGCCCTCAAACCCACCCAGGCTTGCGGGCCAGCGTGGGGCTGGGAACCAAGGAGAATACCTGCAGCTGGAAGACCAGATGTTAAGGGACTTGAGTGTGAACTTTACAGTATTAAAAAAAAATTAGAAAACTGAAGAGAAAAGTTAAGGACACTGACGGCTGGTATCCTTCAGGATGACTTTGAAAGCCTGACAGCGAGCTGCAGCTTCTGGATCTCTTTCCCCTCCCACTTCCCCCAAAGTCACTGAACAAGGATGTCAAGGAGCGAGCTAGCTGGGATGTTGCCCTCTGAGGTTTTACACCGGGGGGCAAACAGAAAGCCCCCAGAGCCGGGTGACAACCCAGACACCATGATAGGCAAGCATGGCCTTCACTGTCCTGTGCTCTGCACTCGGAACCTGACAGAACCTGGAAGAGAGAGCAGAAAAATGTGATCCGGGGGAAACCACTAGAACCGTCTGAACTGCAGGACACGCAGTAACTTGCAGCTCAGTCTGCTCACCTCATGAGCGGTTGCTGGAAGGTGGTGTGAACTTGAGTCTGTGGGCCAGAGGCAAAAGGACCGTTTCCTGGTAGCCAGTAAGACAGCCCTGGTGGATAACATGACTGTTGGGGCAGTGTTTGGAGGAAGTAGGAAGGGAGGGCACCCCGAGGTGCTCATTTTGGGGTGTTCTAAAAGCACCTTCTACATCCTCATCCCACCATCAGTAGAATAACTCAACAACAAGATCTGACGCTTCGAAAGCTTGAATAAATAGTGTGTGCCCCTAAGTCAGGGGACAGCAAAATATATATTAAAGAAAACTGTGTGAAGAAAAACAAACCCATGGCCTCCCCGGTGGCGCAGCGGTTGAGCGCTGGGTTGCGAAGCTGCCGTTGGCCTCTGCGGCGCCGGTTCGATCCCCGGCTGCTCCCCGGCCACTGGAGGAGGGTCCCACATGGCGCGCAGACCTCTCCTGCCGCCCGCTGCTCCCCTCAGCAGTGTACTTCGGTTCTTCTGCCTGCTCTGCTCCCCGATCTGGCTCTGGTGAATTCTCTCACCCTCCCGCGCTTCTGACTGTGCCCAGTGCTTGTATAAATAAATCTTTAAAAAAAAAAAGAAAGAAAGAAAAACCCACTATCAAATAGCCTGATGAGACCAGCCTGGAGTCCAGGACAGAGATGGGAGGAAGGAGCTGGAGCCACCTGAGGACCCCGCTCATAGCAGGTGGCTTGAGCAGTGTGTCCTTAACTCTGTGTCCTTAACTCTGTGGGGCTCAGCCTAGAGGCATAGGATCCCATCCTGTCCATTTACTCTCCTTTCCTTTCCTGGGGCTGTCACTCTTAGGGTTCCCCTTTGACATGCAGAGGCTGGTTCAGAACCTCAAGGCTAGCAGATCCGCAGGCTTATCTGGCATCATGGGCCTGGAACAGTTTCCAGTCATACTGACCCCTCCTGGACATGATGGCTTTTGTATCCCAACACTTAAGTGGCCCTTCCCACCACCCGCAGCCACATTCAGCAGCCTCAAACACTGCCTTCATCTCATCATGTCACTTCTCCAAAGTGCCGGCACCAGTGGCCTGTCGAGTTGTACCCCCCTCACACACAAAAGCTCTATTTTTGAAAAAGAGGTTATTAAGCTTTTTTATGGACCCTTATGCACCCCTCCCCCCATGCATCCATGTTGACTTCTGTCTCAAGTTTTGGTTTCATATCTATAGGGCACTCTCTGCCCTTCGAAGCTTGCTCAGGGCTTGCCTCATCCATGAAGGCTTCCTAAATTGCTCTCACACCTGGAGACCTGGCTGAAGTCCCATCCTGCACAAAAGCTGTGGCGGCAGCATCCTGAGCACACTCTGGGTCACAGGAGAGCAGGCCAAGGCTTTCCCAAGGTCATACCATCTTCCTCACCCCATCCTGAGATGCCTGGGTCAGGGAATTCCTCAAACACAAATCATCCAAAAATCAGAAACTTGAGAGCTCATACCTGGAGCCGCACGGAGGCAGTGAAGGAGCTTAGACTCTCCCAGCCTGCCTTCTGTGCATTCCAGCAGGTTACCTTCACCTTTGCTGGCCCCTCTCTCTCTGCACAACCTCTGTAGGCTGGAAGGCCCTGAAGTCAGCACTTCCAGGACACTCCCATTCCCCATCTCCCCCAGCATCCCTGCAAACCCTGTTCTGACAGGATTTCATTGCAGGTGCCCTTGGCTTCCACATGTATTGAATACATCCCAGACCCAGACCTCCCCTCTGAGCTCTGTCCAAGGTCACAGACCCAAAGTACTCCTCGATGTCTCCATTAAGAATGTCTTCGGGGATCCTTAGCTCAAGAAGTAAAATTTCACTCTTGGATACTTTTGAATTCCACTTATTGCAAAATCCTCCTCCAGGCTTCTCCATCTCAGCAAAGGACACCACCATCTATCCATTCGGTGGCTAAGGACAGAAATCTAGGCGTCCTCCACATTTCAAGTGATCAGCTATTCCAGGCAGTTCTACCTCCAAAATAAACCTTGACCACCTTTTTCCACCTCCACAGTCACTCACTACATGACTTCCCAGGAAATCCCACCTCCCCTGTTCTTCCTGCTTCCACACTCTGTCCCTCTACAAGGGAACCACAGTGATGGTGTCACTCCTGTTAGAAACCCTCCAGGGGCTCCCAGAGTCTTCTCCACCAAATCTCAGTTCTTAAGCAGGGTCTCAAGGCCCCACGTGATCTGCCCACTGGCATGTCTCTAATCTCACTTGCTATCACAGCCCGTCTGATCAGTCCCTTCGGTCCTCAAACACACCGAGCTTGGTCAAGCCTTGGTACCTGAACCCCCAGGCTCCACCTCTCCACATGATTGGCTCCTTGTTCATTCAAGTCTCAATGCAGAGATCACCTCCTCAAAGAGGTCTTCCCTGACCACCCACTTTAAAGAGGCTCCCCACTCCCCACTCTCCCTCCATCATTTTGGACTCTGTCCCTGATTCATTTACATCCACACAACTACCACTGCCTAAGGCATCTTATTCATTTATTTATGTGCTTGTCTGTAGTCTGTTTCCACCAGTGGAGCAGAAGCTCCCGGAAAGCAGGAGCTAAACTACAGCATCCACTGCTGTATGCCAGTGCCCTGGACAGTGCCCAGCACTTAGGGGCTGCTTAATGCTTGTTGAATATGCCTGAACACCATGATGAGGTTCATAGACTGGGTCATGCAAGGATACACTTCTGGTCTAAACAAAGAAAAATCACACAAACTGATTGGGGTCTCCATATGAAAGCTCAGAGGGACGTGGCTGCCTTTGGACCATCTCATTAACCAGCTGATGGGCTTTCAGTACAAGCAGGCTCCAGCAGAAGAGAGGCCTGGAAGGCCAGTGAGCATCTAACCACAGACCAGTCCTCATCTGTAGAAGCCATCAACACCCTGTCCAACAGAAATGCACCATCACTCTCCAGCCAAAATGTACAGTGAGCCACAAAAGTGAGCCCACGAGGAACTCTGAACTGTCTTTTAAAAAGCAAAAAGGCAAGATTTGAAATGAATACTAATAATAGATTGTGTTTAACCCAAAGTATCCAAAATATTATCTTTTCAATCAATAGAACAAAATCATGGGAAATGTTACTTTTTTTCACACCAAGTCTTCAAACTCAGATATGTGTTTTAATTTACAGAATATCTCAGTTTGGAGGGGCCAAAGTTCAGGTGCTCATTAGCCACATGTGGCTGGAAGACAGTGTTAGGCAGCGTGGCCCTGGGATAATGAAGCATCACCTGCGGCAGAGAAAGACATTAAGTCAAGTCTGGGGTCCACTGTTCTCACATGTTTGATCCTTTTATAAGTTCAAGTTCTTACATTAGGATTGAAACACAGAGTCTGCATTCATTTTTCTTGCTTTCCCCTAAATTGCTCCAACAGAACCCTTTGCAGAGCCCAGACTCCCCTGCCACAGGACAGAAGCTGTGCTGTCCCCATGGCTCTGCGGTGCTCTTGCTCCTGTATCTTCCTGGCTCCAGGAAGAGACCATCACAGTTTATTAACTGACTTGAGCAGGAATGTTTCTAATGGTAGAATTAATGGAGCCTATAAACCACTGCAGTAGGTGAGAGCAGTTCCATCCCAGAGAGACAGGAGGCTTATTTGGAAATCTGAGGGTGTGCAGGAGTCACACATCTTCATAGGAACAAATCCCATCCTTGGCTGGCCAAAGTCTCCACAAGTGTATTGTCCTGGAGTAAATGCCACACAAATGGACTGTGATACAGGGAGTGTCACCAGCAAGGACAGCAACAGCCTGCTGAAGTGAGAACTCAGAAACTGACACTAATATCCCTCGTGCTTGCCTCTCAGAGCAAACGCAGTGTGGAAGAACAAGAAATTCAAGTGAAGTGAATGCAGAGAGTGTTTCCCAGTGTTTTCCCTGGGCCCACTGGGTCCAAGCACAGATCTGGGGGTAGGGAGGAGGAGCCAGGAGAGGCACAGACAAAACACACATGTCCCTCAGAGACTGAGGAAGTCACCCCTGCTGCAGAGAGCAGCCAGTGTTCGATATAACAAGCATGGGGCTCTTTTTGGAAGGGAATTGGGTGGGAGTCAGGGGTAAGGCTGGGGTTATGGACAAAGTTTATTCCAAGCCAGTGCCCCAGCCAGCTCAGGGGATGTGTCAGCTTGGAAAGGGGACAGCGGAGAAAAGCACGGATTGCCACACATGTCTTCTCCTGCCTCTCTTTCCTGTGTGATGCACCTAGGAGAGAACATTCAGATCTCAGAGACAGAGAGGCAAGCTTCCACCACTGAAAACCAAACTCAGACCAGGGAAGGCTCAGACAGTGAAAAGGAGGGTTAAGGGAAGGCAGTGAACAAAGCAACTATGTTGACAGCAGAAGCTGGCTGGGCAGCACGCAGGGGCCTGGGGGCATGCCCACGTCAGTGTCATGTTGAAATAGAATTACATGTGAATTCTATTTCTGTTTGGAAAGGTCTAAACTGTACCTAAGTGTCTCCCTTCCTGTAGCAGGTTCTCAGGCAGCTGCACATCAGTACCAAGGCCAGCGCCTCACCACCGCCAACAGTCAGAATCTCAGGGCCAGGGGCGTCAGTCTGAATATGTGGGTTCTAAGGTGTAGCCAGGGTTGAAAACCAGCTCGAAGGGCTGATGACCAATGGCTGAAGGGGAAAGAGCAGAGGTTCTCCACTTCAGGAAGAGAAGGGACTGAAAGAGAGGCCACTCAGGGGGTAGGGGGGTGTCACAGACATGGTACAGGGTGGCCCCTGCTGCCAGGATTGTTCAAGCACTGCTTGAATTGTGCAAAGGAGATTCTTGAATCACTCTGGGAAATCTTAGCTTCCAAGAGAATTAAAAACCAAGTGCTTCATGATGAAATTGCTGTCATGGGAAGGTGGCCAGTTCACATATCCTGACTCTGGACTTGAGGTCTGGAAAAGATCATGTCTGAGAGGTGGCTGAGACAAAGCTTGAGGGTCTTCAGACTAGTCATTGGTTTGTGGGAGCAATGGAACAGATTACTTAAAACAAGACTGTCCCCCAAAATGCAGGAGGTGACACAGCTGTAATGGGGATCAGGCAGCTTGGGTGTTGGTCTAACCACAAATTCTGCTGAATTTGCAATTTATCTAGGAATCTGGTTTAACAGACACACACTCCCAGGCCCTGCCTGCATATTTACTGAAACGGGATATTTGGGGGTAAGGTCTAAGAGCCATATTTTCAGGAGTTTCTGGAACAAAGTCCAATCAAAGAAACCTTTGGCCTGTAGTCTACAGGTAAGGAAAGATTAGCAGATTGCCCCTAACAATACCCTGAAAACTGTCTTCCTAGGAAGTGTGCCCAGAGTTGCATCTGAAGCCAAAGGGAAACCCTAGAGGAGCCTACAGTACCGCTGACAGCACTGGCCGTGCCTTCCCAAGAATTCCAGGAGCTGGCAGAGAGACTCTAGCTTGACATTTACAAATGGAGAATCATTTCAGGCAAAACCTAACTGTTAAGCAATACCGACAAGAACAAGAACCACGGAGGTCGGGAGACCTCTGAATAGCCAGGAAAAGTTTCCTAGAGTCTTAAAGAACAAATAAAACCCACATTCATGGAGAGGAGAGGGCATGACTGGTAAGGTGGGTGACACCGGCAATGCCTGGGGGGCTGATGGAAGAAGGAGGACCTTGTTCTCTGGACCTTGGGGGCTCTCTGGAAACAAAGTCCCTGGCCCTGGCCCTCAGGACTCCCTGGGGAAAAAGCAGAGCCCGGCAGGGTGCAGTCAGGAGGGCAAGTCTACACAGTCCAGATTATCTGCTTAGGCTGCAAATTGCCTCAGCTCTCTTGATTCAGACCCCTCCAAGGTTTGCCGAGACTGTTTGTCCACTGTAACGCCCCCACTTCCAGACAGAAGAACCCAGAGAAAGCCATTTACAATGGGGCTGCTGACCCAGCACTCCACAGGGACCTGACGGATGGCCACTGATTGGCTCCCAGCACCTGTGACTCTCGATAACCCCCAGGGTGGGGCCTGCCCCCTGTAAGTCTGAGTGAGCAAGTGCTGGGGAGTATGGCCATCAAGCCGCAGATAAAATACTCCAGCTCTCCAAACCCCAGGAGTGTCATTCTGAGTGGAAAATAACATTATAGGCTGGTGTTAGGTCATTGGCTAATTAGGCAACATGAATGACTAAGTAGATTTTAAAATCTACGCTGCCAGGGATGCCTCAGACTGAGGCGCTGACCCATCCTCACTTATCTGAGCTCTGGAGACTTGGGGAAGAGGCCCCAGCACTTGCAGTGTCCTCCTAACACACCAGGCCCTGGTGCCTATCATCTAGTTAAGATGGGAGGGGACATTGAGAGTGCTCCTCTGGGCTGGCCCAGCTCCCTGGCCCAGGCCTCATGTGCGCACCTCATTGGTGACCCCAGCACTCCCTGGCCAAGCAAAGAAGACACCAAGAACTCCTAGACCCGTATCCTCACGCTGCCCAGCTGTCCACTAGCATGCTTCATTGTTCCATAGTTTCCATCTCTCTGTCATGAATGCCCCTCAACCCCAGGAAGCTGGATCTTTGACCCTGGTTTCACAGATGTGGGCCTAGAGGCTCAGGGCACACGGCAAGGAAGGGGTGGAGCCTTGATGTGTGAGCTTTGCCTGGTCTGATTCCAAAGCCATGGTCTTGTAGCACACGGACATCCCTCCAGGGAAACAGAAACCATGCCGGGCCCTCCAAGCAGAGCAGACTTAACAAGGTTCACCAGTGCTGGGAGAGTGAGAATGAGGTGAGGCAACCCAGACATTAAGAAACATAACGGGGCTGAAGGGAGGCTTCCGCCCAGAAGTTGGGACATGGAGCAAGGCCAGAGCGGGGTCTGCCCCCACCTTGGAGACAGTACAAAGAGTGAGAAGAACACGGGGCTGCCCCTGCCTTCCTGTGGACAGGGCCCTCCAGGCACCCCCTGCATGGAGCCTGGGATGCAGTGTGTGGGCTTACCGGCTCCCAATACATAGAGATGGGTGGGGAGAAGCTAAGAGACAAGAACTGAACAGCCAGCAAGCCTTGAACACAGCTCCACGGTACTGTTTCCTATACCTTAGGTCACACCCCCACATCCCTGTGATGCTGACAGAATGGGTGTGCCTACTTTAGAGATAAGCAGCATGAAGTTGGAGAAGCTGAGTCACATGTTCGAGGTCACTGTTTCAAAACCACACCTGCCTGGCTCCTAACCCGGCTCACATGGGGAATGAGGGGCAGGAGGGCCCAGCAGCCTTCCCAGGGACCCAAGAAACTTACAGCATAGGCCTTGAGTGAGTCATCTTCCCAGTGGGTGGCCTGGCCATGCCCTCAGGGGATGGAACAGGCCTCACCACCCCAGGCACTGCTCCTAGCACTTCCTATAGCACCAGCGAGAGCTAGTGGCGGGCAGGGGGATTCACAGCCCAGCGCCTGGCTGCCAGGGCAGGAACCCACTCCAAGGCAGGCAGGGGCCATGGACAGGGAGGCACAGTCGCTGAAGGCCGGGAGCTTACTGCATTGGGTCCCCCACCAGGTTCATCCACCACCCCCACACCAGGCTCCTTTAGCTCTGCACACCTCCTACTTGCCAGATCTGGCTACTGAAAGAGGCACCACCAAGTCACTGGGGAGTGGAACAAGGCTAATTCCTCTGAAACCTCCATTAACTTTACTACTTCTCTGTAAGTGCTTCATTGTAAATAATGACTCTGCACCACGGAAATACACTGCGGGAATCTCCCAGAGGACGTGAAATTAAATTCCACTCCCACAGCCCACTCCTGAAGCGTGTATGATAGCTGCATCGTCTCCCGAGCTGCAGAAGGCTACAAAGGTTTCCCACCGATTCTGGGGGAAGCCAAGTGTCATCTGCCTTCAAGAACAGGCCTGCGCCCCAACACCTTCTCCCGCCCCACATCAAGCCCCACCTCCCTCTTGTTTTGTAGAAGGAAGAACTGTACCCCAGTCATCTCAAAAAGGGACTAGGCTTGAGGACCACCCCCCGCCCCGCCCCAGCCCTTCTCTTCCAACAAACTCTAAGACATTTTTGAAGACACAACACACGCACATGCAGGCAACACACAATTTCTAAGATCGGCAGGATTTCTCAAACCAATATCTGCCCAGCCGGCCACCCACACTCCCACCCCATACAGTGTCCCTCTCCTTTCTCAAAGCTGTGGGCCCTACCTGCTGCTCCTCGTCTCCCGTACATAGTGCGCATTTCCCTCCAGCCCTGAGGAGAGACACCACAGGATTCAGCTAAAATAAGAACCACCTAGAATAAGAGACTAAGTCGGCTTCGCTTTGAAAATAAACAGGCACACACTGTCTCCCACCAGCTGGGCAGAGACAGGAATAACTTGTGGGTGCTGGGCCCGTGGTCGGAAATCTTCCCTCCTGACAGTCTGCACACAACAGGTCCCAGGGACTTCCTCAGCCGGGGGCTCTGCTCTCCGCTGGAGCCTGTGTGCCCGTATCTGTGGGCTGAGATGCCCGCCAGAGCCACTGCTGGCCTGGCAGAGCCTCTCGTCCGGCCTGCTGGAGGCCACCGAAGGCTCTGCTCCCTCTGCTCCAGACAAAGGGAAGCCTGCGAGCCTGGATCTGCAGGCTCTAATTTGCGGGCTCTGTGTCAGTGAGGTCTTTGTTAAACTCACCCGGCAGTGGCAGGCTGCCAAGAGCAGGCTGCCAGGAGCCGAGGCAGGTTTAGGTGACCAGAGAAAGTCAGACACATCCAAAGACAAAGATGAAACAGGCTGCCCACGTACTCTGTTCTAGATGAGGGCTCCTATTTTCCAACTTCAAATTTCCAACTCGGGTTTTTTAAAAAAGAAAAGGTCTGTTTTTTAGAAAGTCAGAGCTCAAATAAAGCCTCGTGGGAAGAACACTGAGGCCAGGTAGCCTCATATTAACTCCCCCGGCTGGCCGGAGCCTCCTGTTCACCATCTGACAGTCGAAACCGTGCTTTATTCCTTTGTTAGCGGAGCCCTGCAGTTGCACTACTGGGAAGGACTAGAGCTTTGGAAAATGTGGCATCTTTCCCTGCTTGTGCCAAAGGCAACCACTAATGGGCGTTCCCACCCTGGGGGTACAGGCAGGTGGAAAGGACCAAGTGAGCAGTCAATGGGGGGCCTGGGGACTCTGAAAGGAAAAGATAAGGAAGCCAGGAGCAAGCCCTGGGGCATGCATTCTCCCCAGGACCCTACACCCATGGTCCAGACTTGAAGACATGCAGAGGCCCAGACTCTGGACACTGTTCTTGGCCTCCAAAGGAAAAAGAGCTTCCAGCAGCCAACCTCCAAAGAGAAGCTGAAAAACCTTGCAGGTAACCAGCGGCTCATTCTGCTTAGGTCTTTGTTGCTGCTGTCATCTAGAGGAATGAGAGCAGAGGTCCGGGGCCCACTATCTCACTGAGCTGTTGCTGGCATGAGCCAAAAGCTCATGAAGAGCTGCTGCCTTCGTTGCCGTCTGTTTCCAGCACGCCGTGCTGCCCATCCCAACCTTGGGCTGGTGCTGTGGGCAGCTGCTATGCAGTTTCACCAGCTCTGTCTGTGAGCACCTCCTGCTGGGCTGAGGAGGGCCCCTTGTTTGGGATTTCTGAACTCTGTGGACTCTAGGGTGAGGTCACTGGCCACTTGTGGCCTCAGTAACTCTTTGTTTCCCCTTTGTTAAATAAACCCCATTATTGCTACTCCCTGAACTTGAATGGTCTTGCAGTTGTGCTCGCTGGTAAAGAATTCACAGTGACCTGTACTCTACTGGACACTGCCCTCGGAGGACTTTAGTACCCACAGAGCCCTGTTTCATTTATAGCAGTGCAACCCGGCATTAGCTATAGCTCCATTTTCAGATGAGGAAATGTTGACTCAAAGGCACAATAACTTGCTCAAGATCACATAACTACATTCAAAGGCTGAGGGCAAGACTCCAAATGACCGCACTCCAAATCCTCTCCCCAGCTCAGTCCAGCTTCTGATCTGCTGGCCTCACGTCAACAGAGTGGAGCAAGCCTGAGGGGTCCTGGCTGCCCTGGCCTCGTCTCTGCTGGGGTCACCTCCTACCAGGTGCCTCCTCTGCCTTCCCCACAGAGCCAGAAACTTCCCAGGGCAGGCTGGGGAGTTCAGCTGTCACATCCCATTTCTCTCCACTCATTTCTGCTTCCCTCTTGACCTCTATTCACCAAGCTGTTCCTTTAAATTAGATCCCAGAAGGAACTTCAAGGCAAATTCCTCCATTTGTGATGTTTATGGAACTTGTCATAGTTTGTGCTATTACAGTGCCATCAGAGGCAGGAAAGAGCCCTCCAGGGTCTGACTTGGGTTTACTTCCCTTGGGGCAGGCAGCTCCCAAAGGCTGGCGCAGTCACCACCCCTCATCCCCTACTCCCTGGAAGTACATTTTGTTCCTAGGAAACATTAAGTGGTCTTTCAGTTTCAACCACCCCTGGTGTCCATGAGGTATAGGTCAGAGTCTGCTGATTTCCACACAACAGAGAGGAAATAGAGTTGCTCTATAGGGAGAATGTTATCATAGAGGCTCCAACATTCCACCAAACCCAAAACCAAATGCAGCATGAACACTGGTGTTCAGGCTGTAGATTCACCAGTTTTCTAGGCAACTGAAGAGCAGTCTACTGAGTCACAGGCAATCTTTGTGCCCAGTACTGGGCAAGGGACAGAGAAAGAAGCAAAAGCCATAATATCCTATTCCTGCTCACTGGGGGACTTCTAAATGTGTTATGGGGGGGAAAGGTATATATTTTGTAATACAGAATGACTTACATTATGTATTAAACTTAGGGAACCATGCAGAATACATTATAAGTAAATGCTCTGTTCTAACAAATAAGGTGCTATTTTCAGAAAGAAAATAGAAAATAGGCAGTAATTGGTGAAGCTTAACAATTTGCAAGGAAGTTACAAGAGAAGCTACAGATTTTATTGAAAAGCTTTGTTTTCTGAAAACTTGTTTGAGTACACTTCCCTGTAAAAGCTGAATGCAAACTAGGTTTTAGACTGTTGGCCAACTTTGGAGATTTCACACAGAGGTTAGTAAAGAAATAAAATGTTAAATTGCAATGACATTGATTAAAAGGGAGCCTTCTCTTTAGAGAAAAAAAAGCCTTTCCTCTGACCGGCGAGAGAATTTCTTGAGGGATTCATGATGACATCATGCCTGCCTTAAATAAGTTATCATTGGTTTTTTCTCCTGGTTCTTGCCAAGCCTAACCGAAACCAGACCCTCACTAGGACACAGGAACATAAAGGGGGAAATCAGAGGGTAAATGAGCGTCAACTACCGCATGAGAAGTCCACACTCAAAGGCTAAAACAAAAGGAACATGCACAGGATAAAGCAGCCCGCGTTTCCACGTGTGAGCATGTCACTAAAGCCAGCTCCAGGCAAGCCAAGAAAGAGCCGTGGCAGAACTACCCATGAGAGCACCCGCGTCCTCATCCACAGCAGAACTGTCGTGGGGAGGGGCCGCCCAGCAAGGGAAGCTGTACCCAGTCCTCGTCGCAGGGGCCAGTCACGTGACAATTTCTCACAGATGGAGTAAGATACTCTGCATGTGTTTTCCTGACGGGTAAGAAGCAGGTGTGCGCTCTCCACCTTCTCCTCCTCCTTCCACTTGGACACTGACGTGAGCTGCTCCTCTGGAATGGAGGAGTGCAAAATAATCTGGGCTCTGAATTGCTGGATGGGTAAAAACTACCTATCAACTAGGAACATCAAAAACAAAAAAAGAAAGAGCTTCTATAGCATTAAACCACTGACATCTGGGAGGGGGGTCACTGTTGATAGCAGCTGGTGTTATCAAAACAAACACGAGGCAGGCCGAGGCCCTCGAGCTCACTGTCACAGGCAGAGATTTGCAGCGGCTGAAAATATGCAAGAAGACCCTGAGCCGTTTTATTTATTGAAAATTTGCCCCATGTAGTATATCATAGTTTTCTATAAAGCCGTCAGTCACTGTTTTGTTTTTTTCAACAAAAACAAAATTAATTTTTAACAAAAACAAAATTAAATTTATTATTTGTAGCCAAATAGCTCTGGTAGATTTGACCACAACTATATTAAAGAACACTGAATAGACAGTGAAGATAAATAGGATCCAAAAGGATATATGGATATTTACAAGGTGCCAAATTAGTGTCCACTGATCACCTCCTACTGGAGCGGGGAAACCTGATTTTGTAATGAAGCCTCAGGCTGCCACCAACGAAGTCCACTGATCAATCTGTTAGCCTTAGAAGTAGGGACAAGATATTATGAACCCCCCAAAAACAATGCAGAGTGAAGTACACAACATCACTACCAAATATTCCTGCCCAGTTAACCCTTCACGGAATCAAATCTCTCCATTTACATGAAATGCCAGGGATAGAGGAGCAGATACACTACTAGGAAGTAACCAGATAATTCTACAGGACAACAGAGCTGGTACCTCAGCAACTCAAGGCAATGGCACTGTGATGCTGGGTGAGGGGCACCTGGGGGCCCCAAACCTGCTCTAAATGGGTTCTGCCATCTGCTGCATCAAAACATACTCTAGTGCAAAAGACCGTCAATAGAAAGAAACTTTAATACAACTGGTGCGCAACAGATTGAAGAGAAAGAATATAGCTTAAAATAACTTCCATTTAAACACCCGAAGTCTCCCACCCCCTCGTGGATGTAAATGCCCGGCCAGACAGAGTTGGCCCAAAGCAGGGCCACTGAAGCCCAAAAGCCTGCCACAAGTCTAAGCACCTTCTGGTGGGGACCCAGGGGAAAGGGGCAGAGGGGTCAAGCAAGTCTGGAAGGAAAAGAACAAAATCAAGACAAAGGCTACCATTGGGTCTCTCACCCACATCTCATTTAAGCATTTCCCTCCATGTCCCCCAAGTCCCTGGTACAAGTCCAAGGCCGAGAAGCAAGCACGGCTTCTTCACATGCTCTGCTCCATGGCCTCCTCGTCTTCTCCTTTCGCCTTCTCTCCGTTCCTTCGCCCCTCAGTCCTTTCCCCAGTCTTTTTCTTAACTTCTCCCTCGTCGGCTCCACCCTTCCTTGGGTGAGGCATGGAAACTGGACCCTCCCCTTTGGCTATCACACTGTTACAATTGTCTAAGAGAGACTTCCAAGACAGTGAAAGCATATGCCAAGTGAGGACCAAGTGTGGATCTGACAAACACAACTATAAAAGGCATTTTGGAGATAATCAGGGAAATGTACGCTGAATATTAGATGGCATTAAGGAATTGCTTTGCTTTTATCAGGTAAGATGAAATCCGTGCCCCTGTGATGTCCATTTGGAGAGGTGGTGGGTTCAGAGAGCGGAGTCCTTGGGTTGCCTCTGAAAAAGAGTTTCATCAGCACTCCCCTTTCCGCAGCACGTTCTGAGTTTTCCCATGAGGCAGAGGCATTTAGTTATATCCAAAAGGACAGGTTTATTATAACAAGGGAAGGGAAGTCACGGATGCTTGCACAGACACAAGCAGGCAGAAAGAGCTGCTCCTGAAAGGCACAGCTCTGTTAAAGAGAGGCCTGCACAGACACAGGCGGGCGGCCTGGGAGCAGAGCTGCCGCTGCTGCTTTGCAAAGGGAGGGTGGTGAAGAGCAACACCTGCACAGTCACGGGCGGCCAGGGCGGAAACTGCACCGCTATAGTTCACTTTGGGAGGGGTTCATTCCTTTGTGGGGTTATTAACTGTTTAATTATTTCTAGGGCTGGCACGTAAGGATTTTTTCTATATTTGGTTTGACTAGGTAGATTTGGAAGGACTGATGGTTTATTTTGTTTTGTTTTTTTTTCCACAATGGGCCCAACCTCCAGTCCGTGCCTCTGGACACTTCACTTCCCTATAGCTTGTTTAATGACTATGTTCGTCCTTTCTACCCCACCTCCAGCAGCTTCAGTTTCTGGTCTTGTGATGCCTGCTTTCCAAATTTTCTACCTATAGCCCCCAACACATACATTGTAAATTTATATCAGAAATTGCCCTTATTTTTTAGAAATTCACACTCAAGTGTTAGGCATAAAATACTCTTAAAATTCTTTATGTAGAAAGAGGAAGGAGGAGGGAAGGAGAGAAAAAAGTGGGGCAAAGTTTTTTTATTGTTGAGTCTGCCTCGTGAACGGGCAGAGGCTCTGGTTCAATGTGTGATTTCTTCTCTCTCTATTTTTGTGTCTGATTAACATTTTTTTTTTTTATAACAAAGGATGCCAAACATCTCTCTGGTCCTGGGAGGGACAGAGAAGGAAAGCTATCGGGAACATATCTCCAGTCTGGTCAGAGCTGGCCCCGAGAAGCCACTACTCACACCCCGGTGCCAGGGGTAGAAACCACGACTGGAGCTGCCCCCAATAGCAGACACCACCCGCTCTGTCAGCTCGGCCACCTGCTTCCGTGGTGGCCACCCCCTGCCACACCGGAGGCCAGATGGCCCGTGCCTGCAGCCTGGCTGTCAGGGACCCAGGAAGTAAATGCCTGGCATCCTCAATTACAGAGAGACAGACTCTGCTTCAAGAGGTGGAGATTTCCTAATGAGGGGTGAGAGGGTTCAGATATTGGAAAGACAAAAGGAATAGCAAGTGACCAGGACACGCCGATGTGTGAAATCACTGAACCACATCCTGGCCCGGCACCTGTGGCCCAATTCCTGGCTGTAACAGGAAGGACCCAGCCTGTTGCAGAACCCACCTTGTGATCAGGTACCACCATGTACCCACTGTGCGTTTCTCAGATGACAGGCACAGAGCAGCGAAGAAAAAGGGCCTCTAGCATGGAGCCTTGTCATTGGGACTTAGAAACGGTAACTTACCAAGAGAAACTTCTGGAAGTGAGCCATCTAGGACAGCAAAGCCCCATCCAGCCACTACCTATTGTGCCCCCATAACTAGCAACAGTGTCCCCTTTTGTGATCTAAACAGCCCTGGCTTGGACAATAAATAACATGGACAACACAAGAAACAGAAGGAGCAAATATCTGGAAGATCAATCAGGGCCAGGTAGACAGGGGGAGGAGGACCCCGCCTCATCCTGGGGCACCGGGGAGTCACGGAGGGTTCCGGAGCAGGATACTCACAGGGATGTGATCAGAAACAAGGATGGCGAGTGAGATACTGAGGTGTCACAGGGTGGTCCCCAGGGAAAGGGAGGTTCCAGGTTCCCTGCCCCACCCAAGGGAGGGTGGAGCTGAGCAAGGAAGAAGAAGCTGGAAAAGAGACTGGGAAAGGAAGGAAGCAGGAGGGAAAGCAAGAAGGAGACCTGCAGGAGGCACATGGAGCAGAGAGACACTTAAAGAAACTGCGCTTGCCTTTTGGTCGTGGACTGGTTGAAACAGATGTGGGTGAGAGACCCGTGGCAGCTTTTATCTTGGTTTTGAATTTGCTCTTTTCCTTCCAGCCTTGTCTGGCTGTTTCTGACCCTTCCCTATGGATCCCCATCAGTAGGTGCTTTAGACTTGTGGCAGGCTTTTGGGCCTCAGTGGCCCTGCTTTGAGCCAACCCTATTGGGCTGGGCATTTACCCACAAGGTGATGGGGAACTTTGGGTGCTTGATTTGGAAACTTTTACTTTCTCCCTTTTCTTTGTTGCACACTAACTGTGTTAAAGTTCCTTTCCATTAGAGGTCTTATGTACTAGAGTATGTTTTGTCTTGATGTAGTGGATGGCAGAACCTATTTAGAGTGGACAGGTTTGGGGGTTCCAGGGTGCCCCCTCCCTGCCCTGTAACAGAGGCACGGAGACCAGTCAGAAATCCCAGCACCAGGAGCATGGTGGTGCACAAAGGAGGACCTGCGGTATCAGAAGCCAAGTGTCTTAAAGGAGTTGAAAGGGAGAGGGAGAAAGTTAGAGTGAAGACCAGTGACCGAAGATCACATTCACGCATGTTTCTAAATCAAACCTGCTGCCCTCTTGAATGGCAGAGATGCTGTTCCCTGCAAGACCCTGCATGGCCCAGAGAAATCGGAAACTTAATGTGACAAAATGCTTAGAATTATATCTTTGATATATGAACACTCCTCACCCCTTGGGACCCTTATAAACAAGAGTTCACTGCAGCGTCCCTTGGTGTGTCCAAGCTGCGAATCTTCAATAACAAGAGGTCTCCAAAGAGATTTGTACTCACCATCAAGGGGCTATTTCCATTTTGAGGGGCTTAGAGATGCTGCCGATTAATTGTTAATTTAGCCTTTTGAGACCTCAATTTATATGCAGCATTGACCAGTGTCTGCAAACAATCTGAGCAGAGGAAGGAAGAGGTCCTTAGGAAATTAATGTAATAGTTTCAGCTCATTACTAGAAGAGCTTGTTCGTCAAGCCCAGAAACTTCATTCATTCATTCCCAATCGCTCCAAAATCCAATTAAAATTGGAGGTCACACACAGCAGCCTTGTTTATTTCCTCATTACTGAGAGGAGAGAGCTGACTTCAAAACTGCAGCAACCCAAGGAGGTAAGAGTGGAGCCATATGAAATAACACAGCCCACTGCGAAGCAGGAAATCTGTGGATGTTACTCCAGGGACCGTCATAGAAACACACAGAAATACTGTCTTGGGAAGGCATTATTTCAGAAAGAATATGGATCCCATGTTTAAGAAATAGCTTTATATTCCTTCAGCAGACATTAAACACCCTTTCTCGGGACTCACACATTTTAACTCCACCTAAAAAGAGGCCAAAAAAATTTTTAAAGGAGAGAATTTGTCTCCCAGAGAAAAGCCAGAGGTCTGCAGATACACGGCCAGGAGATTTCACCTGAGCTACTGCAGCGAACACAACAGGAAGCAGACCACACACGGAAGATGAATAAGCAGGGAAAGTACATGGCACATCGAAGGGGGGTTGGGTGCCACTGCATACAGGTGACAAACATGAGGTCAATCAAACCAAGAGTTTCTACAGGGCCAAGAACAACAAGTGAAGACAGGCAGAAAGAGAGCCGGCAGCCAGGGGTCATCACCTGGCACTCCTGGGCCGTCCATTTGTCCCCAGCGGCTCCTTCCAAAGTCAGCTTTACAACGTCCCAGGAGCTGAGCCTAAAGGAAACATCAGAAGGGAGGACCCAAGGCAGCCCTGTGGGGCCTCCAAGCTGCAATCACATCCTCCAGGACAGGACTCCCCTCGCCTCCCCCCTGGCCTCTCTGGACACCTGTAGTGACACCTTCGCTGAAATCAAGTCTGGGGGACAGTCACACATTAGGGAGATCATCTTAGAGGCCAGGTCCTCAGGAAATCAGAGACCCAACTACCAGAAAGGCACAGACCGCACACCCCTTGCCGCCCCTACTCCTCCACCTCACCATGGGCCAGGAGAGCCCTGCAGCTATAAGAGAGATGTTTGAAAGCCACTTCTAGGGTTCACCGGTGAATGTGCAAATACATTTTACCAGTAGAAACAAAAGGTGATGCACAACTCAGCTCCATCAGGGAATAAAAAAGACGCCAGGCACTGAGCCCAGTGCCTTCCTGTGACGCACCAGAAGTGCCCACTCTCTACCAGCTTCTCACCAGGACACTCAAGGCCAAAATAACCAAGCTTGGCTTTTCCTGCTCGAAACACACAGACCGACCCTGGAAGCAGGGGAGAGGTGGCCCTGGCCATGCTGGCAAGAAACAAGTACTTCCCCCCCCCCCCCGTGCCCCCCACACACACCAGCCTGCTGAGTCTTTAACCCCTTGAGGTCAGGGAACGGTAGAGAACCCCTTACCCGCTCCCCCAAAACAAACCCCCAGCTCCATGAACTGACAAATAAGAACATGCCACTGAGGCTCTGAAAACAGAGGGGTGGTTCAGGCACCGGCCAGTCCTTTCACGCGGCCCCTGAGGTCACCGGTTACAAGTACAGGACAGACTCCCAGGGTGGCAGAGATGGAGGCATCTGTGGGACTAGTCCCACCTCCTCGCTTCACAGACAGACACTGGATCACACCAGGACTCAGGAGCAGGGGATCCAGGTCTCAGGGCTGACTTCCTGGCCCAGGCACCTTAGAGAACACACACCCCGTATGCCCAGAGCCACCCCTTGTAGAAAGGCGCGCAGGCAAGCCTTTGCCCTGAATGTCCCAAGGCTGAGATGAAGGTCTTCAGGGTGGCACCATGCTTCGTTCTTGAATCAAGAACTCACTTCAAAGCACTCTTCAAGATGGTTCTCGAATAAATTCTATCCCAGCACAAACTAGATTCTCATTGCAATTCCTCCGTCACCAAGGCCATTTACCGTTACACTGACCTTTGCTTCTAGGTTAATTATAAATAGTTTTGTCTACTGGAGAAATTGAACTGAATTTGCTGAGTTTTAATCTCTCATCAATAATTCAAATGACCATTTCCTACAAATGAAAAGTACTGGGGACAGGGGCAGCAGACCCCAACATCTAGTAAGCCTTCATCAGATGGGCGAAGGGACACAGCCTTGCCCAGCAGGGATCAGCCTCCCCACCTCCCCCCCACCGCCTGGTATATTGCCCCCTGCTTGATTTCCCTGGGGCAGGGCTGGAACGGTGCCAGGGAGCAGGAAGCTGTCCCAGGCAGGGCCCAGCCTATCTGACAGCCCATTAGCCCCAGCTGTTAGAGACATCTGCCTGTTCTGATTACCACCAGAGCAGGGAGAAGCGACGGCCCCCAGTGTCCCACCATTTCCCCCACACGCCACTGTCATCCAGTGATTGTGCTTCCACTTGGAGGCACTCAGAGCCCCTCCCAGCTGCTATTTATAACCTTGGTGTAAGGTCGCCGGCCAGTGAGGCTAGAGAAGGAGCAGGCCCCGTCAGGGCAAAAAACCCCAAACAGCACCCACTCCCTGATACTGCCTCCAGGCAAAAAACAGACAACCTCAGAGCTGAGCAAAATCCATTTATGAAAGATTCATGCAACATCAGGTCAGCTTTCGCTGTGCTGGGGCTGGGGACTCCAGGGCACAGGAGAACACCAAGACAGTGGCAGCTTGCAATGGCAGGGATGGCATGAGAGGCCTGCACGGCTGGATTCAGGGGATGCCTCGTGCCCCACACCCAGGACACACGTGACAGGGCTGCCCCTGACATCCAAAAAGATGTCACTATGACAGCAAAGGGGCTGAATATTCCCAGCTTCTGACAGGCACTGAGTCACCTGCATTAGTTTCCTGAGGCATCCATCCCAAATCACTGCCAACAAAGTGTCTTTCAACAACAGACATCTCAGATTATTTTCTTGATGCTTAGGAACCCTAATGTCCTGAATCCAGCAGGGCCACTCTTCCTTGTCTCCATTCTAGCAGCCACTCCCTGCCTCCTTCAGCCCAGAGGCTGCCAGTGCCCCTGCCTGGTGACCACACCGCTCCAGTGTCTACTGTCTGGTCACACTGCCTCTTCTGCTGCTGCCTCGTCCTCTCTCTCTGACAAATCTCCCTCCACCTGTCTCTTAGAAGGACACTTGTCATCTCAAGATCCTTAACCGCACCTGCAAAGACCCTTCTTCCAAATGAGGTTTATAGGTTTATAGGTTTCAGGAATGTGGACATCAGCCCAGTCCACACCCCACCTATGGAAAAAGAAGCAAGAACATGGCTCCTGGGTCAGGCAGCTCTGGGTTAGAATCCCACCTCTGCCGCTTATTTGGTAACCAAAATTCAATCCATCCCCAGGATGTCACCAACACTCAACAGACTCCAGGAAAAGACCCGTAGGCAGTGCCCTAAGAACAGGCCTGGCGCCTTGTCTCTCACCACAGAAGCCCCAGCTGCTGGCTTGGTGACCACCCCACCCCAGGCCCACAGGGGAGTAGGGACTTTGGAGTCCTGCAGATGGCCTACCGTGCCCTGAAGACAGTTACTTCCCCCACTCTGGGGACTCAGGCCTCCCTCTGTCCCCTCTCCTGACACAACATCTTCCTGGCCACCTTCCCACACGTTTCTGACCAGCACCCCAGCAACACCAATAGGTCTGCATCCCAGCTTTGTTTGCTTTTAATTACCGAGCCAACTAAACGAGCCCCCAGTGCAGCCGTGTGCAGACACACCTGGATGCTCAGACAGGTAATGAATCGCTCAGCCATGTTCAAGGGC